>NW_026521911.1:15872648-16608973 GCF_021234435.1 Artibeus jamaicensis | reverse complement strand
ACTTGCTCATGGCATATAATCCTTATTTCTAAGGCTTCAGAATGAGTGTGTTAGTATTTTGTTGAGAAGTTTCTCATCTATATTCATAAAGTGTATTAGATATTATAATTTTCCTGTGGTGTCCTTATCTGGTCTTGGAATAAGAGAACTTCCTGCCTCATGAAAATGAGTAAAGTGTTTCCTTCTATTCTGTTTGGAAGAGTTTGACAAATACTAGAGTTAATTCTTTGTCAATATTTGTTAGTATTCTTCAACCTCTTTTCTTTCTTTTTTTTTACTTTCACTTGGTGGTATTTTTTATTGCTTTGGAGAGAGAGAGAGAGAGAGAGAGAGAGAGAGAGAGGAAGGTGGAGAGAGAAAGAGGCAATTGATTGGTGGACCAGGACCAGAACCCACAACCTTTCAGTTAAGGGATGACACTCCAACCAACTTAACCACACCAGTCAGGGCTTGAGTCTTAGCAAGTGCACACTCCGTGTTATTTTCAGCACGACTTTTCCTGCATCCCATACATTTGGTACACTGTGTCTTCAGTTTCCTGGTCTCTAAGCTATTCCAGAGTATTTAAGACAGTTGTTGGGAGCCTTTGATTATATGATCTGAACTTGCTCAGGAACTATTTCCATCAGTATATTTGCTACTATGAATGGGCTATAGTTTCCTAATTTCTTTCCTAACTGGCCAATGCCTTGTGATAGTCTTCATGAGAAAACAGGATGTTTGACTGTTATACTGTACCTGTGGAAATCAGACTTTCCCCTTGTGCAGGGTTTGACCTCATTTTTTTGTGATTTTTTGGAAGGCTATAGTAGTTCGTCCATCTGTTTCAAAAGTGCCTCAATTTTTTTTTTACAGAGAATGTATTTTTTGCTGTGCCTGGTCCCTAAAGACTGTTCCTTAACTTCCATGTTCAGGGTGTGTTTTTTGACAGAGATTTCCTTGATTACCAGGAGGCTGAAAAATAGAGAGCAAACCTTTTGAAGACCTTTGCAGATTCCAGCTGTGTTAAGACTCTCCTTCAGCACTTAGCCAGGCTTGCACCTGTTTTTGGAGGGACTGAGCCCAATGCTTGAAAGCTTGAGTCTTCAGAGGTAATTTTTGAGCAAGCTCTTACCCTAGGCACTTGTGTGGCCTTCTAAATTCCCCAAATATATGGGTGATTTTGAGTGCTCTAATTTTCCAAGAAAGCTCCCTCCCTAACTTTTCCTCCCAGGTGTTAGGCAATCTGTGGTATGCCTCAACAATAGTCTTTGCTCCAGGTAGCAGTGGGTTGTGAGCTAGCTTCATGGTTTTGAGCAATGCCAGTAGCAATTTCAGCAGCTATTCCAGCCTTCGTGTAGCACTCAGACAGATTAAGAACAGATAGACAGAAGAATTAGGAGATGAGGTCTGCTCTGTCCTCTCCAAATCTCACATTGGAAATTGGGGAATGCAGATTTCATGACTATGGCCAAGCTTTGGAGGGGGTGGCTAAGATCACCACAGAGCTCTTATGCAGTTTTTAAGATGTCTTTTTTTTTTTAACATTAAATGATTGCTTGATTTCTGTAAACTTTGACCATTTACAGAGTTCTAACAAATACTACTGACAATGCTTTTTTAAAAAAATCACTGTTTGATACACATGATTTTCATTTTATACTATTCTTAGAGATCTTTTCATGGCAGGCTGCATAGCTGCTGCATTGTTTATTAAATTTTTTAAATTTATTTTTCAATTACAGTTCATATACTATACTATATTGGTTTCTCATAGTACCATATAGTCATTAGACAGTTATGTATCACATGAAATGATCACCGTGATCCATCTAGTACCTATCCGACACCATATACAGTTATTGCAATATGATTGAGTGTATTCCCTATGCTGTACCTTACACCCTCATGTCTATTTTCATAACTGGCTACCTGTACTTCCTGCGTCTTTTTCAACTTTTTGCACCCATTCTTCTATTTCCACTTCCTGGTGACCATCAATTTGTTTCTGTTGATGGGATTGTGAACCCCTGCAGCTACTCTAGGAAGCAGTTTGGGGGTTTCTCAAAGAATTGAAAATAGACCTACCATATGACAAAACAATTCTACTTCTTGTTATTGATCTATAAAGATCGAAAAAGATTTATGCACCCCTATGTTCTTTGCAGAATTATTGACAATAACCAAGAAATGGGAGTGACCTGAGTGTTCATCTACACATGACTGGATTAAGGAGAGTGAGACACACACACACGCACACACACACACACAAATGTTGCTCACCTGTAAAAAAGGTGAAACTTTGCCATTTGTGACAACATGGGTAAACCTAAAGGATAGTATGCCAAAGTCAGACAGAGAAAGACAAATGTATTTTACTTACCTGTGCAACGCAAAAACAAATGAACACTCAAAAGAGAAAAAAACTCATAGTTCTGCTTGCTTTTCCATGTCTCTTTTGGGAGAAGAGCTGCCATTTTGCTAATGCCACTTGTCTTTTTCAGGTTTAAGGGAATTGGGTATAAAAAGTGACTTTTATGTTAAACCATGTAGAATTAGAGTTGCTGAATTAAAATGACATTTGAATGAATTAATGTGAAAGGAGTTTCCTGGAACTTAATTGTTTTTCTACATCAGGCCTTCCCATTGTACAGATGTGCCATACGAGCTTCTCCCTAGTGAGCCCGGTGTGCAGCACAGCAGTAACTACTGTAAGGATGGTACTAAAGTTAACACCTACTAAAGGGACTTGTGATGAAAGGACAACATAAGTTCAACACAAATAAAAAAATCTGAGTCTTAATATAATTTCTTGCATTGTAGTAAAAGTATAAATATCAAAGTTTCTTGATAAACATTTAAATTTGAATATTGAAGAGGTGATACAATGTATGCTTGATTTTCATATGCATCAGGTCCACTCATATCTTAAAGTCAACATCTGATATTGAGGGAAAATTTATTGTTTGAATTATAGATATTTAACACTTTAAAGGGTTTTTGGAATATCAGTTCAGTTTTAACCTTTATGAATTTCAAAATTATGTTCAGGTATATTTTTCTTATAAATCTTATTGTATTTAAAACTTATACTCTATATTTTGCTATGCGTCAAATGAAAATACATGTGAGTATGTTAAGATCTAAAACTAAAGCTACAGTAGTAAACAAATAGAAATTTAGCTTTTCTCTCTCACTGAGTATACCATAACATTCTTAAATTCTAATGATGCGATCATGAGGGAGTCTATTAGATTTCAAACTAAAACACTGTAGGATTTGAAATGGAAGAAACCATTTCCTTCTAATCTGTTTGGCAGTGACAGTGAGACGAGTCAGTGTTTATCAAAGGAAATTACTGGGGTTTTTTGAGTTTTATTTCATAGACCTAACCAATAAATGTCAAAAGTAGTTGCATTTTTAACTAATTTCTCTTTTAGGAAATTAACTATTTTCTCTCAGTAAGTGTTTCTGATGCCCTTCCTTTGACAAGGCTTGAAGGACTGAAGGATTTTCAAAGACAACCCCGAGAACACAAAGATCTGAGGATGGAGCTTATGAGAACATCTCAGGGTACTTATTTCACTTTATTATATTTACTTACTTCTAAAGTTCAGTTTTCTTAATTTTTTTTACAGTGAGGGGAAGGGATGGAGAAAGGAAGGGAGAGAGACATGTTTTGAAAGAGAACTCTCAATAGGTTGTCCTTGCACATGCCCAGAACCAGGGACTGAACTTGCAACCTTTGTGTATGCCCTGATCAGGAATCAAACCTGTGACCTTTGGCTTTGGGGAATGATGCTTATCCAACTGAGCCCCACTAGTCAGGGCTCAGGGTTCTAATTTTCATGAGGTAGACCATTTGTACCCATTCCTTTCCAAAAGAATCTTTTGCAAATTATGCTCTGGGTTTAATTGCCATAAACTTAGACCCCATCATTTACTTCAGACCCTCATTGTTTCTCCTCTAACAACACAAGTCTTCCTCATGGTCTTCTCACTTTCCACTCCTCCCACTCTGTCCATCCTACACCTCTGCCAGATGGTTTCTGCAAACCAAACATGGTCACTTTATTCTACTGCTTAAAACATGTTAGCTTCCTACTGCCTGAAAAGGACATGAACTCCTTAGAGCCAGGCACAAAGGTAATTTGTCAGCCTACTGCTCCAACTTCCTTCTCTCTTTGTTTTCTTCTTTCCAACTTATTTACAAAAAAAATTGCCTAATCCTAAATATCATTTAAGTATGTGGGTTACTGAGACTGGAAGTAGGCTGTATTTAAAAAGAAAAAAAAAAGAGAAAAAAAAAAAGCGATGGGCGGAGGGGGAGGGAGGAGGGGGAAGGATGTAAGGTCAAGTGGTGAGGGGGGGAGGGGGAGGGAGGGGGGGGGGGGCGGGGGGGTGGGGAGGGAATAAAAAAATTGATTAAAAAAAAGTATGTGGGTTACTATATCATTTTATTGTTTCTGACAGTTTTTTGATGGGGTCTCTACAGTTTCTACATAAAGAATCATATCATCTACAAAAATGGCAAGTATGCTTTTCCATTTCCAGTTTGGATGCCTGTTATTTCTGTCTCTTGCCTGATTGCTCTGTCTAGGACCTCCAGTAGTCCTGTGTTGAATGCTAGCGGTGAGAGTGGACATCCCTGTCTTGTCCTTGAGCTTAGAGGAAAAGCTTTTACCTTTTCACCATTTATTGGATATTTGCAAGGCTTTGTCATATATAACTTTTATTAGGTTGTGTGCTTCCCTTGTTACCCATTTTGTTGAGTGATTTCTTAATAAATAGATGTTGTATCCAGTCAGGTACCTTTTGGGCACCTATTGATATGATCTTATAATTTTTATCCTTTATTTTGTTCATCAATGTGGTGTATCAAATAGAGTTGTTTGCATATGTTGGAACCATCCTATTACGTGTGGAATGAGCCACATTTGATCAGTGTTATATCAAATGTCATCTCTTTAATGTATCCTTGCATTTCATTTGCTAGTTTTTTGCATCATTGTTCATCAGAAATGTGGGTCTGTAGTTATCTTTTTTGTGTGTGTTACTCTTGCCAGATTTTGGTAGCAGGGTTATGCTGGGCTCATAAAATGTTTTTGGAAGTGCTGCCTGTTCTTCACATTTTTGGAAGAGTTTGAGAAGAATAGGTATCCAGTCTTCTTTGAGTGCCCTGTGTAATTTACTAGTGAAGCCCTCTGGTCCTGGACTTTTAACTTTTGGGGAATTTCTTGGCAGTTGTCTCAGTTTTCTCGCTGTTGATAGGTCTATTTGGATTTTCCAGTTACTCGTGATTCACTCTAGGGAGGTTATGTATTTCTAGGAACTGACCCATTTCTTCTACATTATTTAACTTGGTGTCATGGAGTCTTTCATAGTATCCTTGTATGATCCTTTGCATTTCTTGTAGTTTCTGTGGTAACTTCTTTTTCATTTCTGATTTTGCTTGAGTCTTTTCTCTCTTTTCTTTAGCAAATTGTTGCCAGAGGTTTTTCAGTTTTATTAGTCTCTTCAAAGAACCATTTCTTTGTTGCATTAATCTTTGTATAGTCTTTTCTCTATATCATTTAATTCTGCTCTAATTTTTATTTTTTGTCCCAATTCTCACCTGAGAGTATTCCTATTGATTTGAGAGAGAGAGAGAAGGAGACTCAGGGAGAGGAAGAAACATTGATGTAAGACAGACATTGACTTGTTGCCCCCCTATGTGTCCTACCTGCGGATTTCACCCACAACCGAGGTATGTACCCTGACTAGGAATCAAACAAATGACCCTTTGTTGTACAGGACAATACTCCTCCCTACCCAGCCCCTCATCTAGGGGTGCTTCACTTTTTATTTTATTTTCTTTATTTTGGTGAGTTGGGGCTCTTTTTGTTTTTCTTTTTGTAGTTCTTTAAGATACTATATTAGGTTATTTATTTGGGATTTCTCATTTCTTGATACAAACCTATAATGATATAAGCTACTCTCTTGCTACCACTTTTTCTGCACCCCCCAAATTTTAATATGATGTGGCTTCTAAGAGGAATCTAATGAGGAAAATTAAGTAAGAAGCAAAACAGAACCAGAGACATGGAAACAGGGAACAGATTGACAGCTGCCAGAGGAAAGGGTAGAGGGAGATTGGTGGAAAGAAGGGGGAGAGATTAGTCAAAGAACACATCTGAGTGACCCAGGGACAAGGACAACTGTGTGGGGATGGGCTGTTGGGTGGGGGTTGGGTTGGAGGAAGAAGGGAAAAAGGAAAAAATGTGACAACTGTAGTAGAATAAACAAGAATTTTTAAAAAATAAACAGGCCCATTGTGGCTATTCTCAAAAAAATTTTAATCGAAGCTTCGATATGATGTTTTGCCATTCTCCTTTGTTTTTATATATATTTTGATTTCACCTTTTATTTCTTCTTTGACCCAGCTTTTTTTTAAGTAGCTTGTTGTTTTTTCTGTTCATATTTGTGTTTTTCCCACTTCCTCTTGCAGTTGATTTCTAACTTCAAACTTTGTGGTTAGAGGATGTGCTGGGTATCACTTAATTTTTCGGTTTTTCATACTGTTTAGTTATTTTTGAACTGTTCACGATTTGAAAACCCTTTAAAAGATTTTATTTCATTTATCTGGTCAGGTAATTTTAATATGTAAGCATATTGTAAAGAAAGTGCTGTTTCCATTAGAGTTTAATATTTTCAAAACTGCTCCTAGATAACCCACAAGATGGCACACTGGTGATGCTCGAGGTCAGCTGGTGGCTGTTATCCGAGATGACATCCACTCACACTGAAAAAAGGGAAGTTGTAGGTAAGCTCCTTGGCTGAGTGACTGTGAGCTCTGAGTGTTTGTTTGAGTGGTTATTTTGTAATATTTTCAAAATCAGTAAACGTTTGTCATTTGGGACTTTGGGGAGATGTGAGAGGCCAGCTATTTAACATATCTGTTTACTTCAAGTATACCAAAGCCTCCCCCTTTCATATATTTTATTCTTAGATATTCATATATGTATATGTGTGTATACACACACACATATATATGTACTCAAATATATATATATATATATATATATATAGTAAAAAGTTACACATGTGCACAATTGTCCATTTGAAAATGCTTCGCAAATATTTAGGAAAATCAGATATCTATAGCAAAATCATAAATATATCAACTTCTGATATAAATTAGAAATGATGGGCACTTATATCTTTTTATATAACATAAATAAGAGTAAGGAATTGAAGTGCTAGATTCAAGTCAAATATTAAAATTGTATTCAAGTCCTTTACTATCACCATTTGGGGTAACCTAATGTAAGCTAAATAGTCAACACCATGACTAGTATAGGTGTTCAGGTTAGTGATGAGAGAAGGGAAAAATTGACATTAAAATCAGCTTGAAGATGTCATCACAGAATGCTTCAAATGAGAAAAATAAGAGAGTAAGGGCTGCTTCACAGACCTTACTTTCATTTCACAGACTTTTTTCTCATTGGAAGTCTAATACCTATGACACTTACTTTTTATAAATTACTTATTGAAATATATCTTATATCAGGAAAGTGTACAGATAATAAGTACGTAACTTAAAGCAGAACATACCTTTGCATTTAGCTCCTAGGCCAAGAAACAGAACTTGTATAACACCCTAGAAGTTTCTTTAAGCAAGAAATTGACCCCATTGTCCACAATAGTACTGGTTCTGGGGACAAACCACAAATGGCTTTCCTATGTAGCTCAAAATCTTTGTACCCATGATTAACATCATATTTAATGGTAAGAGGCTCAAAGTTTTCTCCCTCAAATCAGGAACACAAAATGTTTGCCCTCTTTTACCACTGCTATTCAACATTATTAAGGAAGTTTTAGCCAGAGCAATTGAACAAGAAAGAGAGATAAAAATAATTCAAATTGGAAAAAAAGAAGTGAAATCACCTCTATTCAAAGCTGACATAATTATATATATACATAGAAAATCCTAGAGAATCTATATGAAAGCTACCCTAATAGAGCTAATTAATGATTTTAGAAAAGTTGCAGGATAGAAGATCAACATACAAAATTCAGTAGCAATTCTGTAGACCAGCAGTGAACAGTCCTATGAGGAAACTGCATTTCATTTATAATTTAACTTGTTATTAAATAGTTTCAGATCAAATTAATCTGGAGGTAAAAGATTTATACACATTCTGTTTGTTAGAAGGGAGTCACTGAGGACAGCCCACATTTAAGGGGAGAGGAATTAGGCTTCACTTTTTGAATGGTGCGCTATCAAGAAATTTGTGAATAGATCTTTTTTTCTTTCTTTTTAAATTGTTTTTCAAGTACAACTGTCTCCATTTTCCCCCACCACTCCCACCAAACCCAGCCATCCCCACCTGCCACCTTCAATCATAGGCTTTGTCTATGTGTCCTTTATACAAGTCCTTTGACAACCATTTTCTCTCTTCTCCCTTTATCCTCTCCCCTCTCCCCTCTGGTTACTATCAGTTTGTTCTTTATTTCAATGTCTCTGTTTACATTTTGCTTGCTTATTTGTTTTGTTGTTTAGGTTGCACTTATAGGTGAGATCATATGGTATTTGTCTTTCACCACCTAGCTTATTTCACTTAGCATAATGCTCTCCAGTTCCATCCATGCTGTTGCAAAGGGTAGGAGCTCCTTCTTTCTTTCTGCTGCATAGTATTCCATTGTGTAAATGTACCATAGTTTTGGGATCCACTCATTTACTGACAGGTACTTAGTTTGCTTCCAACACTTGGTTATTGTAAATTGTGCTGCTATGAACCTTGGGATGCATAAGTTCTTTTGGGTTGGTGTTTCAGTGTTCTTAGGATATAATTCCAGCAGTGGAATTGCTGGGTCAAAAGGCAGTTCCATTTTTAGTTTTGTGAGGAAATTTCATACTGTTTTACACAGTGGCTATACCAATCTGCATACCCACTAACAGTATACTAGTGTTCCCTGTTCTTCACAACCTGACAGTACTTGTTTCTTGTTTTAGTTATGGTGGCCATTCTGACTGGTGTGAGGTGGTATCTCACTGTGGTTTTAATTTGCATTTCTATGATAATTAGTGACATAGCGCATCTTTTTATATGTCTATTTGCCAACCATATGTCCTTGGAGAAATGTCTATTCAAGTCCTTTCCCCATTTTTTAATGTTTTTTTTGGGGGGGGGGGGGGTTGGGCTTTGCAAGTACTTTATAAAATTTTGACATCAAAAATGTATACTTTTATCAGATATATTGATAAACATATTCTCTCATATGGTGGGTTGCATTTTATTTTGTTGGAATGAAACTTTTAATATATTATTTTTACTTATACTATTGACTGTGTTTGTGTACTGTAATGAAAGCTGACTTTGTCAGACTGTGTTTTCATACATGATTCACAGTACTCACTCCAAGATACAAATGAATCATGGAGAAATATACTTTCCTCACACGTTCAGGGATTTTTCACTAACTGGTTGGGATATTCCTAACAAAAGAATTCATTCACAACCCCTGCAAGTTTAAACTCAGAGACTCTGTTAAATTTCTCACATTTATACTGTTTATGTCTCTGTTCTAGAGAAACATAGATTTGTTTGAATCTCATCAAGTTGCTTTGTAGGCTTCATTCCATAACCTGTAAACATCAGTTTCTTCACCTATAGAATGGAGATAACAAATGTAGGAAGCTTTCAATGAGATAATCCTTGATGGATGGTGTTCCCTCAGTAAATCTGGCTACTAGTCATGGAGCAACTGGTCGAGCATTCAGCACGTGTCAAGCACTGTGCTTGGCACTGGCAACATATGTGTGAACAAGTCAGACCCTGTATCCCAGCAAAGGAAAAAGCAGACAAATGTGCAGCCAACTATTATGGGTGCTGCGTTGGAGATATGATGGAATGTTCCTACTAAAGCTCTGACCAACTCCTTTTTAAAAGCAACCTTTTCATTACAAAATTATATTTATTGTGGAAAGTAGAGAAAAATTAATATAAATTTTAAAATTACCCATAGGCTTATAACCTAGAATAATTACAAGTAGCATTTGCTATGTATCCCCCCTAGTTTTTTTAAACAAAAATTGGATTATACTTTATTTACTCTTATAAACTAATTTTCCTTCCATGCTATGTGAGTATAATGTTTCCCATGCTAAGAGCTCAGAGCAGGAGAAATGCCACCAGGAACTGGGTGCACATTACATGTGTGTGCAGAGTTGAGGGCTCATTATGGGTCAGGTTTACAAACTTTAATTTGAAAACAAGAAACGCTCATAGACCTGTAATGTTAACTAATTGTTTTTAATATATTGTATTCATGTATTTTAGGTGCAAATTCACTTACTGTATTTTAAGACCAATACAATTATAAGAGACAAATTAATTTAATGTGCTATATGCTTCACCTAAGTTGTCTTCCTGGCCTTGACTAGTGACTTTGGCATAGGTCGTGACTTCTCAGTTTCTTTGACTTTGACTAGTGCAGCTTTAATTTGACGTGGCTGTGATGGCACTTAGACTTCACTTTGCTTCATGTTTTATGCGTGTTCTTTTCTGTTGGCTAACGGCAACTGCAAATCTCTTTGAAATAACACATAATCTGTTTGAAATTACAAACATAGACAGGGATGCCCATTCTGTGGTCCCACTAGATTATAAATTGCTCATGTAAATAACTCACAATATGCTTATATGAATTTCCTTTAGGCCATTGTAATGGAAGTCCTCAAATAAAAATTCTCACAGAGGCTTTGCAAATTATCTAGATCTCTTTTTATTAAGTGTGGAAATACATGTTTAAATAATACATCGTTACCAATAAGCATTTAAACTTTAAGTGGTATGTAATTTAAAGTGGTATTAAAAACAATTTTTTTATCTATCAAGTTTCATACAATCACTGCCTATGATAACCTGACAATTTATTGTCCTGAACACAGCCAAGACATTTTTTCACATTTACCATTTGTGCCTCCACGTGATGCTACAATTTTTCAGAGGCAAAATCATCCAGCTTTAGGTCTGTGTACAGTACCAATATTTTCATTGCCTTCATTGAAAATTGAAACTTTACACATAAAATTCAATTATGGAAAAGAAAGGTAAATGAAGTATTTCTATCAAACTAAGTGGTCTATCTTGTCTGATGTCTGTAAGTCTCACTACCTTCACTCACATGTCCGACATGCACCTCACACTCAACTGGCCGAAGGGAAACTTACGTCTTCATTCCCTTCCCCCAGCCTGCTTCTCTGTTGTGTTCTCTTCATGAATGGCATGTGGTTGCCATGTCTCCTCTGATTACCAAACCCTGCCAAATCTGTGTTATAAATAACTTTGTCCCCAGCATCCTTACTGCTTTATGTGTCTGTGGTTCAGCCATATTTAGGAGGAGGAAAAGAGAAGGAAATTTTAGATTTAGGAAATAGTATGGTTTTTCAAAATTGGCTAGTCAAAGGCAAAGCCATTGGTGTTGCTCTTTTTAACTAGAGAATAAAGGAACAAACCTGCTTTCTGCTATTAATAATAAGTTTATTGGTAATTCTTATTGCCACAGATCCAGGAACTTTTCCTCTTAATGAAAGATGTCTTCTACTAAAGAGAGGATAGGATTCCTTAAGAAATCTCTGAAGAGTAATACTGGCTCATTCTCTGATAGGGAGTTATAAGAAAGTGAGACAAAGGGAAGATTCAATGAGCTGGTGAACAGCAGTTCTTAAAGTGTGGCATAGACATTCCTGATGGTCCCCAAATTTAATCAGGCAAAACTCTCTTTATACTTACAGTAAGATATTATTTCCTTTTCATGCCCTCATTCTCTCATGAAGTGTAGTGAAGTTTATGAGATATCAGAGAAAAATATCTATACACATTATTTGTGAGGATTATTAACATACTCCCTGTATTAGGGAAGATTTTCTTCATGTACTTT
Source organism: Artibeus jamaicensis (assembly GCF_021234435.1). NCBI lineage: Eukaryota > Metazoa > Chordata > Mammalia > Chiroptera > Phyllostomidae > Artibeus > Artibeus jamaicensis. Next base: position 16,597,069 of record NW_026521911.1, on the reverse strand, counting down.
AACCAAAACATCATGTTACAGCAAACTAAATGCAGAAACAAAGGTGAGAATTCAACTATCTCTATTAATCCAAACACCAAAGAGATTTGCAGAAATACAATACAGTGCCATTTTCTCACTAAATTTTGTTTTGAGAACTGTGGTAATTTTTTAAAAGTTAGTTAGGAATATAGTAGAATTATTATTGCTATTTAAATTAATTAATATGTATTTGATCTTCCTCAGTTTCAGTTTCTAGTATGGTAAATATGAGAAAACCAGACAGGCAATATAGAGATGGGGGAAGGCAGAGAGAGATGTACTTAAAACAGTTCTGACATACAGTCAAGTCCTCGATGAATGGTAGTTACAGCTTTTATTATTGTTATTAGCGGTAGTAGTAATAATGGTAAAAGTATTTACTTCCACATGTTATTTTCATTTTGGCTCCCTGAAAGGGTAATATTTCAAATTAAACAGTATAATTCAACTGGTCATAGAGTCTCTGAGTGGCAGCTGAAGGAAACACAGATATTCAGGGCAAAAAAAGAGCAGAGTCTCGCCCTGGGTATTCTCAAGGTCATGGTCAAGAAGTTGGATGCCAGCTGCTCAGAGGGTCACTTTTTTTATTGGCTGAATTAGTATTTTAGTGTTATAAAACTTACTGTGCTTTAAATATTTTTAATAAATTCACAATTTTTAAAAAGTCTTCAGATTACTGATCTATGAATAAGAAATTACAAAAAGAAGTCTGAAAGATTAATATTTGTAAAAGGGGTTGAAAAATCTTCATTTTTTCCTACTTGCAACAAGTCCATCAGCCCATGTTGTGGTAGATTTATTTGATTTATTCCAATGCCTTTTTTAAAGAAAACTTTATACACAATTTCAGAAGGATATTTGGAAAACAGACATGAAATAGCTACTATAAATTTGAACAACAAACAACAACACAAAGGATGGGGAAATGTGTGAGAAAACAGAAGTTAAAAGAAAGCAGTTTGGAATAATTAGATCGTCAGTCTAAGTACTTCGAAAATATACTGTCTAATATTTTATCTAACATTACCACTATGGTAGTTATTGAAAACTTGGCTGCTTCTACAGTTCTATCTCCAGCACACAATGCACAGAAGTAGAGGCATTTGTAGGAGTCACGAAGCGTTCCAATGGTGTCCTTCTGACACACACCTGATTAGTGAACATCAATTTACTGTACTTCTGGCATTGGACACTTGTATGACAGCTTCCATTATTAAAGAATTCATTATTATACCAATTTGCTGGGAGCCAGATGATACGCTGCTTGAATATTGCTTCATAATATGTGGAGTAAGGCTGCCAGGAATAACCTAACCTCTTTGTACCCCAGTTTTAGTTTTTACTCTGGAAATTAGGGATAATAATACTCATTTCATAGGATTAAATGAGTTAATATTCATAAGCCCATAGAATGGGCCTGGCATGTACAATTACCCCCAAATTATGAGTTACTCCAATATTAGTAATAATAATAAACAATAGAGGATGATTATTTCATGAAATTACATAGATGGGTTATTAAAAAGTTGTATGGGGAAAGCAGATGAAGAATAGCATTGTTAACCTGCTTTTTTCCTGTAAGTGGAAGATGGTTTGGTATAGTCCTGATAATGAATTACATTGTAAGATTTTGCTTTCTGCATACAGAAATGATCCCAACCTAAAACGGCCACATGCAGCATGTCTGAGGATTTGTGGTTAGCAGAATGATTAGCAGAAACCTGCTTCAAAAACCCTGCAGTCATCGTGCAGACCTACCTAGAAAAGGTGAGATTTTTTAGCAGCCCTAAGACAGTTGTTTAACAGGAATACACTTGATCTTTCCATCAAAGCCAAACTTATTTAAAAAGCAAATAAAGTATAATTTCACTTTTCCATATATTATTACTATTATAGCTCTAAATAACTTTAGGGCAGAATGAAACAGAATGTTACAAAAGAAGGAGCATATTTGAAAAATAATCTCAAATATGCCTTCCTTTTACTTCCGACCAGCAGCTGCTCTTTCAGCAAATTGTTTCTGATAATTTCTCCATTCATTTATCTATAAAACTAGCTGATTACGGAATGTGCAAGTCAGCCTTTGCTATCCATTTGCATCCAACCATCCAACCACCCAACCAGGAGTGAGAGGACTCAGTACTCCCGCCCCTTTCAACCTTCCTGTTTCTCCCTCTTAGTTCCTTAGTTTAACTGACTTTGGAAATACTTACTTCACTAAGTAAGTGTAACATGAAAACCATAATATAGTTGTCTCTAAATGTTATAGAGCACTTTGTTTTTGCACAGTTCTTTACAAACATAAGCTGTCCATATCAAGTTGTTTTGAAAGTCAATACTGTACTTCATATAATTCAGCTGATACATAAATAAGTTAAACATTAGTGTAGGGATTTCTTTGACCTGAGTGATTAGATGCCATTTATACCTATAAGTATAATATAAATGGAATGTTTTTAACACAGTAGCATTGGCTGGAAATTATGATGGAGAAAGCAGTGTTATGCGTAGCCCATCAACACAGACAATAGTGTGGTGAAGGCCTGGGGATGAGAGTGAGGGCTGGCTGGACGTGGCAGAGTGGGGGGAAGGGGAGGCGTCTGTAACAGTGGCAACAATAAAAACAGAAAGAGATGGAAAAATGAAGGCATTTCTCTCGTTAGCATGGTTCTCAGATAGTCAGTACCAGAGAATTAAAAATTACAATATATAAAATCATCAGAATTTGAAAACAAACAGGTTCTCCTGAGAAATGCCAAAGAGGAAGTGGGCCTTATTAGGGAACATACCATTCAGACCAATGACAGGTAACTAGGTGTCTATGAGTGACAAGATGTACAGATACACAGTGCCTGTATGTATACAGACACACAGAACTCAGAGCATGCATTTGTGTCTTGATTCTAAGTTCATTGTAGAGTATAAGGATGTTAGCTTTTTGTTTTCCTTTTTTGATTTGTTGGTGAAAAGTGATAGATATTGAAATTAAATACAAGATTGTTATCTATTTTGATATAATGAAATATTTTGTTCAGACCTGCCTTTAGTATGTATATTTTAGTGTAAGTAGAGAAAAAAGTTAACTAAATACCATAAGTAGAATCTAATTTGTCTTTGCTTGCCTGGGATAGCTTTTGAATTGCACAAACCCATTTTTTTTAAGATCTTGTAATTTAGAGAGAGAGGAAGGGAAGAATAAAGAGAGGGAGAGAAATATTGATTCGAGAGAGAAACACCCATTGGTTGCCTCTCTAATGTGTCCCCAACTAGGGACTGAACCTGCAACCTAGGCATGTGCACTGACTGGGAATAGAACCAGAGATCTTTCACTTTGCAACAAACCAGGCACCACCAGTGGGTCAGGGCTGCACAAACTTACATTAAGACACAAAGTAACAAAAATAAAAGAGAAATAAAAGAATAGAAAAAAAGAGAAGTTTTTTATAATCTTTAGAATTTTGCTTTTTCTGATATTTTTCATGTTGTACATCATGTATGATTTTGTAGTTCTATAAAATCTGATGGCTTTTGTGATTTGCTTTAATTATTCGATGCGAGAATCACAGTAAATGTTAAGAAGAGCTGGAGCTGGATGGATGGTCTTTGGGCACTGAATGAGGATCATAAACGTTTCATATGAAAAGCAGTTGAAAATTACATATCAGTGCCTGTTGAGTGAAGAAGGACATGAGACGTGAATATGTAATCTGTGTCCCCCCGGTGTGAAAATTCTGGGGCTTCTGAAGTCAATGGCATGATGAAGGCAAGTTGTCTACTTCAACCCAGTATTCCACCCTGTGCTTTAAGAGCTTCGGCATCAATCCATCAGTGTCATGGATTATGTATACTTCTTTGTATCCCTAGCACTTGGTTCAGTGCTCATAGGACACATAGGTTCAAGTACACATAGTTATTCTTAATTAGCTGCAATGATGCAGTTTTATATGGAGATACAGAGATGAGAGAATTTAGGTCAGTCTTTTCCTATTTCTGCGCAGTTGCCACAGGAAAGTACCCAGAATGCTAGATTTTCTGATTTTTCTAAATTCTGGGGGATTTGAAACACAATTAAAAATAATGTGATCACAGATAATCACAGGATTCCCCTCCCTGCTTTATGATTTTCTGGAATTTTTACAGTGAATTATTTTTGTAAATGAAAAAAATATTTTTCTGCTCTGGAAAAGATGGTATTCAATCTCAATAATTGGAACCGTCAGTCATTTTAGTTAAATTGTACTTACACTAATCCTCTGAGCTCACAGAGAGCTCCAGAGTTCAAAGGTTAGCAAGAAAGCATCAAGGTAGCAGTATTTTGTGAGTTTTTATTTAAAAATCTTAGACTTCATGGATGATGCCTAACATTAAAGTTATGTGAATTATATATATATAAGGGCAATCAATTTGAAGCTTAAAAGTAAAATGGTCCTGCTGGATGAAAAGAATGGTAGGACTCATAACAGGTATAACCAATCTCTGCTACTGGTGCACATTCCTGTACCTTCAGCATAAAGGGTGTAATAAGTATTTCATTTTATTATGCACCAACTTGCAGAAGTCAAGATCACTGTGGTCCTCAGATCCATGTTTGTCCTCCTGGGAATTCACTGGAATAGAAGCAGGTCAAGAATATCAATTCTCAATGCAGATTCACTTAGGAGCAAATGCTATGACTCACGGGCAAATCGGTCTAGACTACCAATCAGAAAGACTTTCAAGTAAGATAAATAACAAGGAAAAAAATGTAGTTAGTGAAGTTTTATTCACAGCCACTAGGTGGTTGTGTCATTTGAAGAACATTACTTCAGAGTAATTTATTTGAGACTATTTGAAATGTATTATTTACTACTTTTGTATTTTTTAATGATGAAGAGATGGAATAAAGATTCCATGATATAATTTTTTGCCTTTTATGTACCAATTGGCTACTAGAATGGGAAGCAAGATAAGGGAGGTCTAGGATTTCATGGAGTCCTCAAAAATGTAAGGCAACCTGAAAATCAAAATAACAATTTCTTTTCTTTTATATTAATATTATTGCACACTATATCAAGTATATACTGTGGTTCCATTCTAGGAAATGGAAATACAAAAAAATTCAGTCCTATTTATTATGCTGTGTAAGGACAGGAATGAAGATTTCCTTTTATCTCCCCTCACTGCATGTAAGTTATTTAATTTCTCTCTCTTCTTCCTCACAGACCTCTGTCTCTCTCACACACACCTCACCCATTGTGGTATCTGGCACAGGTACACATATCATAATGGTACAGAAAATGAAAAGGGTTGTGGATTTTTACCCATTTGTTTTGTGCACAAAAGTCATAGTTCTTCATTTTCTGTCAGCTCATCTCTAGAATTTCAACGATCACCCCCATCGTACTCTGTTTGCTATACTGGCCTTAGCAAATGCAGACGAAGACAGTCTTTGAGCAAATGAGAGGCAGCAGTAAGAAATCAAACAACTAAAAATGCACCCAAACAAAGCTGTCACCTTGATGAGGTGTTTGGATTAAACATACAAAACACTTTGAATCGTGATATTCATATTTTCCCAGCATGCTTTTCCTTAGGTCTCAGGAATTCTGAGAATGTGCATTGTGACTTTATTCAGTTTGTAAATTCTTTATTGTTATGGTTCCATCTAAAATTGATTTAAAATCTCTGAATATTTGTCATAGTATAGGAGGTACCAATAGTATTTCACATTTTTTCTCACAGCAGTGAACAAATAAAATATCAATTTAAAAGGCACCCATGCCAAGGTTATTATACCTTTTATGTATTTCCTTCAAAAGGAGACTGTTTGGTTTGGATCTGGGGGATTACAGTCATTTCAGTGTGTACACATTCTCATTTTTCTTTTGTTATTATAACTATAAGGTTGAAGTGTCAACAGGTATTTTCTTATGCATGTTTTTGTTTTGTTTTTTTATTAACAGGATTGAATTGAGGCTGCAAACAAAATAGTACATACAGTTAGAAGTAGGAGACCTCAGATGGTTAGGACTGTTGAGTACACTTTGTGATGCTTTATTATATTAGCAAACTTTGATGCAACTTAGTGGAAGACTCAAGAAGTATGTGTTTACAGCTCTTTTTCCCAAGGAACACCAAATGGCGGATGACGCCGGTGCTGCGGGAGGCCCGGGGGGCCCTGGAATGGGAGGCCGAGGAGGCTTCCGAGGAGGATTTGGCAGTGGCATCCGGGGCCGAGGTCGCGGCCGGGGTCGGGGTCGCGGTCGAGGCCGTGGAGCTCGCGGAGGCAAGGCCGAGGATAAGGAGTGGATCCCCGTCACCAAGTTGGGCCGCCTGGTCAAGGACATGAAAATCAAGTCCCTGGAGGAAATTTATCTCTTTTCTCTGCCTATCAAGGAATCTGAGATCATTGACTTTTTCTTGGGGGCATCCCTCAAGGACGAGGTTTTGAAGATTATGCCCATGCAAAAGCAGACACGTGCAGGCCAGAGGACCCGATTCAAGGCATTTGTCGCCATTGGGGACTACAATGGACATGTTGGTCTGGGTGTTAAGTGCTCAAAGGAAGTAGCCACTGCCATCCGTGGGGCCATAATCTTGGCCAAGCTCTCCATTGTCCCTGTGCAGCGAGGCTACTGGGGGAACAAGATCGGCAAACCCCACACCGTCCCTTGTAAGGTGACCGGGCGCTGTGGCTCTGTGCTTGTGCGCCTAATCCCTGCACCCAGGGGCACTGGCATTGTCTCGGCCCCTGTGCCCAAAAAGCTGCTGATGATGGCTGGTATTGACGACTGCTACACCTCAGCCAGGGGCTGCACTGCTACCCTGGGCAACTTTGCCAAGGCCACCTTCGATGCTATCTCTAAGACCTACAGCTATCCCACCCCTGACCTCTGGAAAGAGACTGTGTTCACCAAGTCTCCCTACCAGGAATTCACTGACCATCTGCTAAAGACCCACACCAGAGTTTCCGTGCAGAGGACCCAAGCTCCAGCTGTGGCCACCACATAATTTTTGTACAAGGAAAATAAAGTGAATTAAGCCTGTTAAAAAAAAAAAAAAAGAAGTATGTGTTTACAGAATGAGTGTTCACTTCTTGCTATGCTATTCTCTGTAGGGGTATATTAATAATAGAGCCTAATATATAAATCTCTTTAAAGTCACAAACAACACTGTAATTACAGATATGAAACTCCTGGTAATTATAATTTACACCTGCACCAAAACTTAATTATCTAATAGCTTCAACGCCCTCCACTTTTTCACTTAATATCTTTTGGTGGGACTTGTAATAGATGACTGCACTAAATTAATTATTTCATTTCTCTAAGTAATCTTCTGTTGCAGAGAATTGTATAGAAGCAAGTCCTTTAACTGAATAACAGAGTTTTTAGGGTCAAAGGTTTGTTTTTTATTTTTTTTAAGCTGTTAGTTTCTCACTGTGCCCCAGGAGTTAAAAATGAAAAGGCTTCCATTTCCTCCATGGAATGAATGCCTTCCCTGTAATCTATCACTCTTCTTGCTGTGTCTGTTCAAATAACTATTAGCTACTATAATTTTTGTTTATTTATATTCACTTATAAGTATCTCTCTCCCCAGACTTCAATAATGATATTTTTTCTGATCTCATTTAAATTCTTATTACTTTAAAATGAGACCTCTCATTGTGTTCCTCTAAGCAAAGAAAAAATATCATCACATCCTTTAGTCACTTTTAATAGTAATATGGCAGGAGTATATTATATAATTATCTAATGTAATCTTTTTTTAAAAAGCATGTAATTATTTTAATGTGCTCAACCTGGCCCCTCAGGTGGAATGTGGTCTGATCCCCAGTGGGGGGTAACCTGCAATCACACCGTAAGCCGTGTTAACCATTGCACGCTTCGGCCCTGAGCTGCTCCGTGTCTCCAGCCCCTGCGTCTTCATTTCTAAACCAGGGCCTAAACCACGGGTCAGCCACAGGTCAGTTCTGCGGTGTCTGCTGAACAGCGCTTTGCCCTTCAGTCCTGTTCCTCAATTTTAGGTTGTCACTAAAACCTCTTTATTTTAAACACAGAAGGACTAAGTAGTTTGCGTTTGAGTTTGAAACGAGAGGTGTGGTGAGACACGGAGGTTTGAGGTTCTAGTGAGAGCAATCACCCTCGCAGCCTGTCTCTGAGCTGAGCCGGGAAGGAAGAGAAGCCAGTGGACTGGAAATCTCAGTGAGTTGGAAGACTGTTTAAGGTAAGTGTGGAGAAGGAGAAAAGCTTTTGATCAAAATTTAAGATTTCTAAGACAGTACAGTTTTAGGAAATCAGAAATTATACAGTGCAATCCATATAAGTGATTTACTAAAAGAGAGTAAAATTGAATTTGAGAAAAAGATGAAGGATTTTATAAATATAAATTGATTGTAATATGAATTTTAAGTTCTACCTGTAACTACTTCATTTTTATAAGTCATTTTGTAATCAAGATTTCTGTAATTATGTCCAGAAGTAGTGGATGTCTGGTTGAGTTGAGGCAGACCTGCTAAACAGTGGTGGAGAAGAGGAGGTCAGGCAGAGCAGAAACAGAGTGAAGTACTGGGTGCTGTCGTTCTGAGGGGACATGCATGACAAATTGGTGCCTCTATAAAGTGTATGTGCCAGTTGGGAGGAAAGTCAATTAGCTATGGAACCTCCCAACCACACTGTGTTATTTACATTAGAATTTGCTTTCAACTGGGAGCAAATCCTTCCTACTCCTGAAACTGCTCCTTTTAGACTCACCAGAGTTGTTGTGGATGGGGTGGGCATTGCTGGTGGTGATGGTATCTTCAGAAGGTAAGCGATGTATAAGGTAAGGGAGAGCAGATGATTGTTGATGTCAAAATTATTTGGATAATCTGTTTCTATTACAGATTATAGAATTCATTGTGAGAATTATACATCTCAGTGCTTTCTGGTACTAAGGAAAGGACTGCAGGTGAAAATCATAATAGTTTCCCCTTCTTTCAGCTCACCTGGGACCTCACCAATATATCACATGCACTTCCTTACTAACCTCCTGTGAAAGCAGCCTGCCTTGACCTGAAGCGCCTCTGCTCTAACTAGCTTTATCTTTTTACTACTTGGAACTCCTGTGGGGTGCTCATCGTTGGGCATATAAACTGTCCCAAAGGAGCTTGTGATCCAACTCTAGTGTCTGTGAAAGGAAATTTGCAGTTCCCTGTCATTTTCCCTGCATAGTTCTATATACGCAGCTTTTAATGGGGCAGATTCTAGTCGAAATAAACTAATAATCACCATAGTAATTAATGACTGAAAGAAATCTTTGGTAGCATTGTATTATTCTTATATTCACATATATATTTTATTGAAGTATAGTTAATATATATTACATTAGTTTCAGGTGGTGCACAACATAGGGCTCTGACATTTATAGACCTACTAGATTTATCATCATCTGGTAGCTATAGATCAACATACAATATTATTACTGTATTATTATGATATTATTGGCTGTATCCCCTGTGCTGTTTATTATATCCCTGTGATTTATTTATTTTATAACTGCAAGTTTATTCCTCTTACTACCTTTCACCTTTTCATTCACTCCCTACTTTACCTTATAAGAACCATCAGTCTGTTTTTTGTATCTATGGGTCTCTTTCTGATTTGTTTCATTGATTTTTTTAGATTCCACATATAAGTAAAATCAGAGGGTATAAGTCTTTCTTTGACTGACTCATTTCACTAGTATAATATGTGTTAGGTCCATCTAACAGCTTTTGTTGCTGTTGATTGGGAGACATATCTGGAAAATATATTGCTTAGATTGATGTCAAAGAGATTTCTGCCTATGTTTTCTTCTAGGAGTTTTATGATTTTTAGGTCTTATATTTAAGTCTTTAATCCATTTTGAGTTTAGTTTTGTGTATGGTGTAAAATAGTTCTCCAGGGTTTTTTTGCACGTATCTGTCCTGTTTTCCCAATACAATTGAAGAGGCTGCCTTTTCCCCACTGTGTACCCTTGTCTCCTGCACTATGGATTAAGTGACCATAAAGTGTGGTTTATTTCTGGGTTCTCTATTCTGTTCCACTTAGACACATATTTGTATTCATTTTAAAAACATCTACTGAAAGCCCACTCAGCCAAGTACTATGCTCTTTGAGATCTTAATTTTGAAATTATTAATAAGAATAGTCTCAGTATACTACACATGAAGATGATACATAGATAGATAGATGATAAATAGATAGATAGATGATAGATGGATAAATGATAAATAGATGTTGAAAACACTGGTGTGTAAAAAAAGCCACATTTATAATGTGACTGTAGATGCTGTGAGAAAACCATGGAGGTTATGAGAAACTCTCAAGAAACCATTCCCCATTGTAGAGGTGAAGTATATTACAAGGAATTTTTTATTCTTCCACATGACAGATGGTATCTTGTCAGCAAGTCACTGATGTGAGGAGCAGTGCTTCAATGTGGTGAGATGATACCAGGCAGCAGGAAGGATGGGGTTGCACACATCAGTGAAGACTGCCTTGGAATGCCTGCAGTTCCCTCAAGTTTCTTACAGTGTTAGAGCATAGTAAGTCATTTCTACTTTTTAATATATAAATCAGTCCTTCTGCATCTTAGATATCTCTTTTGGTATGCACTGTGTTCAAAACAGATTCCATTTCGGGATTAAGAGAAATCAAGTTATCTTTTTTTCCCCTGCCAGATTCAGAACCATTTAGTCAGATACACGCACATCAACATCAGCATTTTTAGTGGAGGCACATGGCTGAGGAGTGAGGTCAGACTGGCTTGCTTCTGGGCCTCTCTGCTGTCCTAGCCTTGGGACAGCCACCAAGTGGGGCTATGAACCTGCAGATCACACAGGCTCCATCAGGCTCACTGCCTCATGTTAAATGGGGCAGAAAGGGAAGAAAGTCATCAAATTTCCGGTGTTTCCAACCCTGGCTCTTCCCAGTGAAAACTGTGTTCCAAAGGCAGTCATTGACCACCCTGGTAAAGGTAAAGGAGCTTTCCTCCTCAGGGAAACATGGAAAGTAGGGGATAGGCATAGCTCACTTACATTCTTTAGCTTTTCATTTGTTCAACCTGGTGGTGCTGGACCTGGCTGGACTTATTATCACCTGTACTGTCTTTAGAAAGATGCTGACTAAATTCAAATCAAACTTACAAGGATGTGTCAGGACATTTGTATTTTTAAAGAGCTCTCCTATTGTGCAGCCAGAGTTGAGAATCCCTGTCTTTAATTCACTGACATTAACCATTAAGCCTCCGATCAGATAATGAGGGTGAGACTGTATCCTGCATAGAGTGAAATTAGCAGTCTGTTAGGGGATCCTGGGTCCAACCTTAGAACCAAAGCCTTTTTATAGATCTTTGGAGTGCTGGTGGCATTATAGATTTGTGCTACAAAAGGGCTGCTGAAATGGACCCCAAGAGTATATTGACAATTTAAATACAAGACTCTACTATTCCAAATGCTGAATGAAATGCATTCAAATTATGCATTTCTCTTTCCTCTTTTCCATTTCAAATTATGTTACTACATATCAGTTATTACAGTTTGCCATTGGTTCTACAGTAAGAGCAAATGATAACCTGGATAACTACATAATGTAGAAATTAAAATCTAAAGTCAAATTGCCTTCCCTTTTTGTATTTAAGACAATAAGTCCAAACTTTTCTAATTAATTTAAGATCCAAAGAAGTTTACAATATTCCCCAATATTTTACTGTCTCAGTATCAGGCAGAAAGATTTTTTGCATGTGGGTAGATTTGGGTATCCTTCAGGAGCTGTGTGCTGAGTGAACACTTGCTGGAAGAGAGTCATTTCTTCAAGGCCTCAGAGATTTATTAGTCAAATGCCAGATTGTTCAGAGCTTCATTATTTAAAAGTAGTAGGATATCAAGTCAGAGGAGTAACAATGCCCAGGTCACCAAAGGGTTCCTACACCATCGTAAGGACTTTAGATTTTGCTGAGTGCGATGGAAACTACTGGAGGGTACTGAGTCTGAGAAGTGACTTTCATCTCTACATGCAATAACTGTGCACTTATAAGACCACCCTTTCATGGTTTGTGTATTTTGCAGTGATGTACCTGTAAATATTCCTCTGTGAATCTGTTCAAATTTACTGAAATAGTTTGATATGGTTGTGCCAGTCTTTCAGTGCCAGTTGAAGACTGTGCACCTTCAGCTCTAGGAGGGTGCTTTTCGATGGAAGCATGGGTCCCAGTCCTCCAGAATGCCATTCCAATCTCCTCTCTTGTATTCATTGCTTTTCCTCTTTTAGGTTTCATTGAGTCACCATCACTGTTTATGATGTAACATCAGTGAAAACATCTCTTTGCTTCCCACGGTCGTCTTTAAGAGAACTTTGACTTGGGTTCATTTCCCTTTCCCTCACAGCATATTTGTCCCTCCTGGCCTTCATGATTATTTTTCTTCACAATAGACCCTTCTATCCTTCAAGACTTTAACTAAGAAAATCTCTCCCTTTAACTCAATGGTTCTTAGCCAAGGGCAGTTTTGTCTCCTAGGGCATAATTGGTAAGTTGGCCTATCTGAAGACATTTTGGTTTTCATAATGGGTGACTAAGGTGATAAGGATACTGTCGATATGTACTTTGTTTTAGCCATGGAGGCCCCAAAATGTCCTGTGAATAGGACAGCCCTTACAACAATGAAAGATCTAGCTTTAAAATATCCATAGTGCAAAGATTAAGAAACGCTGCTTTAGCCTAATCAGTCTATATTCCCGCATTGTTTTCAGTCAACCACTTCTGCTCTGACAATAAGACCAGAGTATACTTTTCAAATTACTTTCTCCTTGATTCTAGAGTTTGCAAATCTAATTCCTAATACAAGCCCTTGGATTTAAAATAATGTATTTGTGTTTTTTCTCTACTTCAACCCAAGAAGACCCAATAATTTCTTTAAATTGAGGTATTAATTGTTGAATACTGTTCTCCTCTTTCATTTCTGATTATTTATTTGTGTCCCCTCTCTCTTTTTCTTGATGAGTCTGGTTAAAGGCTTGTCAATTTTATTTATCTTTTCAAAGGATCAGCTCCTGGATTTATTGATCCTTTAAATTGTTCTTTTAGTCTATACGTCATTTGATTCTACTCTGATCTTGTTTATTTCCTTCCTTCTACTCACTCTGGGCTTTGTTGTTATTCCTCCAGTTCTTATAGGGTTAGGTTGCTTACTTGAAATGTTTCTATCTTTTTTGAGATAGACCTGTATTGCTATGAACTTCCCTCTCAGGACTGCCTTTTCTGTGTCCCATGGGTTCTGGGCTGTTGTGTGTTCATTTTCATTTGTTTCCAGGAACTTTTTGATTTATTCCCTGATCTCATTGTTTATTCATTTATTATTTAGTAACATGTTATTCAGTTTCTATGGACCTAAAAGAACAACCTAAAAAAAAGTTCTTTTCTAGAACTTCTTTGAGGTTGGTTCCCAGTTTCAAGCCAGTATGATCTAAGAAAATATTTGATATGATTTCAATTTTCTTTAATTTGTTGAAGTTTGTTTTGTGTCCTACCATGTGGTCTATTTTTGAAAATATTCCATATGCATTTGAAAAGGTTTTATATTTTGCTTCTTTGGGGTGAAAGGTTCTGTATATATTAATTAGGTCCATTTGATCTAGAGCATCATTCAGTGCCACATTATCCTTGTTGATTCTTTGTTTGGAAGATCTGTCCATTGTCGACAGTGGGGTGTGTTGTTGTCATCTCTATCTTTATTGAAGTTGTCCAAGATTTTTCTTATGTATTTGGTTGCTCCTATGTTGGGTGCATTTATGGTTACAGTGTTTATATCTTCTTCATGGATTCTTCCCTTAAGTATTATAAAGTATCCTTCTCTGTCTCTTTTAATGGCCTCTGTTTTGAAATGTATTTTGTTTGATATAAGTATTGCTACCCTGACTTTTGTTTCCCTGTCCATTTGCTTAGAATACTTTCATCCAATCCTTCACTTTCAGTCTCTCAGGTTTTTTGTTCTGAGGTGGGTCTCTTGTAGACAACATATGTGCTGGTCATGTTTTCTTATCCTTTCAGCTACCCTACATCTTTTGATTGGAGCATTTAATCCATTTACATTGAAAGTTTTTACTGATAGAGACTTATTCATTGATATTTTTCTCTTTGTTGTTGTGTTCCTCTTTCACTCTTTTTCTTCATCTTCTTAAAGCAGTCCCTTTAGCTTGTCTTGCAGTTCTGGTGTGGTGGAGATGTATACTTTTAAACTTCTTTGGTCTGTAAAATTCTTTATTTCATTCTCCATTTTAAAGGAGAGCCTTGCTGGGTAGAGTAGTCTTTGTTGCAGGCCTTTCCTTTTCATTACTTGGAATATTTCTTGTCATTTCTTTCTAGCTTACAGTGTGTCTGTTGAGAAATCAGGTGCTAGCCTTATCCCTTGTGTGTTACTATTTGTTTCTCCCATTCTGCCCTTAAGATTTTCTCTTTGTCTTTGAATTTTGCTATTTTAATTATGATGTGTCTTGTGGAGTGGGCCTATTTGGGTTCCTCTTGATTAGAACCCTTTGTGCTTCTGAACTTGTATGAATTTTCCCCTCACAAAGTTAGAGAAGTTTTCTGTCATTTTATCAAATAGGCTTTCTATCCCTTGCTCCTTTTCTTCTCTTTCCGGTAGTCCTAGATTGTGAATGTTGTTATGTTTCATGTTGTCCTGAAGTTCCGTTAAACCAGGGGTGTCCAACCTGCAGCCCATGGGCCACATGTGCCCCCGGATGGCTACAAATGTAGCCCAATGCAAAATCGTAAATTTACTTAAAACACTTTGAGATTTTTTTTGGTGATTACATGCGACAATGTCACATAAAATAAACATATATGCTCTTGCTATTTGTACATATGTGTGGCTTCAGTTTTCTGGTTGTGTGTAGCTTCCAGTGTATTATCTTCCAAGCATAGATGGTAGAAGTAGCATCATCAGACATTACATGTGTATGGTGATTTAGTGAAGCTTGATTATCAGTAATATTTCAACTTACCATTGCAACCTTAGGCATTTAGTGTTATTTAGAAATCAGGTAAGCATTTTTATTTGATTGTTAAAGGTACTTCCATACCTCAGTGGTGACTCACATATTGCCCACCATGCTTAACAATCATCCCTCGGCCTCAACCTGCATTGGCAGCTGAGAGGGCTGCAGAAGGGCCCAAACCCTGCTTTCTATATTCTCATCAGTTAATTTTCAAAATAAAAGCAAATAAAGTCTCTTATCTATTATTATTTTTTTATCCCAGCATGGCTTCTACAGTGTCTCAAAAGTAAAAAGAACCCCCCCAAAAAGGAAAGTTATAGACGAAGGAAGATTATTCAATGAAAAGTAGACAGATGACTACTTTTTGTCAGGGCAAATAGGCATTGTGCTTAATTTCTCAGGAATTTGTGCAAGTTTTCAAAGACTATAATTTGAAAAAGCATTATATGCAAAAAACATACTGCCAAATTCAATGTGTGTGAAGGATTGGGTCATAAAAACAAAAGAGTAGAACTGGAAAAAAGTCTGTCCAACAAAATTTTTTTCAAAAAGTTATAACTTGGGCAGATTCCATTGTAAAAGCTAGTTATGTGGTAGCATATCTAATAGCAAAAATATCAAAACCATTTACTGATGGTGAGTTAATTAATCAATGTAGAGAAAACATGGCAGATATAATTTGCCCTGAAAAAAAAAAGGGGCGGGGGATATTTCTAAAATCAGTTTTTCTCACCAGAGTACAGCCAGGTGAATTGAAGAAACTAAAAAATCTATTGTAAGAAGTTTGGAGAGTAAAGCTGATAATTTTCAATTTTATGGTTTGGCGATGGGTGACAGCACTGATGCTACAGACATGGCTCAACTTGCCATTTTTATTACAGGTATTGATGACGAATATAATGTCACTGAAGAAATGGCTTCTTTAGTTCCATTAATAAAGACACAACCAAATCCAGAGATTTATACAAAGCAGTAAAAAAACATGTTCAAGTGATTTTCTTTGTCCATCGTCAACAAATCTGGTATAGTTACTGATGGTGCCCCAGCAATGGTAGGTAAAACACAAAAGATGATGCAATTACCAACCAAAACGCATGTTTGATGAAGTACCATTGCCTAGTACAGCCAGGAAATTTATGCACAGAATGTTTAAAAATGGATAATGATATGCAAATCATCATCAAGATTGTGAATCTCATAAGAGCCAAGTGATTGAATCATCACCAATTCCAGGACTTCCTTAAAAGTATTGATGCTGACTATGTTGACATCATGTACTTTTTGGAAGTAAGATGGGTAAGCTGAGGTGAAATGTTGAAAAGATTTTATGATTTGCAACATTTTATCAAGTCATTTATGGTACCAAAAAACAAACTTATACTGGAACTTAATGATGAAAACTAGCTTACAGAGTTAGTATTTTTTGTGGATTTAAGTCCTCATTTAAATGAGTTAAACATGCATCTTCAAATTGAAAATGCACTTATCAATACCATGTTTTATACCATAACAGCATTTCAAATAAAACTGAAATTATGGCAAGCTCAAATGAACTCAAACAATGTTATACATTTTTACACATTGGCTAAACACAGTCCTGTGAGCAGCAAAAAAATATGGAGCCTTGCCTTTCAATTTGATACAAGAGTTTGAAAACAGATTTCAAGATTTGGGGGCAAATAATATTTTGCTATATTTGTGACTTCATATTCAGTCTACATAAATATGTTGCCTGACAATTGTCAAATGAAATGTATTCAGCTGCAATCTAACATTCCACTTAAAGAAAAATTTGACCATGTCTCTTCACTGGACTTTTATAGGTCCTATCTTCCCAGACACAATTATACCTTTCTTTACAATCATTCCTTATTCATGCCACCACTATTTGGCAGCACCTACATTTGTGAGCAACTATTTTCAAGAATGAAACACATTAAAGGTAAAATTGGAACCAAAATATCTGATGAGCACCATGAGATCTGACTGAAGATTGCAACTACTTCTATCAAACCAGATATTGATGACTAGTTTCTCACCTACAATGTCAAACATCACACAAGTTTTATGTTGCCCTCTTTCCTTTTACTTTTATAATAAAAATGTAAAAAATCAAAAGTTTTATTACTTAGATACATGCATTTTCTATATTAGTGATCACAAATATGGGACCTGCTCAATGATTTAAAAAGTTTATCAAAAGAGCTGATGCATAATTAGGGTTACTATGTGAGGACTTTTTTGCTTATGTGTGGGGACAGACGTCACAAAAATTTTGCAAAACCGTCTTTTTGCCCATAGGTTTTTGTTAGTGTTTGTGTATTTATGTGTGGCCCAAGACAACTCTTCTTATTTCAGTGGAACCCAGAGATGCCAAAAGGTTGGACATCCCTGCCTTACACTATCTTCCTATTTTTTTTTAGTCTATTTTCATTTTTTTGCTTTGCCCAGGTATTTCTTTCTACACTGTTTTCCAGTTTGCTGATTCAATACTCTGCTTTATGCAACCTGCTTGCAATTCTTTCTAGTACATATATTTTTAATTTCAGAATTGTGTTCTTCATTTCTTCCTGGTTCTTGTTTATAGTTTCTATTTCCTTTTTCATGTAGTTCCCATTCAGTTTCTTGTAGTTGTCACTGAGTTTCTTGAGCATCCTTAAAACCATTTATTTGAATTCTATGTCTGATAGATTGTTTGCCTCAATTTCATTTAGCTCTTTCTCTGGGGATTCTTCCATTCCATTCAATTGGGGATTCTTTCTTTGTCTCCCCATTTTAGCTGACTCTTTGTTTGTTTGTGCATCTCAGGATGCTCTGCTTTGCCTGCCTGCCTTCATGGGATGGACTTCTATGGTAGGAGTTCTAGGGACTCAGTGGTGCAGTCCCTTTGATCTCCTTTTCAGGATGCTCTAGGGTTACCTTTTATTCATTTTGTGTGCTCACTCTTGTTATACTTGGGCTTTGCTTGTTGGAGGTTCATTTGTTGGTGGCTTCTCCCCTCCAGCTGGCTTACTGATAGTCACAACTCCCACTGTGTCTTGTATGCTATTATACAGATATTGGTTAACAAAGCAATATTATAAGAAAACCAAAACCACAGAGGCAGAAGCCCCCCTCCCAGCACATCAGCAAATATAAACTGCAATTCAGCAAAGATTAATAAAGGTGGAGAGAAATTAAGAATGTTATAATATAGAACAAAGGGAATATGAGGTGACTGAGAGAGCAAAAAATAATTTTGAGTAGGAAGGGGAGAAAGAATTGATAGGAATAGAAGATACAAATGAGGTGAGAAAAGAGAGAACAAAATTGGTATGTAAGTAAAACATGATAGGACAATGACAAAAATGGAGTAAGAAAAGGGAAGAGTATACTATGAGGTCTGAAGTAAAATTTAAAAAGTTGAACCAATGGGAAAAAAATTGCAGAATACATACAGCAAGGTCAATAGCAATGACAGCTGAATGGTAATTAATAGAAGTGGAAAGGGAATAAGAATATTGTACAAAAATGTGAATATGAGATGTCTACAGTAAAGAAAAATGATTCTGAGAGCATGAGGGAAGGAAACTAATAAGAGTAAGGAGTAAAGCCCAAGCTAAAAAAGAAAAAAATTAAAATTCCTAATGCAACTGATAAAGGGTAAAGGGGAAGGCAAAACAGAGTAAGACAGGGAAGGTGTCCTATAAGATTTAAAGTACAAGCAAATAGGAGTTTGCTGGAGAAGAATAGCCGTAACTATGGAATCCCCACCCAACTAGCCACAACTTATAAAGGTGGAGAGGGAATAAGACTTCTCATACCAGAGAGAAAAAGAATGTAAGCTGACTTAAGGAAGGAAGAATGCTTTTGCAAGGATAGGTAGTGGAGAGATAGTGAGAGTAATGAATAGGAACAAACATGGCATAGCATGGGAGAAAATAATCTTTACAACAACAGTAAGAAAGGTCAGGAAGATGGCAAAATGGAGTAAGACCAGAAAAGGATGCTATGTGAGATCTGGAATAGCAATAATAAGAAATATGTATATATTCTGAATAAAAAGAATAAAAAATAAAAGACCAAGAGTAGTGAGTTAGTTGGAATATTCATGAAGCAAAAAGAGAGAGATTAAAAGGCTACGTGAACAGGAAAAAAAGAAAGAAAAAAACATGCAATTTCTGAGGAAGAGTAAGGTGAAATTCATCTCAGTTATTGGTGTTTGCCTTCTAAATTCTTTCTAGATCCATCTCTGGGTTTATCAGCTCAAGGTCCCAGGGGGTGGTGGGTACAACTTCTGGTAACACCATCTGTATCTCCTTTACTGCCTCTAGAGGGAGCTTCTGTAGCAATCAAGAGGGTGAGGCTGTTGTGCCTGCCCTGGGAGGCACTGTTCAATCTTCTGGGAAAATTGTGGATGCATTCCCCTGCCCCTACCCTTACCATTCTAATCTGTCCTAATTTATTTCCAATAATGTATAATTTCTGATTAAACAGCTGTCCATTTCATGGGGTTGGGGAGGGAGGGGACAATATGTAAGAGTGTCAGCTCTTTTCCTGCTTAGTATAGACTGCAGTTCTGTGTGCCAGCTGAAGCTGAGCAGTACCCTGAATCCCGCTGGTGGCACACTTTCTGAACTGCCTCTTTTGATGGCCTCAGTGAAGTAGGGCCCTAGTACCCAGTGTACTTTGTCACCCTGTGGGTAGTTCGAAATGGGTCCTTTTAAGTGTTCATCTTGCTGTCTTACTCTTGCAAAAATGCCCCCTGCAGGTTATAAAACCTGCCTAGCCAGTTTTGCATCTCTTTCTTTCTCCTGCTGGTGGGGGTTGGGCTCAATCTTCTCTTCCCAGAGGTGCACCCAAGGAAGGAGACCCAGTCTGAACTCCAACAATCTCAGATGCACAATTGCCAGCTCACTGCCCTCACAGCACTCTGCAGCCTGAACTCTCCACTCTGCACCACTGCCCCGGGGCTGGGGCCAAGAAACAGTCTCAATTTGCACCCCTTTGATCTATCTGCCCAGGTGCACTTAGTGGGAGCAAATCACACCCACAATCCTCCCTCTTTGTTGGCCAGACAGCTGCACACAAGGGGTCTCTGTCCAGCATGCTTCATCTCCCCTTTATAAAAAAAGTCTCTCTGGGCACTCCCACTGCAGCACCAAGCCACTGCACAGTTTTCACACACTCTACCTCTCCAAAAAGTCAAGAGTCTATCTCAGTCACAGCCTGTTGCAGCCCCCCTTTTCCCCCTAGCTCCAGGTGCAAACCATACCTATCTCACTCTCTGGTACTGTCCTGGTCAGCATCCACTGCCACAGGTAGGGTGAGCCGCTAACTGTGCGTGGGGGGGGGGGCTATTTCTCCCCAATGATTCTGTATATCCAAGTTGCTCCCAGACAAGTCTGGGAGTTCCCCACCCTGAGAGGGCATGGAGCCACTGGGCTGCTATGTGACCAGGCTATCTACAAATGCTGGTGCTGTGGGAGCCGGATGCTGGTACAGTGCCTGGGAACTTTCCCCTTCCACCTATAAAACCTCCTTACCCCCTGTTTTGAACTGCCCTCTGTACACTTTGGCTTCCAGATTTCATGAGCAGCCAAGATTCTGTTGACTATCCACTCTGTTTTTCAGCAGATCAACTAAGTGTCCAAGTTGGGTGCAAGAACAAGTGGGCTTCGCTCCCACCTACTTTGCCTCCATCTTTTGATGGCTGCCTATGTTTTCTTTTAGGATGTTATGGTTTTGGGTCTAATGTTTAGGTCTTTAATCCATTTTGAATTCATTCTCGTGTTCAGTGTAAAAAGGTGGTCTCATTTCATTTTTCTGCAACTATTTGTCCAATTTTCCCAACACCATTTATTGAATAAACTATCTTTAGTTCACTGTGTATGCTCACTTCCTCTGTCAAATATTAATTGATTATAAAGGTGTGCGTTTATTTCTGGGCTCTCCATTATGTTCCATGATCTATGTGTTTGTTTATATTTCAGTACCATGCTATTTAGATTACTATGGCCTTGTAGTATAGTTTCATATTAGATAGCATGATTCCTCCAAATTTGTTCTTCTTAGGATCACTGTTGCTACTTGGAGCCTTTTATAGTTCCATACAAATTTTTGAAATATTTGTTCTAGTTCTGTGAAATATGTTATTGGAGTTTGGGTAACAAGTGCATTGAATCTATAGATTGCTTTGGGTAGTCTTGTTTCTTTCTTCGGTGTCTTATAATTTTCTGAGTATAGCTCTTTACATCTTTGCTTAGGGTTATTCCTTGGTGTTTTATTCTTTTTTGTAGTAATTGTATATGGGGTTGTTTTCTGAATTTCTATTTCTGTTAGTTTGTTATTAGCATGTAAAAATTCTACTGATTTCTGTGTATTAATTTTGTATCCTCTTATTTTTCTGAATTCATTTATCAGTTTTAGTAGTTTCTTGGCAGGATTTTTTTGGGTTTTCTTCTTTTACTTTTTTTATTGTTGTTCAGTTACACTTGCCCCATTTCCCCCCATTACTCTCCTCTTCCCTACCAATCCCCCAACTCCCACATTCAATCCTCCCACCTGTTGTCTTTGTCCATGAGTTTTTCTCTATGTTTATTGACTTGACCCTTCCCCTTCTTTCCCCCATTATCTCCGTGCTCCCTCTCCTCTGGTTACTGTCAGTTTGTTCTTTATTTCCATGTATCTGGATCTCTTTTGCTTACTTGTTTGTTTGGTTGACTAGGTTCCACTTATAGTTGAGATCATATGGTGTTTGTTTTTCACCACCTGGCTTATTTCACTTAGCATGATACTCTCCAGTTCCATCCATGCTGTTGCAAAGGGTAGAAGCTCTTTCTTTCTTCTGCTGCATAGTATTTCATTGTGTAAATGTACCATGCCCAGGAAATAAACTCACCCTGACAAAAATGTCTCCCACCTGCAATCTCACAATCAGCAGCAAATGAACCAGTATTACTAAGGGTGTAAAGAGATTAAGACTATTATAAGAAAGAAGAACAAATATATGATAACCTACTGAAATAAAAATAATTTTAAGAAGGTAGAGAGAGGAATACTAGTAAGATTAGTGAATCGGAGCAATACAAGTAGAGATAGTAAAATTTACATCATAAATAAACAAGGGAATGAAGAAGGCAGAATGGATTAAGAGAAGGGGAGCATATAGAATTAGATTTAAACATAAATTAAAATAAAATAAAGAAAGTGGGAGAGAGAAAGAAAAAGGAAAATTGAAATCAAATGAATATTAAACAAATAGAAACCAAATTGGAGAGAAAGATCCACCACAGCATTATCAACAGCAAATGAGCTAAAATTAATACAGGTAGGATGGAAATAAGAGGAAAAAGGAAAGAAAGAAAAGCTTAAGAGATGTTTAGAGAAAGGGAAGGGATTTGAGGTTATAGAGTAAGAGCAAGTACTAAGAGTAAGGAACAAAAACCAGGCTAAGACAAAGAAAAATTAAAATTTGAGACAAAAAAAAGAGTAGAAGAGAATGGTAAAATTTGAGATTTAAAATACAAAATTAGTGAAGACCTAGAGATAAAATGAAAAAAATGTAATAACTTCCCTATCCACAACCAACTAGCACAGATTGCTAAAGTTAGAGAGAGAACATGGATATTTAGAGTGGGAAAAAGAATGTGAGTTGACCATTTACAAGAAAATTGGTTTTAAGAGGCTTGACAGGGGAGAAATATTAAGAGTGCAGAGGGAAACAAATTGTATCAAGAGAGAAAACAAAATTTGAAATGAAAATAATAAGAGGAATGTAGAAGATAAAATGAGGTGAGAGAAGGAAGGGTTCAAACTATGTAAATTGAAATGTAGTGTGAAATCTAGTGAATTAGTATGCACAAATTCAAAGGACAAAAAGTGAATGTTAAAAACCTATACAGGAAAGAAAATATCATAAATCACAGAGAAGACTACAGTGTTTTTTTCTTGGTATCATCCAGTATTTATCACTGTTTTGTTTTCTGGATCCACCTCTGGTGATTTCAGATGATGACCCCATCAAACCTTTGGCAGCCTGTTCAAGACTACCGGGAATCTACTGTCTGTGGCTGACTCCTTCAGTTGTTAATGTAGTCACTCTGCACTCTGCAGTCTGGCTTAAACACTACAGGGTGGGGCTAAATCCCTCCTGGGGCCCAGGCTATTGTTTCTCCTGTGGCTGCTGCTGCCCAGAGGGGAGGATCTGCCTGAGCACAACTGCTACTGTAGTATAGGGGATGACTCAGTATCGAGATTCTGGTGGCTACTCTCTCATTTCTCTCCCCAAAGCCTCTGTGCTCAGTCTCTCCTCAAGTGTCTCTAGTCCACTCTGCTGGCTCTCTCTTTGCCAGAGCCCAGGGTAAATGGCTACAAATGAAAATTTATGCAATGGTCCTTTAAACAGCAATTTGTGTCTCCAGTTGTCCACTTCTGGCAAAAAACAACCCTGCTGCTTTTTGCACGTGGTTATCTGTGTACTTTTCAGGCTGTGGTGTTCTAGGCTGGGGAATCTCAGGGTTTAGACCCCACACTTCTTGGAGGGATCCAACTGGCCACTTCAATATCTCTCGGCACTTCGGCTGCCACCTGTGGACACCCAGCCAGCCCTCTCACATCTCCACCACACTCCCTACAAGTCATACTGTGCTCAGTCTGTTTCTTCTGTCTGTCCATGGTTATAAGGCTACTCCCTTGCTATTGTTCAGTTGTTCGTTCTGTGTGATTTCTCCACAATTTAGTTGTAGTTCCAGATTTGTCATGGGTGGAGATTAGTGTAACTTCCACTCCATCATCTACCACCTTGGGTCTAGCTTCTGTCATTATGTTTTTAAATAGGTTTTATTTCTTTTCTTCTCTTCTCCTTCCAGCCGCCCCCCATAATGTAAATATTGGTATGCTTGAAGCTTTCTAAGAAGCTCCTTACACTTTCCTCAGTTTTTTGGATTTCTTTTTTACTCTTTTGATAGGGTGTTTTCTGTTTCCTTATATTCTAAACCACTGATTTGATTCTCTGCTCCATGTACTTTCCTGTTGATTCCTTGTAATTTATTCTTCATTTCAGTTAGTGTGTCCTTCATTTCTAATTGGCTCTTTTTTATGATTTCCATGTCCTTTTTTATGCTGCTGAAGTTCTTACTAATTTCCTTGAGCATCCTTATAACTATTGTTTTGAATTCTGTATCTGTTAGTTTGCTTGTCTTTCATTTAGTTCTTTTTCTGGAGATTTCTCCTGTGCTTTCATTTGGGTCCTGTTCCTTTGTCTTCTCATTTTAGCTGCTTCCCTATGCTTGTTTCTGTGTATTAGGTTGAAATGCTATGACTTCCTGACTCAGTAGAGTGGCGTTATATTATAGATGTTGTTAGGCCAAGTGAAGCAACCTCCATGGTCACCAGAGCTGGTTGCTCTTGGTGTGCCTCCATTATAGTTGAGCCTTGATTGCTGTTGGCACACCTCTAGTAGTTATTAACCCCCAGGCTGATTGGCTGTGAGGACCAGCTTGAATATGACAGGAGAGCTAGTGTGCAGAGGCCAACCCCACAGAGCAGGACTTGCCTCAGTGGGCTTTTGATGCCTATCCAAGTCTTCCACTTGAATGTGTCACTTGTGAAAATTATTGGGTTGTAATCTGTCATGGTCCGAATTGGTCCACCAGAGGCATTGGGTCTAAGGCCTCAGAGGTGCACGGTCAGCCACTGCCTGTGCCCTGCTTGGGGCTTCCTGGCCTGAGCTAAAGAAGGATCTGCATATGGCTATCACTTGTGCTGTAGTATTTTTTATTTGTTTGTTTTTTTCATTATGAGATTTTTAAATAATGATCAGGTCCTTTATTATTATTTTTTTAATTTTTAGATTTTATTTATTTGTTTTCAGAAAGATGGGGAGGGAGGGAGAAAGAGGGAGAGAAACATCAGTGTTGGTTGCTTCTCACATGCCCCTCAACCAGGGATTCAGCTGCAACCCCAGCAGGTGCCCTGACAGGGAATTGAACCAGTGACATTTGGTTCTCAGGTAGGCATTCAATCTATTGAGCCATAGCAACTATAGCCTATAATATGTTTTAAAGTTACCAGTCATATCAATGATTTTCTAATAACAAAGCTACATATTAATTACTTCAGTATTTTAAGTTTTTGAGCACTGGCATAAGAACTTTGGATCATATAATACCAACAATGAAAAAGTAGTCACTACATGGGAAATAGTATAAAGGAAATTAAGAAAAAAAGGTGTTGTTAACATTCACATTTACTGTGCTTACAATTTATAAGCAAGAATAACTAATAGTGCTTTGTGATTTTATTACAACATTCATTCTCATTGTGAAATCTATATTAGTGCAGACTCACCCTAAAAAAGATAATCCCTTTTTGTAGTGTAATGCTAAGAAAGGTATTTTTGTTAAAGCCATCCTTTAAATTGCCATTATATTCTCTGGGCAATAGGAATTGGAATCTCAAAATTTTTATTTATTTGGTAGTGCAGTTGGTAATATTAGTAGGTAGCAAATACAGACCTGCATGGGTACCATGAAGTGGGGTAGATGGGAGGAAGCACCAATGATGTTGGAGCTCACTTAGAAAATAATGAAAAATGTAAAACTATCTTAAAGCATAAGAAGAATTCTTATGGAGAAAATGGTGGCCAGCTGCTCTCCATCCCTAATGAGATAGAAGGCAGGAAATTGGCTTAAATTGATTAGGAGGATTTAGGTTCCAAATAAGAAGTGTTATTCTTGATAATGCAGGGAAATTAATGGTTCCTAAGGGGACTGTGGTCTCCCCACTGTTAGAGAAAGTTTCTGTATCTCAAAAACCCATAATACCTCCAAATTTACAAACATCCTTTTCTGGTGCTTCTCAGAGCGCACATATGAAGGGTGGTCTACTAAACTAATACTTTCTACATAAAAGATATGCTGAAACTACCTTCAGGCAAAAGAAAGAATTTCCTGAGAGGATAATTAAGTACAAGATTGGGTAATTTAAGGAAGTTCTGGTATCCTCCTCATTGCAGATTTTTAAGAACAGAATATTTTTTCAGTCTGAAATTATTTACTCAACCCTCCTTAGAGAAATACCAATCACTATGATAAGAACAGTCTTCTCAATAAATTTTATGTAGAAATTTTCATCATCATTTTACATAGGAATAACTAAGGTTTAATGACTCGCCAATATTCAACTTACAGTGTAGCCAATACTCAAACCCTGTGAATTGAGGAGCCAGTACTAAAATCACACTGTGACCCCCTGGCCCAATGCCAGGAGCTGCTGTTGCAGAATTGTATTTAATGAACAGTACATAAAAAAATTTAAATGAAACCACACTGTGAATCAAATCAAAGTATTAGTCTTGATTATAGTCAGAGAGTCAGCTATCAATCAACAGAGTAAAAATGCAGTTGGCAAATATCAGAATCTGACCACAAATTCAGGCAAATAACTCAGAAGTCAGTCCTGGTCTCTGAGATATTAAATATTGATTCACTTTTTCATTTATTTAACATATATTTATGGAACATCTTTTATGCAGCTATTATGTACTAGTCCTTCTAGGTACTAGGAACACAGCAGATAATGTTCTTACACTCACTCTAGAAAATGTTAAGTAGATAACAAAAAGTAATGATTAATATCAACATTTATTGGGAGCTTATATACCCAGACACTGTCCAAAGAATGTATTATCCTCATACCATCCCCCTAAGTCCATTATGCAAGCATAACAGAGAAGGGAAATGCCAAGTTAAATAACTTAGTCTGATGAGATAACTAAAAATCGGCAAAACCAGACTGCCTGAGTCAAGAGTCCATGTTTTTAACTGTTATCTCATACCAAAATTTCAGTTAATCTGAAGTAGTAAATTTTTCTAAAGATTCCACTGCCACTTGAAAAATAAAAAAATTAAAAAGTTAAACAAGGCAAATGGAAAACAACCAATACTTTGAAAGGATTAAAGGTGAATGTGGTGTTAGTTTTAAATTATTTTGTCAGGAAATGCCCCTGGGAAGATAACATGTATGCTGAGGAGTGAAAGACAAGGACAAACTAGCCATGGGAAGACCTCCCTGAATAGCATTCAAGACAGAAGGAATAGCAAATACCCAAGGCCCTGCAGTGAGAAAAAATTTCCTATGTGCATAGAACAAATAAAAAGCCAGAGGTACTGAAGTAGAGTGGTAGGGAAGAAAGATATAAAATGACATCAGAGGAAATGGCAGTAGTCAAATCATGTTTAACCAAGGCAACAATGTTTTCATTTCTTCTCATTGGGATGTCAAGCCTCTGGAGAGTTTTAGCAGAGGTAGATTGGGTTGAAATTATCCTATTAAAATTTTAAAAGGTAGTTTAGACTGCTCTGTAGAAAGTAATACTGTGAGAATAAAAACTTGGAGCAAAAAGACAAGGTAGGAGACAACTAAAGTTGTCCAGGTAAGAGGTGATGATAACTTGGACCACTCTGTCTAACTAAACCATAATTGTAGTATACAGATTTAGAGAGATATATTCAAAGCAGATGTTTATCACTGTGAAAAGCCAGTGGCCTGTATGTGTAAATCTTTTCTAAACTTAGGAAAAGCATTTTAACAAGCATTCAATCTCAATTCACCTTTCCAACATTGCCTCATGCTAAAAGGAAACTCTAAAATATCTTTTGTCCATTTGAATATGAGGGCACATTCTAAGTGTTAGTCCCAACTCTACACACTGACTTCTAGTGACATTGCTAATTCGAAGAAGCCAAATAGTAAAATACTTGAGATATTTCACTTCTTAATCAAGTACAACTAGATAATTCATCCTAAAATAGTTCTTCAGTGGCCACCAAATAAATGCTAAATTGATCTAAAGTTTTCTTCAAAACAGTCCCACTTAACCTTCCAATATCACCTCTGTTTTTCCACAACACAAACCACATTGACTGGAAGACATTTGTTAACATACCAAACACACCTTTATTTTTTTGTTTTCTGAATTTTTACCACACTCTTCTCCTCTTGTGTCTGTAGGTATTATACTTTTAATGTATAATCTGTTTATGATGGAAATTTATAGAGGGCTCATCTAAATAGATAAATACTTCCTCACCTAGCCAGATATTTCTCATCCGTTTATGACTTCAGTAGCTACCTAATTCTTATCAAGAAGAATTATCTTTAAATTTCTTGTATATAAAATAGTACTTTGCATCAAAAGTGTTCAAAGAATATTTGAGAGTGTTCAAAATTTTCCAGATTAGCGATATCAATATCTAGTTATGCATAGTTATATAATATTATTTTAAAATTAATAAAATATAATTGAATTATTACTTGAAGTCTAATAAAACTGGAATAAAATATAAATTATAAATTATAATGTGGTAAAAATTATTCAAACACTCTGAAGGATAATCTGATAATATGTATGAAGAATCATAAAAATGTTCTTTGTTTTAGTTCTAACAATTAAATTTTGATTTTTTTTAAATATTTTATTTATTTATTTTTCGAGAGAGGGGAAGGGAAGGAGAAAGAGAGAGAATATCAATGTATGGTTGCCTCTCTGTCCCCTGGGATCCTCACTGTTGGGGAAGATTGGTTGGAGTCATGAGAGCAGAGGGCTCTCATTTTTGAAGTTCTAAGAAAATAATACAATTATATGTAAAAATATTCAATATATATTTTGTTATAATTAACCAACAGGAGGGACTTTTATATCAAACCAAATGGTATTACTCAAATATAATTTTGTGCAAACAAAAAAATAATGAGCAGCCACTAAAAACGATACTTATAAAACTATGTAGCAATAGAGAGAAATAGTCACAAAAAGCTAATTTAAAATCAAGATATAAATATTTGTGTCAACTGTGATTATTTTTTCCTTGTTTTCAACATTTTATTAAAATATTATATATTTTTAAATTCCAAAACACAGTTATGATAGATGTTTTCTTTATATTCTTAAGATTAATGAGAATGCTCTCTATTGGAAACATGTTTAAAAGGCTGGTAACTCATAGATGCTTATGCAAAAATGGCTTCCTTTAGAGAAGAAAGAGACAGGTGGTATTGAGGGGGAAGAGGAGTAAGGGCTGTTGCAGGCATTTTTGTGGCTATTGCCAGTAGGCTTTAAAATTTTTCATCACAAGAAAAAAATTTAATTGTGAGGTTATAGGTGTCAACTAAACTTATCATGGTAATCATTTTATAATATACATATTCTTCAAATAATTATGTCATATACCTTAAATTAATATACGTCAATTATATTTCAATGAAACTGGAAAAAAAAGTAACCCAACTTCAACAAAATTCTTCCCAAATCCAAGATTAGTGTTCTTTACACTACCAAAACTTTTCTTTCTCTCTTTTTAAAATTTTTAAAAATTTAGTCTTTATTGTATTTTTCACCACTATCATTTAGTCTCCTTATACCTGCCTCCCCTAGCAGTCACTACACTGTTGTCCATGTCCACGAGTCCTTTGGCCTTTTTTCTCAATCCCTCCATGTCCAAACCTCCCCAAACCCCAACTAGATGTCATCTACTCTCCATCTATGAGTCTGTCTCTGTTTTGCCTGTCAGTTCGGTTTGCTCACTATATTCCAGATATGAGTGGAATCATATGGTATTTGTCTTTCTCTGACTGGCTTATTTCACTTAGCATAATGTTCTCCAGGTCCATTCATACTGTTGCAAAGGATAAAATTTTCTTGATTTTTATGGCTGAGTAATATGACATTTCATAATCTATTATGAAATGGTATTTACCTCCATTGTTGGTGGACTCTTCCAAAACAAGCAGTTAAAAAAATAAAAAGATTAGACAGCTGGAGCAAAGTTGAGCTTCACTTTTGGCATCTTAAGTAATGAGCTCATGCCTTAGACAGTGTTTGATTATTCTTCAAAATGTTGAAGACTCATAACTGATTTGGTTTTACTAAACCTTAACACTTGAGTACAGTTGATAACCAGCATTCAGAACATTTAGAAATAGATGTTACTTGGAGGTTATTGTGAGGAGCAAGTAACAAGCTATTAACAAATACTCACATGAAGAATCTCAAGTGCCTCCATTTCTTGGAACAAATAGGTTTTCTCAAAGCATAATATTGGAATATTGGATGTTCTAAGACAAAAATTACAAACTAATGCCAAGAGAGAGAATTTATTTTTAGTATTTGAGCTTCCCCTTTGATATTATCTCCTATTTCCCAAATCCAGTTTTATTATGAGTGATTTGTATCATGGGGTATGGGGTAAAAGGAAATCACTGTGATATTGAATCTAGTGGTTCAGGTTTCCCACCTGAGCTGTTAAAAGTACTTCCAAAATTGAATAAGGAAATTATTTATAGCCATTTTTGTTTCACCTTTTTTTTGTGTCAGAAGATCCTTGAGTAATGGAAAACTCAGAAGTCTGAGATGGCTCTTCCAAAGGTTTGTAAGAGGCAGTGTGTGTAGTAGGCATAGCATGGAATCTAAAGGAGGACTGCCTAGGTTCCACTCCCAGCTTTATCACTTACTTGATATGTAACAGAAGGCAAGTTATTCAGTCTTTCTGTGCCTTGGTTTCCTTGTCTGTAAAATAACATAATAATAGTTCTTATTTCATTGTATTGTTGTGAGAAGTTATTGAGTTAATATTTAATGCCCACAAATTCTTTAATTCATTAGCTATTTTTATGTATAGAAAGGAGCTTTTTAGCTTTTGTGTTCCCTCCGTATCTTCTCGAATTTGGGGTCTTATGAAAGGTCAATGACATTAATGTCTCTGTGGTGCTGCCAATTCAAAATTTCATGAAGGACTATATCCAAAAGATAAATTAAAAAGGTTAGGCAGGGCCATTATAACCTGTCAATGGGAGATTTGAGTTATATCCATGACTCTAAAGATTTGTTTGACATTGCAAAATCAAAGCACATCTCCTGGGCTGTCTTTTCTCATTAGTTAATTAATAGTTTGGACTAGGTCAGCATACCCCAAAGCTTGTGCTAAGAGAAATTGTGGTGACAATAATATTCTTTTGAAATATTTTTATATATGCTCTCCTAACCTATAAATCTATACTGTATATGCTCCAACCCACTGAATCAAGGTCATTGGTCCCCTCAGGGTGAAAGTAAATTGTGCCTAAAAATGAATGCCCCTTACTCAGGTTTTAATCACCAAATTGACTTCATTATTTTTTCCGAATCAGTCTCTAAACAAAAGTATAGAGCATAAACTTTTATCACAGAAGAAAACGGGATTCCTAACATTCTAAGATAATTTTAAATATATAAACACCAATAAGAAAGTCCATTATGACTGTTGGAGTGAGAAAAGAAAGGGAGGGATTTAAATAGGGAAAGCAAGAAAAGGGATGCAAGTGTCTTAGTTGGGGAGTCAGGGAGGTAGCAGGCTTTGTTTGTTAGTTTGAGAGAAATGAAAAGTCAAAGCTTCCCCGATGTGCTTGCTCCCTTTGGGATGTAGCTTCAGGGTGGATAATTGTCATTAAGCTGAGAGAAGTCCTGAGTTTACACTCCTCAAACTACTTAAGCACTGACCTGCTGTGGAATGGCTTCAGAATTTCCATATACCCCAAGGGCAGGGAATAAGTAAAAAGTAGCTGGGTAAAGAACAAATGACCTTATATTTTATAGGATGACCATGGTTAAGGGAAAGATGACCCCTTATTATAGGATAGACAGTCTTGGCCAGAAACTAAATGCAAGACATGTCAATACATATAATGTGTCACATGATGAGAGCTGAGGTAAAGCCAATTAGGAAAAAAGGGCCAAAAAGCCAAATTTGGGCCAAATTATAAATTCTAAGGTCACTAGTCACATTTTAGCAAGCCCCAGGGCAAGGAATCAAAGGGCCAGACCAGTCATGGCGGAGCAGAGGCTGGCAAGAATTCAGAGTAAAGAGCACAGATCCCACTGCCAAGAGGGGACATAAGTAAGCCCATTCTGCCCCATAGAGGCAGATGCCAATTTGAGAAGAGAAATTTAAATGAATTGAGCCTTGCACCCAGAGAGACAAACTTATCAAAAAAGACTGTTTAAACTTGAACATTCAGATATTTTTGATTGACTGTTAAAGTTACCCACACCCACATTCTCACTCTGTAAAAACACCCAGGGTTGTCCAACCTGTGACCCACAGGCTACACACAGCCCAAGTTGGCTATGAATGTGGCCCAACACAAAATCATAAATTTATTTAAAACATTATGATAGTTTTTTTGTGATTGTGTGTCACAAAATATTTAGTGTGGCCCAAGACAACTGTTCTTCTTCAAATGCGGTCCAGAGACACCAAAAGGTTGGACACCCCTGCTAGACCATCCACTTAGGAGTGTAGGAGCTCATGAAGTCTATTAGATTGATAAAAAAGTAAAGAAGCTGGTTGTTTGAGTAAATCTTTTACTATATAACACATGAATTTCACATGATGTCCTACAAAAAAGAAAGTTCATATACAAATATATTTGAAAATGTGAAAAATGTCCTCATTTTCTACAGATTCATGATTCATATTTGCATATTAAAGACTCTAAGATGCCCTATAGTATAGAAATCTGTACAGATGTTTTTTACTCCTGTTATAGCTTTATCTGATAACACTACTTTCCTAGACATTATTTCTGGTTACAGATCTCTTCTCCAGGCATAGGAATGAGTATTCATATTCGATGGCACAAGGATTAGTTTAGGAATGGGTATATGACCCAAGGTGATTCCATCACATCCTTCAATAGCATCTTTTATCTTGAGTTGAAGAGGCAGAGCCCTTTGTATTTACTGGCTACAAATACCAAGAATATAACTTTGGATCCTCCTATTGCCATTGTATGCAAGCTGTCCTGAAACAATATTCAGAGGGAAGCAGAAATAGACCAGAGAGATAGAAAAAGCAAGTGCGCTGAGGGATATAAACCCTTCCTGATTATAGTACTTTGATGAGATCAGACGCATTCAGGGTGGTATGGCCATAGACTTGATTATAATACTTTGAGCTGGAGTTTCTGTCACTTGCAAACAAAGAATGCAAATCAACAATAGGCCATTTAGGATTTTGGTTCTTTAGTTTTAGGGGTTTTTTAACTATTAACAAACCAAAGAATATATCTTTGAAATGCTGATATTTAACAATGTGATATCTAACTTTTAAAAATTTCTATAATAGGATCAAAGGCCTGTGTTACAAGCACAGAAAGGTGATCTCAAGTCTAAAGTAATAAACCTCCCACACCAGAAACAGGCGTAGTGCTATTTGTCTTAAAAATGCCATATTAATAAGAAATTTGAATCCAGGCATTTTTAAGTCTCCATCAGTGTCCTCCATTACTTCATCATTAATGGAAATGGCATAAAGCTCACTAAAAATTACTTCCAGAACTTGAAATGGATATTATACTGTTTAAGTAGATGTCATATAAAAATAATTTGCTTTAATCATAGCACAAACCATGGCTATGATGCCATACCCATTGTGAACCTTAGGGATTTCTTCATTTAAAGTAGAATGAATTTTGACTAGGCATAAGTGCTTTTTGCAAAAAAGTAAATCCACAAAACCCAAATACATTGAAAATGCAACCAGGTGTGGGTGCCTTTAAAAAAATAAATTATGCCAAGATATATTACCCAGCTGTGTTTTAGATTTCAAGAGATCTTAAGATACACTAAGGCATTAGGAGCTCGATAATACTCAAATTATATTTTCTTATGTCTTTTGCCACTAATTGAAAACTTATTTACAAGAAAACTGAAGACATAGCATTTTCCAGCTACATATATTTAATTTACTAAAATAATGTTACTTAGCAAAAATTTTTAAAGATATTCATTTAAGCTTTGATATGACTGTGGAATTTTTTAAAGTAACTTTTTTCTATAAAAAATATAAAAAATGACCATCATATATTTAAAATTCATCCTTACAGATACATAGTTTAGAGATATGCAGAAGGAACAAACTTTCCTCTGTCCTCAAGGTTTCTTTCTGCTGGTCTAATAATCAAATAGACAGAAGACAGATTAGCAAGAGAAAATAACCAAATTTAATACATATGTATGTATGGAATCCCGCATACATGAGAGAGTCAGAGACCTCACATGCAGCAGAGGTTCAGAGATAGGAAAGGGGATCTAGGCACAATATATAAGGCATTCTGATCTAGGGATGGGGTAAGATGCCTTGAGGGCTTCAAAGGGTCAGTGTAAGATGATGAGAACAGATGCTTAATAAGTAGGTTTATCTAGCCCTATAGATAGATGAAAAGAGCCACTCTAATAACCACTTATTATGAACAAGACCTCTAATTGAAGTTCTCACTGATTAAGGCAGGGCAGTGGTTCCTTGAGCCTGCTGCTAATGTTGCCCTTGGCTCAAAATAATCTGCAAACCACAGAGGCACATCTGGGGGTGACTTGTTCTGAACAAGCACAGTGAAAAGGCCTAGCGAGTCTGACAAAACCAGGTTCAAGCCTCATTCCTGCCAATTGAGGGGCTATATAACCTTAAGGAAGTTAGTGAACTTTTCAAAATCACATTAGCTGATCTGTAAAGTGGGTATGACAAGGCCGACTGTCAATAATGTTAAATGATATAAGTGAAACTGCTTAGTGCAAAGCAGGCATTCTTTCATCAACCTTCTACTGTAGAAGTAGAAATGATAGTACGTACTTTACCTTCCCTGGACAGTTATTTTTTCTAAGATTCTAATTGATTATTTTTGTGTAATATT
This sequence comes from Artibeus jamaicensis, assembly GCF_021234435.1. Taxonomy (NCBI): domain Eukaryota; kingdom Metazoa; phylum Chordata; class Mammalia; order Chiroptera; family Phyllostomidae; genus Artibeus; species Artibeus jamaicensis. The sequence goes on along the minus strand of NW_026521911.1, from coordinate 16,562,345 downwards.
TAAATTAACCTTGCCATAATGGTATATTCTAAAACATTTATGTAATTCTATAAATCATAAATATATAGCTAGCAATTTTAGAAAATATTTAGTAAGGGTCTATTAGGTTCCAATGAAAGAATCCATACTGAAGAATTCTTATAAGTGAGAGAATCTCACTTATATTATTGAGATTTCATAATATCTCAAGGACAAAAGGAATAACCAGAATATGAGATAAACTGGTTTAAGTGATTATGAATGAATGTGACTCCTCCTCCTTTTTGGTAAAATTCTCCAAGTGGGTTGATATTATCTCCCCTAAATATGAGGATGCCAAAGAAACATTGTCTAATATAGATATAAATTGAACCACAAATGTGGGCCAAATATGTAATTTAAAATTTTCCAGGAGCCACCTTTTAAAAAGCAGAATGTACCATAGTTGTTGTACATATTCATATACTGATGGACACTTGGGCCACTTCCATATCTTGCGATTGTATATAGTGCTGCAATAAATATAGGGGCGCTTATATGTTCTTTCAAGTTAGTGTTTTGGGTTTCTTTGGATAAATTCCCAGAAGTAGGATCACTGGGTCATAAGGCAATTCCGTGTTTTAATTTCTGAGATAACTCCTTCCTGCTTTCACAGGGGCTGCACTAGTCTGCATTCCCACCAGCAGAGCAACATGGTTCCCCTTTCTCCACAGCCTCACCAGGACTATTTGTTTGTTTATTTGTTGATGATGGCCATTCTGACTGGTGTGAGGTAATAGTTCATTTTGCTTGTAATTTGCTTTTTATTCAGGCCCTTTACTCATTTTTTAAATCGGCTTGTTGGTTTTTCTGGTGTTGAGTGTTATAAGTTCTTTATGAATTTTGGATATTAACCCCTTATCAGATGTTACACAATGAAATACTATTCATCTGTAAAAATGTAAAAAAATTTTACCCATTGTGACATCATGGATGGACCTGGGGAATATTTTGCTAAGTGAAATAAGCCAGTCGGCGAAAGAAAAATAGCAAATGATCTCACTCATATGTAGAATCTAATGAATGAACTGAACAAACAAAACACAGACTTAGATAGAGAGCAGGCTGACAGCTCTAGGGAGGCTGTTCAGGGGTGGCTGGATCGGGCAAAAAGGAAAAAGAGCTCATGGATGTGGTGATTGCAGTGGGGAGGGAGTATAAGGGGATAAATTGTAATGGAAAAAATATAATAAAATTATTTAAAAATAAAAAGCAAAATGTAAAAGCAATCTGAGTAAAATTTTCTAAATATTAAATATAATATTAAATATGAACCCTATATGTTTAAATATTATTTTTAGAAAAAGAAAAATGAGCAACTTTTAATTTTTATTTAACATCAAAACAGATTTAGTAATACCTGTGAAAAACAGAATATATTGTAACCACTTAGATTTTTCACGTTATTGACAGGAAAATTTCAGTAAGAAACTTGGCACACTGATTTTCATCTGCTAACTGTTATTATCTGGTATATAATAATAATTAGTTAAGTTGGGAGAATAATAGGGAAAGGCAAGAAAGGAAAGCAAGAGGCTGTCAGATGCGTTATTTCCATAGTTAGGCCCTTGGTAAGCTTTTTCCTGAGAATAGCTGGGAGCCATTGAGGGTTATTTAGCAAGAGAATGTAATCGTCACTTTGGTTGCTAGTGTCAAAGGGGAAACATTGCTCAATGCCTGCTTAGCCCTTAAACCCTAGCCAGCTCTGTCCCTGAGTTCCATAGCCCCTGTGTAATACTGTCTATCCTTAAGCTGTCAGGCATGAGGAGACAGGGAGTATCCAAAGATAGGGGCTCCGAAGGAGTGGTTCTTGCTACCCTCTGTCCCCAGCCCACCAGCCCCAGAAAGAATGCAATTGTCATCAATGAAGCCATCATCATCCTCACTTTCACCCATCTCTGAACAGAGGCCCTTCCTTGTTTCTGGCAGCCTGGGGTACTGGTGGCTGGTGAAGTATTTGTGGCAGAGGTGGCATTTGGCAGCAGGTGCAATGAGGACAGGAAAAACCACAGCTCCAAGCACAACCCCCACTAGCACAGGAAGTGCTTGGGCCCAGCTGCCTGGTCCAGAGGATACGGCTGGTGCTGTGGGGAGTTCTGAGGGCCCCACAATGATTTGGTTTGTCTCACTCATAGAGTAGCTGGAAGACACCCGTAAGCCTAGGGCTCAACCAGAGGAGCCCTAGCTCCAAGGAGATCCCCAGTTGCCAGGTAGCCCTGGGACACAGATCCTGTTGGAGGACCAGCTAGAGTGGGAGATTATCTAAATCAGAGGAGTACCTGGTGAGGAGTATCCAGGGTAAGAAAGAACCTGTTCCCTGGGACTGCCAGAAAGCTCGGCACTTGGGGATGCAGTGCAAGCCTGTGAGCTGAGGGAGGGAGGGAGGGAGCTCTAAGAACTGTTGTACAAGCCAGTGGAGAGAGCTTCTGGCTGGGTTATTATTTCTTATTTAATACCCAAGAACCTTTTTTTTTTCATTGCATTTAGAGAGAGAGGAAGGGAAAGAGGAATGGAGAGAAACATCAATTGGTTTCCTCCTGTCTGAACTGGGATCGTATACCCCCTGACCCGGATTCAACTCGACAAAGTTAGTGCCTTGACTGGGAATCAAGCCCACAGCTTTTCAGTTACAGAATGACATTCCAGCCAATGAAGCCGCACTGGCCAGGGCTAAAATATAATTATTTCCTTATGCAATCTACATAAAAACTATTAATGAGATGCTTTATTTTAGAAGAGGGACTAAATCTTTAAAACCTTGTATGTTTTGCACTTATAGCCCATTTCAATTCAGACTAGCTAAATTTAAAGTGCTGATAGCCACATACTTTTGCAGCTACAGCCTTAAACATCACAATGTAGAGTATGGGTATATCACTCAATTATAGCCAAATACATGCTTCCCACCCAGGAATTTGCATCTTTGGAAAGTGGTGTAATGCCTTGGTTAATTATAATTTATTCACTATGGCTGCAGTGAAGTTCAGTCCAGTGGCATGGAGTAGGGTGTGCTGTGGTGGCAGTGTGCATGGCCACCACAGCCAGTCACTGTGTCCTAGGCTGTCACTCTTTCAGCATGATATCCCGCATTCCTGGTTATTTCTTAACATGTATGTCATCTTCATAATAACATTCCAATTATTTTTCCTATTATATGAAGGAGAACAGGTAATTTTATTTGCAATGAGGAACAGAGATGTTTTGGAGCAACAAAATTAGAGAATTGAAAAGGTATAAAGTTCTATGGAAGTTTGGAGATACATACCACAGACAATGAGTCAGGCCTGAGGATAAATTTTAAGCATAGACAGGAGTTAAATAGTGGATATGAGTTAAAATTATCTACTTCTGCCCTTTATTATTATTTTTTAATATACATTTTATTGATTATGCTATTACACTTTTCCCATTGTCTCCCCCTTATTCTCCTCTGCCCTGCACACCCCCTCCCACCCACATTCCCACCCCCCTTTAGTTCATGTCCATGAGTTGTACCATAAGCTCTTTAGCTTCTACATTTCCTCTACTATTCTTAACCTCCCCCTGTCTGTTTTCTACCTACCATTTATACTTCTTATTCTCTGTACCTTTTCCCCCTCTTTCCTTCTCCCACTCCCCCACTGATAACCCTCCATGTGATCTCTACTTCTGTGATTCTGTTCTAGTTGTTTGCTTAGGTTGATTTTGTTTTTTGGGTTTGGTTTTTAATAGCTGTGAGTTCTTTGTCATTTTACTGTTCATAGTTTTTATCTTTTTTTCTTAGATAAGTCCCTTTAACATTTTGTATAATAAGGGCTTGGTGATGATGAACTCCTTTAACTTGACCTTAATCTGGAAAGCACTTTATGTGCCTTTCTATTCTGAATGATAGCTTTGCTGGATAGAGCAATCTTAGATGTGGGTCTTTGCCTTTCATGACTTTGAATACTTCTTTCCAGCCTCTTCTTGCCTGCAAGGTTTCTTTTAAGAAATTGGCTGATAGTCTAATGGAACTCCTTTTTAGGAAACTATCTCCTTTTCTCTTGTTGCTTTTAAGATTTTCTCCTGATTTTAAATCTTGGCTAATATAATGATGATGGGCCTTGGTGTGTTCCTTCTTGGGTCCCACTTCTTTAAGACTCTCTGAGCTTCCTGGATTTCCTGAAGTCTATTTCCTTTGCCAGATTGGGGAAGTTCTCCTGCATTATTTTTTCAAATAACTTTTCTACTTGCTCTTCCTCTTCTCCTTCTGGTACCCCTGTGATTCGAATGTTGGAACGTTATAAGATGTCCTAGAGGTTCCTAAGCCTTTCCTCATTCTTTGAACTCTTGTTTCTTCATTCTATTGTGGTTGAATGTTTCTTTCTTCCTTCTGCTCCAAACCATTGATTTGAGTCCTGGTTTCCTTCCCATCACTGTTGGTTTCCTATACATTTTCCTTTATTTCACTTTTCATAGCCTTCATTTTTTTCCTCTAACTTGCAACCATATTCAACCAACTCTGTGAACATCCTGATTATCAGTGTTTTGAACTCTGCATCTGCTAGATTGGCTATCTCTTCATTGCTTCGTTGTATTTTTTCTGGAGTTTTGATCTATTCTTTCATTTGGGCCATATTTTTTTCTACTGGCATGCCTGCTACATATAAGCGGCAGAGTCTTAGGTGTTCACTAGGGTGGGGAAACCCACGTGGCTTCCTTATGATGCTGTAAGTGGGGAAGGGGTCAAGAGGGAACAGTGCTGCTTGCTCAACTCTCTGCTTCAGCTACCCCACAATCAAATTGGGCCCTTCTGATTCTTATTCTTGGGGGGGGGAGGTTGCGTATATCCTAGGACTCTGTGGGTCTCTCCAATGAACTCTCCTGTGAGTCTGGGAGTTTCTTCTGCTGCTGCCTCAACCCCCCACAGGTGTTTTTAGTCAGAGGCTTTGATGCTTTATTTCCTTCACTGGACCCTGGGTTGCGTGGTTTTGTCTTGCTCCTCAGTCATTCCTCCCAGTTTATCGGCACATGAATGTGGGACCACCCAGTCTGCAAGCCACCACCTCTCCTGGTCCTTTAGACACCACCTGGCCTCCAGTCCTCTCCATCCAGCTGCCTGTCTCTGACCCTCCTACTAGTCTACATGAATATTTCTTCTTCTTAGTTGTCAGACTTCCATACAGTTCAATTTTCTGTCAGTTCTGGCTGTTTTTTGTTTTTAAATTTGGTGCTGTCCTTCTTTTGGTTGTGCGAGGAGGTACAGTGTGTTTACCTATGCCTCCATCTTGGCTGGAAGTCCTTATTATTATTCTTATTTAATGGAAGAAACAATCAAGATCTAGAAAGTTAAAGAATCAAGAGACATTAAGACCGATTCAGCCCTGATATCAATTATTTGGGAAGAACACTTAATTTCTCCAGATATAATCTTATTCTCATCCTTAAAGTGAGTGGATTGGATTAAATTATATGACTTCAAAGACTCTATGTAATGTTAACAAGTTGACCATAGGGCAAATGATTTTTAAATGAATGCACATAGAGGCAGATGATGATAGATGATGATGAAGATAGATAGATAGATAGATAGATGATAGTTTATAGAGAAAGGAATAAAAATAAGAAAAATATGCTCAATTAATAACTTACTTAGCAACTTGGTTTTCCTCAAAGGGAAAACTCATCTTTCTAAAAAAAAATATGTAGATAACCATTTTAGGTTGAGAGAGATTAAATTCCTAAAATTATACTGAGTAAAATAATGCTATCGCTAAGTTGCTCTGTTTCATAAAACTGTGAAATTTTTTAATTTACAGATAAAATTATACGTGTTCTCTTGGTGGAGAGGGGAGGAATCCGGGAGCCTGGTATTGTATATGGTAGGACTGGGGGTGGGGGAATTCCCTAGGAAGACAAAGGAAAGGACAAATCAGGGTCATGTCAAGTGAGGATGTTTCAAAATAAGTGCCCTGTGCTCTGCAATGGAAGCCCTCTCGAGAACCTTCACAGCTGTTACTCCCAGTTAATGGGGCAGTGTTCTGTTCTCTGCTTAGTAAGAGTCTAGAAAAGTACCAGGACATATAAACCAGAAAATAACCCAGTATTTCAGAGTAAACATCCAGTTAACCTTTGTCAAAGTAAATGATAATAAACGTACAGCATCTTTATAATTCAAAACACCTCCAGTGTTTTAATTCATCAAATTGACTCATCTGGAATATCAGGTTTTGAGATTTGTTAATATGATTTAGTTAAAAACTCAACTAAGGAAAATGCTCATAGATCAAATATATTCCTTATTTTATAATTTTACAGTACCCAAATATTTTCCTAGCCCAAATGTTTGGCAATTTCAAGCCTAAAGATTCAAAACGTGCTTGACCATTGTGCTTTAGCATTAACACATGTATCACTATTAAATAATCATAGAAATCAATTATCCTAATTTTTATTTTATAACTTGGAAGTGTTTAGAGTTTTAACTGCGCATCTTATAAGGTTTCATTCTGTTTGGGCTGAATTGTGCCATTGTAAAATCCATTCCATTGAAGCCCCCTACCCCTGATACTTCAGGATGTAGCCATAGATGGAGATAAGTTGTTTAAAATAGTTACTAAGTTAAAACGACGGTGTTAGGGCAACACCCTCATCCAAAAGGACTGCTGTTTTATAAGAAGAGGAAGAAAGAGCAGAGGCCTGCGCACAAAGGGAAAGGCCAGGTGAGGACACAGTGAAGTGAAAGCCACCTGCAAGCCAAGAAGAGCAGCCCTAGAAAAACCAAATCTGCCTGCAGCACATTGATCTTGAAGTATCGGCTTCCAGAAACTATCTCTTTGCTTAAGCCACCCAGTCTGTGGTGCTTTTTTTATGGCAGCCCTAGCAAAACTAACACACATTTAATATTTTTGTTCTGTATTTTGAAATCTATACCTGAGCTAGGTGAAGAAAGTTCCTAGTAATGACACTAATAAGAATACAATGGGAGAATAAGTAAAAGTGGAAAAAGTTTACTATTGAGACTTGCTATAATGGCTCACTTAGAAAAATGTGAGACCCAACATCAAGATCATTGATCTCTGTGGGGCAGACAAGGGTGGGGCCTGATGAGATGTATGCCTGTGAGAAGTGTAGATTCCACATACTTTATTGTTTCCCTAAAATAAAGGATGGTATTGCAGATAAAACTACAACCATAAACAAATGAGCATAATTGGTGTTACTTATAAGGGCAGAAATTGGCCTATTAAATTCATTTATGATACAGTATAAATATGTACTAAGGATTGTTTAGTAAGAGTATATGATCTCTATTCTATAGTCAAATCAAAATAAGAAATGAAGTATAATTATTGTTGCTATAATTATTTCCTAATTAAAGCTATGATTAAGCTAATATCATTGTTTCAAAATACACAGAAGATGTGCAAATTAGAGAGGTTATAAATAAAAAGACAACGATGAGAAGAAAATGTGGAAAGCCCTGAAATATAATAAAATTGATTCAAACAATATACCCTTGAAAATCTGCATAATCCATAAGGGAGTTAAAAATATATTTGGTTTATTTTAATTTTCAACATTGATGGCCTTTTTATTCCTCAATATTCAATAACAATAAAATACCCTTGGTATGAAAAACATTTTACACAAATGAAAACACAATGTAATGAAATGGGATTTTATGCACTTTAAGCAAAGCAAGTTGAATATAGAAATAAAGAAGAGAAATGAGAAGAGAAAGGAGAAAAGAGAAAAATTCCCTTTTTTAAGGAGAACATGAGATCATAACATTATTACAGTTATCTGATACTAACCCAGAAAAGAAGCAATGAAGTATCACCGTCGATATTCTACCCATCTTACAAGATTTATTTTAATGATTCTCAGCAGTTCAAGACAGATTTCCACTTGGGGAGATACTAAAAAATTAAATGGTATACAAGCCAAGCTACATAATTTGTAGGAGGACATCACAAAGTAAAATCGCTAGGCCTCTTGTTCAAAAATCATTCAAACTTTCAGAATGGAAAACAGCTTAACAGTAAGTAAATCAAGGAAGCGGCCCTTCAGCAGGAGGCCCTGGGCCACTGCACAGGTCATACTCCTAGAAGCTTGCCCTGATGACGAGTTTCAGTGTATGACATAAGGAATCAGCTTCCCACGAATCTAGTCTGGGTCCTTATGTGTATTTTAGGCTAAGTTCTTCTAAGATATTTTTACAAAGTGATGAAGACAACTATTAATTTCAGGATGCAGTTTATCAAGGGACATACTGAGAATCCTTTTACTGCATGTGAGCGGGACATTCCAGAGAAATATCCATAACCATCCTTTTCTCTGGCAATACAGGGAGTTAGCTAATGAACTCACACCGAAATTCACTTCCCTGGGTACTAAAATACAATGCCATCTTCATACAGAGGGCCTTGGTAAGTGCTGCCTCCTCCTCTGTTACAGAATTTTCTCTCTCCCAACATTCAATAAGTATTTTATTGGGGTTTACGGAACTTACTTCCAGTCATTTAATGAAAGACCTAATTTCATTCTCTGTGTTGTGTTCCCTCACCTCCATACCTTCTACAAATTTTTCCACTTTCTTATTTTTTAACATATTTTATTAATTATGCCATATTTCCCCCCTTCATTCCCCTCCACCCTGCACACCCCCTCCTCCACCATTCCCTTCCTTTAGTTTATAACTACGTGTCTCAAGTTCTTTAGATTCTATGTTTCCCATACTATTCTTGCCCTCCCCCTATCTATTTTCTACCTACCATCTATGCTACTTATTTTCCATGCCTTCTCCCCCCTTCTCCTTCTCCCACTCCCCTGTTGCTAACCCTCCATGTGATTTTTATTTATATGGTTCTCCTCCTGATCTAGCTGTCCTCTTAGTTTGCTTTTGTTTTAGGTGTGGTTCTTAATAACTGTGAGTTTGCTGTCCTTTCACTGTTCATATTTTTTATCTTCTTTTTCTTAGATGAGTCCCTTTAACATTTCATATAATAAGGGCTTGGTGATGATGAACTCCTTGAATTTGATCTTATCTGAGAAGCACTTTATCTGCCCTTCCATTCTAAATGAAAGCTTTGCTGGATAGAGCAATCTTTGGTTGTAGGTCTTTGGATTTCATGACTTGGAATACCTCTTTCCAGCCCCTTCTTGCCTGTAGGGTCTCTTCTGAGAAATCCGTTGACAGTCTAATGGGAAGTCCTTTGTAGGTGACTGTCCCCTTCTCTCTTGCTGCTTTTAGAATTCTCTCCTTCATTTTAATCTTGGCTAATATAATGATGATGTGCCTTGGTGTGTTCCTTCTTGAGTGCAACTTCTTTGGAACTCTCTGAGCTTCCTGGATTTCCTGGAAGTCTATTTCCTTTGCCAGATTGGGGAAATTCTCCTTTATTATTTGTTCAGATAAGTTTTCCACTGGTGGCTGTTCCTCTTCCCCTTCTGGTACCCCTATAATTCGGATATTGGAACGTTTAAAGATGTCCTGAAGGTTCCTAAACCTCTCCTTATTTTTTTGAATTCTTGTTTCTTTATCCTTTTCTGTTTGGTCATTTTTTCCTCCTTCTGGTCCACTCCTTTGATTTGAGTCCCAGTTTCCTTTTCATTACTATTGGTTTTCTGTGCGTTTCCTTTAATTTCAATTAGTTTAGCCTTCATATGTTCCTCTAATTTGTCACTAAAATCAACCAGTTCTGTGAGCATCCTGATCACCAGTATTTTGAACTGTGCATCTGAAAGTTTGGCTATTTCTTCATTGTTTAGATTTATTGGCTCTGGGACTCTGAGTTGTTCTTGAGCCATGTTTTGATCTGTTCATGCCTGTTACGTATGAGGAGTAGAGCCTTAGGTGTTCACCAGGGTGGGGCCACCCAGGTCCCTGGTTTGTGATGCTGTGTGTGGGGGCGGAGCCAGAGAGGGACAATGGCGCTTCCCTCTCCTGGTTCCTGCTGCTGGGGCCTGCACAGTCTGTCTCACTGCTAGCTCCTTCACCTGTTTATCTCCACGCGAATGTGTGACCCTGATCAGCCCTCAGTGGGTCCGCCTGCTTCTCCACAACTGGGATCCGCCCACGGCTGCTGGTGCACCTGGGTCGCACACCCCAGTTGGTCTGGTGGATCTTTCCTGCCCGACCCTGCTCTGCTGTTGGCTCTGCCCCTCTTACCAGTTTGGCTGAAGGGTTTGTTGTTGTCAGACTTCCATGTAGTTCAATTTTCTGTGGTTTGGCTGCATTTTTGTTGCTAAAACTTTGTTATTTTTAAACTTTGTTGTGCGAGAAGGTGCAGTGCTTCCACCTACGCCTCCATCTTGGTGGAGGTAGCCACTCTCTTATTTTTTTCCTAAAAGAAGGACCTTGATAAGGGTTTATCAAAATTTTCAGCAGATATTATGAAAAACCTTCTAAACACTTTGATTTTAGGTTTAAAGGTAGTCTAGCATATGAGACATTACACAGAAGTCATCATTTCAAAATAAAGATCAGGTGAAAGAAACCTGAGTCAAAGAGACAGTCTCTAGTCTTATACTGAAGAGATATCCTTGAAGTTAGGGAGCCTTTGAGGAATCCAGTTTGACATAAGTATTTATGGGAACAATACAGAGATAAATTATGAGTTTTTTAAACCAATGTGGAATGAAACAAATATTGGAAGGAAAAAAGACCTCAATAATTACTTCTGCTTAGATATGGGTGGTAGGAAAATGACCACTCTGTTATTTCTTTATTTCCTAATTTTTGTGTAGCTTAGAGATTTCTAATGATTTATTTTTGTAACATTAAATAAGCAATGAGTGCACAAAAATAAGAATTTCAACTTTAGTAAGTAGAATTTGATTCATTGTGTGGCTACTAGGGAAGAAGTCAAGTAATACTTTCATTCTTTGAGGAGATTCACCACTTGTTTGTGGGTACAAGAATAAAGTTATCTAAATTAATTACAATTACTTCCTAATGGTTGCCTAATGATAAAAGGGTGGGTTTCACTTTCCTTTTGTCGTATTTGATTATACAGCACTGTCATTCTTTGGGTTTCAGTCATGAAATACAACTCCCAAGTTCAATGGAAGTAGTTGCAAATTGTCTGGTAGGTGTAGTAAATAACAAGAATTATGATTATTGGTACCAATCAGTCAGTGGTATATTCTAGAACAACTGTGGGGTTTGATTGCCTACTGCTAAGAAACATGACTTCTAAGACAAGAGTTTGGTGAAAAAGAAAAAGGGTTGTTTATCTAAAGACTATAGAGTTTTAGAATAATGGCAGATTTCTGCTGTTAAGTCCCACTCCCTTTAAAACACCCCAGAATGAATAGCCCTGCCTCTCTCTGCCAGGCCAGAGCAGTTTCAGATTATGCCACTCAAAAGTACCATCCTTCAGAAATGCAGAAGTCTGCAGCTCAATATTCTCGGTCACAGTTCAGCTCCAAGCATCTCTCATGAGTCTGTGCGCACCTGCCTGAGTCCTCCTCATAGCATCATTTTCTCTCCTTTTGGGCTGCCTTTACTTCAGCCATTAGCTCACTAGTGTGTCTGTGTGCTTGGACACCCAAGTCCCCTCACAGCACCACCAGTTCTGCTGCCATCTTTTGTGTGGGAGGGGCACTGAGGATGTTTCCAAGACACATGGTGTCTGGGAACCCATTGAGTCTCTGGACCTAGGGTTCTCTGTGGCTGACTGGACTAGTTAAGGGAAGGGCAAAAAGTCCACAGACCTCCAGACCTCCAGATGTCTCGACCAACAAACCTCATGTTTCTCAGCATGCTACAATTTAAAGGCTCAGCTCAGAAATTCCTGTGTGACTGAACATCCGACTCTTCCTATAGTGTGTTAGTGTCCGCCATTTCTGTCAGCTCCCCAGTGTCTTTGACTTTTTTTTGACTGCCATCTTTAGCCAGGGTAAAAGTTTCCCAACCACGCAAAGGCACATAGGCATCTGTTCATCCAGGATGGGGCCCCCGGCCCCCGCAGCTTGTAACAGAGATTACAGCCATACGGTGTTCATAAACAGCCAGACTTTAAGAGGCCTCTAGTCACTGCAAGGCACAGGATGAATTGCCTCTTGAGCGTCAGGTTATTTAATTCTGCCAACCCAGAACTTAATCTTTCAGCTGCCTATTAAAGGCCTACTTTGGTTTCTGTATTATGCTGCCATCAGGTTCTGGAAGTGGAAAGGCACATCTGGTTTCTCAGTTCCCTTCTATTCCCAGTGATTTTAGATGTGGCTGGCTGTCAACATTCAGAGACAGAGTCATAAAACATATGAGGAACAGTTCCATACTAAAGAAGACTAAAGAGAAATGATAACTAAATGTAACGGTGAACTTGAACTGGATCTTAGACTAGAAACTTGACCAGAAAAATGACATCAGTGGGACATTTGGAGAAGTCTGAATAAGGAGTGTCATAATGAATAGATTTGTCTGGGAGTGTAATGAGAAAGAAAAGCTATCTGCAAGTCTATCCTAAAGGAGACAAAGTTTCCATTTGCATTATGCATGCGTCCATGAGCATGGAAAATGTTCCAAACTCTTTCTTCCCAAGGAGACATTTGGATTTTTTTTCAACTATTACCTAGACTGGTGACATGAGACACAAGGTAGGACTTCTTCCAGTCAGAGAGAAACACTTATCCTCACCATGTGCAGAAGAAACCCACTGTGTATCACAACTGTTGTTAGGTAAGGACTTCTGTCATAATCAAGAAGCAATGTCAGTACCTCATGTCTGTTCATCGTAGCTGTCAACCCAGGGGAAGGTCAGATGGGCATAGAAGGATGGGCAAGAGGACTTAGGAACTCTGAAGGAATATTATAAACATCCTCCCAACATACATCTGATGATCTGTGTAGTCTTTTGGTCTTGCTCTCACAGTCTTGTCCATTGCTATTGCTTATCTGATAGAGACACACTGACTGAGACCGTGGGCTTGTTCCTAACTACTGTGAAGAACTAACTGTGCCCCCATGTGGAGAACATAAAGAAATCAGCTATGCTTTTGTCCTCTTATCTACTAGTTTTCAAGATAATTCAAATAGGCTAATTTAACTGTACTTTTTAAAAGTTCTTCTATGTTTACTGTTATTTGAATATCTAAGGTGAAACCCATTTTATACAGGTGTTGTATGAGCTCTTCCCACTGCGCCACCCCCATGTCAGGAGTGACTCTGTCAGTGCGCATTCTCACAGTCACATTGCCCTTGTTTACTGGATGGCCCCAAGCAGCAACCTCCTTCCCGCAGTCCTCCTTTCAGGAAGGTGGGGCTCTTTTATTCTGCCTTTGTTATACAATGTGCCTTAAACACTGTGCCTTCTGATCCCTGTGCAAGCCCTCCTGCTCCCCTGCCTTTTTGTTTTGGGAAGGTGCTGTGTTCCCCTTGTTTCCAGGGGTCTCCCTGTTTTCCAAGGACCTCTGCCTTGACCTACCCCATTGCATTATCCTGATTAGTTTTCTTTCATTCTAAGCATAAGTGTCAAGAGGTCAACAAAAATGGTGACACAGCAGGCTTCTGAATTCCCCTCATCCCAGAGATGCTCCCAATGTACAGCTACACAGCCTCTGAAAGAAATCCAGTAACTGGCCGAGTGGCTTCTACATATTAAGTGAGTGAGAAAATACCCTCATCCAAACAGGAAAGTATGCAGAAGAAAGTTTCCTCTATCCTCAAGGCTCTTTCAGCCAATCTAATAATCTACCTATGACAGATGAACAAGAGAAAATAGACATATGCTTAGGAAACCCACAAACATAAGAGTCAGAGACCTCACATACATGTGAAGCTCAGAGACAGAAAGTTAAAATGAGGTACATGTGGCATTCTGAACTAAGAATGAGTTGGGGTGCCTTGGGGTTTCCAAGGATCATTGGAAGACAATAAGAAAAACAGATGATTAATAATGGGAAGTTTTCCTAGCCCTATGGATAGGTCACAAAAATTATTTCTAATGATAACTTTTACAATGGGCAATGCCCCTAATTTAAATTCTTCTAGGTAGTTAAGGGGCTGAGGAGTGGGACCTCAGAAGTCTCTCTTGAGCCCACAGGGTCCTGGTTGCCTTTATCTCAAAATAATCCACACATCAAAGAGACACATCTTCATGTGACCTGTTCTGAACCCCTACAAAAGGCTGAGGCACACTTTCATTAAACCTCATCCCCAGCACAGAGCCATATAAATGGGAGGTAACTCCCAACTCCAAGCTTCTCCCTGAAGAGCACAAGGTTTGGACCCCACATTAAGCACCACAATTTTTAAGACTCCCATCAAAGGGATAGGCCCCTAGAATATCTAGTTCTGAAAGCTAATGAGGCTTGCTACTCGGTGACCCACAATACTGTAGCAAATAAAGAGGCAATGGTTAACAGGCAGACAAACACTCTCTGCAGCTACTTCCCTAGAAGGATTTTTATACAAGTCTGTGCCCAGCTTTTTCAGATGCTGCCCAGGGGACCGGAACCTGCCTCTGATACCCCAGGGGGCTTCTATTCACAAGTCCCACAGGACCACAGCAGTCAAGCAAGCAGTTGTTAAGGGGCAGGAGGATATTTTCCTCCTCCCATGGCTATACACCAGGGCCCAGCATGGAGAGAGTAGGCAAAAATGTTCATTTTTCAGATTCTCTCTGGAATGCGCATAAGTACAGATGAGATGCCTGAGTCCACCTTCCATTTATCCTTCATCTCCAAGGGTGTCCAAACCTTTGGCATCTCTGCACCACACTGGAAGAACAAGAGTTGTTTTGGGTCACACATTAAATACACTGCAAAATGTAATCACAAAATCTCAATGTTTCAAGTAAATTTATGATTTCAGGTTGGGCCCCATTCACAGCCATTCTGGACTGCCTGTGGCCCATGGGTCACGGGTTGAACATCATTGACACTGAATGTGATTCTCACCTTTGAGACCTTATCCATTGTTGGAACACCCTCAACTACTGGGAGACGCAGAGACAAAGAAAGAGTTGGACATTCACAAAGTTTTCAGATACAACCAGGAGCTCAGGCCAGGCTGATTAATGAGGTTCAGCTCCTATGCAAGATGGGCAGCCAAATGTGAAACAAGGAACCTGGATACCTATCTTACATCATATACAAAATTCAACTCAGAGTGAATTAAAGTCTTGAACTTAATCCGAAACTGTAAAACTAGAAAAGAAAAACAAGGGGTAAAGCTCTTGAACATGTCTTTGCAACAGTTTTTTTTAACTTGACACAAAAAGAGGCAACAAAAGTAAAAATAAATAAGTAAATGAATGGATCAAAAAACTATGGTACATTTACACAATGGAATTCTGTGCAGCAGAAAGAAAGAAGGAGCTCCTACCCTTTGCAACAGCATGGATGGAACTGGAAAGCATTATGCTAAGTGAAATAAGCCAGGTGGTGAAAGACAAATACCATATGATCTCACCTTTAACAGGAACCTAAACAATGAAACAAACAAACAAGCAAAATATAACCAAAGACACTGAAATAGAGAACAGACTGACAGTGTCCAGAGGGAACAGGGGAGGGAGTTTCAGGGGAATTTCAGGGGAAAAGGGGAATGGTTTACAGAAACAAATGTAAAAGACACATGGACAAAACTAGGGGGGTGGAAATGGGAGGGAAGTGGGGAACACTGGGAGGATGGGCTGGGATGGGAGTAAAACTGTACTTGAACAACAATTAAATACATTTTAAAAAGCAAGTAAGACCTTATAAAAGAAATCTATCAACAAAATGAAAAGGCAACTTATAGAATGGCAAAAAATCTGCAAATTATATAAGCAATAAGAAATTAATATCTGAGGTGTGCAAAAACCTCATATAACTCAATAGCAAAAAATAAATAAATAACCCAATTAAAAAGTGGGCACAGGACTTGAATAGATATTTTTCTTTTTTCCCTCCCACCACTCCCCCTACCGCAGACATCCCCACCTCCCTCCCACTCTTTATCCTACCCATTTTTGGCTTTGTCCATGCATCCTTTATACATGTACCTGACAACCCTTCTCCCTTCTCCCCCATTATCTCCTCCCACCTCCTCTCTGGTTACTGACAGTTTGTTCTTAATTTCAGTGTCTCTGGTTATATTTTGCTTGCTTGCTTGCTTGTTTTGTTGATTAGGTTCCATGTATAGATGAGATCGTATTGTATTTGTCTTTTACAATCTAGCTTTTTCACTTAGCAAATACTCTCCAGATCTATCCATGCTGTTGCAAAGGGTAGGAGCTCCTATTTTCTTTCTGCTGCATAGTATTCTATTGTGTATATGTACCATAATTTTTTTATCTACTCATATACTTATGGGCACTTAGGTTGCTTCCAGCATTTGGCTATTGTAAATTTTACTGCTATGAACACTGTGGTGGATAAGTTCTTTTGAATTGGTGTTTCAGGATTCGTAGGGTACAGTCCCAGCAGTAGAATTGCTATGTCAAAAGGTAGTTCAATTTTTAGTTTTTTGAGGAAATTCCATACTGTTTTCCACCAATAGTGCACGGGGGTTCCCTTTCTCCACAATCTTTCCAGTGCTTGTTGTTTGTTGCTTTGTTTATGATGACCATTCTGACTGGTGTGAAGTGGTATCTCATTGTGGTTTTAATTTGAATCTCTCTGATGGCTAGTGAAGGCTGGGCATCCTTTCATATATCTCTGGGGCCTCTGTATGTCCTCCTTGGAGAAATGTCTGTTCAGTTTCATTGCCCATTTTTTAATTGAATTGTTTGTATCCTGGAGTGGAGTTGTGTGAGTTCTTTACATATTTGGTATATCAAACCCTTGTCCAAGATATCATTTGCAAATATATTTTCCCATACAAGCATGCCAATAGTTCCATGAAAATGTGTTCAACATTACTAATCAGAGAAATGCTAATTAGAACCACAATGAATATTACCTCACGTTTGTTAGAATGGCCAGCATCAAAAAGACAAGTGACAGTGCCAGTTGGTGTGGCTCAGTTGGTTGGAGCATTGTCCTGTGGACTGAAGGGTCAAGGGTTCAATTCCCAGTCAGGTCATATGCCTGGATTATGCATTCAGTCCTGGGTTTGGGCACATGTGAGGCAATGGATTGATGTTTGTCTGCCTTTCTGTCCCTCCCTTACCCTCTCTTTCTCTCTAAAGTCATTGAGCATGTCCTCAGGTGACAATAAAAAAAAGATGAGATAACATGTAGGGGACCAGTTTGTTTTGGCCTGGCAAATGTGACTCAGCTCTGTATGGAAAACCTACAGAAGCAAAGTGGTGGGCTGGAGCCAGATCTTCAAACCAAAATTTCCCATGGGAATCAGGCCTAGAAAAATGTATACAGATTGTTATGGCTTGCTCTTGCTAAAACTCCATCACCCTGGTCTAAAACAACAAATGTGTATTGTCTGTCTTCAAGGTAATTTCCAAAGCCTGTGTGAATTTTCCTAAGGACAGAGCTAATCGGCTCATCATCATTCCCCTCTGCATGTTATTTTCATTTTTTTTATTGTACCTAAAATGTAGGCGATAATATTCTATGTAATAGATAATAAATCTTTCTATGATGTAAGACCCCAGGAAAACAATAAAAGCCTGTCTAGGCAAGGGTCGGGGCGCTCCCCTCTTGAGGGAGTGGCCGAGGCACCACAGGCACTCTCCCCTTGAGAGAGTAGTCGTGCCTGTTCCCTTTTTCCACACAGGGTTGTTGTCACCTGTGCATTGATTCTCATTGTAAGCCACAACAGGCAGACTCTGCTGGCCAGGGTCTGCTACATCTGGCGCCCAGAACAGGGACGCAAAGGCTATCAGCTACAATAACAAATGCTACTGAGGATGTGGACAAAAGGGAACCCTTATATACTATTATTGGTGGGAATGTAAACTGGTACAACCAGCATAGAAAACAGTATAGAGGTTCCTCAAGAAATTAAAATTAGAACTATTATATGATCAGTAATCCCACTTCTGAGTATGTATTCAAAGATAAAAATTATAAATAAAGAAAGCCATATCATTTAAGAAACTGCTCATTTATCTCAAAATGGCTGGCAAGAAAATATTTCCACAGAACTATGGCACTGTCTTAAGTACAAAACAGAAAAGCAGCAGCTTGAAAAGAGTATAAATATTGTATCTGAATTATTTAAAAGGAATATCTATAAAAATGCCTGTAGAAAAAATATAATCTGTGCATAGGGAAGATAAATCAAAGCTAACCAGCATTTTCTATTCTGAAAATGCCAAAGGACTGAAAAGTGGAAATCTATATAATATATAGTAGCAAACAACGTGGAAAGCCATAAAAAAAAATTGAACAAATGATTTTAGTCTCAAGAGTCATCTACTAGGTGGAGTGTTTAAAACAGAAATTTCTGTCAATTTCCTTTACTCATCATTGTTGATGCTGCCAACAGAAGTTACTAATACAAAAACATATTTAATAAACTGATTATTTCATATTATGATGTAAAAATGTAAACTAAGATAAACTTCTCATTCCTAAAAATATCTGGTACTTTGGAAAATAGTGCTGTTCTGATTTTTTTTGTTTCTAACATTATTCCCTTTATGTATCCACATTAATATTATGTTAGAGTTATTCCTAAATACTTAAAATGTAGTACAATTATTTGTGTAGATTAGTCTCCCTATTAGGCTATGATTTCTTTGAAAGTGGAAGCTCTTTTGTCATATTAATTTTAGTCAAGGTGTGCTTTATTATTTTATTTATTTACACCTACTGTGTGACAGGCATGGTGGTGCTGAATGCACCATGCCTGTCACACAGTAGGTGTAAATAAATAAAATAATAAAGCATACCTTGACTAAATAAATAAAACAATAAATAAGTGAACTAATCTACCTGAACAACCACAATCTACTTAGTAGTGAATGAATTTCAACTGTTAGGAAAGCTGTATTGAGCATGTACTCTATACTAAGCACTATTTTTGAGAAACAGAGAGCAAAAATTATAATCTTTCTCATCAAACAATTTTTACTTTAGGGGAAAGCAACATACACCCATTGAGTAGCTACCACATGGCAAGAAAATGCTGAGGCTTGCATATATTATTTCATTAAATCCATAAAACAAGTTTTAAAGTTATCACTCTTGAAATGACATGTTATTAAAGTCAAAATGCAATATGAGGCTTTACCTGTGTACCTCTTCTCTTTGTGCATTTTCAAATTTTGAAGAAAATTATCTATCTTTGTTTTAGCTGAAAACCCAAAAGCTTTTCTTCACCCAGAAACACAAGTCTATCAATCACAGGGTGAGCTGTCATTCCAAAATATCTGACCAATTTTACTGCTCCTCTTTGTATACACCTTAGAAATTCTAAAATTTTTAATAAGCCAAATTATCTAATCCTTAATTACTAAAAATTAAGATGAATATATCATAAACTTGTATAAAATGTTATTCTTTATAAAGACTTGTTTCATGTTTTATATGAATATTAACAGCTGCCACTTATTTAGTTATTTTATAGCCAAGCACTTTGTCAAGCACTCTACAAACATCATTAATCCTCCCAGAGATGATAACAGGAAGTTTTTATTAACTTTATTTTTCAGATAAGGTAATTGATGCTTAAATGGATTAATTAATTTGCCAAGGTCACACACATAGAAGGAATGAAGACTTTTTTACCTGCCTAACTGAAAAGTCTTCTTCACTGCTATATTATACTGCCTACTATCCCAATGAGAAGAGCAGCATTGATATTTCTGTCCCTATTTCATGAGGAAACTTGTACCTTGCAAGATCAAATGCCCCACAGGTAGTAAGTTGAAACTTTGTTTTTTCCTCTAACTCCAACTTTAGTCTGGAGAGATAGTCCACTAGTAAGCATAAAAAAAATTGCTTTCTACATTTTACCCTTCAAAGAGTGAGAAAAAGTGAGAAAAGCAAAGAGAATCATGATTCAGGACCACTTTTATGAACACCTTTTTAGGGCCACCAAGACTTTCTTTGCAGCCATCCACATGCAATTGTATTTAACAAAGAACTGCCAGTAATTAAAGTTAGTATAATGTTCAGAGAAATTTCTATGGAATTGTATATTATACTCACATAGATGCTCTTTGAGTCTCCAAAGAAATTACCACAACTATTCAAACCTTTAGTAATTAGTCCCTTATGTTCTCCATCTCATGAAGGGCTTTCCAGGAGTGGGAAGCATTGGAGATCACAACCTCTAACTCAGTGTTAGAAGCCATGTGAAAGCTAATACTTAAATCGCCTTCTTATGTTGGTGGCTCTATTTTTTATTAATTACCGTGATCATTTGTAATATTTCATATTATCAAAAACAAGAATAAATCTGCGAAGAATTTTTTCTCTCTTATAATGTCTTTGGGAATAAAAATTTTTGATGAATGAAAAATCCTTTATATGTAAAGTACCTTACCAACTCATTGTATCAAGTCTCTCTTTCTCTGTCTCCTCTCTGTTTCTCGTGTTAGCCACCACATATTGAAAACCCAGACTCTTTATGATATTTACATGTTATGCAGCATCACAGAGCTACCCCTGGCCCACAGCTGTAGCTTGACACAGGATAAAGACAACCAGGCAGGATAGGAATTTAAGTAAGCCAAAACGATCAGTTGCAAATCCCTAGTAGGAATAACTCCTCGATAGAAATAACAAAACCTTGACATGTGTTCCTGTTACAGTGGAAAACCAACCCAAGATGGGGAAGAGCCAGGCAATCTTCTTTCTCTTCCAGAGATGTTTCTATAAAGGCTCGGGCTTTCAGGGATAGACAAAGCATAAATGACTTCTCAGAAAAAATAACCCAAATCACCACCTGGAGCAAAAGTGAAACACAATAGTTATGAAGAGGCTCTATACTCAGGCGACAGACAAGGGTTCCAGTTCCATTGCTTAGTAACTAAGGGGTCTTGGGAAATATGTATACTCATTTACTTTATATGAAAAGTAATACATGTAGAAAAATATCTTGCAAAAAATGTATGAAACCGCTTAGTGCAATGTTTTTCGAAAACCAGTGTCTCAAATTATAGACTTTTTATTATAAAGTGGCATTCTAAGTGTTCTTGAAATGACAGATGAAAGGATATAAAAAAAATGTACTTGAAAAGTAACTAAATAAAATTTAAAATAAGAAAAAAAAGGATATAAATCTTGGTGATTAAAACATACTAACACTTAAATGTGAATGAGATCCTATAATAGTATTAATACTTTATTACAACTGATAATGTATAACAACTTATGTTCTTTCTACAATGTGTCCTTACTATCTCCCTCTGAAAAAAAGAATTGACAAATGCTCAATAGAAAAAAATCATAATTTGAAAATAAGTAACCTCTGTAATTGAAAAAAAAGTCAAAATTAGGAAAAGAGTATGCAATATACTTAGGGAAGAAGCTGGAATTTAATCATACTTAGCTGTCGATGAATACAATAAATAGATTCATAAATAAATACAGTGGTTATTGCATGTTCAAGATATATGCTTTTAACAGTTATTATTCATTTTCTTCTAACTTTGTAACTGAGCTGTTTATAATAATGCTTGATGTTCATTCCAGCCATATTTTTATCCATAAATGTTTTAGCACATTCTATGTGTGCAGTATTGGCCAAGCATTAAGTACCCAATGGTGAGAAAGGCAAGTTCCCTGTCCTCATTAAGCCCAAATTCCAAACAATAACTTAAAAAGGTTTCTTGGCTTCTTGTTTTATAAATATATTACTAGGTTTTTAATTTTTGTGTCATCACATCAAACGTTATTCTCCTGATAGTTCAAATATACAGTAATCACAAAAAGTCTAATCCCTGCTCAGCAATTAAATATAAAATATCAATACGTGGTTGCATATGACAAATATAGTTGACAATATAATTTTTAAAGGGGTGAGAAAATGTGATTGATTTTTTGAAGTCAGAAATGTTCATACATGACATTTGATAGAGTTTTTAAGAACATTTTGTTTTAAGGTCATGGTGGATATTTTTTAAAAATAGGTTTGTTGAAAATCTACTTCATGGATGCATTCTATAATGAAAATCTTTCATATAAATATGCACAATATATTACCAACTCATAACATGATTATTGACTTGAATTGATATTGGCACACTCCGGGGTGGTAAGAAAAGTGTATCATGTTCTGAATTCTTTCTCTTTGAATTGGATACATATTGAAATTCAGTGAAATAATAATGGTTTACGTGTCTTGCATTATGCATAATGCAAACCACTCTTCAGTGTTGGTTTGATGGACTGATGAAATCCATTGTGACAGCTTTGCTTCTAAACTTTGCCTCATGACTAAAGAAAAGTGACCCTCTATCTCATTCACTGAGATGCCCTGAATTTCAACTCTTATTATAGCTAACTATGTCTATAAACATTAATATGAGATTTAGAATTAAATATTCCCAGAGTTATTACACATCTCAAAATATTATACCTGTTTTAATTATACTTTAATATTCTTTATTCTAATGCAAATTATTGGCATATGATGTAATTCCATATAGTTTTAGAAATCAACTCAAAGTAGAATATTCCCATTTAAAAAATCTAAAATTAAATCTTAAAAGTTTGACAATCACAGACCTCAGAAACAATAGTCAAGGGCTTGAATTTTGTTATTCCTCAGGCAGAACAATACTTTAACATCTGCATTTTTATTTCTAATAGGTCCATCTAAAATACTTTTTATTTTTTAAAAAAGTAAAAGCTAACCAGAATTCTATAGTATTCTCTCAAGTATTAAGTAACCATAAGTGGAACCTAATGTTTTTAAAGTAAATTTCACTTTGCTCTGTGACTTTCCTATAAACAAAATATATGAAATGAAAGGATAATCCAAAGAAACGTGTG
This sequence comes from Artibeus jamaicensis, assembly GCF_021234435.1. Classification (NCBI taxonomy): domain Eukaryota; kingdom Metazoa; phylum Chordata; class Mammalia; order Chiroptera; family Phyllostomidae; genus Artibeus; species Artibeus jamaicensis. Next base: position 16,539,530 of record NW_026521911.1, on the reverse strand, counting down.
AAAATAAGAAGTAAGATATATTGGTTTCAACTAAAATGTGCATTATTTTAAAAAATTGTTTGTACCTCATTCATTTTTTGCTTTTGATCATCTTTCTGTACCACTCATCTAAGAAAAGCCCAAACCATTCTTTTCCTTTTTATTATTTATTGGAGTGACAGAAGCTAACAAAATCATACAGGTTTCAGGTGCACAGGTCTATAACACATTGTTTGTAAACCATGGCCTGTTCACAACCCCAAGTCATGTCTCTGTCCATCACCATCTATCCCCTCTATAATACCCTTCTTCATCATCCCCATTGCCCACACCCCCACCTGGGCAATCTGAAGTACTAACTAAAAAGAATATATGCACTCCTATGTTCATTGCAGTATTATTTACAATAGCCAAGATTTTTAAGCAGTCCAAATGCCCATCAGTAGATGAGAGGCCAGAAAAGTTGTGGTATATTTACGCAATGGAGCATTTCTCAGCCATAAAAAAGAAACCTAAATCTTAATGAATTCATCTCTTTGCTTTTTAAAAAAATATATTTTATTGATTATGCTATTAAAGTTGTCCCATTCCTCCCCTTCATTCCCCTCCACCCTGCACACTCCCTGCCCCCACATCCACCCCTCTTTAGTTTATGGTCATGTGTCATAAGTTCTTTAGCTTCTACATTTCCCACACTACTCTTGACCTCTCCCTGTCTATTTTCTCCCCACCATCTATGCTACTTATTCTCTGTACCTTCTCACCTCTCCTCCTTCTCCCACTTTCCTCTTGCTAACCCTCCATGTGATCTGCATTTCTGTGGCTCCGCTCCTCCTCTGCCTTTTTAATGACTGCATCTAAACAACTAAGTACTCCTCAATCAGAAAAAATTATGACTATGAATTATTGAAATGGGACCCTGGCAGTCTTACACAATTTTCAAGTGAATTGACTTTCTATGTAAATGGCACTATTCCTGGAACCCACCAGTAGTAGGTTTAATAGTAATCCCTAATAAAATATGATCCACTATTTATACACATAATTATTTAATTCTGGTATGTATGTAAGTAGTTTCAGAGTTATTCAATCTTATTGACCAAAACATTGCCCTTATATTCAGTTCTTTTGTTTTTAGTCTTATTGTCCCCATTCATTTCCAAAGTTAACTTGGATCAGCTCATTTTTCCACTCCCACTTCACTGAAGTTATTTCATACATTTGTAGTATTGCTCGATTCTTTTGTCATAGCCTAAGTGATGGTTAATTTTATGCATCCACTTGCCTAGGTCATAGGGGACCCAGGTCTTTGGCTGACTGTGAAGATATTTCTGGATGAGATTAATACTTGATGTGATAGGTTGAGTAAAGCATATTGCCCTCCCTCAGATAGGTGGGCTGCATTCAATCACTTGAAGGTGTGAACCAAACAAAAAGGCTGAATGCAAAGGAACCCCTCCTGCCTGACTGTTGAGCTGGAATATTGGTCTCTTCCAGCCTTAAGACTCATCCCGAAACACTGATTCTTCTCAGATATTAAGGCTGCTGACTTTTAGGCTGGAATTTCCACCATTATCTCTCCTGGCTCTCAGGCTATCAGGCTCAGAGTGGAACTACACATCACCTCTCCTGGGTCTGCAGCTTGCTGACTGCAAATCTCGGGACTTCTCAGCTTCCATAATCATGTACATCAATTCCTTATGATAAATACATATATATGCAAATATAAATACAAATAGATATGTATATATACAAATATAAATACCAATAGATATTTATATAATACAAATCTGTAAGTACAAATATATATATATATAAATATAGGCAGATAGATAGATAGATAGATAGACAGACAGACAGACAGATAAATAGATATCTCCTACTGGTTTTTCCTAAGGACTCTATTACAGTCTGAAATCCATTATAGAATCTCCTAACTTCCTGAATGATTATTTGCTTACATTAATATTCACTCTTTATGCTATAAAGGTCTAAAGGCTTTGTCATATGCATAGTGCCATATATGCCATATGTTTATAACTACAGTATCATATAGGCTAGTTTAAATCTTTTATTTTATTTTTTAATTGCTTAATTATATTTTATTAATTATCTTATTACAGTTATCCCAATTTTTGCCTTTTTGGCCCCCTCCACCCGGCACCCCCCACAACTTCAGGTAATGGCACACCATCGTTCATATCCATGGGTCATACATGTAAGTTCTTTGGCTACTCCATTCCCTGTACTGCACCTTATATCCCCCCAGCTATTCTCTAACCACCTATTTGCACTTCTTAATCCTCCCACTTCTTGACTCTTTCTGCCACTGCTTCCCTCCCATCTGACAGCCATCAAAACCCTCTTCATTCCACGTTTCTGTCTCAGTTCTTCTTATTTGCTTAGTTTGGTTTTTAGATTCAGTTGTTGATAGATATGGATTTATTGCCATTTTATTGCTCATAGTTTTGATCTTCTTTTTCTTATATCAGTCCCTTTAAAATTTTATATAATAATGTACTAGTGATGATGAACTCCTTTAGTTTCATGTTGTCTGGGAAGCTCTTTATCTGCTCTCCAACTCTAAATGGTATCTTTGCTGGTAAAACAACCTTGGCTGTAGGTCCCTGCTTTTCATGACTTTGAATATCTTTTTTGCCAATCCCTTCTAGCCTGTGAAGTTTATTTTGAGACAAAACTCATCTCCATTTTGCTTAGTTCTTTTTCTGAAGTCTCTGTTTATTCATTTCAGCTGTGTTTCTTTGTCTCCTTTTTTTTTTTTTTTGGCAGCCTCAAATTGTTTGTTTCTATGTATTAGGTAGAGCTTATGACTTTCTGTCTTGTAGTATGGACTAATGTAGTAGGCATCCTGTAGGGTCCAGTGGCACAGCCTCCCCTATCAACCACTCTGCATACTCAAGGTGCATCCTTTGTATCAGTTGAGTACAACTTCCTCTTGTAGTTGAGCCTTGGTTGCTGTTGGCAAATCAAAGTGAGGGATTTACCCAGGCCAGTCAGCTTCAAGGGCTGATTGTGGCCACTGACCACCAACCTCTGCCCTCCATGGAGGATCAGCTTTGCAGGGGCAGTGTGGTGTTGCTCCAGTGTGGTCTTTAGCTGTCCACTGGCTACACAGGGTGTAGAATATCCCAGGTACTGCGGGTCAAGATCAGCCCCACCTGTTTTGCCCTGCCTGAGCCATAAAGCAATTGGAAATGGCTGCTACTTATGCTGGGATTGGAGATTCCCAGGCAAACCCAAATTGTGAATTTAGGCTGGCTACTGCTACTGCCATGCTGGGGCCACTTAGCAAGAACTATGGGTGCTGGAGGTTCACTGAGGTCATCTGTTCCTTCTTTGGAGGACTTAGGAAGTTATAAAGCATGAGTGAAAACCAGCCATTTATATGGACAGGCAGCTGGAGTGGGCCTGTATATTGGGTGGGGCAGAGTCTCTGGGCATCTCCAGGGCAGGGAAAACGGTGTTAGCCAGGTTGATGGAGTCTCAGATATGGCACTTGCCTGCTGGCTTTGTGGCTCTGTGGGGTGAGGTTCAGAAAATGGACAATGGCCTTTCTGTCTGGGTGAAATCTGTCCCCCAATCTTCACCTTGATTCCAGAGCCTTCCCTCCCTATGTGCCACTGGTGCCTTTCAAGCTGCTACCCCAATGCTGAAGCTCAGAGGGAGTGAGTCTGAGTAGGTGAGTCCATGTGTGGGTTCTTTAAGAGGAACTGCTTGGGGCTCCAGAAGTTTCTTCCACCAACTGAGTCCCACTGGTTTTTGTAGCCACAAGTTATGAGGACTTATCTTCTTGTTACTGGAATCCTGGGCTTGGGGTCCTCATGTGGGGCTAGAACTCCTCACTCCCACAGTATTCCTCCAAAATTATTATCCAGCACATGTGGATGTGGGACCAGCCTGTTCTGCCTCTCCACCCCTTTTACAAGTATAGATGGATGTAGTTTCTTTAACTCCGTAGTTTTCAGACTTCCATTCTACTTAATTTCTGATGGTTCTTAATGATGGTTGTTCTATAATTTAGTTGTAATTTTGATGTGGTTTTGTGAGGAGGTGAGCTGTGTTTACCTATGCTAACATCTTGAACGTAAGACTAAAGTCTTTAAAAATAAAATCCCCTCTGCTTCTCCTATTCAATTCTCCCATCCTAAATCCTTGGCAAGCACTGGTATATTTATTATCTGTAAAGTTTTTCTTTCTCCAGAATGTCATATATATAAAATGATATCACTTGACAGCTCATTCCTTTATATTGAGTAGGATGAATTTATAGTATCAATCATACTACTGTTGTGTGCTTAATGACACTTTGGTCTAAGATGGACCCACTTATGATGGTGATCTCATAACATTATAATGAAACTAAAAAAATTCTTGTTTCTAATGATGTCATAGTTGTTATGTAGTCATAGCACAAAACATGACTTACATGTTTATGGTGATGTTGGTATAAACAAACCTGTGGTGTGGGTTGTATAAAAATATAGAACATAGTTTTATATAGTATTTAATAAGTATGTTACTACTTTGGGTATTTACTATCACATACTTTTTATTATTACTATAGCGCATATTCTTCCTACTTACTAAAAAATGTTTCCTGTAAAATAGTATGCTGTACTAGGCTAGCAGGAGCCTCATACATCCAGTTTACTGCATCTCTTAATTGCATCATTTTCTCTTGTGTAATTTAATGCTTTGTATAGTGACATACTGTTAAGTTTGGAGGCAATGACAATAGGCTACATCATATCGTGCAGGTGTTCAGTAAAATTTACCATCTAGGTGTGTGTAAGTACACTCTATGATGTTTGGACAAGAACAACAACTGCCTAATGATGCATTTCTCAAAACATAACCCTGCCATTAAGTGACAAGTGACTGTATGTTGTTTGGAAAGATCATGGGTTTGTTTATTAACTTGCCTGTTAAAGGACATCTTAGTTGCTCCCAGTTTGGTGATTATGAATGAATGTGCTATGTAGCTTTTTACGTGGACACAAATTTTCAAATCAGTTGAATAAATCCCTAGCAGCACAATATTGGACTGTATGGTAAGACTATGTTTAGCTTTTCAAGAAATTGTCAAACTGTTTTCTAAAATAGCTGCGTGAGTGTGTATTATGAACAGCAATTAATGAGACCTTTTATGAAGTTTTGGAAAAATAATATCCCTGTAAAATAAGCCACTGAAATATTTTTATAAGAAAAAGAAATATGAATGTTATTATAGATCTCAATTTTAAAAACATAATAGTGTCATGAATAGATAGATAAATTCTTAAGATTAAAGTGGGAATTTCATTCAAAGTAACATCCAGAATTAATTCAACTTACTGAATTATGTATATGTCTTAGTAATGACTTTTTCATATCAGAACAGAGCAGAAGGCAGGATTGGTTTGGAAAGTGATGTCTTCCAAAATTAGGGCATGGTTTTCCCTTTGTGTATATTCATTTTCCTTTAACATTCAAATCTGCTTCTGTTTAGTTGTCATCTAATTTAAGACACTAAATCTCATTTCCTCTTTCATTGGGCTTTGATATTTATAACAGATTATGGAGGAAGAAATACCCAGCTTGCAATATATTTTCAAATCAGTTTTTTATTTCCAGGCAAGATAAAACAATCTCTATTTAATTGAGCTGCCAGTATCTTAAGCAACTCTTTACTGTCAAGATTTAAACATGATTCACTATTGATATTAATGTGACAGAGATTACTAAAGTAAATTAAATATATATTTTCATATTTAACATAGAATTAGCATATGGATTTATAGAAATTCATATACATGACAACAATAACCCAAATATATTGTCAATACACCCTCCATATTTTTCCCATGTAAAAATCGATGCTCTTGTCAATACACATCAACACTGGGTTAAACTCCTAAAAGTAGGTCATCTAACTAAACTGTTGCTTATTACAAAGCTAGTACTTTGTTATTTTTATAGTGCTGAAGTTTGAACCTACATAATGTGAATCTTGATGTAATTTGAAGGAGACATAGCATGTAATTCTTTAAGAAAAATATACATTTTATGAAAGGATTTTTAAAATCATAGTACCAATTCATTACTCTGCTTTATTATTACCTTAGAATATGATTAAAAATAACTCCTCCTACTCTACTGACTTGTTTGATAACTAAATATTAGAAAGTGTTTCCAATAAGTATTGGAAAGCATGCAAAACACTGGATGTTACAGAAAAAGTATGACATAGGACATGAAGAAAAATGTTTGTTCATTTTGTTTAATGACCATCACTCAAATGGACTACTTTTTACAATCAAAATAAAAGAAAGGATTCAATAAAATTATGTAGTACAAAAAAATAAAGGAAAGGAAAACAAAGTAAAAGTTTAGTTATATTACATGAAATATAGTTGGTTGCCACATATATTAATATTATAATATATATTAGAAACTTATAACATCCCACACATTATTATGTATAGTGCCTGGAACATACCTTACCCTGTATAGTTAGATGGACCCTTCATGGCAATTCTTTGCAAGGATGCTGGGTGCTGGGGTGCACTGCACAGACCCCTGATGTGTAGGAGGGAAAGTCTGCTTTATTGAGGCTAAGTCTTTATGTGGGCAATAGAAATAGTAATAAAAACATGACTTAGAAAAATTAGATTTTTTTCCAGTTTGAAGCATGATGCTGAAAGTGCTTTATTTACTACATTCATTTATAGACAAATATTTACTGAGCACCTACTGTGTGCTGGCACTATTCTATGTGCTGACAAGTAAAAATCATTGCTTCCCAGCAGCTTCACATTTTAACTAATTTTCAGTTTGCTGTTTAAGTCCTTTGGGAAGTAAAAAATGACAGATGTCAGGTTCCTTTATGGTTAATACCCAAGTATTTCTTCCCTCTTCCTCCTGTCAAAAGCCCCAAATCACTGATACTGTCTTTCCTCAAGGCTGGAATATGTAAGTTTTAGAACATGGATGTATATTTAACTTAATTAACATGAAAAAAAGAAAATTATTGGCAAAAAGCTATGTTATTACCTGTGACTAATGCTAGAATAATCTGGAAAGGTCCCAAGAAAGAAGCTATGAAGATCTAATATTTCACTAAAAAATAAGTTAATAAAACATAAACACTTTGAAGACAAGATATGAAAGAAAAATATGCCTATTCAAATTTATAAGATTTAACTGATTGAGATAAAATTATCTTAAGTTGTAAGTAGAAATTTATAAAACATTTATTTTTATTATCAGACAGAGAAATATCAATGAGCAATTTAATTACATTAGGGGTAGAGTCACCAATAGCATGTGAAATGCCTTTCTGGGACTTAGGAAAAAGTGCCCTGAGTAGATGATCATAGAAGGGCACTCCTTTCATAAAACGGGCCTATCGCCAAGTCAGCATTCACAGACTTCTCCCCACATGCTCCTTCTTCAGGGTCCCTTGTTCAGGGAACCCCCCGAAAAGAAAGCTGTGCAGTGGAACTGATAAATGCAACTGGCAGAGGACAAAGCAAACAATGGAGCATCATCAGAAATGTATCAAATAAATAAATGTAGCAATAGTGAAACAGACAAATACTGGAAAACATTCAATCATTCTACAATGGTGAAATAATTGTATAGTTCTTTACATAAAATATGTGGTGGTGAGGAGCTTCTGAATAAAAACATAAACACAAGTTGTGCACTCTGCTTACAGCCCAGATAGTCTCTCATAGAATATGTGACAGATGCCATATTCCTTTATGATTAACACATGTCAGCTTTTCCTGTCCCCATCAAAAGCCTCTAAATGTTCAGTTATTCTTTGGCTCCCAGATTGCTGAAAACACCTTGTGTTACCATCACTTTTTCCACATTATAAAGAAAATGCATTCATGTATTAACATCATATACATGTAAGTAAGTCTAACAAAAAATGTTTAAAGAACACTGAATGTCAATATCCTATAAGCTGGTTAGGATTCATGCTTGTCTGACTGCTTAGAATCATACACACTGCATCTCATAAATAATGATGCCCAAAGGTAGGGCTGAGTGTGAGTACTTAGCTTGTAAAAAAAAAATACTAGCTCGAAAAATACTTAGCATACCTGGATGTAGGTATGTATGTGTATGTGTGTCACAATAGACTGCTTCTAGTAACTAGGAGCAAAATGAAATAGTGGCCAAAGAAAAAAGTTGAGAGACATGCTTATGACATGTTACTTTCCCTCCCTCCCTCCCTGCCCCACTCTCTCTTTCTCTCAACTTCCAATTGTACCTGCCTTAATTTTTCCTTTGAAATGCAAATCCCAATCAGAACCATATGCTGAGATGGAGTTTGAAGCCACACTGATCTGCTCTAGCAGAGATTCCATATATGGCATAGCAGTTGCAGTTGTGGTTGTTACCTAGCTGAGTTTGTGGTAGTCTATAGTTACTTTCCAGAATCTGTTGTTTCTGCAGGAGAGAGTCTGGTGAGTGAAACATAGATATGATGGAGACAATCATCATTAAATGCTTGAGATCCTCCAAATTATCCCACCAGGGACTACCCACCCACTCACCCTCCCTTCCCACCCCCACTCCCATCCCAGTACCCAAGGATGAGATATTGGTTTTGATTTACTATCTGGGCTTGTGTAGGAGGAAACATTTATAGGTTTCCATTTGGCCTTTCTCATTATAATAGCTATTACCTCACAGGCTCAGGACCCGGTGTGGAGGCCGCACTATCTACTGCAAAGTATCTATTTCAATTACACAAGTGGGGACAGAGAGGATGACTGTTAGGCAGGACATTATACATTTAGGGACTAAAGGAATTACATCCTGGAAAACAAATACATCTGGATCTACTGTGAGCCAAAACTTTTCTGAACTTCATCACCTGCACCTCTTTTGCCCTCACTCCAACAGGAAGATAATGCTGTTGTTTTAGTGAATATCAAATATTAATTCAGGCTCTATTTACAAATGTCCACTTTTTTCCAGTGAGGCTGAATGCAACACCAAAGTTCCTTTGAGGAAAACTGGAAAAAATACAAGGACTTTCCAGAAGATATCCAGCCATGTAATATGTAAAAATAGAAACATTTATTGAACAAGATACAAGAAACATTGTGCATAGGACAGTGATGCCTCAGTCCCCTTCAAAGTAGGCACCTTAGGACCTCACACAGTTCTTCCAGTTGCCACCAGCTGCCTGTGATGAAGCTGCCAGTCACCAGTTGCCCATAGCTGTGGCCTTCTGAATCATCTGAATAGTTTCCACAGAGTAATATTGAATATTAATGCAAAATTTGATGCATATTCATTGCTCTACTTGCTCAGTCACTTTGAATATGATGACCACACAACACACATGCTCATTCAAGGTGTCTACCACCCCCACTGACTAGTACAGTGAACTCATCATTATTTACACAGGTGCTTTTCACTCTTCTTGGCTGCCAGGTTACAATGATATCGTGCAAATCATTCTCATCATGTTAACAAATGACCTCCTGTTACTGTGTATAGCTGCCACTATTGAAGGATCCTTTCCCTACAGAACAGCACATCCTTAGGCAATGGTTTTATGTCTAGTGCTTACCCAGGTTTAGATACTGGGAAAGGGATTTTTGACTCATTATTTGGAAGACTACCCTTAATGTCCCAGTAACCTATCCTTGATTTCTTCTGCTGGAACAAGCTAAGACCCTTTCAGCTCCCTATTTTTACAGCTCGAAGGAAGTTATATTTTGTTAATCATCTCCATGACTTTCTGCAGATCATTCCTTCAGCTGCCACTGAGACCCTAATGCTCCTTATGATTATGAACCTCTGGCATCTGGCAATTAAATGTCAACATGTGGTTTCCATTGTTTCAGAGTCCTGTCTTCTCCATCCTCTCTGAGTAAGGAGAGGGCCTTGGTGTCCTCCCCAACTTCCCTTTTTTCTTTATGTAAAGTGTCCTCTGTTAGGGCACTCTGAAAGAGGGAGTGTATAGCAACATACCCAGCAAGGTGCCACTCTCCTTCACCAAGTTTAACAAGATATCTCATTCATCACCAAGGCAAAATAACCAACTCTATAGTTTCATTGGACTTCGAGGCAAAGTAATTCCAGAAGGCACAAGTCTCAACCACGTGCTGTGTCACTGGGCACACACCAACACCAAGAATCGGTGCAGAGGTAATAATTTCAGTTTTATCGTAGGAAGACCATTAGCAGTAGCTAGAGAAATGTTTCCCTGGCTTTCCTTAAGCCCCTTCATTGGGTTTCTAACTTGATCCAGTGGGTGAGCTTGGCCAGGCAGTCAGGGGCTAAAGACAAGGACCCATGATCCCCCTCAGAACCAAAAAGTTTCTGGAAACAATCTTCTAGCACTCCCCAAGAAGAATCATTGGTGTGGCTGGTACAGTGCCTAGTGGGACCCTCAGGCTTTTTGCTTTTCCAGAATGACATTTTGCATAATTGAACACTCTGCTCGTTGTGCCAGTTTTGTCACGCAATCAGGTGCGATGGTGGACAATTAGGTTAGTAAGTGAGACTCACATTAAAAATTAGGTCTTTATTCACTTACAGCAACAGTGCATGCAAGAGGTAAAAAAGACATGCTGACTGTCCTGTTTTAAATTTTTCCCCATAGACTGGCATTGGGTGTCAGGTAAATTCAGTACAGACTGGGGGAATTATTTCACTAACAACAAGCTCTGGATTAAAGACTGCTACCGCACTACAGACCCTGGGCCAGGGTAGGAAGAGGAGGAAGGGATAGGGGTGGAAAGGTCAAAGTGGAGAAAAGTGCCTCGACCAAGGCCCCCTAATAAGTAGGTGGAGGCTCCTCAGCTCAGATGCATGTATGCACGTGAGGATGGCTGGCTCAGAGTGTCTGAATCCTTGACCGTGACTCATTCCAGAAAACAGCAATGCACTGGCTATTTACCAAGTCTGAAATGGAGTGGGCAATTTTCCCCCGTGAGCCCTGCCAGGCAGGGCTTTGTAATTGCCTTGGATCAGGCCTTAAAAATCATATATAAGATTTTTTTCATCTACAAAATACAGATTTAATATCCACCATACAGGGCAGTAATAGTGTAATAAAAGTTAAAGATGAAACACAAAGTTAATTCCTTTTTCAGAAGCCAGAACTGGACTCCTTAGGGTATATTGGCTCTTCATGAAGAAGGGTGGATTTTGTCTATAGGCTCAGAAGATTCAAAGGATTTGCGAGGAGCAGATCTTTTAACATATGCTCACAGAAATTCCATACCATATGCCAGGGTCCTAGGTTGTCCCACCCAGGTCACTGTTTGCATCAGAAAGCTGCCTTGGGTAGGCACTTAACTATCTTTTAAGTTCATCTCCTAAGTCCTAGACATGATTCTTGGCTTTCTCCATTTCATTGCTAAAGAAGATGGAAACTTCACAGTAGGCAACCAAAGAGACTTTCTGGTTGACAATAGCACATTATGTAGACTCAGCTGCTGTTATCTTTCTGCAACACATCAGTAACACAATAGCCATTAATACCATTGTCCTCATATCTACTGTTTCATATGTCTTGAAAGCCTAATACATCATACTTACAAGTACATTTTCTTCCACTGTTATACCATCACAGGTCACCAATGCTGAGGGTAGAAGTGTCATCTTGTGCTGGGAGTTGTCTGTATTCTACCTACTATTGATAAGTCATGCTGCCTTCTTTGTCAAAAAAAAAAACAAAAAACAAAAAAACAGTGATTGATTCAACTCCAAAACTCCTATTTTTGCTTGCTTGCCTAGGCCACTCCTGGCATCAACGGTCACAAAATGAGTTTTCCAAAATCAGATGGAGTTTAGGATGCAAGATGTTCATTGGATTCAACACTTGTGAAAGGACGCTAAAAAAAAAGGAAGAATTTGAGCTGTGATAAACCTGCTGTGGCTTTCTGATACAGCTCTCTGCAGCTTCAATAGACCATGAAGTTGCTGATAGCTGATGGCTCTCTGCTGATGGCACTTCGCACACCTGCACAGCAAGGGGATCTGGACAGTACATCAACATGTCTGCCACACTCTTCTCACTGTAGTTTATTTGAATACATGGGAAAGAGGCCCAACAGATACATACAATGTCAGCCAGTCATTCACAGTAAGCACCTCGGTCATTCACAAAAGTCATTCATCAGACATGGAGTCAGGCAGACCTGGGTTCATACCTCAATAGTGCCTTTTGAAAAGCTATGTGATTTTGAGCAGGTCGCTCAACCTCCTTAAGATTCCATTTCCTCATCTACAAAATATAGATTTAACAGCCCCCACAAAGAGCAGTAATCGTGTAATAAAAGCTAAAGATGGGACACAATATTAATTCCTTTCCTACCTCCCCTTATTTATTAACTTTTCTCAAACATTCTTTTGTTTGCTTGTTTATTTGTTTTGGTATGGATTGTTTGTTTTTAATTTTATTATGACTACCTTCGTTAAGATTATTCCATGAAAGTACTTTATAAACTCTAAGCTTCATAAATGTAGAACTATTTTTGTTTGGATTTGTGCAAAATATACATGATACAATAAAAAGAGCACAAAAGTGTGGGCTTCACACCTCAATTGTGAAATATACTGTGCATGATCAAGGCATGTTGTTTAATTTATTTAGAACCAGTGCCCCTATCTCCAAAAGCAAGGTAAAACTCTCTGATCTGCCTGAGTCATACTGAAGGATTGAGAAATGAGTAACTTAATATAAATGAAAATGCTCAATAAATTTTGAAACACTGTACAAATAGAAAATATCATTTTTATCATAATTCTGATGGCCCTTAAATGACTTTCTCAATATTCCTGCCCACTCAACACATGTAAGCTAAATAAGTTAGCTAAAAGCAGAACTCAAATTATACAATTTCCCTGTTCAAAATTCATCAGTAGCACCCCTTTGCCTCTCAAAAAAGGTCATACTTCTTATCCTGGCATTTAGAACCCTCCATATTTTAAAGATTTATCATCATTATTCATGAACATAAACGATAAATGCTCCTGGAAAATTGCAAGATTTTTTTTATGTGAAAGAATTTCAATCTAAAATGGGCATGGATTTTGTTCATTAAATTCCATATATAAGGGAGATCATATGGTATTTTTCTTTGACTGGCTTAAGAACAAAATAGAAACAGAGGCATAGACACAGGGAACAGCTGTGGTGGGGGTCAGGGGGCTGGGTGAAAGAAGGTGAAGGAATTAAGCGATAGAAAGTAGAAAAATATGCATAACAAAGATACAGTTAACAGAGCAATGATAGTCAGAGGGAAAGGAGTTGGGGGGAGGTGAGCAAAAGGGGAGAAAATGGGGACTGAAAGAGACTTTGCAGGGGATGATGGGCACACAATGCAATGTGCAGATGATGTTTTATGGAGTTGTATACTTGAAACCTGTGTGGTCTTGCAAACCAATGTCATCCAAATAAATTCAATTTAAAAAGTAAAATAAAATGAATTTCAATGATATAAAATTGCAACTTTCACTCAAGTGCCTTCAGAAAAACAATTTTAAGGACTGAGAGGATGATTACCCGTTAAGTGCCTGATTTATTGAAAACTGATAAAACTAGAATATTCCTAAATGACAGGGGATTGTTCAGGAATTGTTCATATTAACCTCAGAAAATTTTGCCTATGATTTCCAGAAGGATAAACAAGAAATTACCCAGGTCGGGTTGGCCTCACAAAAGAAGCAGCATTGAGTTTTCCTTGTATGACTGGACTGATTTTATCTGCTCAGAGAATTTTCAAAGCTGGTCTCCATTTGATTTTGATGTTAGCAGACTCTAACTGAACTCTCTCCACTTTACATTCTCTGCCTATAAATACAACCTACCACAAATCTCCAACAGACTCACTTATAGCTTGCTCAAGTTTGTGTGTCCCAAACATTATTCCTCTTCTATTCTCATATAAACGCATCATTTTTACAATTTTGAGCATTCCTCAGTTTACCTTTTTATTTAGGTTGACAAAAATACCCTAATTATAGCCCTGGCTGGCATAGCTCAGTGGACTGAGTGTGGGCCTGTGAACCAGAGAATCATGGTTCGATTCCCAGTAGGGCACATGCCTGGGTTGCAGGCCAGTTCCCAGTGAAGGTCACATGAGAGGCACCCATACATTGATGTTTATCTCACTCTCTCCTTCCTTTCCCTTCTAAAGATAAATTAATAAAAAACTTTTAAAAATACTCTAATTATGCGAGTTATATTGCTTTTTGTGAGGAGGGAACCAGCACAATATAAAAATATCCCAAACACACGCAATGGCCCGTGTTGACAACCTTATGAGCCTTCTGTCACACTAATCTTCTTCCTCAAAGATATGTAAGCCCACATACAAAGAGGGATTTAGTTTTTCTAATTTTTCCCTTTTTATTTCAAGATATAGTCTTTCTGTAAAAATAATTGAAATGTGTCCTTTGTTTTGTATTTTTACCTCCCCAAATATCAGTGTGAGTTCTGATATGCAAAAAGTTTGAGTGCCATTTTTTCAGTCTCTACGATTACAGTAAAAGTTACACTGAGGTAAAATAAAAATTAATAGTTTATTTTGCTTTTATCAGACAACTGAAGTTTTAAGGCAAACTGCCAGCAAGATCTGGAGACATAAGCAAATCCAGAAAGATACAGCAACTGTGATCTACTTTCCTGGGACAACAGTTGTGGCAGCCATTAAGCAATAGACACACTTAAATGGTATTTTGAGTGAATAACTTCTGCTGCCTCGGTCATTCTGGCGCCCATAATCATTACGTGGGCTTTCTCTCTGGAAACTCACCCATTTCTCAGGGTGAGATCTGAGAAAAATCCCCTCAGAAACAGATCTATATTTAAAAGAGAGCAACATCAGAGAAGGAATAAATGAAGGTAAAATAAAGACATTATTTTTCTTATTTGTAACTGATCTAAAACATAACTGTTTGTTTGAAGCAATAAATGTACTGGTTAATTATAGCAAATGGGTAAGTGACATGAATGACAACAATATCACTAGAACTGGAAGGAGGACTTTAGAATAGTTTTTTTTTCTTCAGTTAGAGGACTTATATTTTTAAGTATATTTTATTGATTATGTATTACAGTTGTCCCATATTTTCTTCCTTTTATTCCCCTTACCCTAAGCCCCCTTCCCTCTAGTTCCGCTCCTATAGATCATGTGTATGGGTCATACATATAAGTTCTTTGGCTTCTCCATGTTCTATACTATTCTTAACTTGTCTATTTCATGCCTACCAACTATGCTTCTTATACTGTTTTAAGTTGTTTGTAATATGTGTGAAGCAGAATAATATGATTTAAAGAAGGGTTTATTGTTTAAAATGTATATTGTAAACTCTGAGGCAAGCACTAAAATCTTTTTTAAAAAATATAAATAATATGCCAAGGAAGGAGGTTAAATGGAATCCTATAAAATGCTTAATTAAAACCAGAGAAGGCAGGAAGAAGGCTGGAGGAAACAAAGAACACATGATGCTACAAATGAATCCAACCAGATAAATACTCATTTTATATGTTATTGATAAAAATACATCATTAGAAGACAAAGACTATTACAATAAAAAATATAGAAGATCCAAGTTTTGTTGTCTATAAAAAACCCACTTTACATATAAAGGCTCAGGTTAAAAGTAAAAAGATGGGGAAGCATATACCATGCTAACACTAACTAAAAGAAAGATGGAGTAGCTATATTAATTTTAGACAAAGAAGAGTTCAGAGCGAGAAACACTGTCATGGATAAAAAAGACACTCTTGAAGAAGACACCCTCTCAAACATGCATACACTAAAATAAGCATTGAAATAAGTTTTCAGTTTCTTGCTCTTCCTCTTCTCCTTCTGGCACTCATTTGATTCAGGTGTTGGAACGTTTAAAGTTGTCCGGAAGGTTCCTAAGCCTCTCCTCATTGTTTTGAATTCTTGTTTCTTCATTCTGTTTTAGTTGAAAGTTTATTTTTTCCTCCCAGTCCAAACCATTGATTTGAGAAGCAGTTTCCTTCCCATCACTGGTGGTTTCCTGTACCTTTTCCTTTATTTCACTTTTCATAGCCTTCATTTTTTCATCTAATTTGCAACCATATTCAACCAATTCTGTGAGCATCCTGATTATCAGTGTTTTGAACTCTGCATCTGATAGTTTGGCTATTTCATCGCTTAGTTGTATCTTTTCTGGAGCTTTGTTCTTTCATTTGGGATATATATATATGTGTGTGTGTGTGTGTGTGTGTGTGTGTGTGTGTGATATTTGGGATATATATATATGTATATATATATATATTTTTTTTTGTCTCAGCATGCCTGTTACATAGTAAGGACTATATCCTTAGGTATTCACCAGGGTGGGGCAACCCAACTCATTGCACTGTGATGCTGCATGTGTGGGGAGGGAGCCAAGAAGGGATAATGCTACTTGCTCAGCTCTCAGCCCACTTTTAGTCACTTCCTCCACTACCCACAAGCAAATTGGGCCCTTCTGGTGCTGATTCCTGGGTGGGTGATTTTGTGTGCATTCTAGGACCCTGTGGTCTCCAATGAACTCTTCTGTGAGACTGGGAGTTTCTCCTGACACCTGAACTCCCACAGGTTTTTTCAGTCAGTGGTTTTGAGGCTTTATTTTCCTGCGTGAGAACCCTGGGTTGCAGTCTGTCTCACTCCCCAGTTGTTCCTTCCAGTTTATCTACATGCAGATGTGGTACCGCCTGGTCTGCCAGCCACTGCCTTGCCCAGTTCTCCAGCCACCACCTTGCTGGGAGTCCTCTCTGCCCTGGCTGCCCATCTCCACCCCTCCTACCTGTCTGAATGAATATTTCTTCTTTAACTCCTTGGTTGTCAGACTTCCATACAGTTTGATTTTCTGGCTGTTCTGGTTATTTTTTTATTTTAAGTTTGTTGTTGTCTTCCTTTTGGTTGTGTGAAGAAGCAAAGTATATCTACATAGGCCTCCATCTTGGCCAGAAGTCTTCCCTTTTTCTGGAGTTTTGATCTGTCCTTTCATTTGGGTCATGTCTCTTCATTTTGGTTGCCTCCCATTGTTTATTTATATGTATTAGGTAGAGCTGTTTTGACTCTTTCTTGGTAGTGTGGCCTAATGTAGTAGGTGTTCTATAGGGTCCAATAGCACAGCCTCCCCATCACCCAAGGTGGTACGCAAAATGTACCCTTCATTTGGACTGAGTACACCCTCCTCTTGTAGTTAAGACTTGGTTGCTTTTGGCAGATCAATGGGAGGTTTTTACCCAGACCAATCAGCTGCAAGGATTGGCTGTGACCACTTAGTACCAAACCTCCATGGAGGATCAGCTGTGCAGGGGCAGGATGGCGGTGTCTGACATCCACTGGGTGTGCTGTCACTGAGGTTTCTTAGGTGGTGCAGAACAAGATCAGCCCCCACCTGTGTTCTGCCCTGAGCCACCCTGCCTGAGTTATAAAGCAATCTGTGATGGCTGCTAGTTGTGTTGAGCTTGCAGATTTCCAGGTGAAGCCAAGCTGTGAATCTAAGCTCCTATTTCTGGGTCTGGGGCTCACTGAGGCCAGTTGATGCTTGTTTGATTTAGGAAGTTGTATAATATGAGCCAAGACCAGCCATTTATATGAAAAGCAACTTGGGTGGGCCCATAAATTGGGTAGGGCAGAGTCTTTGGTGATCTCTAAGGCAGGTCAAATAGTGTTAGGTTGATGGATTATTAGTAATGGCACCAGTCCACCAGCTTTGTGGTGCGAGGGCCCAAAAGAGGGACAATGGCTCTGCTTGCCTTGATGCCAGACACAGCCTCCCCCTTCATGCCACTGATGCCCCTGGAGCCACCTCCCCAGTATCAGAACCCAGAGGGCTGGTGTGGGGCTGGGACTCCTTGCGCCCAAAGTATCCCTCCTGGATTTTTATCTGCCACATTTGGTTTGTGGGACTAGCCCATTCTGAGTATGTGCCATTCCTAACAGTCTGCATGGGTGTGATTTCTTTAATTCTGTAGTTGTCAGACTTTCATTCAACTTGATTTCCATCAGTCCGAATGATGATTGTTCTATATTTTAGTTGTAATTTTGATGTGGTTGTGTAAAGAAGCAAGCCATGTCTGCCTACGCTGCCATCTTGACTGGAAGTCTTCCTTCTTCCTCTATGTGATTTATTTGCTTCAATGATTCTTTGTAATTTTCTTCATATTGATCACATTTTCTGTCGAATTTACTCCTAAGTAGTTTATAGATATATTTTTATATTATGAATGAAATTTTTCTTAATTCCTCTTTGAATTATTCATTGCTAGAATACAGATACTATTTTTCTACTTAATTTCTACTCAGTAACTTTACCTAATTTTCTTTTTAAATTAAATACAATTTTCTAGAATAACTTAGGTTTTCTGATTATAAATTATCTTAACAAAAACAATTTTCCTTTTTCAAAATTTATAACCATTATTTTATTTTTATTATATGTGCATATTTGACATCCTTAAATACAATATTGATTAACATGAAGCTAGCAGGTATCCCTTTCCGGTTTATAATTATAATTATAATTAAAATGGTATTTATTAGTATTTCTCAATCCATATTTATGGTTGCTTTTAGATTTTATATTTAATTTTTACCATGTTTAAGTATTTTTATTCCAGTTCTTCTTTCTCAGAGTTCTAATTAGGCATGCCTCCTGCATTTCTTTTTAAAATACATTTTCAGCTTTTTAGTAATGAAAATGTACAAATTTTCTTCTAATTTGTTATGAAAATGACTTATACTAAAAGATCAATCATTGATGGAAGAACTATAGCATTTCTAGAATAAATTGTATTGCTGCCTGGTAATAATCCTTTGAAACAATGATAGTTTCATTTGGCAATGTTTTTAGAAATTTTGCTTTTATAATAATAAATATGGTCTTATTACCCTTATAGGCTTTAATATTAAAGTTTTAATAGCTTCATATAATGAATTGGGAGGATGTACATTTCTTTTGCACTAGAATAATGTAGACAACATTAAATTCATTTTTTATTTATAGATTAGATAACTTCCATTTTTAATGCTTCTTCTTAATTACCATTTTAATCTTTCTCCTCTTTTCATAATTGGTCTATGAGGTTTCCCACTTCTCTTGAATTTATTTTGTTAATTTATTCTTGGCTAGAACACAATCTATTTCCTACAGGTTTTTCCATTTTTTTTTCATAGTTTCATATACTATTCCTTTGGCTCTGTGCAAAATTTCTATTTGTATTGCTATTTATATTCTGAGAATATATTGAAACATTATAGTTGATAAATATCAGCAAAGTTTTCTGACCTGTTTGCAAACTTAAAAGGCAGACAGATTTGTTCAGCTGTTACTATTTCATATTTTCTGAACAAAAATTTTTAGAGAACTCAAAAAAGTAACATTTGGTCTTTATTGCTAATTTTTTCAGGGAAAAATAATTATATTTTGAATCCTTGAATTATATAAGCACAGAAAGCCATTAAACCATTGACTACTTAATAAGATTTTAAAATATTATAAAACATATACTTGGAACTATATAAACTGAATAGTAAATGTGCTTTCATACTAAGGTTAAATTTAGCAGGAGCATATCTTTCTATGGCTTGAATAAGAGCAATGCATCATTGTATGTGAAAGAGGCCTGATAAGAGGTCTTCTCATTTTCTACCTGACTTCTGAACCAACATAAAAGCCAGAAAACTGGGTTCAGAATGATGCAGACACCGGCCTGCAGTGTCTGCATCATTATGGATGAAATGAGACATTCACAAGGACTACGAGTCCAGTGGAAGAAAAGGGCAAGCATGGCTTTTCTCTGAAAGGGAGCAAAAGCCTGGAGCCTACGCCATGACCGGCCTTTATTGGGTTTCTCAGCACATTACATGATGGTCTTCATTTACTATGCATAGGTTGCTTTAGGTGGTTACCTTTTACAGACAACAAAGGAGCCAATGCTGCTAAACATATCACAGAAGAGGGATATTTGCAGATGAAAAGGGCAAAAGTGGTTGGACCGGTTTCATTGGTTCTAGGAAGGTTTAGCGTGGATTTTAGGAAGTTATTTTGCAATAAATGTTTGCCACAAATCCAAGTGAGGGAGTTCCCAGCAAAAAGCAAGACTCAAAGCAGCCTAGGCACATTGAAGGCCGATTCCCCACAGGAGAACCTTGGGTGTGGGTCCTGTGCATCTCTGAGTGGGAGCTGGGCCCATGCCACCCAGAATGGTCTCCTACATCAGAACATCACCATTACTACTTATAAAGCTGATACTGAACAATCTGACTAATACATGCTAACAGGAAGGCTTTCTAATAACAAACCCCAGAGTTAGACAAAGTTGGCTACCAAGGCATGAAAGTTTTGGGACAAGGAAAGTCTCTCCCAACATTCCCTTGCCTCTCACCCAGAACAAAGAGCTTGCCCAAGGAGTCACCTCCTGGTGTCAGTTCAATCCAAGAGGCATAGGGAGGATTAGCTGGTGCCACAGCTTTTTGTATCCATTCATCTACTGACGGGTACTTAGGACTTTCAGATCTTAGCTATTATAAATAAGACTGCAATGAACGTAGGGACTCATATATTCTCTCGAATCAATGTTCTGGGTTTCTTTGGATATATTCCCAGAAGTAGAATCACTGGGTCATAAGGCAGTTCCATTTTTAATTGTGGGGGGAAACTCCATACTGCTTTCCACAGTAGTTGGACTGATTCCACCAACAGTGCACAAGGGTTCCCTTTTTTCCACATCCTCACCAGTCCTTGTTGTTTGTTGTTTATTGATGAGAGCCATTCTGACAGGGGGAGGGGATATTTCATTGTGTTTTTAATTTGCATTTCTTTGATGATTGGTGACATAGCTGTGGTACATTTAGACAATGGAATACTACTTAGCCATAAAAAAGGAAATCTTGCCTTTCATGACAGCAAGGATGAAACTGGGAACTATTATGCTATGTGAAATAAACCAGTCCAAGAAAAACAGGTACTACCATATGATTTCACTTTTATATGAAATCTAGTGAACAAAATAAATAGAAACAAATTCATGGATATGGAAAACAGGTTAACAGCTGTTAGAGGGGAGAGGAACTAGGGGCCTGGGTGAAAATACTAAGACACCCTCCCCCAAAAAAGCCTTTTATAATGAGAAAAAAACATGGTCATTACCAAAGGGAAAGGGGTGGAGGAGGTAGAAGACAGAAATGGTGACAGAAGGAGACTTGACTTTGGGTGGTGAAAACACATTACAGTATACAGATGATATATTATAGAATTGTACCCTTGAAACCTATATAATTGTATTAGTCAATGTGACCTCAATAAATTCAATAAAAAAATTAAAACTATAAAATATTAAAAAGTGAAAAGGGAGAGAATTAGTTAGGCAATGCATGCCTTGTTACTTCTTCAAAATTCACCAATAGTACCAAATCAGTCCTTGTCTTCTAACAAGGAGTGGAAGAGACTGGAGAAAGACGCTAAGAGTGTTAGCCTACTAGAGTTTTCTCTGTGGTAAAGAAACATCCAGAACAGAAATATTATACCTGAGAAATATTGCTTTCTGTTTATTTATTCTATTCATTCATGCATATATTAAACATTTATTGCATACTACTAACATCTAGGCTATTAAAAAGATACAATCTTCTAACATTACTCTAGAAAGCTCTTATAGTTCACTCCACAAAGCAGTATTAGTGCCATTTTCAAAATGGCTAAAATCTGAAGATAATTTATCATCTGTTTTCTAGATGTCAGCTCCCTTTCCTGCTAGATTGATTAACAGAATGTGAAGAAATACCCATTGGTTGCATACTGCTTTTTAAATTATTTTTATTTTGGTATTGAAGTAGACATAGGTGCTTCTAGCACTCTCTAGAGAGTTGTATGAATACGAGGATAGCAAGCAGTCCCTACTTACAATACCAGTTTTGGTACAGATATCACAGGTGGCAAATGCCTGTACTGTAGTGGTATCTAGACTTTTCTATAGTATTTTTCCTGGCATTCCTGACAACACTACGACATAGTAGTGCCATCTTAGAAATACAGAAATAATACACTTTTATCTTCAATATAAATTACTTAGCCGGACTCTCTCTAAAGTTTTCTTGAATTATGTCCCTCCTAGTACTCACTAGTGCATATCTAATACACTATTTTCAGTTTCTTAAACCTACCAGCCTCTCTCTCAGCAGCGGACCTATATGTACACTGATTGCTTTGCTGGAACTTCTTTCAACCATTCCCATTCTTCTTTCTCACTCCTAAATAACTTCATATCCCAATTGTCCAAGAGGCTGTCCATGAACTAGGGGAGATATTTAAAATATTCAGCAAGTACGGCTCAGGCACTGATGACCAATCAGAATGGATATAGACTAACAGTGCTGGAACAGAGTTATGGAAGGTTTACATTTTTCCACTTACTTAGTGGCAAATCAGACAATTGTGGGAGGAAAGTCTCTGAAGAGAAGCCTGGGTAGCCAAGGTGTTGGGGGAAAAACTTGAGAATATAGGCAAAGGGTAATTACTAAACTGTGCAAGAATATGTATTGGTTTTAATAAATGGTTCAGCTATTCTTTTGTTAACTAGTTGAATGTCTCTTTTTTACAAGCCCATGAGAAGATTAAGTATCCCTTCTATGTTCTTCTTCTGTTTTTATTGTTCAAGTACAGTTGTCTCCATTTTCTCTCCACCATGCTCCCTTACCCCTACCTCCACCTCCCACCATCAGTCCTACCCCCCTTTGACTTTGTCCCTGGGTCCTTTACACATGTTCCTTGACAACCCTTCCTCTTCTTCCTCCCATTATCCCCCTCCCTTCTGGTTACTGTCAGTTTGTTCTCAATTTCAGTGTCTCTGGTTATATTTTGCTTGCTTGTTTGTTTTGTTGATTAGGTTCCACTTATAGGTGAGATCATATGGTATTTGTCTTTCACCTCCTGGCTTATTTCACTTAGCATAATGCTCTCCAGTTCCATCCATGCTATGACAGAGGGTAGGAGCTCCTTTTTTTGCTGCATAGTACTCCATTGTGTAAATGTACCACAGTTTTTTGATCCACTCACTTACTGATGGGCACATAGGTTGTTTTCAGCTCTTTGCTATTATAAATTGTACTGTTATGAACATTGGGATGCATAGGTTCTTTTGAGTTGGTGTTTCAGGGTTCTTAGGGTATATCCCAGGTGTAAATATATTCTTCCACAACATTTATCACCATAGCACCACTGTCACACTATTATAATTCCAATTTACTTCTCTGTCTCTCTCAGTAAGTTAAAAGCTATTTAAAGTCAAGGACCTTATCTTGTTTATCTTGTGAATGGGGAAGAAAGAATGAGAAGACAGGAAAAAAGAGAGAGAGCAGGGGAAAGAGGGGGGAATTAAGTTCACCAGATGTTCCAATAGTATTACTATTCACAAGTGTATTATTTAAAATCTTAAGAAAGTATTAATATTAGAAAGACATAAAGACCATTTGATTCAACTTCCTTCTTTTATAAACAAAGGCAAAAATCGAAAGGTGTTGATATTTTACCCAGCACCACGTAACTAAGGAAAGTGCTAATATGCCGCAGTCCAAGTTTTTACTTCCCTAAACCTTCTGCAAATCAAGATTGAACCCTACTGACAAAAGCATTTCTGATTAACATCCACAAAGCATTTTCACTTTGGAATTGAAGTTTCTTGAAGATAACCCATAGCTACTGCAAATAAATTTAGTGTATTTCTGGAAGGCCGGTGTCTTTCAGTGATGCTGTTTGATACATATACAAAAGGACCCATGTAAATGCTAAGATGTTTATCAGGATGAGACTCAGAATATGACTCCAAGTTTGGAGATGGAAATTCATGTCCTTATTTTCTCACAGCCATGCTCCATGATCATAACACATGCCCTCATCCCAGAACTAGTGTTCATCCTTAAAAAAAAACTGCCTGCCCTCCGGTGCACACCTGTATTCTCGAAACTAAAATTCTCATGAGGCTCAATTTTAAAAGAAAACATATAAACTCTTATGTAGCTCCCTGCTGCACAGTCCCGCATTCCTAGCAGAAAATGTAACTAAACCTTTCTTTAAAATACTAAATGTAAGTGAGCAATATATTAGGTGCTTAGGCCCCCAAGCCACCTAAATAGTTTATTTGTTTAGTAAAGTATAAAGTGAGACACATGGTACGCTGTCAGGGAGTTGTAGTAGACAATAAAATAGCATGTGTTTTGAATCATTTGCTCTTACTGGCTTTAATAAAGGAGAAACAAGGCTTTTACCTCTTCAATCATAGAGGCCACAGTTTTGTAGAGCCAGCATTTCTCAGAACGTGTCCAGTGCAATACCAGTAAATACCAATAAAAAGAGAATTCTCAAAGCACAGAGGATTTTTAGGTCAGCGAAACTGTTCCAAATGATACTATAATGGTAGATTTGTCGTTATTCATTTAGAATGTGCAACACCAAGAGTGAGCCCTAAAGTAAACAATGAACTTCTGGTGCTGATGATGTGTCAATGTAGATTCACTGATTGTAACAAATGCACCACTCCAGCAAGGGAAGCTGACAGTGGGGAGGCTCTGCACGTGTGGGGGAAGGGAGTATGTGGGAACTGCATCTTTTTCTCTCGCTTTGGCTGTGAAACTAAAACTGCTCTAAAATAGAAAGTCTGTTTTTAAAAATGAGAGAGAAGGACATGGGCAAGTGAACTGGGGAGTTGCTGTGCACTGTATCTGCCTCTTAAAGATAGAGTCCTGGGGACAGAGCTCCCTGACTCACTGAAAAGGAAATGAGTGCTTTCTTTTGAAACCTGGTTATCATTGACCAGCCCCAGAGCCGACACTATAAATCAATTAACTCTTAAACATTAAGTCCTTCTCTGAGGGAAGGTGGGTAAGGGGCTGTGGAAACAGCATGATTCCAGTTCTGGGGCTCCCTCGGGTGCAGGGGTAGATTGTGTTATTCCGGTGCCCCCCAGAAAATGAGTAAGTGACAAGGAAAGATTATTTGGGACCTCTCAAAGTGCTGTGAGCTTTCTCTACGTTGCTCCAGACTGTCATGTGACATTAAGAGAAGTCTTATACAGTTTATAAAATCAAGAGAATTAAGGTAGCTAAAGTATTTTATTCTCTTCTGGATTCCTATCTCCTTGGCATTGGTTTGATTACTGTAACTTTTTAAATTAAAATATAGTTAACATAAACATTATATTAGTTTATTAGTTATATGAAAGGCAATCAATCGATGTTTTTCCTCACATCAGTGTTTCTCTTTCTCCCCATCTCTCCCGACCCCTCCCTCCACCCAACTTTCCTCTCTAAAATCAATAAACATATCCTCAGGTGAGGATTAAAAAAATGGTCAAATTGTCTGAATAGACTTTTTTCCAAAGAAGACACACAGATGGCCAATAGATACTTGTGAATATGCTCAACATCACTAATCATCAGGGAAATGCAAGTCAAAACCAGAATGAGATGTTCCTTCACACCTGTCAGACTGGCTATTATCAAAGAAAACTAATAACAAGTCTTGGCAAATATGTGAAGAAAAGGGAACCCTTGCATACTGTTTTGGGTTTAAAAATTGGTACAGCCATGGTGGAAAATGGCGTGGGCATTCCTCAAAAATTAAAAATAAAATAACCCCTACGTTCACTGTGGTATTATTTATAATGAGCAAGATATGGAAGCCACCTGAGTATCCATTAATAGATGAATGGATAAAGAAGATGTGGTATATGCATACACATGCTAAAATAATCAGCCAGAGGATGGACCTAGAGGGTATTATGCTAAGTGAAATAGCTCGTGCAAGGAAAAATACTGTATGATTTTACTTGTAGGTGGCATTTAAAAACAAAACAAATGAACAAACAAAGCAAAACTGAAACAGACTCATAGATACAGAGAAAATTGGTGGTTGCCAGAGTAGAAGGGTTGAGAAACACGAAGGGGAATAAAAGGTGCCAACTTCCAATTATAAAATAAGCCATGAGGATTTGTTTATTGATTTTAGAGAGTAGAAAGGGGAGGGGGATGAGGGGAGAGGGAGAGAAACAATGATGTAAGAAAGAAACATGTATTGGTTGCCCCCTGCATGTACCCCAACCAGGGAATGAACCCATAACATAGATATGTACCCTGACTTGGAATCAAACCACAAACTTTTTGATGTACAAAGTGACATTTTAACCAATTAAGCAACCCAGCCAGGGCTTGATCAGATTTTAATCATGTTATTTCAGTTTTTTTAAATATTGAATTGTATGATTTCTTTCTATAGTTGAATATTAACCCTATATTGGATGTGTCATTTACAAATAATCTTCTCCCATACAGTGGACTGCCTTTTTTTTAATGGTTTTCTTCCATGTGCAAAGGTTTTTTAGCTTTATCTAATCTCATTTATTTCTGCCCTTACCTGGGAGGATATATCTAAAAGATACTTCTGACTGATGACAAAAAGTTTACTGTCTATGTTTTCTTCTGGGAGTTTCATTGTTTCTGGTCTTACAGTTTAGTCTTCAATCCAGTTTGAGTTTATTTTTGTGTATGGTGTGAGAAAATGGTCCAATTTTTTTTACATATATCTATCCAGTTTTTTCAATACCATTAATTGGAGGAATTGTCTTTACCTCATTGTATATTATTGCCTTCTTTGTCATAGATTAATTGACTATATAAGCATGACTTTATTTCTGTCTTTTATTATGTCCAGGCTTATTTTTGTGCCAGTACCATGCTATTTTTTTTTTTTTTTTTTTGTTTTTTTTTTTTTTTTTTTTTTTTTTTTTTTTTTTTTTGTATTACAGTAGCTTTGTAGTATAGTTTGAAGTCAGGGAGCATAATACCTCCAACTTTATTCTTCTATTTTAAGATTGCTTTGGCTACTCAAGGTCTTTTGTAGTTCCATATAATTTTAGAATTTTTAGTTCTATTTCTGTGAAAAATGCCATTGGGATTTTGATACGGATTGCATTGAATCTGTACCTTGCTCTGAGTAGCATGGGCATTTTAATGATATGAATTCTTCCAATCTATTACCACTGTATACCCTTCCATTTATTTGTGTAATCTTTAATTTTATTTATCATTGTCATAGTTTTTGGAGTACAGGTTTTTGACCTTCTTAGTTAAAGTATTACTAGGTATTTTATTTTACTTAATTCAATTGTAAACATGTTTTCTTGATTTTTATCTCTGATAGTTTATTAGGATAGAAACGCAATTGATTTTCTGTATGTTAATTTTCTGTCTTGCAATTCTACTAAATTCACTTATTAGTTCTAATAGCTTTTTGGTGGAGTCTTTAGGGTTCTCTACATATAGTAAGAAAAGGAAGTAAAACTGTCATCTGTAGATAGCAACCTCCTTCTAATTTTGATGCTTTTTATTGTCTGATTGCTGTGGCTAGGACTTTTAATACTGTGTTAAATAAAAAGTAGTGAGAGTGGGCATCCTTTTCTTATCCCTGATCTTAGACAAATAACTTTTAGCTTTTTATCATTGAATATGATGTTAGCTGTGGGATTTTCCTACATGGCCTTTATGATGTTGAGTTGTGTTCCCAATTTGCTGAGAGTTTTTATTATATTATAATAAAACTTTGAGAAATGCTTTTTTACATCTATTCAAATGATCGTATAAAATTTATTTTTTGTTTTGTGGCTATAGTGTATGATGTTAATTGACTTGCAAATACTGAATGATGCTTGCATGCCTAGAATAGATCCCACTAAATCATGGTATATGATCTTTTTCAGGAAGTGTTACACTTTTTCATGAAGTAGGTCATATCCCACTAAATCATGGTATATGACCTACTCTTGGGCTGCCACAGCAGAGGTCATTTCTGGGATACTCCTCTTACCCATCTCAATGTGACTTTTTCTTTATATCCCGGTTGTAGAGAATCTATTCTGCTCGTCTTCAGGTTTTTCTCCGAGATAGATACTTCACATGTAGTTATTATAGCTATGGTGTACCCACAAGAGGAGATGAGCCTAGGATCTTTCTACTGTGCCATCTTGACCCTGCCTCCCACTTTAACTTTTATTTGAAATTTTTAGACATATACTTATAGTAGCAACTCCCCAAATTATTTTAAATGTTATCAAAAAATAATTCTTATATAAGAAAGTGAAAGCCTTCAGAAAGTAGGCTTAATTGTTCTAATAAAATAACTTCGATTTTGTTTCTTATGTGTGTTGTACAAATGTGTAGGAAGGGGATGGAAGAGGTTGATGGTACATTAAGTAAAAGGGAGAATGCACCTGCCTCGGAGCTTGTAGCTTTCACAATATGCTCTGCCGTAGCTAAACACTCAAAGAAGTCCTACAGTCAAAATAATTTCTCAAATTTTCTGAATTTTTATTATATCAGAATCCCTTTTGAGCAATATCTGTTAGTGTCTTATGAGAGTACATCAGTCCTATGAAGAGTTTGGGGAATGCTACTGTAAAGATTATATTTGGTCAGATTGACTGTAAGCTGATTCAAGATATAAATTGACTTATGGCTATATGATCTATTTTTATATTTTAGGGATTTCTCCCAAATATAGAATTTTAATTTAAAAAATCTTAGAGGATTTTTTTAGTTCAACTCCATTGTATGTGTAGGGAATGACTCAGTCAGAACTAGATCGCAGGTCACTAATGCTCTCTCTGGAACCTTCACCTCAATGTGCATGCAAACATCTTATGGGCTGAATATGGCCCTCCAAAGTTCATATGTCAAAGACCTAATCCCTAGTACTTCAGAATGTTACTATTTTTGGAGGTAGGGTCTATTAAGGAGTGGTTAATTTAAAATGAGGCTGTTAGAGTGAGGCCTAATGCAACATAACTGATGTCCTTATAAGAAGAGAAATTTGAACAAATGAGAGAAGGCACCAGGAAACCATGCACACAGGGGGAAGATCATGTGAAGATGTGGCCATCGGCAAGCCTAGGAAATATGCCTCAGAAGAAAACAAATATGTTGATACCTTGTTCTTGGACTTTAAGCCTTCACAACGTTACGGAAATTGATTTCTGTTAAGTTATCCTGTCTGTGGTATTTTGTTATTGTAGCCCTCGCAAACTAATACACTCCTTCCATTATCTGATCCTCTTAGTTTTTCAACTTTATGTTCTTCTTCAACCCCAGTGTATGTATATTTCAACTATAGTACATTTCTTGAACATCCCTGCCTCTGTCCTTCTTTCAGGTTATGTCTTTGTCTAGAATGTCATTTATTTCTTCCCCTGTATGCTATCTAATTCTACACAGTGAAGCTTGACATCTGTAATACCATTTCCGACCAGCCCCATTCATGTTGTTCATTCTTTTGCTAAACTTCTCAAAAACCACAACACATGAATTATATAATTATTCTTATACAATTATTTATTACTAGTCATCTTTGCATGATTATGCATCTTGTCTCCCAAACCAGTTCTTCAAACAGCATTTCTTTGGTTACCTCCACTAGTCTTTGAACATAATATGCTCATTTTTCTCAACTTCTAAAAAAAAATAGACAGGAAATATTTTTCCTGAGATACATAGAAACATTAGTTTACACTTCTATTGAAATACAGCAAAACTAGCAATCATTGGAATGTTGAATGGTGACAACATAGAAGCAATATCATAAAAGCAGGCATACTTAGTCTGCTCTCCTGATATAATGACAAATTACTAGCATTACTATGTAGTTATACATAAAATCACTGAACATTATGCACAAGGCCAAATTGTTAGAACAAACTGCTGGTTCAAAACAGATATTCCCTGGTCACTTCTGCTTATATATCTTCATTCTTGAATTCCAATTCTTCGGTACACTCAATTCACAATAATAGTATTTGGCTATCTTATGAATCTTCTCTGTGATGATGTTTGGTGTTAAAATATCAATCTAAATGAGATTGGACGTGTTCAGGATGGTATGGCTATAGACGGGAGGGGAGGGAATTTCAAGGAAAAAGGAGAAGGGTTCACAGGAACAAATGCAAAGGACAAAAACTAGGGTGGGTGGAAATGGGAGGGAGATGGGGAGGACTGGACTGGGGCGGGTGGGCTGGAATTAGAGTAAAAGACAGAAAACTGTACTTGAACGATTAAAATAAAAGTTTAAAAAATAAAAAATAAAATATGAATCTAAATTGAAGAATATGTCTGAAGGGTTAAAATAGGCCCTAAGCTGCTTGGCAATATTTCTGCCAACATCACTCAGCTTGCCGAGTAGTTCTAAGATTTGTACTCTTGATAATTATCACTTTGGGGGGTGAAAAAAGAGTACAAAAAAACTCTTCAAAGAAAATGAGCTTTATATTTTAATGAAGCTACTCCTATTCAGTTATGATGAGTCAGGAGTCGTCTAGGTCAATATCCTGTCAAATGAAATACCAGCAGATTTAAGGATAGAGTTTCTAACCAAATATCTTTAAAAATTACATTTGAATAGGCTCAAAAGCTGCCAATATTTAATCACACATTTAATATTTTCTTCTTTCTTAAAAGTAAAAGTCTTTATTTTTAATGATAAAAAAGATTATAACGTAAAATTCCTGATATGTTCAGACAAAATAGCAATGTCAGAAAATAAATTGTTTATTTTTTTCCAAGAGGGCTCCACAGAGAAACATGAAGGATTGTGAGAAATTACTCTGAATAGCTAAGTGCCAGGAAATTTCACAACCTGGGCAAAATAGACAAATTTCTAGAAACTTGTCTATTTCTATAATCTTCCAAAACTGAATCAAGAAGAAGCAGAAAACTTGAATAGACCAATAACAACCAGTGAAATTGGAGCAGTAATAAAAAAACTCCCAGTATACAAAAGTTGTGTACCAGACAGCTTCACAGGCAAATTTTACCAATCATTTACGGAAAAGCAAATTCTTATCCTCCTCAAACTATTTCAAAAAAATTTGAGAAAAGGGAAGACACCCAAACTCATTTTATGAGGCCAGATTTATCCTAATTCCAAGACTAGTTAACGACACAACAAAGAAAGAAAACTACAGTCCAATATCACTGATGAACATAGAAGCTAAAATTGCCAACAAAATAATGGCACACTGGATCCAGCAATATGTTAAAAAGATCATATGCCATGATCAAGTAGGGTTCATCCCAGAGATGCAAGGATGGTGTAATGTTTGCAAATCAATAAGTATACTATATCACATAAACCAAATGAAAGACAAAAATCCCATGATCATATCAATAGATGTTCCTACCCTTCACGACAGCAAGGATGGAACTGGAGAGCATTGTGCTAAGTGAAATTAGCCAAGCAGTGAAATACAAATACCATATGATATCACTTATAAGAGAAACCTCATGAACAAAATAAACAAATGAGAAAATTAGAATCAGAGACATGGAAACAAGGAACCAACCTATAGCAACCAGATGTAAGGGAAAAGGAGGATAAAAGGGGACAGGGGAAGTGTCTAGTCAAGGAACAGTTATAAATGACCCATAAACATCGACAACAGGATGATAATTGACTGTGGGAGTGGGGGCCTGGGCGGGGCAGGGGAGAGCAATGGGGGAAAATTGGGACAAATGTAGTAGAACAACAACAATAACAAAAAAGAGGCCTCTGTGGAAAGTAGAAAAAAGAAACAATGTTATTAGGATTCAGAAAAAGCAAGTGTCCTTTGCTCAACACCTTGTTTCTATGATTTCCTTCCATATTTTAGCAAGATGCCTGGGACCTTAATTATTTTAGTTTTGTCAAATGTGACTCACAAAAGCCTATTGTACTGAGACAACACTCCCCTCCAAAGCAACTGGAAACTTTTCATTTGAGATATGATCCTAGAACAAAATGCTCTTTCAGTGAGTATAAGGCTCACTTTCTAATTTGTCCCAAGGAATATCAGATAAACTCTGATTCACTCAATACCAACCTCCTCCCTCAAATTCTAATTTACTGTATATAAGCCACTAAAATCACTTGTTATGAGAGCCTTCAGGCTGACCGAGCCCCAAGTAACTGAGTTATCAATATGCTATCGGTCTATGCTAATGTTCTAACCAAAAACAAAGGTCAAGAAAAGATAAGCCCTGAAGATTATATGTAGTAAGCTGATGGGAGAGTGGAAGTTCTAATACTTTTTGTCACACTGGCCTGCCTTTTATTACAGAACATTTTTTTTTGGAGAGAGGTCATTATAATAAATATCATATGCTTTCAATTTTCCAAGATGGTGGCACTCAAAATAGATGCTAGGGGACAAATAAAATATAAAAAGTTAAAGGTGACTTGCCAAGCAGAACTCTTAATTGGATATTCTCATGACTATGCTAAATGTCAGCAATAACTCTATGAGGAAGAAAAGGTACACCATAAGCAACTAAAAACTGACCTTTTAAAAGTTCACTTTAGGTTCTCAAAGCCCTTTAACTAGGAAACAATGCTTTGAAATTTCTGGGACACTTCATAGGATTCAAATTGAGGAGTAATTCCATATCTAAGGCCAGAAAATTTTCCTCTCACACCTTTCCCCTCTTTTTTCTAAAATTACTCCTTGTTCATTATATACTTGTCATTACTCTAAGCAATACAAAGTTGGGTAGCAATAGCCACTGCAATAGCAAAACACAGGCAGTAACATCAAAGGGCTATAATATAAGAAGAAAAAAATGATATGCCTTATGAAATGGTTGTTCATTGAGTGATATCTTATACGTTACTCTCTGACCTTAGTATGTAAAAATGCAATTCTACATGTTTTTCTGGCAGGTATCCTTTATAATCCTCTCTTTCCTACACATTATTTAAATTTAAATATTAGTGGAAAGTACCTCTGTCTTTGTGAGAACATTCTGTGACAGAGGTAAGTAATAAACGTGCCCACTTGAAAGATTTTTATAACTTCAGAATTATACTTAAAATGCAAGTTTCTTATTTAATAAATTTGGATACTTTGTTTCATTTTATTGTTCTCTCTGTCTCTGTTTTTCTCTGTCACTCTCAATCTCTTTCTGTTTCCTCCCCTTAAATACACACTTGCACACAGACATGGACACGTGCACACTCAAATGTGATCATATTATTCAACTTCTTTCTATCTTAACTTCTTTTTGATTACCTAATTTGGCCTAATCTATAAGTGTGAACCCAAGTATCCTAATTCAATTGAATTTTAGTCTAATTCTTCTTGTGTGTCTAATAAATGTCCTTAATATAATCAGCTGATTGGCAAATACAAGTTATTACTATTACTTCTTCATAAAGTTTTGCATTTAATATTGCAATTATTGCAATTATTTATTATTACACAATGGTTTTTTTTATCTCATTTAACCCAAAATTGCTAACTTGTCAGACATCAGCTTTATTCCTGCTTTTCTTTAATTTTAGTTTGTTTAGTACACCTCTGCTGCTTGTACTTCTACCTTTAAAAACACTTCAGGACACAAAAATATACTTGTATGTTTTAAGTGAATAAAAATTATGTTTTTACTTTTGTGGAATGTTTTTACCATAGCTTGTTTTTTTTACTTAGCTGATCAAATTGCTATTGATTATCTTTTGCCTGTACTGCTTAGCTCCCTCATTTTCCTGTCTGTTTTTTGCATCTTTACACTTAGGAGGTCCTGTCAATACCAGTCCTCCCTACCTCCATGTCCCTCCCCATCCCATAACTCGTGTTAGAAATTCAGTATTTATTAGTCCACATTTTTATGCTCATATAATCATTCAAACCAATCAAAATATTTGCGCACGTTACAGATTTTTCATTGCTTGTTTTTTTTAAATGTCATCACATTGTATATAATTCTCTGTATCTTGCCTTTTTACTCATTAATACCTCATAGAAATATCTCCAGATCAAATCACAAAGCTTATATGAGCTTTTTAAATGCTCCATATACTTCCAAAGCACAGACATAGCATAATTTGTTCAATAATTTCTGAATTTATGATACATTTTTTTGTTTTTTCTTTTACATTTCTGTGTACTTCCTACTTGTTTGATCAAATTAGTTCTTCTTTTTCTTGTCAGTTTAGAAAAGCTACTAAAATTTTTCATTCTACCAATAACCACTTTCCAAGTACATTCAGTTTCTACAAGGCGTTCCTCTACCACTCTTCCCCCAAGTGATGCCAGTGTCATAATTGGTGGGATACATGCAGTCTCTGCTCTTGTGTGCAAGATATATACCATCCTGAGATTTTTTTTGGGGGGAGGGGGGCTCATCTGTTTGAGTCCCCAGGAGAAAACCACTCTACCCCTGTCAGTTAATATCCTTCTTGTCAAAGAGATAAAGTGATCTTTTCCAAATTCTTTAGCTTTGGGGGAGCTACTTGGAGACCTAAGGGACCAGTAGGTACTTACAAGACCACCAATGTGGATGGAACAGTGCTAGCTTTCTTTTTTGTGCCCCACTTTTTAGACTTAAGTGGATCAATCTCTTTTCAGGAAGCATGAAGCTCTAATTTGTCCAAGTGAGCTCTCTAAGATCCAGGATCTAGGCAGAGCTCGACAAAAGTCCTGCATATATACCTCCTGCAAGGATCTTAACAAAACCAAGGCCTTAATTTTTTACACCTCCAGGCTGTGTTTTCTTTGGAAGGTGCTCCACTCAGGATGGGACCTTTAAGGGAAAGAAGAGGGTAGGAGAAGCATACATTTGGCCTGTTGTTGCTTCTGAACTCCTTTCTATTTCTCTCAAGTATTAACTATTACTTATGACTTACCTGAAATGATATGTGTTCCATGAATCTTGTGTGTGTGTGCGTGTGTGTGTGTAGGAAGAAAAGATCTTTGGGATGACATCTTTCACCTATGAATCAAAAAAATATGTTCCTCTCTAATAATAATTAATAATAATGGCAATCATTTACTGTGTTTCAAGCACTGTGCTAAGGGTTTTATGTGTAAACCCTTTATGCTTAATACTCATACCCTTGATAAGAAGCCAAGTCACTCAGTCTCTCGAGTTGCCTTTCCTCATTGAGTCTGTATATTTGTTAGTTGTTTTTACTTTTTCATCCCTACAGCCAGCCTCTGAACTCCATAAGTATAAAGACCTTGTCTCTTGTTTACCAGTACATCTTAAGGATCTAGGTCAATGCTGGCACAGAGCAGGTGTTTAGGGGAAAAAAATGTTGAA
The DNA here is from genome assembly GCF_021234435.1 of Artibeus jamaicensis. Lineage (NCBI taxonomy): Eukaryota > Metazoa > Chordata > Mammalia > Chiroptera > Phyllostomidae > Artibeus > Artibeus jamaicensis. The sequence continues at coordinate 16,504,428 of NW_026521911.1, read as the reverse complement.
TAGAAGGATGAATGAATGAATAAAATAATTTCAGAATGTCACTATGTTAATTAAAAACTTGAAAAATATTTCCAGTTAGAAGACATGTTATAACAATAAAATATTATAAATCTTTTAAACAGTATTTTATGTTAAACATGTAGCAATGGTAGCTCAAAGATAAACAGTAGCCATGAATAACAGAAAACTTTGACCTGAAAAAAAGGGCTTTTTATTTTTATATTTTTAGAAGACAAAGTCTAATAGTTGTAAAGGAGATAACTCATATTCAGATTTTTCCCATGATATAATTCATAACTGATTTTATGAACATTTGTATCCTTCCTAAAGAAAACAATAACTGTACAATAGTCAAAGAAAGTAAAATCAATGTGATATACAAAGAAGCAAAATTAATAGCCTAAGGAAATGTCAACATTCCTTTAACAATTAATCACTAATAATATGTCAGCAAGCATGAGGTCATCCTTCACTGGCAGTTCAACAGAAATAGATCATTTAAGTAAGGAAGGCAGTCTTACTAAATTTACCACACCTATCAACAATTGCTTGAGTATTTCACAAAACTCAAAGACAGCTGCATAAGATAAATATATAATAAAGAAAAGTACAGTGTGCAAATTAAAATACTAGTCTTTCAAAGTGGTTCTGGACTGAATCTTCAATTATACTTAACCAACTGAATTGTAAATAAGCCATTATATTTTCCTCTTCAAAGTTAAAAGTCTGTCTCTAAATGAAAGAAATGTTCTTAGCATAGTCTGTTTAGCAATAGACTTTTTTTGAGGGGAGAGGAAAGTATTTTTACCCAGAGTACTACAAAATATGTATTAACAAAAGTGTTTTAGGTATGAATAATATACAAATTAATCTTTTTCTGCCATCTGTGCAGAAACACTATTGGCCCTTATATGACTATGAGAAAAATAGATGAGCTACAATTCTTCTGTTTAAATAAATACTAGTTATAATAATAGTCACGGTAATAAAACTTATTCTTCTTTTATCATAATATAATAATAGATCTCCAACGATATAGAAGTTTAAAATAACTATTTAAATGAATAATTCTATCAAGAAATTGGTAAAAAGAACAAAAGCAAAAAACAAAGTTTGGGTTTTAAGTTATAGGTGAGTCTTCTGCAAGTTTAAATAGAGAAAGCATGGGGAAGAGGATGATTCTAAAATCTTTACTATTTCTGTAAAGAATATTATCTTCTTCAAAGAACTTTTACATCTGGAAATTTGGGGAGTGGGGAGATAGAACAAACACATTGGAAGAAAAAGTGGTCCTGCAAATTTCCAGTTCAATATATATGTAATCAATTCTTAATCTGACTTCCTGTTGCTTTAAAATCCCATAAAAGTATACCACAAGCATTCTAAAGAGATTTGAGAAGGGTTTACTAGGAAAAATACACACCATCAACCTTACTGAAACCCCTCAAGACTGTGCAAGAGATAGCTACAGAAAGCAAATGGATGGTCATTAAATGGGAAGGGGTTGAGGGCTAAGTGCAAAACTGAAAGGAGTTAAGAAGTGAACATGAAATTTATAAAAAATAGTCACAGGGGTGTAAAGCACAGCATAAGAAATATAGCCAATAATTTATAATTATTATGGTGCCAGATGGGTACTAGACTTATCAAGGTGATCATTTAGTAAGTTAAATAAATGTCTAATCATTATGTTGTACAACTAAAACTAATATAATATTGCACATTAGCTCTAACTAAAAATTAATAAAAACAATTTAAAGACTGTATGAGAGGAAAAAAGGGAAGATGAGTGTTTATGAACTTAGTTGTACTAAGTGTAGATATCCTACTAAAATTTTACATCCTCCCTTTACAAAATGAGAACAAAGGTTGCTTTTCTCATCCAAGCGAGAAGACTATGAGAGAACCATGTATAGAGATTGTGGTGCACACAAGAAGATAAGATGGCATCCCTTGTCAGGTGAACATATGCTTATCACCCTCTTGATCATTTGTAAAGAAGGAAGAGTGTGGGAGCAACTTTGCCCACAAGTCACCCCGTCTGCCACGGATGAAAATAATGCTGCCAAGACATGATTTGCTTGGGGAGGAAAGATGGTCAGTCTCTCACAGGAGAAGGACCAAGAGCCTTTTCCTCAATGGGCTTTTATTGGGTTCATTTGCACAAGAATACAGGTAAGGGTTGAACAATAAATAGCATTCAAAGAACTGTGAGGCTTATTCTCAGTCAAGGTCAGATAGCTAAAGAGCCATAAAACTTTGAGGAATAAACTTCTTGCTTGGACCCTTATCATTTAAATGAGAGCATTCGAAACAAAGCAGGTTTCATAGGATTTTACATATTCTTTCTTAGGCCTGATCACCCGGAGAACCCACCCTTTCCAGCACTGGGCTGCACAGCCTTCCCAGTTATAGGTTTTTAGGCTTAAGTGGATTAGAACCAGGAAGTGCTTCTCCTAGATAGAAATGGGGACTCAGGCTATGCCAGAATAGTGGGGGCAAGGGTCCACCACTCCCTCTTTGCTGCAGCCCCGGGTCCTTCCGTGAGGGCCTCCCAAGTGATCATGTCTGGCTTAGGTTGCCCCCTCTCTGAGGAATCTTAGCCATCACTGACTAACTGACCAAGCACTGGGGACCAGAGATGGATGAAGCAGAAGCAGCGCTGCTGCCAGGAAGATAAGCTTTGTCTCCTTAGTGGCTCACAGTCCGGAGGTCACTCACTCAGCCTTATCCATGGGGGACAGTTACAACTCCTGAAACCAGGCAGAGTGGTTCCCAACAGAAGAGAGAAGTAGAGAGACAATGCAAAGTGAAGAGAGGAGACGGCAGTGGGACAGCCAACATCCAAACTGTCTGGCATGATAAGGACGTGGGAGTTTTCCGCAAACCAGATTAAAAAAGTACATTGAGCAGCCACTTTCAGAAGCTGATTCCAGCATCAAGGGCAATGGATATACTGTGGGGAAAGAACTGAGAAACATTTAATGAGAATTGCTTCCACATTATGAAACTCTTCCGTGGAACAACCTCCTCAAAATCCCCAATGATCTCACACATGCTTCACATGAAAAAGTCACCATTTAGATGCCAGCCATACCCATATCCTTGAAAGTCAAGGGGATCTGATTACAAGGCCACTAATTAGGTAAGAAGATTTCTGCCCATTTCCCCATCTCTGATCTTTAAACATCAGAAGGGAGAGCTAATTATGCCCATCTTCACACCAAGACCCTCAGGCTGAGGTTTAGCCATCATTATGTAGAAAAAAGAATATGAGCATAAAATATGATTTAAATTGTAATGGACTGCACAGGACTTTTTTTTTTACCTAAAATTTATCAGAAAGTTATAGGATTGACTGAGACGTAATTAAAACAGAAAACAAATTTCACACAGTATGTTTGATAGTAGGAATTAGAATGTTTTAACGATGTAAATGCCATCATCTAGTTGCAAATATTTAATAAATTACTTACATACATAAATTTCTAATAGTAGCCAGACTAATTCATTTTAGCTTATAATCTGATAAAACTTCTTTGATGGTACCATCTAAACATGTTTTGGTAAAGATACAGAGTAATTTCTCTTAATACAAACTATAAAGTTTAGTAATATTTCCCTCATTTGATCTTTAACTCACCCATTAACTTAGCTAAAATCTCCTTGGTCTAGTTCATGTTTAAACGTTAACCCTTTAGTATTTACTTGTGTACTTTTATTTGTCTCAAGTTTATCTTTTTTATATTGAAAGAGTTAGTCACAGTAAATAAGTCAATGTTAACATCCATTGTCTTCATGATTTCTTACTCTTAGGTGATCAATGCTCCCAAATTTCATCTTTTCTGTCTTATAGCCCTATATTTTAAGATTTTGTCACACATATAAAAGGATCCAAGCTTCACATAGTATTTGAATTAAATCTGTCAAAGTCAACACAATTTTTGACAGAGATAGAAGAGAGCTCGTCAAAGTGTTCTTTTAACCAGGTAACTCACATAAGGTGTTAAATTGATTACATGATTGTGGAGTTTACTCACTTAGCTAATGATTCACTTATAGCTTAGGTAAGTAAATTTAATGTTCTATTTTTTTAAAAAGAAACATTTTATTGGCTCAGTGAACAAATACAATATCCTGTAACAAACATGTTATAAGTTTTCCAGCCATCGCACACTTCATATATAAATATATTCCTGGACATTGACCCAAAATATTTGTTGTTAAGTAATTAAATATCTTGGGTTTTTATTGCCTTAGCAAACACAAAGAGAGAAGCTCATATAATTCTGAAAGACAATGGAATATATATATAGGTATTTTTTTTACTTAAGTAACTATTTCTATTTGGCTCTCTTTCCAACATGACTCCTAGTTTCAGAACCATTATAATCAGAGAAATGCAAATATTTTCTTGTTGTCTCTCCTTTATGTTACTTGGAAGGGCAGTTTCACATGTTACTTAAGTACTAATGTCGTGAAAAGAAAATAAGGTCAAAATTATTTTTTTCTCTAGGCCTCTTCCAAATTCTAATATAACATACTTCTTTACAACTAAGGTCAGTCAAAGTAAAGCCTGTAATGTCTGATCTCTGCTAATAAAAGCTACACTTTCCCTAAATTATCTTCAGCTCTGTTACAGCATTCTTGAGAACCAGCAGTTCCACATGCAGCTAGTTCAGCAGTTGAGAGCCATGTAGGATAAATGCTTTCTTGTTTTGTTTCCAATATCTTTCTTAAAGCAAATATTTCTTTATCCTATTTAGTATCATATGGAGAAAATATCATCGAAGTAAGTAGCCTTTTAGGATTTTAGATGCTTTCTTGTATCAACACTAAAGCCCAATGTCACCAATTCAATATTTTTGTAAATATTGACTATTTACTATATGTAAAAATGTGTGCTGGGGATTGAAGGAAGAACAAGCTATGTCACTGAAATGAATATCTTCAAAGTTGAACTATAAAAGGACTGGATAATTGTAAATAAAGCAGCTTTGTTTAAAACTTTAGTGATGCCCTGACTGGTATAGCTCAGTGGATTGAGCACAGGCCTGTGAATCAAAGGATGGTGGTTCAATTCCCAGTCAGGGCACATGCCTGGGTTGCAAGCCAGTTCTCAGCAGAGGATGCACGAGAGGCAACCATACATTGATATTTCTCTCCCTCTCTCCTTCCCTTCCCCTCTAAAGATAAATAAATAAAATCTTTAAAAAAACCTTTCATGATGATTTTTTAATTAAATCCTGTAAACTTTTAAAGAATGATGGAGTACAAAACAGAGGCCCAAAGAATTCTATGTTTTCAAGTGTTTAAGAAGGCTTGGTGAGGAATCAATACTTGGAGGTATTTAATAAATTTTCATTCTTTATTTCTACTTTGAAAACATTAGGATCTAGTGAAAATTATGAGCTGCTAGCAAGCCCCAGTTAATAAGAACTTTCTATTAACTAAAATACTTGAACCTAAATCATACTTGGGAAATGGAGATTCATCATACTATTATGAAGCAGAGATTCTAAAAATAATTTGCTGTTTAATTTTGAAGAAATATATGATATCTATATTCATCTTAAAAATAGACATATTAAAATATTCAAAAATATATATTATTCAAATTTGTTTCTTGTTGAAATTATTTATTTTTCTAGGAGAAATTATGGATTGAGTTTTTCTCTTTACATTTGGATAAAGCATTGCTTTCCTATTTCTGTATTACATTTTCAAGGCTAACATAAATAGCCATTTTTTAATTCCTTCTTTTACATTTATTCCTTGAACATCTAATCCTCAGAATTCAATTCCAAATATTTAAGCTACAAATGTAACTACTGACCTTCTTATGACTAAAATTATTAATAAAAGCTTCAGTCTGTCCAGCTACATTACAAAAATATCCTCCACTTATCACTCTTCTCTCCCTCAGCTTCTTCACATGTTTCATTGTCTCAGACACACCGACAACAAAGAAAACATTTGTAAATAAAGGAAAGGCTACCTAATTAATATATGAATACAAAAATGGAAAGGAAGGCAAGGAAGGAAGTAGTGGATAATCAGGTGAAATATAGAATTGGAAAAGCAGGAAGATGAGAGAAGAAGCAAAAAAATATGCAAAGATAAAGTGAATGAAGGAGAGGCCCTGAGAGATCTGTTGACTAAGTTTCTGCAGAATCTTTGTCTTTCTCCTTCATTAATGGTTTGAGGGAGAAACTTTATTAAGTTTACATCAAGCCTCAGAGCACTTCATGCATTGTAATACATTCAGCAGGTACTTAACAATAGTTTTAGTTACTCTTTAAAAACCTGCATTTCTTTATAAATCCAAATACAATTGTTGATATAACTATGAAATGAATTGAGTATGTGCAATTGTACTGTGACATGTACAACTGATTTCTAAGGAATGCTGTTATATTTACTACTTGCATAGTTGCATGTTTTCTTCTAGTTACATCATGACATATGAACATAACTAAGCAAATTGCATGGTCATAGCTTTTCCCAGAGTTAATCTATACATGGCTAAGTGTATTGAAATATAAAAAGTTTTCTCTTTTAACATTAAACATGTTCTTAATTTTCTGCTATTTAGTTTTATAAAATGCAATATTGTAGAATGTAGTGCTACTTATTTCTAAAATGGCATTTCTAAAACTGCTTGTATAATAATTGAGTCAGGTCTTATATAAAATTCATTTTTTATTCATTTCTCCTATAATAGAAACTCACCATAATGCCCACATTTTAACCTAAAAGAGGTCAAACAAATACTTTATTGTCCAAACCACAAGAAGTAAAAACAAAAACCATAGATGTCTGATTTTTTTAAAAAAAATTTATTTGTTTAAATTATTAATATGGGAATAAATTAATATATTTTCTAAATATTAGTATCTATTGGGGTCTGAACTTTTCTAGCTTTCCTTTCAAAATGAAGGATGGATCACACAATATTTTTTCCATCTGTCAGAACAAAGAAAAGATCAACACAGACATAATAGGTACTAATTTCCTTTATTTATAGGAGTATTAGTGATAGAAATAGACTCACCTGAGAACAAAGAGAGACAAAAAGAAAATATTTTGTTGTGGAAAACGCTCTGGCCTCAGAGTCAGATGAAAAGATTCCTACACCTGTTTCACCACCAAAACTCTAGGTCAGTTTCACCTTTGAACTGATGGGATAAGCCAGAGGCTTTTGAATTGTGTTCCAGAGTGACTTTAGGGGTTCTCTAAATCTTTATTTTAGTTTAATTTACTAGTTTAATATATATGTAACTGTGGTAAAAATACACATAGTTTACCATCTTAATTGTTTTTAAGTGCACAGTGTTAATAGTATTATGTATATTCACATTATTGTGCAATCAATTTCCAGAACTTTTTTATCTTGCAAAATGTAGGAGACCATGCTGCATGGCGTGGGCCCAGCCCTCAGTGGCAAACTGAGGTGAATAATATTTTATTGTATGTATATATTACATTTTCATTATCTATTCAACCATTGATGGACATTTTGGTTATTTTTACCTTTTTACTATCATGACTATACTGTGAACATGGGTTTAAAAATATTTTTTTTAATTTTAAAATATATTTAAGTATGTAAACTAGCAATAAATAGTGAATATTAAAATGTGTCATAAGCCAAAGTTTCACCTGTTGTTATCTCCAGTAAATGAGTGTGTTTTGGTTGAGACCCTTTTGATAAAGATAGCAGAGTAGGTAAATGTTGGGCTTCCCTCCTTCCACAAAGGAAACTGGGACTCAAATCAATGGAGTGGACCAGAAGGAAGAAAGAAACATCCAAACAGAAAAGAATGAAGAAACAAGAATTCAAAAAAATGAGGAGAGGCTTAGGAACCTCCAGGACATCTTTAAACATTCCAACATCCGAATCATAGGGGTACCAGAAGGAGAAGAGGAAGAGCAAGAAATTGAAAACATACTTGAACAAATAATAAAGGAAAACTTCCCCAATCTAGCAAATAGACTTCCAGGAAGTCCAGGAAGTCAGAGAGTCCCAAAGAATTGGACCCAAGGAGGAACAAACGAAGGCACATCATCATTACATTAGCCAAGATTAAAATGAAGGAGAGAATCCTAGAAGCAGCAAGAGATAAGGGGACAGTTACATACAAAGGAGTTCCTGTAAGACTGTCAGCTGATTTCTCAAAAGAGACCTGACAGGCAAGAAGGGGCTGGGAAAAAGTATTCCAAGTCATGAAATTCAAAGACCTACAACCAAGATTTCTCTATCCAGCAAAGCTTTCATTTAGAATGGATAAAGTTCTTCTCAGATAAGGTCAAGTTAAAGGAGTTCTTCATCACCAAGCCCTAATTTTATGAATTGTTAAAGTGACTTATCTAAGAAAAAGAAGATTAAAGAATATGAACAGTAAAATGACTGCAAACTCAGTTATTAACAACCACACCTAAAACAAACTAAGCAAACAACTAGAGCAGAAACAGAATCACAGAAATGGAGATCATATGAAGGGTTATCAGCAGGGGAGTAAAAGGGGGAGAGAGGGGGAAAAGGTACAGAAAATAAGTAGCATAAATGGTAGGTAGAAAATAGACAGGGTGAGGTTAAGAATAGTATGGGAAATGTAGAAGCCAAAGAACTTAAATGTATGACCCATGTTCATGAACTAAAGGGGAAAATGTGGGTGGGAAGGGGTATGCAGGGTAAAGGGGAATGAAGGGTAAGAAATGGGACAGCTGTAAAGCCTAATCAATAAAATATATTTTTTAAAAAAATGAATAATTAAATTGCGATAAATACATATCTATCACAGTTATTTTAAATGGAAATTAATTAAATGCTCCAAACAAAAAGACATAGGGTGTCTAAATGAATAAGAAAGTAAGACCCTTACATATGCTATATACAGATGACTCGGGTGGAAAGAAATTTACAGACTTAAAAGATTGGAAAAAAAAATTTTATGGAAATGGGGAAAAAACTGAGGCAGCAATACTTACACCAAACAAAATAGACTTGAAAACAAAGGCTATAACCAAAAGCAAAGAAGGACCCACCCACCTCTGTGGGTCTGATAATTCCACCTCTGTGTATTTATCTGAAGAAAATCAAAACATTAATCCAAAAAGACATATGCATCTATATATTTGTTGCAGCATCATTTACAATATCCAGATATGGAAGCAACCTAAGTTTCCACCAGTAGGTGAATGGATGAAGATGTGGTACATATATACAATGAAATATTACTCAGCCATAAAAAAGAATGAAATTTTACCATCTGCCACAACATAGATGACCTATATGATTTCATTTATATGTAAGATCTAGAAGACAAAATAAGCAAACAAAATAGAAATAAAATCATAGATACAGAGATCATTTTGATGGTCACCACATAGGAGTGGGTCAAGGGGATGAGGCAAACAGAATGAAGAATTAAGTACAAATTGGTAGTTACAAAATTGCCATGAAGATGTAAATGATAGCATAGGGAATATGGCCAATAATATTGTAGTTATGTCAGGTAGGTACTACATTTATCAGGTTGATCACTTCATACGTTTATAAGTGTCTAATCATTGTGTTATATATATGAAACTAATGTATGGCAACTATAATTTAAAAATTTAAAAATTTTGAAACCTTGAAAAGGATGATTAGCCTGCTTTCCTGTTCAAGTACACCTGAATTTCTGTAAATATGTCATTAGCGATAAAGCTTATACTGTGACACTGGCCTTTTGTTTAAATCCAGTCCTGTATGTGTCTCTGTACAGAGTGCACTGCTGAAACATTCAGGCAATGTCCACAAATTGCACACCAGTCAACATTTCGGCATTGCTGCTTGGCCCATGTTTTGCATTGCATAGCAACTTGCATTGCATAGCAACTTGCATTGCATAACCCCCTCCCAAATGTATATGATATTAAATGATTATATCATACTATAATTATGATTTATGTGTTAGAATTGTTTGTTGACTCACTTTTATATTTTTGACAAAAATACCAGCAATTGTTACCTGATTATAGGATACCTTTTTAATGGTTTAGACAAATTATCATTTATTTGCTTGTAATATTCTTCCCAACTTAATTAAGCTGGTGAACTCCTATACATCCTTCACAATAGTGTGCCATCTTCTCTAGGAAGCTTCATATAATTCTCTTCCACAGCCTCACAAATAAAACTGCTCTTTCTTCTTTGGTTTCATCACTGTAACCTATACATTACCACAAACTTAGTAACGTTTAGGTCCATCTTTTAGTGTTTTGTTGCTTTTATTTTCATGAATCTAATTTTCCCTCATCACTATACATTTCTCAAGGGTGAAAGTTGTGTCTTTACTCATCTGTATCTATACACCATTGAATAATAACCATTTAATAAAATATTTATGAGACAGTGATACTTTATTAAATTAAATTTAAACCTCAAAGGACTTAAATATGTCACAGACTTAGTAGGTGCTCCATAAAGTTTCAATTATGATCCATGCATGAATAGACAAATGTTAATTATACCTGCTCTTCTAAATAGTTTATTTCATAAGCACTCTAAGATTCCAAAATTATATGAGGTTAAAAACATAGTTACTATTTACCTATGTGATTCAGAATTTTCTCTGAACTGTACAGCCACAGCAAAATACAGGAAAGTAATAAATGCTGTGGCTAATATGATTACTACCACCAAGTTCAGATTTTTTAATGATTTTATTGGTTATGCTGTTACAGTTGTCCCAATTTTGCCAGCTTTGTCCCACTCCACCCATCATGCCCAACTCACTCAGGCAATCCCCACACCATTGTTTATGTCCATGCATATGTTCTTTGTCTACTCCATTTCCTATAGTGTGTCTTACATTCTCCATGGCTATTCTGTAACTACTTATTTGTACTCCTTAATCCCCTCACCTCTTGACCCTTTCTGCAATAACCCCCTCCCATCTGCAACCATCAAAAATCTATGATTCTGTCTCAGTTCCTCTTATTTTCTTAGTTTGTTTTTTAGATTCAATTGTTGATCGATACGTATTTAGCCATTTTATTGTCATAGTTTTGACCTTATTTTTCTTAAATAAGTCCCTTTAATAGTTCATATAATAATAGCTTGGTGATGGTGATCTCCTTTATGTTTTTCTGGTCGGGGAACCTCTTTATATACCCTCCGATTCTAAATGATAGCTTTGCTGGGTAGAGCTATCTTCAGTTAATCTTGGCTGAAGTTCCTTCCCTGCTTTTAATGACTTTGAGTATTTCTTGCCAATCCTTCTAGCCTCTAAAGTTTCTGTTGAGAAAGCAGATGACAGTCTTATGGGAATCCTCCTGTAGGTAACTAACTACTTTTCTCTTGCTGCTTTTATGATTCTCTCTTTATCTTTAACCTTTGGCATTTTAACTATGGTGTGTCTTAGAGTGGGCCTTTTTGTGTCCATCCTGTTTGGGACTCTGTTCTTCCTGGACTTGCATGTCTATCTCTTTTATCAAATTAGGGAAGTTTTCTTAAAATGATTTTTTTGAATAGATTCCCAATTTCTTTTTTATTTTTTAATTATATTTTATTGGTTATGCTATTATATTTGTCCTGATTCTTCCTCCTTTGCCTCCCTCCATCCAGCACCCCTCACCCCCTAAGACAATCTCCCCATCCTTGTTCATGTCCATGGGTCATGCATGTAAGTTATTTGGCTACGTCCTTTCCTATACTGTACTTTATATCCCCATAGTTATTCAGTAACTTCCTATTTGTACTTCTTAATCCCCTCACCTCTCAATCATTCTCCCACACCCCCTCTCTCTCTTTATCTTTAATCTTTGGCATTTTAATTATGATGTGTCTTGGAGTGGGCCTCTTTATAACCATCTTATTTGGGACTCTCTGTGCTTCTGGGACTTACGTGTCTATTTACTTCACCAAATTAGAGAAATTTTCTTTTATTATTTTTTCAAGTAGGTTTACAGTTTCTTGCTTTTCTCCTTCTGGTGCCCCTATGATGAGAATATTGGAATGATTGAAGTTGTCCCAGAGGCTGCTTACACTGTCCTTGTTTTTTCAGATTCTTTTTTTCTTCTCATTCTGATTGGTTGTTTTTTTTTGCTTCCTTATGTTCTAAATCATTGATTTGATTCTCACCTTCATTCACTCTACTGTTGTTTCTCTATAAATTGTTCTTTATTTTAATTAGTGTATCTTTTATTTTTGGCTAGGTCTTTTTTATGCTGTTGAAGTCCTCAATGAGTTCCTTGAGCATCATTATAGCCAGTGCTTCAAACTCTGCATCTAATAGATTGCTTATCTCCATTTTCTTTAGTTCTTTTTTTCTGGAGTTCTGATCAGTTCTTTTATTTGGGCCATGTTTCTTTGTCTCCTTATTTTGGCAGCCCTGTGTTTGTTTCTATGTATGAGGAAGAGCTTCTGTGGCTCCTTGTCTTGGTAGTGCAGCCTAATATAGTAGGTGTCCTATAGGGTTCGGTGGCACAGCCCCCCAACTACCAAGCTGAGTATTCAAGGTGTGCCTTCATGAGGGCTGAGTACAGCCTCCTCTTTTATTGAGCCTTGGTTGCTGTTGGCAGGTCAATGGAAGGGATCTACCCATATCACTCAGCTTCTAGGACAGGCTTTGAGCACTGACCACCAACCTCTGCCCTCCATGGAAGATCAGTTGTGCAGGGGCAGGACAGTAGTGCTCTCACATGATGTCTGGCTTTCCACTGGGTAAATAGGCTCTGGAGTTTCCAAGTGGTGCAGGCCCAGGTTAGCCCCAACCTGTGCTTTTCCCGGGGTCACCCTGTCTGAACTATAAAGTAATCTGAGATGGCTGCTTCTTGTCTCAGGCTTGGAGATACCCAGGCAAAACCAAGCTATAAATCTAGGCTGGCTGGTGCTAGTCCTGGCCCTGGAACCACTTAGTAAAAGGTATGGGGGTTGGGGACTCACTGAGCCTGGCTGTTGCTTGCTTGAGAGGATTTAGAAAATTGTGAAGCACAAGCCAAGACCAGCCATTGATATGAAAAGCAGTTTGGGTGGGCCCATAAGTTGAATGGGACAGAGCTTCAAGGGGTCACCAGGACAGGGCAAACTGTGTTAGGCTGATGGAGTCTCAGATATAGCCATCAGCCTGCCAGCTCTATGGCTCTGTGCATACAATGTTCAGAAAAGGGACAATGGCTTCTGCCCATCTTTCTATCTGAGAGAGATCCATCCCCCAGGTCTCACCTTGATGCCAGACATTTCAATGCCTCCCTGTATGCCACTAGTGCCTTTCAAGCTGCTACCCTGGTGCTGGAGCTCAGAGCGAGTGAATCTGAATAAGTCCATGTGTGGGCCTGTAAGGGTAACTGCTTGGGGCTTTAGCAGTTTCTTCCACTGACTCAATTCCCTCTGGTTTTTGCAGCCAGATGTTATAGGGATTTATCTTGCTGACACTGGAACACTACACTGGGACCCTAGCATGGGGCTGGGACTCCTCACTCCCAAGATACCCCTACTGAACTTTTATCCACAACATGTGGATGTGGGACCAACCCATTTCATGTCTCCACCTCTCCTACCAGTTTGGATGGATGTGGTTTCTCTAATGCCGTGGATATCAGACTTTCATTCAACTCAATTTCTGATGGTTCTAAGTGGTGGTTGTTCTGTATTTTAGTTGTGATTTTGATTTGGTTTTGTGTGGAGGCAAGTATTTACCTATACTGCTATACAGATGAAGAGTTTCTGTATTTAGAGTTTTAGATATTTGTGTTCAAAACAGATTCATTGTCTTGTTAGGTTCAAAAACAATGCTATTAGAAATATAATTTATAAGGTTGATTTATACTAAATTCCATTTTTAAGTATATTTTATTGATATTATAGTTGTCCCATTTATTTTCTTCACTTTATCCTCCTACGTCCAGTACCCCCATTTTCTCTAGCATTCCCCCCAGTTAGTTCCTGTCCAGGGGTCGTACATATAAATTTTTTGGTTTCTCTATTTCCTATACTTTTCTTAACCTCCCCCTCTCTATCTTTTACCTCCCAATTATGCTTCTTATTCCCTGTATTTTTCTCCCATTCTCCCCTCTACCATTCCCTGCTGATAACTTTCCATGTGATCTTCACTTCTGTAATTCTGTTCTTGTTCTAGTTGTTTGCTTAGTTTGTTTAAATTTTTACTCTTTGGTTCAATTGTTCATAGTCGTGAGTGAGTTTGTTATCATTTTATTGTTTGTAGTTTTGATCTTTTTCTTAGGTAAGTCCCTTTAACATTTCACCTAATAAGTCTTGGTGATGATGAACTCTTTTAACTTTACCTTATCTGGGAAGCACTTATCTACCCTTCCAACCTAAATTATAGCATTGCTGGATAGAGTAATCTTGGATTAAGTTAGTGTCTTTTGTGACTTTGAATACTTCTTTTCAACCCCTTCTTGCCTGCGAGATTTCTTTTGAGAAATTGGCTGATAGTCATAGAATTCCTTTGTAGTCAACTCTCTCCTTTACTCTTGTTGCTTTATGATTTTCTCCTTATCTTTAATCTTTGACAGTTTAATTATGATGTGTCTTGTTGTGCTCCTTTTTTGGGTCCAACTTGTTTGGGATTCTCTGTGCTTGCTGGACTTTTATGTCTATTTCTTTCTCCAGATTGGGGAATTTTTTTTCATTATTTTTTCCAATAAGTTTTCAATTTCTTGCCCTTCTTTTTCTCCTTCTGGAACCCTTAGTATTTGGATGTTGGAACATTTAAAGTTGTCCCAGAAGTTCCTAAGCCTCTCTTAATGTTTTCAAATTCTCGTTTCTTCATCATGTTCTGGTCAAATATTTATTTCTTCCTTTCGTTCCAAATTATTGATTTGAGTCCCAGATTCCTTCCCTCCACCATTCATTCCCTGTATATTCTTCATTTCACTTTGTATAGCCTTCAGTTCTTCCTTTATTTTGTGGCCATACTCAATCATTTCTGTGAGTATCCTGATTGCCAGTGTTTTGAACTCTGTATCTGATAGGTTGGCTACCTCCTCATCGCTTAGTTCTCTTTCTGGAGTTTTGATCTGTTGTTTAACTTGGGCCATATTTCTTTATTTTGGTGCAACTCTTATGTTGTAAGGGGCAGAGCCTTAGCTATCCGCCAATGTGGGGCAACCCACTTGTTGTGTTGTGGTGCTGTATGTAGAGGAGGGGTCAGAGAGGGAACAATGCCAGTCGCTTGGCTCTTACTCCACTTTCACTCACTTGCCACTCTTCCCACAAGCAAACTGTGCCCTTTCAGGTGCTTCCCTGGTGCTGATTCCTGGGTGGGAGGACTGGTGTACATAGTTCTTAAGTTCAGTTTCAAAGATATTTATCAACACCAACTCAGTTTCAGGTACTCTGCTAGGTTCTAGTGGTATATTTTCCCTCTTTCCTTGTCTTGTCTTTCTCACCTTCCATTCCCTCTTCAACCTCAGTCCAGAGTAAATCACTATAGAAAAGACCCTCATTACTTCCAACTTGCCAAATTCAATGGGCTTGTCAACTTCTACCCCATTTTACCTTCTTGCTGTATTTGTTGTGTTGGCTGCTTATTCTTGTCTTCGCTATTATAATAAGCTCATTCTTTCCTTCTGCTGTTCCCATTGTTTTTATATTTTTCATCTTAGAACTCCTTTTTATCTATTCATGTCATTAGTATTATACTTTCCAAAGTGTTCCCTTTCTTCTCTTCTTTTGTTTTCTCACTCTCACTGGATGTTTGTATCCATGTACATGGCTTCAGTCACACTTTACATACTGAAGACCAGAAAAGCACAGTTCTAATCCAAAGTTTTCCCTTTATTTCAAATGCTGTCATTTATCTCTTCTCAGAAGCCCAACAGGCATCTTGGTCTGAATCCATGCAAAACTGACCTTCTCATCTTTCTTCATGGATTCATTTCATCCTCAATCTCTTTCCTAAACTATTGAGGTCTCCCAAATTGTCTCCTTGTTGCTGAACTCCCACCCTCATTCTATTCACTAAACATTTGTCAGAGTCAAGTTTCAAAAATGTAAATAGCACTTATCACTTTTCTGCATAAATCCCATTGCTGATTCCAAGTACCCTGATAATAATTCTCCAAATTTCTTAAAAGGATATAAAAAACTTTCCTAACCATATTCTTACCTACATTTACAGACCTATCTGTTGACTGTCTCATTCAAATTATTTTCTATTTTAAAATAAACCACAACATGTATGCCCTTTTTCTCACTGGTTCGTTTGTGTAGAATATTTTTTACTTCACGGGTTGTCAATGTGGTGAACTCCTGTACATCTTTAAAAATAGTTCAAGAGTTTGTCTGTAATTAAGCTTTCTGTCATCCCATTTACATCTCAGCAGAGAGAAGACTCTATCTTTGTGATTCCACGGCAGCCAGTACATACTTCCGTCATGGCACCTGTGACTTATTGGCCCTGTTTTTATGTGTCTGGTTTTCCTTTTTGTACTTTAAGTTTCTTAAAATCAGAAGTTACATCATATATTCATTTTATCCCCAAATTGTCACATATTAAATGTGCAATAAAACACTGACACAACCATGGTTACATGAATAAATTAATTCGAACCATTTTTGCCTTCAACTGTCTCAAAATCTAATAGGAAAACATATACAAATATCAAAAAATTATAACAGAGTATATGTCTGCCATGGCTAACTTGTATGTATTCTCACTGTTGTTTTCAGAAAAGTCAAGGGAAAATATATATATATATTTTGAACATGAAGTATTTTTCTGTATATTTTGCTATTTGTTTATATCATTCCTGCCATTCTCCATTTCTACTATAACTATATAGTTGATTTTATAACTCTCCTAAAGATAACAGCTCAATAAATACAGATCTGAGTATAATATAAAACTAGTCAAAATATACATAGTACTTATTTTTAGAGGAATGCAAAATATGTGAGAAGATACTTCTTTTCAAGGAAAATGTATTTTTATCATGACTTATATTCTCTAGTTAATAATGGTTGTAAATTAGAACATTTAAGGTTGTTGTGCTTTTAGCTGTTGACAAATTATAGAATAAACTAAATAAAAAGTTACCAAAAAGTCAACTGGAAACCAGGCCCAGGATCTGAAATTCCAAATTGTTCCTCATATGCTGGTCTTGTTTTTCCCGTTGGAGTAGGGCCAGTGTGAGAGGGCTGAAGTGTAAGGGGAGATGATGAATGTAACGAGGGGAAGAGGCTGAGGAAATTATGGTAGAACCCATGATTTAGGTTTCAAATAAAGATACGTTCTAAAGGAAATGAAATTGGTGATCTCAGTTTGCTCCCTAGCAACTACTATAACAGAGATGCGATTGGAATGCATCAGTGTGTTTCACATATTGGGAATCTCTGTGGAAATGTATAAGGAGCTCCTGTGCAGGCAGTTTTCTGTATAATGCTTCAGTGCTGGGGCACACATCTGTCCAAAGTCCACAGTGTCTGGAGCCACTCAACAAATTTTAAACATTTTAGTCATAAAATATTTTGAGGCTTCCCTTAAGCACTCCCCAAGGTACTAGGCTGATAACAAAGCGGAGTCTAAAAATCTTAAAAACTGAAGCCTGCCCACCTGAGTACTCAGCATGGCAAGAACTGGATGACAGTTACAAGGAAAACCACATATTTCATCCACATGGCTATTGATGAGCTTATTTTCAGAAAGAAATACACAGTGTCATTTAAGCAAAATGTAACACATTGGTATAAAGTTTGATGAGCTAACACAAAGTCAATAGTTGTTGCTTTATTTCCAATTAACTTGAGACATTTTAATTTTTCTTGCTTCTTAAGAGTTCATTTTTTTACTTTTTATTGAATTTATTGGGGTGACACTGGTTAACACAATTATACAGGTTTCAGGTGCACAATCCTACGACACAGCATCTGTACACTGTATTGTGTGCTCACCACCCCAAGTCATCTCCTTCTGCACCATTTATCCCCCTTTCTCCTCCTCCCTCCCTCTACCCACCCCTGGCAATCTGTTGTACTATTTTTAAATTTCATTCATAAAAATTAAACACAGTGTGCTGAATTTTAAAGTGTATTTTTATTTATTTTCATTTCCATCCATTTCTTTTTCAATCTTTTGCTTTTTCTCTGATGAGAAATGAAGAGGGACTGCCACCTACTGGCATATTTGAAACATCCCTGAAATAGAACAGCACCCGCAAAGGACATTCCCAGAGACAAAAGGAAAGGTCGTAATGTTTTAAACTCTTTAAATGAAACCCTGGTTGCTATAGCCATTCATTCATTCATTTGGAAAAAAAATGATTTATAACATTCAGTACTGTCAATCACTGAACTAAATCCATAGAACACAGAGATTGCTGAATTATGGTACTTGGCTTAAAAAAAACACATTTTTTTCCTTCTCTGTTCATGTACTGTCGATAGTATATGAATTTGTTTTTGTAGCATGCACTTGAGTTGATAGATTGTGCCTCTGAGCATAATTTCGGGGAAAATATTAAATATTTACAGGCTGTGCTGCCAGCAAAAAATCCCAGGAGGACTCCACATGCATACAAATCTTATAAATACCTTTCTTCACTCTTTCGAAATTCAGTCTCCTTATTTTACTATATTTAATAATCCCTCTAAATATTATCATTCAAAAGGGGGGAATATAGAATGTAGTTCTATTGAATTTATTGCTTAATAGGAGACACAAAATAGGAATTTTGGAAGTGTATAGAATACAAAATGATATTGATTTCACAACACTAATATTGATTAATTTATCAACAATATTCAGCATGGATGGAACTGGAGACCATTATGCTAAGTGAAATAAGCCAGTCATCAGGGAAAGACAAATACCATATGATCTCACCTCTAAGAGGAATCTAATGAACAAAATAAACTAATGAACAAAACAGAAGCAGAGACATGGAAACAGGGAACAGACTGACAGCTGCCAGACGGGAGGGGGAGGGAGACGGGGCAGAGAAGGGGGAGGGATTCGTCAAAGAGCACGTCTGAGTGACCCAGGGACAAGGACAATGGTGTGGGGATGGACTATGGGAGTGGGGGCTGCTGGATGGAGGGGGGCAAAGGGGGAAAAATTGGGATAACTGTAACAGAATAAACAAGAATAAAAAATAAAATATTAATCTTAAAAAAACAAACAAAAAAAAACCTATCCCTTCTTATACCAAAGAGTCTTAATAATAGAATAAAATCAAATTATTTTCTTCTGGGGGGTGAGATGATATTCAGCTTTACACCTGGGGAACCTTAGTAAGCCTGACGTAATACCTAGTCTACTGACTCCGACTGAGTTGGAAACAGGCAATGAAAAAGCCTACAACACGCGTGATCATCAAATACCAGGAAAAGGGATTCTTGCACAACCATTGGAGATTAAAAGTATTTTAGTTATACAGTTTTGTTCTTTTTCTAGGAAATCTTGGTTTTCCAAATACACACCAACCTTGAAAATAATCAGACTTTGAAGATGACTTAAAGACACTTCCAGCTGAGCCTCCAATCCAATTTCATCATTACAAATTCAAACTTTCCAGTCTCTCTGCCCATGGATAGAACACTCATAATCCCTTTTTGGTGACTAAAAGAATATGTGTCTTTTATTTGCTTCTGTACCCCTAGTTATAACATAGTTCTTGGCCCATTATATATCCCCAACACTTTTATATTAAAGGACTGAATGAATACTACTGTATCTTGTGTATATGTGGTTGATCAGAGAGGATTTCACCAGTGATGTGTCTGCTTTGCTTCATTGTTTCCAAAGTCTTAATATAGCTTTTAAGAAAATTATGGTGGTGCCCTGGCTGATGTGGCTTAGTGGATTGAGTGCCAGCCTGCAAACTTAAAGGTCCCCGGTTAGATTCCCAGTCAGGGCACACAACTGAGCTATGGACCAGGTTCTCAGTTGGGGGTGTGGGAGAGACAGCTGATCGATACATCTCTTGCACATTGATAGTTCTCTCCCTTTCTTTTTCCCCACCTTCCCCTCTCTCTAAAAATAAATAAATGAAATATTTTTTAAATTATGGTGGAGTAACTTTTGACTTCAAAAAGATTGCAGAGATAGAGTTCTCTTATACCCTTCATTCAGCTCCTCCTTAACATTAATAGCTTACATAAGCAAAGTATAATCTTTAAAAGTGATAATTTAGCATCGCTAGAGTATTATTAACTAAACCACAAACTTATTTTGTATTTCCCCCAGCTTTTCCACTGATGTCCATTTTTTTGTTTGTTTTAGGAAGTCACATTGGATTTAGTTATGTCTTTAGTCCCCTCAATCTGTGACCTTTTCTCAACCCTTCCTTGTCTTTCATGCCTTCAACACTTCTGAAGAATACTGATTATGAACTTTGTAAAATTTCCTTTACTTTAGGTTTGCCTGATGTTTTCTTATGATTATCTGGCATTATAGATTTTTGGAAATAATTCCACAAAAGATAAGTGTCTTGTGACTGACAATGTTAACTTCAGTCATGTGGTAGAGATTGTATCTGCCAGGTTCCTGCACCATAACTCTCCCTTCTGGAAAGGAGTGTCAGAGAATGGGTGCCTCTTTTCCCAGTCTCACAGAGTGTTCTCACATCAAGTGCTGGTCAGCACTTAGCTGAGACTCGAGGGGAGTCCTTTTCCAACTTCTAAAGCTCTGTCTTTCTAACCACATCTCTTCTCTCCTACGTGCTGCCGTGTAATTTTTTCTCTGCATTGTCAAGTTTGTTTGTTCAGTTCAGGGAAACTGTGTTTGGGTTTCTCCTCCTTAACTGCATCCTAGAAATTCTCTTAAGGCATTTAAGTTGTACCAATAATAGAATTCACCTCATTTGTTATTTTTTTTCTGATGCTGGTTGTTCAATTCCTGAAAACCATTGTTTCTTAGATTTTGTCCTATTTTTATTTTTTAAGGTATATGGGTAAACCCAGGCCTTTATTCCATTTTGGCCAAAAGTAGATGCCTGGCCCAAAGATTTAAACACTATCTATATGCTAATATTACTGAAAATTAAAATTTTATTCCAGAACTCTACCTTAGACTAAAAACAAATTCAATTTTCTACTTTATATTTTTTTCTTAAATTCTCCTTGACATTCTACACCAGACTTATTGAAAGTGAACTCTTGATTTACTCCACCTCCCCATCATCCATTGCTCTCCTGCACCTCCTAATCTCAGCATTTGTCCCCACCAACCCCTTAGATGCTCAATTCAAAACCCTAGGAGTTATCTTTGACTCCTCTCTTTCTCTAACTGCTGTATTTAATACATCAGCAATTCCTACTGTTATATTTCAAAGTACATTCAAAGTCCAACCTCTCGTTTCTACTCCACAATCACTCCCAGAATCTCTCATCTGAGCCATTGCAGAAAATTCTGCTAATCTTCTTACTTCCATTCTTGCTTCTTCCCTTCCATCTGTTCTCTAGCAGCTAGAATATTTTTAAGCATACGTAAGATCCTATTACCTCTCTGATAACACATTTTTTAGGAGTGCCCCCTTGGAGTTAGAAAACATTCCACACACATTACCATGACCTTCATGACCCTATTTGATCTGGGTACCGTCTTCATTTCTATCCTCCTTTACACCGGTTTCCCCTGTATCCTGGGCACATACTTTTCCATCCGGTTCTCAGAACACATCAAGAATCTTTTCACCTCAGATTCACAGCCTTTATACTTTTTATTTTTCTTTCCTGTAATGATCTTTCTCCTGACTCATGATATGGCCAGTTTTTTCTATCACTCAGGTTTCAACTTAAATGTCACTTTCTTCTGAAAGCATTTCTTGACCTTTCTATTTTATTTGAGCTTCTTCCTCCAACTACCCTCTTTTATATTTTAGTAATTATTTTTTTATAATACTTAAAATGAGTTTCTAATATCTTAATTACTTTCTTATTTGTTTTTATATCTGTCTCTTAAACAAAAACTGCTAGAAGAAAGAAAATCGTCTATCTTTTTCACTACTGTGTATGCCATGTATAATATGGTGACCGGTATTTATTATATGTTTTGTAAAATTTCTTGAATAAATGAATAAGAATATAAAGACTCTTCCAGAGATAGGAAGGAGACTAATGCCTTAGTCCAGGCAAGATCTACCTTAGTAAATAAGAATCTAGACAAAGAGCAAAGAACAATCCGTGAGCCAAATTCAACTGTTCACCCAATTTTGTAAATAAAGATGTGTAGAAATATAACCATACCCATTTTTATTTACTGTCTATGCCTACATTTGCAGAGCTGAGTAATTGCAACAGGCACTATATGGCCAGGAAAGCCTAAAATACTTACTATCTGTCCCTTCATAGAAAATGTTTCCCATCTCCTAATCTAGACATTAGCACAAACAATGGAGATGTAGCAGGAGAAATAGAGCATTTAAAGCATCACTCACAGACCACAAATCTGTGTTCCATAAGATACATGCAGTTCCTCTCCTTCCCACTACATTGATCCCTAAATTGTTTGCTACCTCTTCCTACTCAGAGTTAGGTTAACATTCTTTAATAGTGTATATCCCATGTTTTTGAGACCCTGGCTATAAATCCTGAAACCTCCTTCTTTATTCCTACAAAGGTAACACCAGGATCCCAGTAATGCATTCTGTCGGTGGTCATAATATTTCAGAACTTTCACGTTAATATATGCTGATTCAAACGCCATCACTCTTGCTTTTTGTTTTTGGGGTTTTTTTTGCAATTGGAAACTGTTGCCACTTCATGAAACTTATTAAAATGCATATTGTTTTTGCGGGAATTCTATTAAAATGTAATTTCAACCAGAAACAGCAATCCATCTTTCTAGGATCATTAGGTCCTTTTAAATGGGCATTCAATGCATTCAACCCTTCAGACAACAGCAATATCAGCTAGGCCACTACAAATGCAATGTACATTTTCAGTGCTACCCAAAGTTCTTAAAATCAATCCAAAATAACAAGATTTTAATCACCTAGCAATGTGTTTTTGTGGCCAAAGGTTAAATTATATAATTTGTCTGCCTTCCAGCGCTCTTGTACTTGGAGGCAAGAGGCCATGGAAGACATAATTTCTCTACCAAGGAAGGTTCAGACTTTTCCAAGGTCTCCCCACTTAGTCACTAACCCAGCCCTAGGAAGTGATGATTTGTCAACTTCCTATGATAACATATAAAATACACAATGATATAACTATGTAAACACAATGATGTTATGGCACCATTGCCTGCTCCAAGATGAAAAGTGATTGACAGGTTGACAGGTCATTAAAAAAACAGAGAGAGGGAGCTGAATTTGAGGAGGAGAACTACCACTGGTCCATGACCCTTACTTCCCCGTGTTGCCCTATGTAACTAAATCCTGAACATAACCATAGCATAAAAAACTAGGCTACTGATATGAATTGTAAATTTGTCACCACAGGTAACATTGCTCACTACCAATAAAGGTGAAGACATCAAGACGATGTGAATACTTCTTTTTAAAATTTTTAATTTTAATTATCTGTTCAAGTAGTTTTCTGACAATATGAATACTTTTATGGCTGTCTGTTTTAGATACTTCATGTTTGTGGAAAAGCAGCCAACATAATAATTTTAGTGTCTTGGAATTCCCCAAGCTCATACTTTCAATAAAACTAAACCAAAATGAAAATAACTTACTAGGCCGTTTTTCATAACCCACTTTTTTATTACTGAGTATGTCCTGTGGCAAAGGACTAGGAGGGCTCTCAAGGAAGTGGAACTAAAACCAAAATGAATTAAAACAACACTTAAATAAAAGGACCTTGAGGAAGCAATCTTAAAATATGACCAAGTTTTTTACAGAGTGCATAGATTAATGTTCAAGCCAACAATATGTTTCAGACCACCATCATAATATATGAAATGCATGTAAAGCCCTGACTGGTGTGGTTCAGCTGGTTGGGTGTCATCCAACAAAGGAAAAGGCTACTGGTTTGATTCCCTGTCAGAGCACATGCCTGGGTTGCCAGTTTGTGCCCCAGTTGGAGTGCATATGAGAGGCAACTGATTATGTTTCCTTTTCATATCGATGTTTCTCTCATTTTCTTTCTCACTCCCTTCCACTCTCTCTGAAAATAAATAAATAAAACCTATAAACAAACAAACAAACAAAATGCATATAAATATGTATTGGGTGTTCTGATCAAGATGGCAGCATGGGTGAACCACGGTACCTGGCACATCCCATGACCACATCAGAATTACAACTAAATTGCAGAATGATCATCATTCAAAAACACCTGAAACCTAGCTGAACAAAAGTCCTGTAACTAATGATATAAAGAAGAAGCTACGTGGAGACTAGTAGGAAGGCAGAGATGCAGATGGGCTGGTCCCACACCCACATGTGGCATATTTTGTATGGCAGATAAAAATCTGGAAGGCTCTCTTGGCTGCACAGGTCCCTCCTAAAGAGTGCTGGGTCCCAGACTCATATTAGAACCCCAGCACCAGGGTCCAGTGCCAGGGAGAGAAGTCCCCATAACTTCTTGCTGTAAATACCAGCAAGAATTGATGCTGAGGGAGACAGAGGACTTCTGGAGTCCCAAGCAGTTCCTCTTTAAGGACCTATGCATAGACCTATTTGGATTCACTCACTCTGAGCTCCAGCACTGGTGTAGGTACTCAAAACACATCACAGACATATGAGGAGGAACTGAATTGCCTGGCTTTTGGATGGGGGGTAAAGGGGCAGCTTTCTCCCAGACAGAAGAGCTGGTGGAAACCATTGTTCCTTTGCTAAGACCTCCCCAGCATAGAACCAGCAGACAAGTGCCATGTCTAACTCTTTATTAGCCTAGCTCACACTGTTTTCCTCAACCTGGTGATTTACAGAGATTCTACCCCACCCAACTTTTGGCACTCAAGTCATTTCCAGTGGCTTTTCCATATAAACAGCCTCTCTTGGCTCATGCTTTGGACTCCACTAGATTTTCTTACACAATCAGCATTTGGTCTGTGTGTACCCCACATTTTTGCTAAGTGGGCCCACCCTAGCACCAGTGGCAGCCAGGCTCAGTTTGTAGCTTGGCCTCTCCTGGGCATCTCCAAACCCAGCACAACTAAAGAAGCAGCCATCTGCAGATTGCTCTGTAGCATATACTGGGTGACCTAGGCAGGGCACAGGCAATGGCTGACCTTGCACCTCCTGGGAGGCCCAGAGCAAGTGGACAGCTTCAGATCACATGGGATTATAATCCACCAACCTCCACAAGTGACACACTCAAGGGGTAAACTTGGCAGGCACCAAAGCCCAAATTGAGTCCTGCTCTGTGGGGTCAGCTGCTACATAGCAGTTCTTCTGGTATGTGAGTTGCAGTCAGTCCTCACAGCTGATCAGCCTGGAAGTAAGTCCCTCCAAGTGGCATACCGATGGCAATCAAGGCTCATCTACAACAGGATAATGCACACAAGGCATATGGGCACACTTGGAGTGCCCAGTTCAGGTGACCAAGGAGGCTGCAGCATTGGACAACTACTGCATAAGGCCATTCTACCAAGCCTGGAAGACATAACAGCTCTACCTCACACATAAAAACACAGGAAAGCAACCAAAATAAAGAGACAGTACCTATTCAAGTACTTTGAAAACTTATCCCAGAACACCAATTCAAAAGAACTTATGCACCCGTATCTTTATAGCAGTGCTACTTACAATAGCCAAAAGTTGGAAATAGCCTAAATGCCAACTAATAGATGAGTGTATTAAAAACTATGGTACATTTACACAATGGAATACTATGAATCAGGAAAAAAGAATTTCTATCTTTTGCAACAGCATGGATGGAATGGGAAACTATTATGGCAAGAGAAATAGCCAGTTGGTGAAAGACAAATACTGTATGATCTCACCTAAAAGAGGAATCTACTGAACAAAATAAACTAATGAGCAAAATAGAACCAGAAGCATAGAATCGTGGAATAGACAAACAACTGTAAGAAGGGAGAGAAGAGGTAGGGACTGATTGAAAGAAGGTGAAGGTATTAGTCAAAGAATATATACGAAGGACCCATGGACATAGACAACAGTGTGGGGACTGACTATGGAAGTTGGGGAGGGAGCTGAATGAAGGGGGCAATGGGAGAAAAAATGGACAACTGTAATAACATAAACAAAATTTTTAAAAAGAAAATAGAATTGTTTTTGTATTTCAAGCAGAAAAATTGAGCTTGAAATGAGCACATTCAGCTTTGGGAAACATATTTAACCTAAGTTGTCTTGTTTCTAGATTTCAGGAGTTTTCAAATAAAATAGTTTGCATTATAAGTGGATAATAAGCAATATTTTACATAATTTGTATTCCTCAAAATGTGCTGTCCATTATGCCAACCTCCCCTTTTTAATACCCATTGTTACTAACACTAAATATTAATGCCCTGGCTGGTGTGGCTCAGTGGATTGAGTGCCAGCCTTTGAACCAAGAGGTCCCTGGTTTGATTCCTGGTGAGAGCACATGCCTAGTTTGTAGGCCAGGTCCCTGGTTGGGGGTGCGTTGGAGGCGACCGAATGATGTATCTCTGGTATATTGATATTTCTCTCCCTCTCTTTCTCCCTCACTTCCCCTCTTTCTAAAAATAAATAAATAGATCTTATAAATAAACAAATAAATATTCATTAAGCTGCATTAATAATATTCTAATTGAATATTATTACTCTTAATGAATAAATATTCATTAAGCTGTACTAAATAATATTCTAAATGCTGGTACACAATGAGTTATAAAAAACAGGTCACTAGATATTATCCTAGACATTGAGATTATAACAAAATTCTCAAATGATTTAGTTGGGGGTTCAGCTCCCATACAAAAAATAAAAATTACTGATAAAAAATATGATTTAGTATCAAGTGATTATCCTAGAGTATAGATGAGTACAAATTTCAGAAAAATGAGAAGCTGTTGTCAACAAGAGTGGCCAGAAATACATACTGGAATAAAAAAAAAAAAAAGTCTGAACTGAAGAAATTCTAAGAAATAAAAAGGAAGGAACAAAATTGAGAATATAAGGGCTAGAATTAGTAAATACAGAGAATTCATATAAGACACAGAAGAGAAAAATTGAGACTTAGGCTATGAATGCCAAAGTACAGTGTTTAGATTTATTTTATAAAATGGCAAGCGCAAATAAAAACTTTTGAACTGTGGGTGACATGAACAGAGATTTGTTTTACAAAGATTAATTTGGCATCAAAGGGCTATATAAATTGGGGGTAGTGTTACCAGACTAAAGAGATCCATTTTCTTGCACACATCAAAGCCAAACAAGACACAAACAGGGGCTTACAGCAAAGAAAGTAAGGGTTTACTAACTGAGAAAGTGGCTTGAACTTGGAGTCACAGGGGAGCTACTAATCAAAGACCTGGCTTCCTGATGACTCTTAGGCAATGGGTTATATAGGGGGAAATCATTAAACATGGTGACTAAGTGAGTTAAGGTCATGGTCCAGGTTGTGCTCTCTATTGACTAATCCACACTTAGGGTAGGAGATGGTTCATCAGTGCATTTACTCCTGACGTTTGCCATAGCATCACTTCCTTTGGTTCTGCCACTTTTTCTGGTTCTGGAGCTAAAACAAAACTGAGGTCTTTAGTTGATTGAAACTGTCTCTGTGGTCAAGAGATCTGAGGGTTTTTTCCCCAAATATATTTGACACTGACCAGAACCTCATTGTCCTGAGGGCTTAATCATTAAGGGAGTGGATGTGCAAAGGAGAGAGAGGTGGGTGAGTCAGCGTGCTAAATCAGGCCAGTTTGAATAAAAAAGGAAACAAAGAAGAAAAGATCATATTAAAGAATGAAGTTTCTGTGCAGTTACAATAGAAAGATGTTTTAGGAGCCTTCTGCAGAAGACTAAAAGTAAGATACTATGCTCTGCAATATGGTAGTGTAAGTGAAATTTAAAAAACATAAAATAATATTACAAATAAAAAATTAGTATAAATTTGTGAGTGACATCACATGGAGAGTAATTTGAAATGAGGTTAACATAAGAAAAAAAACGCTAGTTTATGAAACCTACACAGAGTAAAGTCAAGACCAGAGCCTGGAAAAGGTAGAAAGTAGAGGAAATAATGCTGTTATCTATGGCCACATTTAAAAAAAAATCAAATGAACACTGTTTTTGTAGTGGCTTGTTGTCTTGCACTTTCCCTTCCTAGGAGGCCACATCTTGTCTTTCTCTGTTATGAGCTACCTTTAACAAATGGAATCATTCAGTAAATCTTTTTCTTCAGTAATGCTTTTATTGTTTTTTATTTATTTAATATCTATTTATTGAATGCATACTAAATGTCATGCATTGCATTAAGTTGTGGGGACACAGTGATGAACAAAATAGACCATGCCTACCCTCAAGGTGATTAGGGCATAACGAAGAAATGTATTTAACAAATAAGTACAGAAATAATTATTGCATGTGATTACTTTGTATGCCATTAAGTACAAGTACTGAGGGCTATGAGAGTTTATAGCAGAAGAAATTACCTGAATGTGGTACAATGTTCTGAGAAAAATTCTTTGACAAATTAAAACAATATCTAATCTAAGACTTGAAAGATGAGTAGGGGTTAGCTAGGGTAGGAAGAGGTTGTTTATGTGCCTGCATGTGTCTGTGAATAAGAAAGAGAGAGATGAAGGCAATATCCTGCATGCAAGAAATAGACTGTGCAAGCATTGTGAAAGCAAAGGAACCTCGTACATTTCAGGAATAGAGAAGGTTGTATGGATAGAGCCAAGTGAGAAAGATCAGTGAAAGATGAGGATGAAGAAACAAGCAGTATTTATAATATCTAAGTCTTGTAGAGCTTTAAAAAATGTATCTATAGAGCAATGGAAAACTATTAAAAGGCTTTAGTGGGCTCTTTTTAACACTGGTGGAAGTGTAGGTACTGGAATGCAGAAAGACATGACGAGAAACAGAGAAACAATTTTGGAGGCTGTTGGTCTAAATTCAGGCAATTGGTCATGGTGGCCTGAAGCAGTAGCAATAGGGTTTGAAAGAAGCGAGCACAGTCAGGACACATTTTGCACATTTGGGAAGTAAAACGGGCAAGGTTTGATAATTAACTGGATGTGACAGAGTGAGGTAGAGAGATCATCAGGGATAGCTCCCAAGTTTCTGAAAAGAGCAACAAAGTGTATGAAGTCACTCACCAAGCTAAGTTTAGAAGAGAAGCTGGTTTGATAGGGGTATACCTGGGGTTCAGTTTTTGGCTGCGAGACACCAACATGGAGGATTCAAATAGGCCATTTTGTATATGGGTCTTGAGATCAAGTGTATTTAATGTTTAATATTCGAATGAAGCATTTTGCTGGAAGGGGATTTCTGATCATTAAAATGTAAAAATAATTTTCATTAATTATAGTTTCTATATTAGGAGAACTGAAATTTTCATCTAAAGTGAACCTGGAAGCTTAAAAACTAAGTACATTTTATTCATTTAATTCGAATGAGAAGAAATTACCTTTTTAAAAGAGCATCAACTAGTTGCATAAGTGTTAAGTGATGATTATTTATTTAAATGCAAACAAGAACTGTCCAAGGTCAAATTTCTGTTCATACAGAAAAGCGTGGCATTTGACAGCCAGCATGCCCTTCCTTGTCAGCACTTGGCACCTTCCTCCCCCCACCCCCAGCCCTGCTCCAGGCGAGTAACATTTTGCCACAGACTACCTGTAGATTACAAAAGATATGTAATTAGGAAGAAGCCATTTAAAAAGGCATCTCCTGCCCTCAAAAATCAAAAGATATAAATGCAATGTTGAAATATAAGCCATCTTGGAAGTAATTGCCTCTAACTTTTCTCCAATGAACAAGTCCATTCCGTGCCTGAATATATTATGTTACACTTTGCTAGAAATCTTCTAATGAAAGGAACCTATATCTCAAGGAAATTACTTTACAGTCATTCAGTTGTTTATTTATGCATGCTAGATGTTCTATATATAATAATCTAACAAAGCACGATGCTAGATGCAGGACAGCAAGAAGTTGTTTATAAAGCAGGAGCCCTTCTTTCTGTCATTTTCCATTTGTGTTTGTGTGACCATGTTTTCTGTCCCAATCACTTGGGAAAGAAGTGAGCTTCTATTAATTGTTTTAGTTGTTCCCTGCCTGGTGTGGCTCAGTGGGTTGGGCATCGCTCCACAGACTGAGAGGTCACTGGTTTGATTCTTGGTCAGGGCACACACCTGAACTGCAGGTTCTTGGCCAGGTTCTTGGTTGGGGTTGTGCAGAGGCAACCAATCAGTGTTTCTCTCTTTCCCTTGTTCCCTCCCTTTCTGTTTCTCTAAAACTAAATAAATCTTTTTAAAAATTGTTTCAGTTTTGCTTGTCTATTTAAGATTCCTTTTAGAATCTTAAGATTTCATTGAATGCTCTAAGAACTCTGCAACACCAATTCGAAAGAACCTATGCACCCCAATGTTCATAGCAGCACAATCTACAATAGCCAAGTGCTGGAAGCAACCTAGGTGTCCATCAGTAAATGAATGGATCGAAAAACTATGGTACATTTACACAATGAAATTCTATGCAGCAGAAAGAAAGAAGGATCTCCTACCCTTTGCAACAGCATGGTTGGAACTGGAGAGCATTATGCTGAGTGAAATAAGCCAGGTGGTGAAAGACAATTACCATATGATCTCACCTATAAGTGGAACCTAATCGGCAAAACAGAAAAGCACACAAAATATAACCAGAGACATGGAATTAAAGAACAAACTGACAGTAATGAGAGGGGAGGTGGGAGGAGATAAAGGGGGGAGAAACGGGAGGGGTTTTCAAAAACATGTCTGAAGGACACATGGATGACACTGAAGGGGGATGGGATCGAGGGTGGGAGATGGGGATGGTTGGGGTGGGTGGGAGTGGAGGGGAGGAAATGGATAACTGTACTTGAACAACAATATAAAAGTATATAAAAAAGAGGCACATGGAAAAAGAAAGAAAAAAACACATGAATCATATATGGGTACTGTCCCCCCAGACAGCTTCAAGCCTGGTAGGTATGAAAGAAAATTGCAATACTAAGAAAAATGAGGATAAAAGAAAGTATTGAATACATAATAAAATATCATAGTAATCCAGGATATAAAGAGTTCACTTTAGCTGGTAAATGACTTAAGACCTATAATGGAAATTGTTTACCTACTCTGAACACACTGTTTTTATCTTCAATTTAAAACAGCCATGAATTTGATGAATTACACATTCCAAAGGTGGACCTTGACTAGTTTCACTCAAAGGCTGGCCCTGCTGACCTAATCAACAAGAATGGAAAGATGACTTGATCCAATTTTTAAAAAGCCAAGGACCTTTATTGAATTGCAGCAAGGATCTGGGTGGCACAGAAGTATTGTCTTTTGCTCTACGTGATGTAGAAATACAACTGCAAGGCTTACATTTACTGCAACATTTTGTAACTGTGAAGGAAACCAACCTGAGGATAGACTACATAAAGCATTAGAGAGCCAGGGGAACCATGGAAAAATAGCTTTGGGGCCTGATGAAAATGCACAGAGCTTTCTCTTTATCTTAATTTTTCAATGGCATGAACCTTTCTTTTATTTATTAATTATACTAATTTGAGTAGTTCTCTGTTATTTATAATCAAACTGCTCCGACTGCTAAAATAGTCACAGAGGAATTAGCATCTCAGCTACAATTTGAAAAATGGTTAAGATTGGAGCCTAGAAGGGAAAAGGGAAACATTTCAGGTAACAGAAATAAGTAATTATATATTTATTAGCTTGTAAAATGCATATTCTTCATTACTATAATAATACAAAAGTATTTTAATATTGTTCTTCTCATAATCAACTTGCATTTTCACTGAAATATGGTCACTTCTCATTGAAATCTACTGTAAGGCAATAAAAACCCACTGCAAATTTTTAAACAAGAGCATAATAAGATAATAGCTGTAGCTTAGTAAGATTTATCTGAGAGCAACATCTAAAGTGAATTTAAATAGACATATTGGAAATAGAGCAATTTATTAGGTTTGTTTGTTTGTTTATTTGTCTTGCAGTCAGCCAGTAATCCAAGTAGAATTAGTCATTATCCTTTTTCATTTTTCAATTACAATTCACATACAATATCGTATTAGATTCAGGTGTACAACACAGTGATTAAATATTCATATAACTTATGAAGTAATCACACAAGTCTAGTACCCATCTCCCACCATACAAATTTATTATAATATTATTGCCTATGTTCCCTATGCTGTGCTTTATATCCCCATGACTATTTCTACAACTGGCAATTTTTATGTTTTAATTCATTTTACTTTTGCATGTATCTCCTCAAACCCCCTCCCATCTAACACCTAGCAATTTGTTTTCTGCTTCTGTGAGTTTGTTTCTGTTTTGTTTGTTCATTTATTTTGTTTTTTAGATTCCACATATGAGGGAAATCATATGGTATGTGTCTTTCTCAGTCTAACTTATTTCACTTAGCTGTTTCATAATGTCACAACTAGCAAGATTCCATTCCGTTTTTTAATATATTTTTATTGATTATGCTATTACAGATGCTTCATTTTCCCCCTTTAAACCTTTTATCCCTCTCTCTTCCTCCAACTCCCCCACTGATAACCCTCCATGTGATCTCCATTTCTGTGATTCTGTTCCTGTTCTAGTTGTTTGCTTAGTTTAATTTTGTTTTTGTTTTTTAGGTTTGGTTGTTAATAGCTGTGAGTTTGTTGTCATTTTACTGTTCATAGTTTTTATCTTCTTTTTCTTAGATAAGTCCCTTTAACATTTTATATGATAAAAACTTGGTGATGATGAACTCCTTTAACTTGACCTTACCTGGGAAGCACTTTATCTGCCCTTCTATTCTAAATGATAGCTTTGCTGGATAGAATAATCTTAGATGTAGGTCTTTGCCTTTTATGACTTGGAATACTTCTTTCCAGCCCCTTCTTGTCTACAAGGTTACTTTTGAGAAATCAGCTGATAGTACAACAGGAACGGGAGTTGTAGGTAACTCTCTTTTTTTATCTTGCTGCTTTTAAGATTCTCTCCTTATCTTTAATCTTTGCCAATGTAATTATGATGTGCCTTGGTGTGTGTTTCCTTGAGTCCAACTTCTTTGGGGCTCTCTGAGCTTCCTGGACTTCCTGGAAGTCTATTTCCTTTGCCAGATTGGGGATGTTCTCTGTAATTATGTTTTCAAATAATTTTTCAATGTCTCGCTCTTCCTCTTCTTCTTATGGCACCCCTATGATTTGAATGTTGGAATGTTTAAAGTTGTCCCAGAAGTTCCTAAGCCTCTCCTCATTTTTTTTTGAATTATTGTTTCTTCATTCTGTCCTGGATGAATGTTTCTTTCTTCTTTCTGCTCCACATTGTTGAACTAAGTCCCAGTTTTCTTGCCATCACTGTTGGTTCCCTGTGCATTTTCCTTTAATTCACTTTTCATAGTCTTCACTCTTTTCTCTATTTTGCAACCATACTCAACCAATTCTGTGGGCATCCTGATTATTAGTATTTTGAACTGTGCATCTGATAGGTTGGCTATCTCTTCATCACTTAGTTGTATTTTTTGGAACTTTGATCTATTCTTTCATTCGGGCCATTGCGGGGGCATGTCTCGGTACACCTGTTACATAGTAAGGGGCAGAGCCTTAGATGTTCACCAGGGTTGGGCAACCCATATCACTGTGTTGTGGCACTGAATGTTAAAGAGGGGTCCAAAATGAAATAATGTTGCTTGCTCAATTCTCTGCTGGCTGTCAGTAATTTCCCCACTACCCACAAGCAAATTGGGTCTTTCTGGTGCTGATTCCCAGGTGTGTGGATTTGTGTATATTCTAGGACCTGTGAGTCTCTCCAATGAACTCTCCTCTGAGGCTAGGGGTTTCTCCCAACACCACAACTCCCATGTTTTTACCACCAGAGGTTTTTAGGCTTTATTTTCCCATGCTGGAAACCTGGGTTGCATGGTCTGTCTCGCTCCCTAGTTATTCCTCCTGGTTTATCTGAATGAAAATGTGGAACTACCCCCTTCTCCAGCTGTTGCCACACCCTGTCTTCAAGCTGCCTTGCCCCCCCATTTCTCCAGCCACCACCTTCCCTTGAGTCCTCTCTATTCCAGCTGCCTGTCTCCACCCCTCCTACTAGCCTGGATGAATATTTCTTCTTTAACTTCTTCACTGTTAGACTTCCAAACAGTCCAGTTTTCTGGTATTCCTGGTTTTTTTTTTTGTTTTTTAAATTTGTTTTTCTTCTTTTGATTGTGCCAGGAGGTACAGTATCTACCTACATCTCCATCTTGGCCAAAAGTCTAATCTCTTTCTTCAGTGTTGTATAGTTTTCTGAGTACAGGTCTTTTATCTCCTTGGTTAGGTTTTTTTTCCCCAATACTTAATTTTTCTTGTTGCTGTATCAAATAAGGGTTTTTTTCTGATTTTTCTTTCTGATATTTCATTGTTGGCGTACAAAAATGCCTTCGATTTCTGAGTATTGACTTTGTACCCACTGTTTTGCCAAATTCACTTATTAGGTTGAGTAATTTTTTGGTGGACTCTGTAGGATTTTCTATGTATACTACCATGTCATCTGCAAACAATAATAGTTTTGCTTCCTCCTTTCTAATTTAGATGCCTTTTATTTCTTTCTCTTGTCTGATTGCTGTGGCAATCAGTACTTCTAATACTCTTTTGAATAGGAGTGGTGAAAGCACACATCCTTGTCTTGTTGCTGGTTTTAGTGGGAAAGCTTTTATTTTTTGCTTCCTGAGTATGATGTTGGCTGTAGGTTTCTCATATGTGGCATTTAGTATGTTGAGGAATATTCCCTCTACTCCCACCATGCTGAGTGTTTTTATCATATATGGTTCCTGTACTTTATCAAATGCTTTTTCCACATCTATTGATATGATCATGTGATTTCTAACACTTGCTTCTGTTCTCCTTCTGATATCCCTATTATGTGGATATTATTATGTTTCATGTTGTGCTGCCCCCTCTCATATTTCCTTAACCTCTCTTGGTTCTTTTTGAGTCTTTTTTCTTTTACTTGCTCTTTCTGGGAGTTTTTCTTCTATCTCGTCATCCAGCTTGCTGAGTCTATCTTCTGCTTCATCTATCTTGTTCTTCATTCCTTTTACTGTGTTATTCAATTCAGAAATTGTATTATTAATTTCCTCTTGGTTCTTGTTCATATTTTCTATATTCTTTTTCCTGCTGATATAGTTTACAGTAAGTTCTTTGTAGTTTCTCTGAAGTTTTTGGTAATTTTCACTGAGTTCATTGAGATTCCTTATAACCATAGTTTTGAACTCAATATCTGATAGTTGAATTGCCTCTATTTCCTTTAGCAGTCTTTCTGAGGATTCCTCCTTTTCTTTAGATTGGGAGTTGTTTCTTTGTCTTCCCATTATTTGTGAGACTCTTCTTCTTTGCTTCTGCTTCTTGAATTGATCTGTTGCAACTCCCTGACTTTGTGGTATGAACTTCTATGGTACGAGGCCTGTGAGATTCAGTGGTGCAGTTTCCTTGTTGACCTGAACTTGATGCTCTGGGGATATTTTTTATATCATTTATGTTGGCTCTATGGATGTAATTGGGTTTGGATTGCTGTCGGGTCTTTCTTTGGTGGGTCTTTCCCTCAAGCTGTTTGACTGAGGGTCATTCCACCCACCACGACTTATATGCTGTTGTGCAGATGGTACCAGAACAAAACCACAAAGTATAAAAAACAAACCCAGACCCACAAAATAATTCCAACTCCCCCACAATCCCACTATTAACAGCAAATGAACTAGAATAATAAGGGTGTAAAGAGATTAAGACTATTATAAAAAAAGGAGAGAAATAAACTGTAGTATAAAATCTAGTGACTTAATATGCAAACTTGCTGGACAAGAAATGAATCTTAAAAAGCTATGCAGGAAAGAAAATATCACAAATCATGGAGAAGACCATAGCGGATTTCATTTCAGTAGCCTCTGGTATTTACCAATATTTTTTATTCCTGGATCCACCTCTAATGGTGTGAAATGTTGACCCCATCTGACCTTAGGCAGCCTGTTCAGGACTTGCAGGGATCTACTGTCTGTGATTGTCTCCTTCAGTTGTTAATCTAGTCACTCTGCACTCAGCACTCAGGCTTAATCCCCAGAGGTTGAGGCAGAATCCCTCCTGGTATGGGGCTATTGTTTTCCCCTCTGAGGCGAGTTGTCTGCCTGAGCAGGATGGCTGCTGCCATATGGGTGATGACTCAGCATGAGGATCCTGGCGTCTACTCTCTCAGCTCTCTCCCTAAAGCTTCTGTCCCCAGTCTCTCCTCAGGTGTCTCTAGCCCACACTGCCCCCACCTTTGCCAGAACCTAGAATAAGTGGCTGCAAATGAAAACTTGCGCATTGGCTCTTTAAATGGTTCTTCGCATCTCCAGCCGTCTGTCTCTGGCAAAGAGCAACCCTGCCATTTTTTTCCCACTGGTTGTTATCTGTGTACTTTTGGGACTCTGGTACTTTAGGCTGGGGATCCCAGCTTAGAGTTTAGACCCCACTCTTCCCATGGGGATCCAACCAGCCACTTAATTATCCCTCCAATGCTGCTGCCTGTGGGCACCCTGCCAGCCTTATTGAGTCTGCACTGCACTCCTTACTATTCAGGTTGTGCTGAAGCTGATTCTTCTGTCTATCCATGGTTATAAGGCTTCTCTCTTGCTACTGTTCAGTTGTTCGTTCTGCATGATTCTTCCACAACTTAGTTATAATTCCAGATTGGTCCTGGGAGGATGTTAGTGTGGCTTCCATTCACTCCTCCACCATCTTACACCTCTCACTACCATTTTTAAGCACCTCCTCCATATTTATGTTTTATTATTATCTTTGACTTCTTTTCTGTGTGTGTTTTTGTGCATCCCATAATTTATCTTTGTAATTCTACATGATCTTTCTACTTTTGCATTTTTTCCCTTGAACTAGATCTGTACTTGTTTTATCTACTGCTTTGCTAAGAATTTGTCTTCATCAGTGAATATTTTTTCTTTCCTATATTTTCTTACTCATATTTTTTTATCTTTTCTACTGAAGGAAATCCCTTTAATATTTCTTGTAATACTAATTAAGTGAGAATGAACTTCTTTTGCTTTTTCTTGTCTGGGAAACTTTTTATTTCTCCTTGCATTGTAAAGAATAACCTTGATGAATACAACAGTCTTGGTTGTAAGTTCTTGCATTTGATCACTTTGAGTATTTTGTGCCAATCTCTTCTGGCCTGCAAAATTTCTGTTGAGAAATCCACTGACACTCTTATGGGAGCTCCTTTGCAAGTAACTAACTGTTCTCTCACTACTCTTAAGATTCTCTCTTCGTCTTTTACCTTTGACATTTTAATTAAATGTGGACCCCTCTGGGTTCATCTTTTGAGGAGTTCTCTGTACTTCCTGAACACTTATGTCTATTACTTCACAAGATTAGGAAAGGTTTTAGTCATTATTTCTTCAAAGAGGTTTTTAATACTATCTTCTCCACCTGATATACCTATGATGTATCCAGGAAGGAATCTCTGGGACAACATCAAGTGTTATCTCAAAGATCCCTTACACTATCTTCATATTTTTCTCTTTTTGCAGCTCTAATTGTGTGTTTTCCACTACCTAGTCTTCCATATCTTTGATTTGATTCTATTTCATATAATCTAATGCTGATTCCTTCTAATGTAGTCTTCATTTTATTTTTGTCTAATATTTTATTTTTTTCTTTATTATATTTTCCATTATCATTTAGTCCTTTTATACTCCCTTTTCCCAGAAATCACCACACTGTTGTCCATATCCGTGAGTCCTTTTTCCTTTTTTGTCAGTCCCTCCACACTCTCACTTCCCCCCTCCAGTTAGCTGTCATCCTGCTTCTGACTGGCTTATTTCACTTAGCATAGTATTCTCCAGGTTCATCCATAACATACTGTTACAAAGGGTAAAATTTTCTTCTTTTATGGCTGAGTAATATTCCATTGTGTAAATGTTCCATAGTTGTTTTATCCACACATCTACTGAGAGACACTTTGGCTATTTCCATATCTTGGAGACTGTAAACAATGCTTCAGTGAATGTGAAAGTACTTATGTTCTTCTGAATTAGTGTTTTGGGTTGCTTAGATATATTCCCAGAAGTGTAATCACTAGGTCAAAAGGCAGATCCATCTTGAATTTTTGGAGGTATCTCCATACTGCTTTCTACAGTGGCTGTACCAGTCTGCATTCCTAGCAACAGTGCATAAGGGTTTCCCTTTCTCCACGTCCTTGCCAGCACTTGTTGTTTGTTGATTTATTGATGATAGCCATTCTGACAGATATGAGATAATATCTCTGTGGTTTTAATTTGCATTTCTCTGATGATTAGTGACATTGAGCATCTTTTCACATGTGTATTGCCCATCTGTATGTCCTCTTTGGAGAAATATCTATTCAGGTTCTTTGCCCAGTTTTTAATTGGGTCGTTTGTTTTTTCAGTGTTGAGTTTTATAAGTTCTTTATAACATTGGGATATTAACCCCTTATCAGATGCATTGACAAATAAGTTCTTTCATTCTGTGTAGTCTTCACTTAAATGAAGACTTATTGTGTTCATCATTTTTTTGTATTCTTCATTTTTGACTGGTTCTATTTTATGGTTTCTATCTTTTTGTCAAGCTTATCCCTGAGTTAATGTATTCTTTCTCTAAGTTCATCGAGCATCCTCACAAGCGATGTTTTGAACTCTGTATCTGGTATATTGCTTACTTGTCTCCATTTTGTTTAGTTCTTTTTCTGGGGTTTTGTTTCATTCTTTCATTTGGGATATGTTTCTGTGTCTCTCATTTAGTCTGCCTTTCTGTCTTTGTTTCCTTTTTTAGGTTGATCTGCTATCTCACAGTTTGGGCACAGTGGCCTTATGTAGTATTTGTCCTATGAGGCCCAGTGCCACAGTTGCTCTGTTCACCTGAGCTGGGTGCACTGGGAGTGCCCCTTGTGTGGCCTGTGCGTGCCCTCCAATTGTAGCTGAGCCTTGATTTCTGTTGGCATGTCAGTGGGTGGGATTGGCCCTCACTTTGACTGGCTATGAAGGCTGGCCATAACTACAGTGGAGAAGCTGTTGTGCAGGGACTGACCCACAGAGCAGGGGTCACTTTAGTGTAGCTCAGGTGCCAGCTGAATCTGCCCTTCAAGT
Organism: Artibeus jamaicensis; assembly: GCF_021234435.1. Lineage (NCBI taxonomy): Eukaryota > Metazoa > Chordata > Mammalia > Chiroptera > Phyllostomidae > Artibeus > Artibeus jamaicensis. Next base: position 16,465,263 of record NW_026521911.1, on the reverse strand, counting down.
GTGTCATTGTGGAGCCAGTTTGTTCGGTGGTTCTCTGTTGTTGTTTGAAGCTGGCCACCAGGTATGTTGGTTCTGCAGCCTCGTAGAAGTGGCTCCAGTGCAAACAAATGTTGGCTGCTATTAGCACCTGGCTCGGGGCTGCCTGGTGTCAAATCCAAAGTGATCTGTAGTTGGTTGCCTTTTGTACTAGGCTTGAATGCACTTGGGAGAGGCTATCCTGCAAACCAAGGCTGGGTGCCACTAGTGCCAAGCTTTTAGTAAGCACCACAATGTGAGCTGAGGCCAACCACCACTTGTACCATTAGCAGTCACTTAGTTGAAGCTACATTCTCCACCAACAGTGGCCACAGCTTATGCCAGGCTTGGGATCACTTAGTGGGAGTTAAAATGCCCGTTAAGACTGGTTACTGCTTGTGCTAGACTTCGGGCTGCTTTGCAAGTAGTATAGCACACTCTGAGGCCAGATACTACTAGTCTGGGGCTTGTGGACTTTTGAGAGATTTTAGAAACATCTGTAGCATGAGCTGAGTTAGGCCACTTCTATGGAAAAACCACTGGAAGTATCTCAGGCCTGATGCAAAGTTGAATGGACATGGTCTCAGGAAATCACCAGGGAAGGGCAAACAGTATTAGCCAGGTTAATGAAGAGCTCAGATTTGGCATCGGCCAGCATCTGCAAGCAATTTCATCCCTGGACAGAGCTGCCCTGCCCCCTGCCCCTTCCAGCCCTCCACCTGAAACTAGTTAATTCAGTTTCTCCATGTATGTCCCTGGCACTGTTCAAGCTGCTGCCCCATACTGGATCCCAGAGCAAGTGATTTTGTGACCAAGAGGAATGCCTGGGACTTACTGACACCATCTCATTCACATACAATCACTGCTGGTTTTCACAGCCAAATGTTATGGGGACTCCTCTTCCTGGCACAAGTGCCCCAGGCTGGGAAGTTCAGTGTGGGGCTGGAACCCCTCAGTTTTCAGCATGGAACACACCGCAGCCAACACATTTCTCCCAATTCTTAATCAGCACACGGTGAGTGTGGGTCCTGCCCCTTCCCAGTTTCAATCCCTCCTACTGGTCTTTTTGTAGCTTCTTTGTATTATTAGTGATAAGACTTCAGTTCAGCTAGTCTTCACATGGATCTCAATTTGTTCGATAATTTAGTTATAATTTTGATACGGTTATGGGAGCACATGGGCACAGCATTTACTTACTCTGCCATCTTGACTGGAAGTCTAACTGGGGCTTTTCATTTGAGTAGAGGTAATAGAAAAGAGAAAGAGGTGAATATCATAGCTATCATGCAGGGAGAATTGGTTGAAAATATAAGTTAAATATTAACCCAATGCCAGTCAAATAATAGGAACTCGATACATTACAGTTTTCCTTTGATTTCTTTAGACTTTTCTATACTTGGTAAGAGAAGTAAAGCTGGACTCACATAGGCCAAAATAAAATAGAATTGGACTCAGGTCAATTTCATGACATTGGACACTGGAAAATGTTTTAAAGAATTGGAAAACCAGGGATTCTTGAAAGAACTTCATTGAAAGTTGACCATGTAGTCAAGACTGAGTAGGAAGATTTTGGAGGATGTGATCTTTTGTGAATAAAAGATGCTGTCCTTGATTAGAGACTTCAGTTACCTGAAGGGCCACCTGAAAAATGCCATTCTCTGCAGTGTGAGCGATTCCACCCAACACTGACAAAGTGACGGTTTGGTGACATACCACATTTCCCTGCTTCTGTCAACAAATGCTATACCCATAAAAATGAGATTAAGTACAAAAGTGAAAACAGCCTAAAAGTATGTTTTGAATACATTACTGAATGTGAAGTGAAATTCAAACAGCATGTAAAGTACTGGAGGGAAAATAAACCAGCATAATAATAAGCCCAGTGACATACTGTAAAGCAGTTATTTTCCACTAAAAGATACTCTCTTAACCACTTAAAAAAATGCCAGTACTCTAGTCTCAGCAAATATTCTTGTATTCATCATTATAGATTATGAAAATTTTATTTACAGAGCATTCAGTACTTTGCTTTTATTCACTGTTTCCTTTTATAGTTATGTACAATATTATGCTTTAAGAAATCAAAAATCATATTCTAGGTAATGTGCACTGACATGAAACAATTATATTTCATGATTTGTCAGTGAGTTTATGGTTCACATCATTTTCTCTTGCATTTATCTATTTCTACCCACCCAAACAAATGCTACATTTTTATAAAAATTTGCTGTCAATAGTTTAAATGTACAAATGCCTTCAATTTCCATTTTTGTCAGATATTACAAAAATGTTCAATATTGAAAATATGTGTGGCTCACTAAATAGGTATATTTTTTAAAATACTATTAAACAAGTCAACTGATTGGCAAATAGGAAAACATTATCATATTTGAATTATTCAGAGCTATGTCTTTCGATGTGTGATTTCCAGGCAGAAAAGGAGGAAAGCTTCTAGCCTAATGGAGAGACAGGCAGACAGCTTCATCCACAAAACTTGTTCATGTAGAAATGTTTCTATCATCTTCTTCCAGTCCTACAAAGACAAATTATGAATGACCTCTCTTCAAATGGTCAGAATTCGTAAAATATTTCTTTTGGAAATTTAATGTTCATTTAAATTTTAGTGTTTATTGTTATATAGATACTCTTTGGATCACTTTTCTCTACCTGTATTTCTGCACTTTGTAACACAGATTCCCACCTACTATTCTTCAACATAGTGTCCTGAGAAGAGCAGTTGGCTGGGAAACCTGAATTCCAGTGTAAGCTCCAACAGTAAGGGTTGTAATGTTTGGGGCAGGATCTTAACTTACCCAAAAGTTCCTGTCTTGCTTCGCCTTAGATCTTACACTCCTTCATAACTCAGTGCTATCTGTAAAACAAAACAAAACTAAAACCAACACATAGTATCAAATATTAAAAATGTTAAATTACTTGGGATCTTTTAGGGGAAAAAACAAACAACTGCTTTGGTGAACATCAGCCAAAAGTTTATTTTTCTCAAATATCAACCTCTGGGATATATGTCTCCCATTCTCCTAAGATTATGCAAAGAGAATCCAAGAAATTGAATGTGAAAGGTTCGATTTTATGCATTTTTATTATGCCACTTTTATGCACATTCTTAATTCCTAGGTAAGTCTTCTGTTCACAAACTCTATACACTCTCAACAAAAAGAGGGAGGGAGAACACGTAAGGTCACTGAAAGAAGAGATAGAGCTTTGAGGCAGGGATGTGAGATGCTTGTTTGTTTGTTTGTTTGTTCGTTTGTTTGTTTTGTCAGATGCAGATGGGTGGTGAGCAAAGAGGGAGGCAGGGAAGATGTTAGAAATCTCCTGATTTCTGGGCACACCGAATGTGCGCAGAAATCAGGAGAAGAATTAGCAATAAAATTCCACCCAGGAGAGTTGAACTTCATTTTGCCCACTTAGTGCCTTCTCCACCCTCACTTGCAAATATTGGAGGTTTGCAGGCTAGAGGGAGATTAAGCAGCTGACCGTTTTGAGCAAGATTTAGAGAGGAAGCATTAGTGCTTAGAATTCTGAGGCCTAGCATAATGCAGTGCCTGGGAGCTCAGCTCACTCAGGGCTGTGACTTCTGTTTGCCTCAGGCTCCTAGAGAAGCAACTTCTTCACTTTTAGAAGCAAGCAGGGCAAAGTACAGGACTGTGGTATTGAAGACATCTGACCCCAAAGAGTCCTAGCACTACTGATTTTGGCCCCATGTTTCATCCAGGGTACCAAGAGAGCATTAGGTCCTAGATCTTGCCAAAATGGCTAATAGAGAGTTGCTGGCCATGAAAACTCCTTTCAATCTTTGACTCATCTCTTCTAACCAGCACTCAAGGATCAAAACAATCATATAACAAGGAGTCCACTTCTTTCTCCAGAAACAAGTGAGTGGATGGGGCAACTTAATTTTCTCCTACCCGGAGACAAATGGGGGCTCCTAATGGTTTCTCTTTGCTCCCCTATGATTCCAAGTTTAATGCAATTGCAGTCAGAGAGCACAAGGGACCCAGCTGGGAGCGACATGCAACGACCAGTCATGAGGAAAACACAAGTGTGATCATAAAGAATGTAAGGGCTGTAAGAAATTTTTTTAACATAAACTATTTACAGCACTACTTTTGAGCAGAAACAGTGGAGTTACATGTAATCCCTTCATAGTTCTAAACCAGAAATAGGAACATAAAACCACAGAAGTCTGTGATCACCTGTTGCTGTGGTTAGGTGTCAGTTTTGTTCAAATATCTGCTCTGCTGGAGACCAGGTAGGAATTTAGGATAATCTCTTATCAGTCTAATACTGCAATAGAATTTTTTATCTCCTGGTTTTTAAAAGAAAAGAAAAAAATAAACAGCTTAACCCATCTCTAAAGAGCAAACAGGAATGTGGCAAGGAGTATCACCTTGACTCCAGGGTCTGTCATCAGTATTCATACCCTCTTCCCTCCTGACACCCATGGCCATTCTGTCCAGGTGGGAAGATTATTCACTGTTTAACAGCATCTACCATAAGCATATTGAGCATTCGGGGCCCTGGGGACAGGGAGAGGGAACCTCAGACTAGAAGAACAAAGCAGAGCCCTGGAGAGCTTGCATTTAGTTTTGGGAGAGAAAGGCTCTCAGGGAGATGAAAGTCCTCAGGCGTGTTGGGATGAGCCTAGAGGCACCATCTATAGAAAGGGTGTCACATTACTTAAAGGTTTGTTGAAACAAAAACAAATTTTAAAAAATAGGTGGGGAGAACAGGTTGCAAAAGAGTTCAGATCTTTTTCATTTGGGCAGACCTGGTTTAAATTAGAAGCAGAATGGAAGAGTTCTATTTTCATTGGCTTCCTCACTCCACAATATGTGCCGATCCTTCTCCATCATCCTGTTCCCTGCTACCTAAGCTTTGGGTGTGGTGTTACCAGCCTGTGTCAAGTGGTCTGGCTCTGGGCCCAGGCTGAGCAAACCCAGTGAAGCTTACTGAGCCAAGTCCAGATCCTCAAAGCACCTCAAACATGTGGTCTTCTCTCCTTAGTCTAGACCAGTGTGGTCCCACATGGCCAAAAAGGGACACATCTGTTTTAAAAAGGCTCAGAATATTGCAGTGGTAACACAAATGATCTCAAATCCAATGACAGATGAGAAAACAGGCTTAGATAGGGCAAGTCAACTCCAGTCACAGATTACGGCAGAACTAACATTTGAACTCACTTTTGAAAAACCCTGACTCTGTGTTTGTCTTTATTACTTTCAGCTTCCCACCACTTTACCAGAGGAGTTTTCTTTAAGTTCAATATCAGTATCTTTTTGTACCTGCTGATTGTGTTACCACAACTCAATGTAGTAATGGTAAAGATAATTTTGACCAAAAAAGAAAAAATAAGAAAACTGAGAAAATAAAGCTCACACGACACAATAACTAGAGGATATATTGATTTAAGAATGGATAAAAATATATCTATGCCATTGCAGGAAGAGATTGTAATGTAATATGCAGGGAGGGAGAGATAAGAGTAATAAGAATTTTCAAAACATGTATCTTTTATAATGAATGTATGAGCAATGTTATTAGCTCCTGGAGCCAGAATGATAGCAATAGGCTGTTCTCTGGGGCCAGAGAACAGGTTCTCTTTCCCCTCCAAGCTTCTGAGTTCCATTCTTGAAGAAAATAGTATAATTTTTCTGCAGAAATAAATACCATATATCAGGAGATTTTCGTAAAAGACTTTGAAATGGACAAAAGGAATTATTGAAGTGTCTCTTTAATGGAATGCTGGGCACTCTCTAACAGACCCTTCTGTGGTTATAAGTTTCTGTAGAGGAGCCTGTGCCATTCATTATTTTTGTGCCATTGTATAATTCTGTAATTTATTTAAAATGTACAATAATGCACAAAAATGTATGTTTTAAAGGCAGGAAAAAATGATTTTATTTAAGAGACAGACAAAAGAACCTTGTTAATGCTGATAAAAAAAGAAGCATTAGAAGGCATTAATAGTAAAAGCAATTAGCTGTTACAGCAGCTGATGCAGTACTGCAGATATCCAGTGATAAGTAAAAAAATACCGAGCATCTGGTCAAAGTGGCAGCATGCACAGACATGGCTTGTCTCTTTCCACAACCACGTCAAAATTACAATTAGGGACTTCCGGCCAAGATGGGGAGGCATAGGTACACACACTGTGCCTCCTCGAACAACCAAAATTAAGGATAACAAAAATTTAGAAACAAAAAAACAACCAGAACTGACAGAAAATTTAAAAGTATGGAAGTCTGACAACCATTCATGCAGACCAGTAAGAGGGGTGGAGTCGGCAGCCAGTGGAGAGAGGTCGTGGCAAGAAAAAGCGGTGGCTGGTGACCCAGGCACACAGGTGGCATTTGGCAGACCCTAGGCATAGGGTGGCAATGGGCAGACACAGTGAGGCATGCAAGGTGGATAGCTGACTTCAGTCATACTTTCACATGCAGATAAACCAGGAAAAAAGGAGTAGCAAGACAGACTGTGCAACCCAGGGCCCCAGCACAGGGAAATAGAGCCCAAAAGCACGGATTAAAAACACTTGTGGGGTGAGGTGCCAGGAGAGACTACCAGCCTCACAGGAGAGTTTGTTGGAGAGACCCACAGGGTCCTAGAATGTACACAAGCCCACCCACCCAGGAACCATCACCAGAAGGGCCCAATTTGCTTGTGGGAAGTGGCAGAAGGGACTGAAATCCAACAGAGAGCAGAGCAAGTGCCATTGTTCCCTCTCTGACCCCGCCCCCACATACAGCACCACAACCCAGTGACTGGGGTTACCCTGCCCTGGTGAACACCTAAGGCTCCGCCCCTCACTACGTAACAGGCACAACCAGTCTCCTCCCCCCAAAATGGTTCAAATGGAAGAACAGATCAAAACCCCGGAGCCAATACATCTAAGTGACCAAGAGATAGCCAACGTATCAAATGCACAGTTCAAAGCACTGGTGATCAGGATGCTCACAGAATTGGTTGATTTTGGTCACAAATTAGATGAAAAAATGAAGGCTACACTAAGTGAAATAAAGGAAAATGCACAGGGAACCAATAGTGATGGGAAGACAACTGGGACTAAAATCAATGAAGTGGACCAGAAGGAAGAAAGAAACATCCAATCAGAAAAGAATGAAGAAACAACAGTTCAAAAAAATGAGGAGAGGCTTAGGAACCTCCAGGACATCTTTAAACATTCCAACATCCTAATTATAGGGATATCAGAAGGAGAAGAGGAAGAGCAACAAGTGGAAAACTTACTTGAACAAATAATGAAGGAGAACTTCCTCAATCTGGCAAAAGAAATGGACTTCCAGGAATTAGGACACTCAGAGAGTCCCAAAGAAGTTGGACCCAAGGAAGCACGCACTGAGGCACATCATAATTACATTACCCAAGATTAAAGATGAGGAGAGAATCTTAAAAACAGTACGAGAAAAGGAAACAGATCCCTACAAAGGAGTTCTCATAAGATACTAAGTGATTTTGCAAAAGAAACCTTACAGGCAAGAAGGGGCTGGAAAGAGCTATTCCAAGTCATGAAATGCAAGGACCTACATCCGAGATTGCTCTATCCAGCAAAGCTTTCATTTAGAATGGAAGGGCAGATAAAGTGCTTCCCAGATAAGGTCAAGTTAAAGGAGTTCATCATCACCAAGCCCTTATTACATGAAATGTTGAAGAGACTTATCTAAGAAAAAGAAGATAAAAAATATGAACAGTGAAAGAATACCAAACTCACAGTTATTAAGAACCACACCTAAAACAAAAGCAAACTAAGCAAACAACTAGAACAGGAACAGAACCACAGAAATAGAGATCACATGGAGGGTTAGCAACAGGAGAGTGGGAGGAGGAGAGAGGGGAAAAAGGTACAGAGAATAAGTAGCATGGACCATAGGTAGAAAATAGATAGGGGGGAGGGCAAGAATAGTATGGAAAATATAGAAGCTTAAGAACTTAGACACATGGACATGAACTAAAGTGGGGGAATGTGGGTGTGAAGGGGTGTGCAGGGTGGAGGGGAATTAAGGGGGGAAATGGGACACCTGCAATAGCATAATCAATAAAATATATTTAAAAATTACAATTAGTATATAGAACAACCATTACTCAGAACCATCATAAATGGAGTTGAATGGAAGTCTGAAAACTATGGAATTATGAAACCATGCCCAGGCCTGACAGGTGTGGCTCAGTGGATTGAGCACTGGCCTGTAAACCAAAGGGTAGATGATTTGATTTCCAGTCAGGGAAAATGCCTGGGTTTTGGGCCAGGTCCCCAACTGGGGGGCACACAAGAGGCAACCATACATTGAGGTTTTTCTTCCTCTCTTTCTCCCTCCCTTCTCCTCTCTCTAAAAATAAATAAATAAAATCTTTAAGAAAAAAAAAAAAAGAGACCACATCCATCATCCATCTACACTGTTGGAGGGGTGCAGATGCAGTCCAGGCCTGTCCCACAGACATGTGTGGTGGATAAAAATTCAGGAGGGACATCTCAGGAGAGAGGAGTCCCAGCCCCACACCAGGACCCCCACCCCAGGGTTCCAGTGCCAGGATGATAAGTCCTCACAACTTCTGGCTGATGTTCTGTTCCTGTTCTAGTCGTTTGCTTAGTTTGTTTTTATTTTGTTTTTTTAGGTTCAGTTGTTGATAGTTGTGAGTTTGTTGTCATTTTACTGTTCATAATTTTGAATTTCTTCTTTTTCTTAGATAAGTTCCTTTAACATTTCATATAATAAGAGCTTGGTGATGATGAACTCCTTTAACTTGACCTTATCTGGGAAACAGATGCCCTTCCATTCTAAATGATAGCTTTGCTTGCTAGAGTAATCTTGGAATCAAGTTTTTGCCTTTCATGATTTCAAATACTTCTTTCTAGCCCCTTTTTGCCTGTAATGTTTCTTTTGAGAAATCAGCTGATAGTCTTATGGGAACTCCTTTGTAGATAACTGTCTCCTTTTCTCTTGCTGCTTCTAGGACTCTCTCCTTACCTTTAAAATTGGGTAATGTAATTATGATGCACCTTAGTGTGTGTTTCCTGGGTCCAACTTCTTAGGGACTTTCTGAGCTACCTGGATTTCCTGGAAGTCTATTTCCTTTGCCAGATTGGGGAAGTTCTCCTTCATTATTTGTTCAAATTAATTTTCCATTGTTCCTTCTCCTCTCTTTCTGGCACCCCTATGATTCAGACGTTGGAAAGTTTAAAGTTGTCCAAAAGGTTCCTAAGCTGCCTCATTTTTTTTTTTTGAATTCTTGTTTCTTCATTCTGTTCTGGTTGAATATTTATTCCTTCCTTCCGTTCCAAATAATTGATTTGAGTCCTTGTTTCCTCCTCTTCGCTGTTGGTTCTTTGTATGTTTTTCTTCATTTCACTTTTCATAGCCTTCACTTTTTCCTCTATTTTGTGACCATACTCAACCATTTCTGTGAGCATCCTGATCACCAGTGTTTTGAACTCTGCATCTGATTGGTTTGCTATGTCCTTGTCACTTAGTTCTATTTCTGGAGTTTTGATCTGTTGTTTCATTTGGGCCATATTTCTTTCCTTAGGTGTACCTGTTACATTGTAAGGTGCAGAGCCTCAGGTATTCACCAGGGCAGGGTGACCCACATCACTGCATTGTGGTGCCATGTGTTGGGGAGGGGTCTGAGAGGGAGCAATACTGCTTGCTTGGCTCTCTGCCAGTTTTCAGTAACTTCCCCCACTTCCCACAAGCAAATTGAACCTTTCTGGTGTTGATTCTGGGTTAAGTGGATTTGTGTACACTCTAGGACCCTGTGGGTCTGCCCAACAAACTCCTGTGAGGTTGAGAGTTTCTCCCACCACCCTCACCCTCACAAGTTTTTACAGCCAGATGTTTTGAGGCTTTCTATTCCTGTGCTAGAACCCTAGGTTTGTTCCTGTCTCACTCCCCAGTTGTCCCTCTTGGTTTACCTTCACCATGTAAATGTGGGACAGCCAGCTACATCAGCCACCCAGTCCTTCAGCCATCACCTTGCCTTGTGTGCTCTTCACCACAGTTGACCATCTCCATCCACCCCTCCTATCAGTCTGGATGAGTGATTCTTCTTTAACTCCTTGGTTGTCAGACTTCCGTACAGTTTGATTTTCTGGCAGTTCTTTTTTTTTTCTTTTAACTCTTTGTTGTTTTTCTTTTGGTTGTGTGAGAAGGCAAAGTGTGTCTTCCTGTTCCTCCATCTTGGCTGGATGCCTCTGATTTCTAAAAAGAAAATTTGCAGGCTACCAGGGACTGGCAAAATATATTCAGTCATGAAAAGCAGGGACCTACATCCAAGATTACTCTACCCAGTAAAGCTATTATTTAGAATTGAAAGGCAGATAAAGAGCTTCCCAGACAAGAAAAAACTAAGGAGTTAATCTTCACCAAACCATTATTATATAAAATATTAAAGGGACTTCTTTTTTTTAAAGATCAAAACTATGAACACTAAAATGGCAAAAATACAAATGTATCAAAATTGAATCTAAAAAATGAACTAAGCACACAAAAACAAAGACAAAATCATGCATACAGAGAGTATTTTGATGGTTGTCAGATAGGAGGGTGGTGTGGGGGAATTGGAGAAGAGGTGAGGAGACTAAGAGGTCCAAATAGGTAGTTACAGAATATACATGGGGATGTAAAGTACAGTGTAGGAATTGGAGTAGCCAAAGAACTATGTGCATGACACATGAACATGAACAATGGTGGGGTGATTGCCTGAGGGAGTGGGATGTGCTGAGGGGAGGGATCCAAGGGGGAAAAATGAGGACAACTCTAAGAGTATAATCAATAACATATAATTTTAAGAAATAAAATACCAAAAATGAGCAATGACAGAAGTAGCTTATAAGGCATTGGTGACTCAGATTATACTGACCCCCAAAATTGTTGTAAATTCTGGGCTTGTGATGAAAAAAAGTAATATAGCCCCTCTTCTCATAGACCTTATTGGGGAAGATAGCTTCTGAGAAGAATAAGCAAGAATAAAATAGACCTAGCCCTGGCTGGTGTAGCTCAGTGGATTGAGCACGGGCCTGCGAACCAGACAATCGCGGTTCGATTCCCAGTCAGGGCACATGCCTGGGTTGCAGACCAGTTCCTTGCAGGCCAATTCCCAGCAGGGGACGCATGAAAGGCAACCATACATTGATGTTTCTCTCCCTCTCTCCTTCCCTTCCCCTCTAAAGATAAATAAATAAAATCTTAAAAAAAAAAAGAATAAAATAGACCTTACATCAGAAAATTAAGAATGCATCTGTGAGTAGGCAGAGAAAGTCTCTCTGAGGAAGTGGTATTTTAAGAGAGACATAAAGAATAGGAAGAAATAGGTTAACAAGAATAGACCAAAAATACCTCCAGGCAGAGAGTACAATGAGTGCAAATGCACTAAAGTGGGAAAAGAATTTTGCTGTAAAAAGAACTTTAAGCATACAGAGGGTAAGGAAGAAAGTGGCATGAAATGAAACTGAATAGTGAGCTGGTTGCAGGTATTGCATGGCCTTGAAACCATTAAAAGGTGTTTGAAATGTATTCTAATTGCAATATGAACCATGAACAGAGTTTTAAGTGATATAATTTGCATTTTTTTGAATAAGCATACTCTGATGTATGGTGAGTGTATTGTAGGGGAATCTTAGAAGTGGCAGCACCCATTGTCTTTGCCTTCTCAACATCTATTTTCTCTTCTCTTGGAAACATTGCCTTGATGTTGCTTTGGGGAATGATCTTTTCCTTTTTTCTGTCCTTGTACTTTGGGTGGGGGTGACAGCAGAATTCCATATAACAATTCTTGACAAATAAGAGCAATGTTTCCATCTGGTCCAGTACTTGGTTCCAGGATGTTCATATGTCTTGGGCCAGGCTCATGAGCCCTACTTTAGACTTTTACTAGAGCAAATAATTGGGAAGGAAAATGCTCTTTCCCTGGGAAGATGAGCTTGACTAAAACTGAAACCAATGCAATTAGGATACACTTGAAATAATCTATAAAGGGATGATAGTGACTTGATTTTGATAAGTGAAAGGTAATAGAGAGTAGTGGGTATGTTGCAAACATATCTTTAAAATAGATTTGGCTGGACTTCCTAATAGAATTGATCGAAATAATGAAGAACAAATTCTTCAACTTCTTTATTTTATTTTATTTTTTTACAACCTCTATTCTTTTTTAAAAAATTTTATTGATTATGCCATTATAGTTGTTCTATTTCCCCCTTCATTCCCCTTCACCCTGAACACCCTCTCCCCTACCATCCCCCCTTTAGTTTATGACCATGTGTCTCAAGTTCTTTAGATTCTATATTTCCCATACTATTCTTGCCCTCTCCCTATCTATTTTCTACCTACCATCTATGCTTCTTATTTTCTGTACATTCTCCCCCCTACTCCTCCTCCCACTCCTCTGTTGCTAACTATCCATGAGATCTTCATTTCTATGGTTCTTCTCCTGATTTAGCTGTCCTCTTAGTTTCCTTTTGTTTTAGGTGTGGTTGTTAATAACTGTGAGTTTGCTGTCCTTTCACTGTTCATCTTTTTTATCTTCTTTTTCTTAGATAAATCCCTTTAACATTTCATATAATAAGGGCTTGGTGATTATGAATTTCTTGAATTTGATCTTATCTGAGAAGGGCTTTATCTTCCCTTCCATTCTAAATGAAAGCTTTGCTGGATAGAGCAATCTTGGATGTAGGTCTTTGGATCTCATGACTTGGAATACTTCTTTCCAGCCCCTTCTTGCCTGTAAGGTTTCTTTTGAGAAATCCACTGACAATCTGATGGGAAGTCCTTTGTAGGTGACAGTCCCCTTATCTCTTGCTGCTTCTAGGATTCTCTCCTTCATTTTAATCTTGGCTAATGTAATTATGATGTGCCTTGGTGTGTTCCTTCTTGGGTCCAACTTCTTTGGGACTCTCTGAGCTTCCTGGATTTCCTGGAAGTCTATTTCCATTGCCAGATTGGGGAAGTTCTCCTGTATTATTTGTTCAAATAAGCTTTCCACTCATGGCTGTTCTTCTTCCCCTTCTGGTACCCCTATAATTCAGATGTTGGAATGTTTAAAGATGTCCTGAAGGTTCCTAAGCCTCTCCTCATTTTTTTTGAATTCTTATTTCCTCATATTTTTCTGTTTGGTCATTTTTTTCTTCCTTCTGGTCCATTCCCTTGATTTGAGTCCCAGTTTCCTTTCCATCACTATTGGTTTCCTGTGCATTTCCCTTCATTTCAATGAGTTTAGCCTTCATATGTTCCTCTAATTTGTCACTAAAATCTACCAATTCTTTGAGCATCCTGATCACCAGTGTTTTGAATTGTGCATCTGAAAGTTTGGCTATTTCTTCATTGCTTAGAATTATGGTCTCTGGGACTTTGAGTTCTTCTTGAGCCATATTTGGTCTGTTCACACCTGTTAAGTATGAGGAGCAGAGCCTTAGGTGTTCACCAGGGTGGGGCCACCCAGTTCCCTGGGTTGTGACACTGTATGTGGGGGTGGGGTCAGAGAGGGGCACTAGTGGTCCCCTCTGCTGCTTCTCAGGGCTGGGGCCTTCGCGGTCTGTCTCACTGCTCACTCCTTCGCTGGCTTATCTGCGCACGAATGTGTGACCGCCATCAGCCTGCCACCTTGTGCCCTCACTGGGTCCGTCCATCTCAACCCCACACCTGGGGATTCGCCAACCTCTGACCAAGCATCTGGGTCAGTCTGGCTGGCCAAGTTTTCCTGCATAATCCCGCTCCGCCAGCTGCTGGCTCCGCCCCTCTTACTGGTCTAGCCGATGGGTTCCTTGTTGTCGGACTTCAGTAGTTTAATTTTTTGTGTTATGGCTGCATATTTGTTTTTCTAAAACTTTGTTGTCATTAAACTTGGTTATGCAAGAAGGCACAGTGTCTCCACCTACGCCTCCATCTTGGTGGAAGTCAACTTTTTTATTTAAAAAAAATTAAATGTTTTGTTTAATTTTTAGAGAAAGACAATGGGAGGGAGAAATAGAGATAGAAACACCGAGGTGTGAGAGAAATCACTTGTCTCCTGCATGCCCTGAACTGGGTACCCAGACTGCAAACTAGGCATGTGCCCTGAATGGGAGTTGAACCAGCAACTCTTGTTCACGGGCTGGCATTGAGCCATACCAGCCAGGGCTCAACTTCTGCTTTAGAAGACAGAATGAATGCATGGTGGTGCCAAACAATGTGAGGAAAAGACAAAGATATGTGTTAGATTTCAGATGACTTTGGCCCTTTTGGGTATATGAATCTGAATCTTAGAAGAGAGGTATGAAACAATGCATGCATATGTATGTGTGTTTTGTTTATATAAACAGGCACTGAGTGAGTGCAGACAGAGAACCTAACAGGTCCCAAATCAAGTCATAAGGAACTCCAACATAACAAAAAGGAGCAGACTATAAGACAAAAGATAGGAATTTTTAATATTCATTATAGTTCTTTTACAAACTGTGGATCACAAAGAAGAATCTCATCAGATACTTAGTTTAAAAATGCTAAATATGACCTTTGCTAGTAAAAAAGCAGCTACAATCCCTAGAACTATCAAAGCAAATGTCTAGATGAAGGTGCAACTTTATTATTTTCAGAAAATTGTGCTTTCTGAAGTGTCTCTTCACTTTCATAGTGTAAAGGATTCCCTTGACATTTTGCTCCCAGAAAAAAATAAATGCCATAGATTCTGAATTGTTCATGAAGCTACTGGATCTTTCCAGTCTGAAACTAATTCCAATTCATTGAGGGGGTTATGAGAGAAAGTCAAGGGGGCTGTTACAGAGCAGAGGCCAATGCAGTGAGGTGCGCATCAGTAAGTTGTCAGGCTTCCTCTGCCTCTTTTCAAGTGCAGCATTGTGGATGAACCAAATGTTCTGCTTCACTGAAGACTTAATAAAAAAAGTGTGAAGTTTCACAGAAATAGTTCTAAGTGTAAACAGAACATAATTATTTATACTATTGCATAACAAAGCCATTAGTTGGTGCTTAGTGACTCATCATGAATTATGACTCCATTTCTTGTATCACAACAAAGACAAATTCAAAATGGTGAATGTATTCAAGGCACTTTATAGCAATATGATATTTTTATAAGACAAAGTAACTCTGTATATTAGACTGGGGTTTTTCATGCTGAAAATTATATGGGTCCCCTGGATTGAAAGCAATAAAGGATCTTCTCCATTTAACAAATAATGGTGACTGTCTAGACTCTGGAATTGCTACAGTAAACAAAAGAGATAGAGTCACTGCCTTCATTAACTTCAAATTGTAGTAAACAAAAGTTAATTAAACGAGTATGTAGTTGTTTAGAATGACTATGACCTTGATGGGAACAGAAAAACAATACCGATGTTGAGGGGTGACTATACCAACTAGGTGTATACGGGAATTAGGTCCAGTGTGCATGCTCTCTTACTTCCATGTGAGACAATGTGGCTTGTGTTTATTCACTCAGCTGCCAGTCACAGTTGTTCTCATTGTAGCTGTTGACACCAGCAGGAAAGAAAATATGTTACCCAACCCACACCTGCAGAACCTCTTTTCCAGATCACCTATGCATGAATTCTGTAAGTCCAAAATAGCCTTCATCCCTCAAAAAACTATTGGAAATAAGTTCATTGTATGCCTCACATCCTATCTGTCTACCCCAGCTTCTGTGTAGTTTTTGTGATCAGTGGGCCATGTGGCAGTGTCACTGTGAATATAGAAGCTCTTTAACTATCCCTAGCTCTGTTCTCATCTCTGCCAATCTCAGTATGTCTGTCCCCTGACCTGTCATCCTACTCATACTTCCTTTCCCTCCAAAATCAAATTTGGAACTCTCCCTACAAAACCAGCAAATCCCTACAACCCTATCAGCTTATTCGAACATTTCTTTAACTTAATAATAGATTATTACTAAGGAACATTCCATAGCTCTCTCAAGTAGAAGTTGTTTATTTAATACTCTAGGAAATAATAGCCAATCATAATAGCAAACATTATACATTTCCTATATACAATCACTATACCTATACTATACATGAATTTATTTCATTGAATTATCACAGCAATCCTACAAGGTCGATCCTTTTATCCATATTTTACAGATGTGCAACTGAGGCATAGAGAGATTAAATAGCTTTCTCAAGGTCACAGAGACACAGAGGGGTGAAGCCAGCAATGGAATCCGGGAAGTCTGAATCCAGAGCTGGTGCTGTTAGGCAATATCTTCTTTGGTAGCTCATGGGTTAGAAGTAGGGCTTGAGTTCTCATTGTTCCCTTGCTCCACAAAAGCTTTACCAGCCACTTTTAAAAACTCCTATTCCTTGTTGTCATCTACCAATATTCTGGCTAGTCCATCTCATTCACTAGAGATTTTGATACCTATATCAAGGTATTCATTTTCTCCTTGATACCTGCCATCATCTCAGAAAATCTGATGGACAATATATTCATTATCATACTTATGGCTTCCTTCTTGGAAGGAATATACCTTCTTGTCATCAATGATATATTTTATCTTTGACAATTCTTTATAAGTTATCACCAAAAAATTTTCAACTTTCAAATCACTCATTTCACTCATAAAAATTCCCATTTGCCTGTTCAGGAAACCCAACTTTCACTGTTCTTCCGATCTCTTTGAGCCTCTCTGCTCTCTTTCAAAATGTTAAATTTCTTATACTTTTGATGAATTCTAAAATCTTTTACTTCAGTTATTTTGATACCAGTACACTCACCTCCCTTATCCATTTGTTCTTTCCAAGCCTCCAACTTAAAAATACTCCTGAATCCGACAATGCTCATTGCCTGCACCTACATCTAGGCTGGCACAGCAGAGCACTTGTAAGTGGGTTGGCCTTCCTATAAACCATGTCAACAACCCACAACCTGAACACATATACTTCAAGCCATCTTGACCTAATTTTGGTAACAAATATTTCAGATTTCCCCTGTTCTTTACAAACCACGATATCTTCTCTATACTCTCTACTCTCAGCCAGTAATTGCATTGTTCTTAACTAAAGTGATTACAGCCATCAAACAGGACTTTTTGTAACTTTCTGCTACCAAAGCAGTCAGTAATATGTGTCTGTACCATTGTATCCTTCTGAATTAGTGATTTTTAAAAAGTGTATGTTTCTCCAACCTCTTTTTATAGGATGTCATTTATTTATTTTTAAAGAGAAAGAAATGGAGGAAGAGGGACAGACACATTGATGTGCAAGAGAAAACAGATCAGTTGCCTCTGGTAAGCCCCCAACAGGGCACCTGGTGCGCAACCCAAGCTTGGGCCCTGACTGGGAATCAAACCAGTAACCTTTTGGTTTGTAAGATGATGCCCAACCTATTGAGCCACACTAGTCAGGGATCTCCAACCTCTTGAAGGCCAATTCCTGTACATATGAGTCCCAGTCCCTTCCACATACTCCAGAATGTATGCTAATATGTAATCCTCTAGTTTTCAGAGTAATCTTTCTCTTATCACTATTTCCCACAACAAGAAATATATATTACATTGCAACCTGATATATACATATTATACATAGGTACTACATGTAAACATCATATATAATATACTATATATAAGTATCATGTGTAGATATACAAAATATATCACAGCATTGGCGGTACAGTGGTTAGTATAGCTGCCTTCCAAAATGTATGTTACTATGAATTGCAGTAGACAATTTATACATACCTAAACAAAATTTCATAAGATAATATATTACCATATTATGCATAATGCATTATTTTTTAATCTTTTTTAAATGTTGGTCATCACTCATGAAATTAATGTTACTATATTAAAGAAGTCATAACCTGTAGTTTGAACTGCAGTGAACTACTTTCTCTCCTATAACTTTATCTTTAAGTTCTTTCATCTAGTTTTTTTTTAAAAACTTTCAGCCCCCAGTGTTTCTTCAGTTCCTATCTTCCACACATTTACACTTATCAGAAAAGTTATTTAATTTTAGCCTCCACATTTTTGTGCCATTAACTTCTCAGAGCAATCTAACTGTCTTCTGCCTCACTACTCCACGAAAACCACTTTCCTTAAGTTTCAGTTAGCTCTCGGAACTAAATTCAATGAACTCAGTATCTCAGCAGCATTTAACAGTTGATTTCCCCCTCCTTGAAACACTACTTTTGCTTTGCTTCATGGCACGATATTCCATCAATTTTCCTTTCTTCTCCCTTCTACCTTCTTTCAGCCTCTTTTTTTTGCTGGCTTTTCTGTTAGGTTCTCAAGTATTGGAGTCCATCTATTCATTTCACCTTCACTTTCATTATCTTCTTCTTCTCACCGTTTAGCTCTTGTTCTCATTCTTGCTGCCACTGGTGGAATTACCATCTGGATTTAGGAGACAAGTTAGACACCCTATTTATAGGCTAGAGGCCTTTGCATGTTAGCTATGTAATAAGACTTCCTTTCCCTGGAGAAAATAGGAATGTCCTTAAAAATTTAGAATCCAGAGCTTCTCCTGAATCACTTCCAGGCATATGCAGTTACATAACAGATAAATACTGCTTTTTACATTCTATACTTTAGCACATTTAGTCTTGACTATATAATTTCTGGCATATCAAAGAATATCAAGTTAAATTCCAGGTTTCCTTTTTTTCCTGTAGGATTTATGTATCCCTGGAAGGTAACAGTTTCTTTCCGAATTCAGCTGCAAGACTTTGAAATTTATATGCTCAGTATCTGATATTTAGATTTTCATGATGTATGAATCATCACACCAACCTTACATAGCTTTAAAAATTCTGTGATCTGTTCCAGGAGATTTGGAAATTTCTCCTGTCTTTAATTACATTGCCTAGAGTGTGACCAAAAATCCTTTTCAAACATCTCGAAGACAAAATGAAACTCACCCTCATCTTCTTGTGTATTTTTTCCTCTAATTAGGTAAATCACTTAGTTGATGCTTTAAAATGTGTAGATAATGGTCCAGCAACAAAGATAGGCTTAATTTATAATAAATTTTCACCTTTCAGATCTATAGGTAGCTCTTCTGCACCTAATACTTATCATTTCAATGTTGCATCCCAATATAATAATTTTATGAACTTTGGGCTGCAATTACAGTTCCAAATTAAATTAAAATTTAATCTTCTGTTTGGTTACCAATTCACAAATAACCTAGATGAATTGACAACTAGATAAATATGTATCACATGGTACCTTAATGCTTCACCAAAGTTTTGACACTGAGGCTGCAAATTTAACATTGGTTAGTACCATTTACCTCAATTAAAAAATGTCACAATGTGGAGCCTATGCCTTTCTGAATCAAATAAAAATGTCACTAAATTTTTCTAAATTTATTAAATTAATTAATAAAACTTCAGAGAATCAGTAAGCATTTGAACAATTGCTGGCTTAAGCTATGCAAATGGAAATAATTTTATGTCATATACCTACTTATTATCTAGATGTATAATTAAAATTTTGATATATAGCTTAAGGTGGCAAATATTTATACATACATATATAATATATGTGATATATATTATGTATATAAATTAGATAATAAATGTTCACATTTTATTGAAACTTATTCTATTTCTCCTCTAATTTCATTACTCTAATTATTCCTACTGACCTCAGGATGCCTTTATTTTGAATTGTATTGTTTTTTTCATTGCAATACCTACTTTATTACAATGGTCTGAAACCAAATCCTCCATATCTCCAAGAACCAGTAATCTTCTTTACAATGAACTCTAGTTTACACCATTATGTATGTTCATTGTCAAGATATATTTTTGGTTTAAAAATTACCAAAATAAGGCATTTTTAAAAGAATAGAATCTATGCTATTTTTTCCTGAGAATCACAACCAAGCAAATCACACTTGTGTAATACCTTCATTGTTACATTAACTATTAAAAAGAGACAAAAATAAGACTATAAAACTTTTACTAGAGCAATTGAGATACTGTATTAACATTTGGTTTCTATGGTTTAGTTAAATAGGGACAAGCAATTATAAAATTATAAGTGATTTGCTATTGTTCATTAAATGGCTGAGACTTAGAGGAAGAAAAAGTTCAAATTATCAAACCATCACTAAAAGGAGTTAGCTAAATTTTGTATTTGGAATTTTTACTCAATAGTAATAGTGCATTTATTGAAAATGTTTATTTCAAATTTAAGTCCTTTTAATATTTTTATTGAAATATTTAAAAAATAATACTCTAACCCCTGATCAGACCAACATTTTAACAATGTAAAAGTGTCAATGATCAAAATTATCTTAAATCCAGAAACACCCTTTAAAATATACCAATATAAACCAAATGATTTCCAACTATAGTAGGCTTATTTGATAACACTGCATTGTACTCCTGATTCTTTTTATATTTTGAAATGTGTGTCAAAATATAAAAACATGGCCAGATTCAGGATATAAAATCCTCATATTAAATGCATTGCCATTGAGAATGAAAGTTAGGCTTCTGGTCAGGATGGCAACATAGCAGACATGGCTTGCCTCTTCTCACAGCCACATCA
Source organism: Artibeus jamaicensis (assembly GCF_021234435.1). Classification (NCBI taxonomy): domain Eukaryota; kingdom Metazoa; phylum Chordata; class Mammalia; order Chiroptera; family Phyllostomidae; genus Artibeus; species Artibeus jamaicensis. The sequence continues at coordinate 16,444,731 of NW_026521911.1, read as the reverse complement.
AAATTACAACTAAAATACAGAACAACCATCACTCAGGAAAGTCAGAAATTGAGTTGAATGGAAGTCTGACAACTATGGAATTAAAGAAACCACATCCATCCAGACTGGGAGGAGGAGTGAGGACACAGAACGGGTTGGCCACACACACGCATAGATAAAAATCTGGGAGGGATATCTCAGGAGAGAGGAGTCCCAGCCCCACACCAGGCCCCTCAGGCCAGGATTCCAGTGGCAGGAAAATATTTCTTCACAACTTCTGGCTGCAAAAACCAGCAGGTATTGAGTCAGTGAAGGAGGCTACTGGAGCCCCAAGCAGTTCCTCTTGGGGAACCCACACATGGATTCACCTGCTGAAATTCACTCCCTCTGAGCTCCAGAACCAAGGTGGCAGCTTGAAGGGCACCAGTGGTATACAAAGGGAGACTGAAGTGTCTGGCATAAGGGCAAGCAGAAGCCATTGTCCGTTTGCTAAGCCCTTCCCCCACAGAGCCAATAGGCTGGTGCCATATCTGAGACTCCATCAGCTTGGTAACACTGTGTGACTCACCTTAGAGATCCACAGATGCTCTACCTCACCCAACTTATGGGCTCACCTAAGCTGCTTTTCTATAAGAATGTCTGGTCTTGGCTCCTAACTGCTATCAAATAAGCAATAGCTGGCCTCAGGGAGCTTTAGCAGCAGCCAGATTATAGTCAACAACTTGGCTTTTCCTGAGAATCTCCAAGCCCAGAACAAGTAGCAGCCATCTCTGATTGCTTTGAGCTCAGGCAGGGTGCCCCAGGCAAAACACAAATTGGGGATGACCTTGGCCTACACCACCTGGGAAACCTCAGGTCCAGTGTACCCAGTGGATACCTACAGACCATGTTGGAGCACCACTATACTGCTTCTGCATAGCTGATCCTCCACAGAGGGCAAAGGTTGGTGGCGAGTGGCCATAGCCAGTTTTTGCACCTGATTGGTCTGGGTAAATCCTTCCATTGATCTACCAATAGCGACCAAGGCTCAACTAAAGGAGGTGGGTGTACTCAGCCCACACAAAGGGTGCACCTTGAATACCCAGCTTGAGTAATGGGGAGGCTGTGCCAGTGGACCCTATAGGACACCTACTACATTAGTCCATACTACCAAGACACAGAGTCAAAGAGCTCTACCTAATACATAGAAATAAACACAGGGAGGTGACCAAAACAAGAAGACAAAGAAATATAGCCCAAATGAAAACACAGATTAAAACTTCAGAAAAAGAGCTAAACGAAATGGAGATAAGCAATCAGATGCAGAGTTCAAATCACTGGTTATGAGGATGCTCAAGGAACTTAGTGAGGACCTCAGCAACATAAAATAAACCCAGTCAGAAACAAAGGTATACTAATTGAAATAAACAACAACTTACAGAGAAACAACAGTAGAATGAATGAATCTAAGAATCAAATCAATGATTTGGAACATAAGCAAAAACAACCAATCAAAACAACAAGAAGAAAAAAGAATCCAAAAAATTAGGATAGTATAAATAGGCTCTGGGACAAACTTAAGAAGTCTAACATTCACTTCATAGAGTTATGGAAGGAGAAGAGAAAGAGCAAAAAATTGGAAATCTACCTGAACAAACAGTGAAAGAATACTTTCCTAATTTGGTAAAGGAAATAGACATGCAGATCCAGGAAGCTCAGAGAGTCCCAGTTATGATGGATGCAGAGAAGCCCACTGGAAAACATACCATTATTAAAAGGCCAAAGGCTAAAGAGAAAGAGAGACTCTTTAAAGAGAAAAGAAGTTAATTACCAGAAGGTTGACAGATAGGAGCAGGGACAGGGAGAACTGGTGAAGAGGTGAGGGGATTAAGAAATACAAAATAGGTAGTTACAGAATAGCCATGGGAATGTAAAGTACAGTGTAGGAAATGGAGTAGCCAAAGAACCTATATGCATAACCCCATGAACAATGCTGTAGGGATTGCTTGAGGGAGTAGGGGGTGTTGGGTAGAGGGGGATAAAGGGGGAAAATCAGAACAACTGTAATACCACAATCAATAAAATATAAATAAATAAATAAACAAACAAATAAATAAATAAATGCAATGTCTTTACCATTCTAACTAAAGGGAAGTCAAAAACAGGGCAGTCATTCTGAAGGAAGTGTTTAGCTGGTAGACGCTTTCCCTAAATATATTTTTTAAATATGACCATCATAAATAATCAAATAATTTCCCCCATTATACAACTTTTAAAAATGACTGTGTTACTCTATTGACCGGACTGCTATGGGGTACAAGATGATCAAATACAATCTGTAGAGTCAGTCCACTCAAAGCTTGTCCATGATCAACCAACCTGAAGGGCATCACTTCCCTTCTGGAGAAAACAATACTGAGCAAGGATTAAAGGCACTGGCTATTGAGTCAGAGTGCCTGGTGTGAATGCCAATTCAAACTAGTTTTATTAGCTGTGGCATCTTGGGAAGTTACTTAAATTCTGTCATTTAGTTAATTCTGTAAAAGAGTGAAAAAATAGTACCTACCTTATAAGGTTATTTGTATGAAAAATGATTTAATACATGTAAAGATCCTATAAATATAGGACCTGGAAAATAGTAAGGTGTTTTTTTTTTTAAGACGGGGGTGGGGGGAAGGAAGAGAAATATCTGTGTGAGAGAGAAACATTGATCGGATGCCTCTCCTAAAACCCCCTACCAGGGACTAAACCCACAGACCAGGAATTGAACCAGTGACCCTTTGCTTTGTGGGATGACACACAACCAAGTGAGCCACACTGGTCAGAGCAATAGTACGCTTTCAATAAATGTTAGTTACAGATATTATAATCTAATGTTAATGGTTTATTTCTTAAACTGGTTCAAAAATGCTCAAGGGCAGGAGCCAACATTAATTTTATTTTCACTTACAATAATAGCATGCAGTAGGTATTCAGGGAATAGCTGTTAATAATAATAAGAAAGGGCTCATGCTACATCTCAGAAGAAAACTATAATACTAACTAGAATTCAGATCAACTTATTGACAATGACTCCATATGAGTCTTTCAGAATAAATTAATTATACCAAAGCAAATACCTGTAAATTACATATTCTCATTTTTTCAGAAGTCTATAGATATTTTAGGCAAACATTCTTTTCACAAAAGTTTGCGCTCCCAGCTTTTAAATAGAAAGATGCAAGATCAACATTTCCTAAATGATGTTTTGTGTACATATAAACAGAGGTTATTGTCTACAAGATTTTTTAAACTTTATGATTTAATATATATAATATTTAATATAAGTATATTCTGGCTCATCTGAAGATCATCTTAAACCTAAGAACTGCTTTCCAAATTCAGTACACAGTTTGGGTTTATAAGAGTATAACAAGACAGAGCTTTTAATTGCCAAAGTTTAAGAAAATAACTATTTATCTATAACCGATGAGTTTTGCCAAATGATGGCCAAATATCATAACAGTGTAGTGAACTAACAAGGCATTAAGACTCGTTTAACAGGAAAAAATTATGGAGAGTTGAGTCATCACATAGTTATTTCAAACTAAGTAGTCTTCGCTTTTGAAGAGTCAGTATCATCTTCAACCTGAGGAAAGTTATTTATATTGAATAAGAAATTCATCTATTACAAACTAACATTAATCAAATTAATTTTGTTATTTTTCTTGTTTCATAGTTTTGCTTATATAAATACATAAGAGCTATAAACAAAATAAAGTTATACTTCTACTTAATTATACCACAGTAAAAATTTACAAGTGTTTTCCTAAAAAAAAAAAAAGAGTGTTTTCCTTTTAAAAATGGTTTTATACATTACTCAAGTGAGAAATATTAATTAAGATGAAAACAAGGACATTAGCATGTTAATCACTGTAGTATAGAGAAGAATTTAGCACTATTTTACAAATATCCAATACTTTCTGGACAATTAGACTTTTACCTCAATCATTTCTCACTTCTGTAGAAGAGGAATTGGCAAACCATAGCCTGTAGGCCAAATCAAACCTACTGTGTATTTTTATAAATAAAGTTTAATTAGAATGCAGCCACACACATTTATTTATTGTATGTATTGTTTATGGCTGCTTTTTCTGACAGCACAGCAGAATAGTTGCAACAGAAACTACAAAGCTGAAAACATTTACTATTTGAACCTTTAAATAAAATATTTGCTGACATCTGAAGGATTTTCTCTTTGCTTTTCTTAGTATAAAATATATCTTCAAATATCTTTACATGGATCAGTGGAACAAAATGAAGAATAAATACACCTATACAAGTTAGTCTAATAGGTTGTTATTAATATAAAAATGAAAAAATGATTCAATGGAAGAAAGATAGCCTTTTCATAAAAAACCTTAAACTAGACCTCATATGTTATATGAAATTTAAAAATTAATTAAAAATGAATCATAAACTTAAATATAAAATTTAAAGCTATAAAAATTTTGGGGAAAAAATCTTCAGGATCTAAGGCTAGAGGATGAATTCTTATACTTGAAGCCAAAGCACAATCCACAAAAGAAAACTGGTAAATTAAACCTCATCAAATGAAAAACATTTCTACAGAAGACTTTTTTTAAGGGATTTAAGAGTCACCTGGAAAAAAAATATTTGCAAACCACACAAAGAATTAGTATCTAGAATACATAAAGAACAAAAATAAGTAGCTGGATTACATTAAAAAACACTCAAAATTCAACAGTAAAGAATAATATAATTAGAAAATAGGAATAGACATTTTATCAAAGGGGATGCATAAATGAAAAATGAATTTTGCCATCTACATAGCACCAAAGAGGATAAACTGATAGTACATGAAACGATGTTCAACATGATTTGCTGTTAGTACAGTTAAAATTACAATCACAATGAAATATTACTATATACATATCAGAAGGGCTAAAATTAAAAATAATTATGATACCTGTAATAGCATAATCAGTAAAACATATTTTTAAATAAATAAGTAAAAACAGTTACAATACCAAATGCTGGCAAGTATGCAGAGAAACTGGATCAGTCATACATTGCTGGTGGAAATATAAAATAGTACAGCCACTGTGGAACATTTTGGAGGTTTTTCATAAAACTAAATGTGCAACTACTATATGACTCACAGTTACACACATGAACATTTATCCCAGAGAAATAATTGCTTACATTCATGCAAAAACACGTAACAGATGCTTATGACAGCTTCGTTTGTAATGGCTAAACACTGGAAACAACCCACGTGTCCTTCAGGGGTGAAAGGTTAAACAAACTGGAGCACGTACACCATGGAATACAAGTCTGCGATAAAAAAGAATGAATTAATTATGTATGAAATAACTTGGATAAGTCTCCAGGGAATTATGCTGAGTGAAAAGACAATTCCAAAAGGCTTTATACTATAAAATTCTGCTCATATAACATTCTAGAAATGATAAAAAAATGAAGATTGAGACCAAATCAGTGGTCATTAGGGACTAAGGAAGGGAGCAGACCGGGAGGGCTTGGTTTTAAAGGGTACAATAGGTAACTTTATAGAAGTGAAACTCTTTTGTGTCTTGGCTGCGATGGTAGTTACATATAGCAGTGAGACCTGTGACAAAATTGCATACAGTTAAATGCACACATATACACAAATGAATGCATGTAAACTAGGGAAATCTGAATAAGATACATAGATTGTAGCGATGTCAACTTCCTCATCATGGTATTTGTACTATAGCTTTACAAGATGTCACCACAGGGAGAAACCAGGTAAAGGCTACATGGGATCTCCCAGTATTATTTTTTTAGGGCTACATGTGAATCTTCAATAATTCCCAAATGTAAATTTAATTACATTTTTTAAATATTCTCCATAGACTAAAAGTAGCTTTAAAATATTGTTCCCATTCCCTTTTATTGAGCAACTTTCTCTGTGAAATTTTAATGTATAATTTATTCAACAAATACACATTAAGTAACCACAGAAGTATATATGACTTTGTACTAGGCACTTTGGAACAAAAGTAAGACTTTGGCTACAATAGAACACTTACTGAGAAGATACTAATGGTTAATTTCTACCTAAAAGTGTCTTCAAATTAATTATACAAGTATATTAATTAATATACTGCAAAATGTAGTGCAGCTCTGTTGTATAAATTCTATAATTCACAAATACTATAGAATAAGCTTGTTTTAAAATGCTTTGGACAGAGCTCCCAAACATGAGCTCCAGATTCAGAATGGCTGGCTTTGAATGACATTTTTTCAACCTACCAGCTAATAATTTAGGCAAGTTAATAAGCCCTTCTGTGCCTTGTTTTCCTAATTTGAAAAATTGGGATAGTAAAGCACCCATCTCAGTTTCTGTGAGGATTGCTTATTCATTTTTTTAAGACTTAATTTATTTATTTTTAGATGAGGGGATGGGAGGGAGAAAGAGAAGCATAAATGTGTAGTTGCCTCTTGCATGCCCCCAGCTGGAGACCTAGCCTGCAACCCAGGCATGACCCTGACTGGGAATCGAACTACAGGCTGGCAGTCAATCCACTGAGCCATATGAGCCAGAGCTCTGTGAGGATTATTTAATGCAAACAGCCTGGATCAGAGTAAGCACTGAATTGTTTTGTTGTCATATGTAGTAATGAATGTAAAAGAAGAGAATGATACCATGTTCTCTGCTATTATTAAAAATATTAAAAATTAAGAAATCATATCTACATAGCACAAACTGAGGCATAACCATGCACATAATTTAGACATTATTTAGTTGGCTTTTGCTGTTTTCAAAGATTCCTAGACTTCCATTTTTTAAAATAAGTATACAATACTATACATATTATGTATCTGGAGTTGTAGTTTACATTACCTTTCAATATATTCACTTACTTTCAATGATAAAAAATGAACAGAAAAATCATGAAGATATTCAAAATCTTAACCAATAAAATATTGTTTATATGAGATCTTAAAAATGATATTGCTACAGTAAAAGATGTGTATTCATAAGAAGGAGAGAAAGCAACTGTGTACTTCTTTAACGCATTCAAAACAGAAACTTATGGGTTTCTTTTTATTTTAGTATGAATAAATACTCCTTGAATCAGTCCCATTAAAGCCTGATACCCCTTGAGTGCTTAGCGTATGTTTTCTGTTTTCCCTCCAATTTATTTTTTCCTTTTTATTATATTACCCCCCCCTTTCTTTTCCTCTTTTCTGCTTCTAGAATTATTTGCCCAGAGAAGTAATATGTGTGAATAAATATGCAATGGATCCTGACAACACTTCATAACCTTCTTTCCCTTCAAACTCTTTGAAAATCATTGCTCCTGTTATTTGATAGGTTAGTAAAATGTGACTATATTTCATTAAAAGAATCATGTTACCTGCACTGGCCACGTTATTTTTTAATTTGTATTTTCCAATGGCAAGTACTATGTGAAAGTTGCTATTTTGCTTGTCATAACAAGTAGATATGGGAAAGGCCTATTAGGCTCTTAATCGACTCAACCACTGTATAAAATTACTCCCAGGGGTATATTTTTTAATGCTGTTTCCAGGCTGGTTTTGAACAACTGAAGTGCTCACACTTCCCACGGGAGGATATTTCACAGCGTTATTTTAGTATGAGAACATTTTCCCCGAAACTATATTTCTTTAAAATTTCTGTTATTATATTACAATATTACCTTATTTCTCATTAGTCCTCAACACATTCTGCTTCGATTACTATAGAATCCTCATTAAATTATCTCATGACCAACTGATAAGTACAGGATCTGGCACAAATAACACCACTTTTTTATTACAATATCTTTTGTTACAAAATCCTAAGCATGTAACTCTGTAACCTAACAATACCACACTCAAACACACCATATAATGTTTTAGGAGAAATGTTCAAATTAAAACTATAAATTATTACACCCATATTATTACCTTACAAACCACACTCAAGCAGGCATTACTTCTGCCAGACCTTGTACTTTATTATAATATTTCCCATAAAATAATTTTATTAATTTAGCTACTCAAAGAAATGGAGAGAATCCTAAGAATATTTTATTCAGAACCACAAAATAATTGACCAAATATGTGTTTTAATGTCTACTTAAATGCTATCTACTAAGCTCACTCCTTTTGCAGACTTACAAAAAAAGGTACATTATAAATATATTAAAAAATGAATTAGAAATAGTGCTAAGATACAGACTGATTGACAAAATAAGGAAGAATTGGCTTATCCATACAAGAAATCAGCCCTGGAAAGTAGCTTAATCTTAAACTATCTGAAGACAATCACTCTATATATAGATTTTTAGAATCATCAACAAATAAATATAAGCTTCCAGTCTTTACAACTTTAATGAACATGGCTGGTAGAAATACTACCAGACAAGTAAATCTGCACATAGATAAAATTCCTAGAATAACACTGACATATAAATTTTGATGCAAGCACATTGGATCTGGTAGAAATAATGGTCACGCGGGAAATTCCCAAACCTTGTTAAAAATCCCAATACTTTGTCTCATTTCATTTAGGCAAGAAAATAATGGATCAAATCTTGTTTAAACCTTTATAATAAAAAATTATATTAAAGAAAATAATTTCAGTCAATTTAACATTAAAATGGCAAAATTGTGAATGCGTAACAGTGCAGAGAAAATTAATCAACAGATTAAACTGATGTAATCACAGCTATTCATCCAAATATATTCACACAAAAATGATCCATTTTATAATAGTTCTGATGAAAATATTCTATATGCATGAGCAAAAGGCAAAATGATCTTAGAATCAAAATCTAAAGTTAACTACCTATTAGCTAAAAACTGAACAAAATATTCTATATGCATATTTTTAAAGCATAATAAAAACCTCTGGTGCTTAAAAGCAAAATTAGTTATTTTGATAGCATTGAGGATACAGCCAGTTATTCACTATTAATTTAATAAACATTTGCTAAGGGACTTCTAATTGCCAAACTTGTGCTTAGTAGTAAGAACCAAATTGTTGTCAATATAAATACCTGTAAAATTTATAATTGTCAATCTGTAAAACCTGCAATTGTATAATGTAATGATAATAAAGCTTTTAAATGAAAACCATGACATACTTTTACAGGAATGCTCCCAAAGCCACTCCACTAATACTTTTGCAAGTCTTTGATTCACAACACATTTTTACAGAAACTATCTCAGTTGATACTCCTAACAACCTACTTGTAGGTTAGAAAACATGTGACATGCCCAAGATTATACCTTGTCAGGTCTACCTAATCCAAATCTTGGTTTTTTTCATTACATGTTTTTGATTAGTATGTTAATATACAACTGCTTTTATTCTTCTTCTTAGTTTTATTCTTCTCATATATTGGTAAAAAGGAACATGTTATATAAATAATTTAACACAAGTTTAGAATTGCCTGTGGGAAACTTAGCAGAAACAAAAAAATCTAAACAGTTTTTACTGACAAATCAAATCTAACACACATTCACATTTAATATAAGATTAAAATATGTGCTTTCAAAAGCAGTGCAATGAATCACATTTTAGAAGAACTTAATATATTTTCTAAAACTACTTTTTTTGTTGTTAAACAAATCTTTCTACTATCTCTAAGATTCTCTGATGTTGTCAGACCATGAAAGGACTGGAAGGTTCCCCTTTAAACCACCATTGTACTTAACACTCATCCTATTCCCCTCTATATTTCTAACTGGTTCTATTCTGGAGATAACATTCACTAGGTAACCTATAAATTTTAGGTAATGAAAAACGCACTTGAAGTAGATTATCTGTTGAGAAGGGCTCCAGGTAGGAGATGCAATTTGTTCTGGACCTTGAAGAATGTATAAGCTTTAAACAAGAAGAGATTGGAGAAAAGAGAATTCAGTGAACAAAGAATAATGGAACCATGGTAAATACTGGAGCAAGAAAAAGTAGTTCAATTTGTACAATATAAGCCACATGAAGTGAATTAACAAAGGGCTGACAGCATCTTGTGAAGACCCTTGAATATGAACTCTCTGCGGCTAAGCCTGAACACTTTACTATACTTACGCTCATTTCCACATGATTTCCTCTAAACTGAGGAGAAGGAAAAACAAAAAACAAAAACTACATTCTCTCCATACAAAAACAAAATGCTTCACCTAGTTTTTTACCACGTCTGACCATTTCTGGGATTTTATTCTATTATTTATTCTTTTCTAACATTTTATTTTATTTCAAATATATCTTATTGATTATGCTATCTTAGATCTATGTCTACCAGGCATTTTTTCCTCACAAATTATATTCATGCTGTAATCTTCTCTACTTTAAATCAATCAATCAATAAAACCTGTTCCTCTATTCAGACTTTCCATGGAGCTACCATCCTATCTTTCTTTCTTTTTTTTTTAACCTAGTACAAGTGTGTATGTATAAACACAAGATAACTGAAAGAGTGGCATTAAAACTGTCCCTAAGTCTTACTCCTTTACATGCTTTTTAAGTCTATGATCCAGGAAAATGATTTTAAGACACACAAATGGATCACCACCCACTTTGGTAAACATTGCTTTAGATGACTCTTGGTTGAAAAACATAAGATCAGATCTTTCTAAAAATATCCAGACAAAAAGCATTTGTTATCCGTGCACCCAGTAATTCAGGAGGGAGTCTTTCCTTTCTCACCAGAGCAGCCCATCCAGAAGGGTTTCAGGGGCTCTGGACCATGGCTGCTTGGCACAATTTGGACCACAGGACCAGGAAGCAAATGAAGCCATATGTCAGTTCCTACCACAGAGTCCGATACATTATTAAACCCTCACCTTTCCTGTGCCTGAGAACCTCTACCAGAGCCCAATATTCCTGAGCATAAAACTATCCCAGCTGCATTCAGCAGGCAAGAGTGTACACTTTACCCATTCAGCCTACCTCTGAGAGAAGGAGAAATTTTAAAGGAAACATCGGGTTGTCGGGCTTCTGCACTGTACTAAAGTTTATGAGACAAGTTACAATCTATACTCTCTGTGAAGGCACTCGGGTTCCCTTCCTACACCTAAACACTGGTCAAGTTTCCTACTCTCCCTTTCAGGTACGCACAGACTTTACACAGGGAAGAGACCATAGCAGTGGGGTGGGTGGGCACTAACACAATTCAATACTTTTTATTGCCTAGGACAATGGCTGGTTACAGACCACAAAGATTCAGGAAGAACCAGTGCTTGGACCCAACAAGAGACACTCTTCCCCTCTCAATTAAGAGTCCTCTGGGCTATGAATCAGCAAGCTTTTCCTTATATAGCTCTAGTAGGAGGTCCATAGCTCTAGTACTCAGTACAAGGAGACTCATACCTGAGCCTAGCTGAGGGTGGGTGGATGAGGTGAGCCAGACTCATTTTATTAAGTCTGTGACCCTGAAGACTGGGATGTGGATGGCTGAGTTGTTTCTGATGTGGGTCAGTAGCTCTTGTGTACCAGTCTCTGGTTCCAGCTTATCAACAAGCTTCACTGTGGAGGTATGGGCAGCCACCTGCAAGGACCCGAAGCTGCCTGTCCAAAGCTGTGGGGCAATGCAGACTGCTCGGTTGATGGCCAGGCCTAACCCATGAATGGAGATCTCAATATGTGCATTCTGACCCCATGATCCCCTGTCCAGCAGCTTCTGGCCATGGGCCAGTTGGCCCTTAAAGTCAGTCTTCATGTTAACATAAATGTCATTGAGCCTCTGGGCCAGGTGGTGGGGCAACCACTTCTGCAGGGTATACTCCACCGGATCCAGCTCAGTCTCCATGGCCCTGCAGTGCTCTCAGTTTTCTGCCATGCTGTGTGCCCTCCTCATTGTTTGTGGTCTCTTTCAATACAAAAGGACTTCCTAGAGGAAGCTGATTGATCAGAAGCCAGCGATACCACTACAGCAGCCTCCATCTAGATGGTCCAGCATCCATGTCCAGGGAGTACTCCAGGGGCACCTGCTCTAAACCCCTGACTGCAGCCTACCCTGTGCCCTAAGATGAGTCAGACGTCCAGGTCACGTGCCAGGGGTGGAGGCATTAGGGACAGCAGGCATCCAGGCTGCTCCAGTACAGCATGAGGGGAGCAGGAGTGGTTGTGCGGGTTGGGCCAGCAGGAGTTGGCAGGAGCAGACAATCCTGTCTTTTCAAAGGGATCCTCTCACAGGAGCTGCCGCTGCTCCTCTGCTTCTTATCCCTCTTTGTCCCTTGAGCAGATGTGACCACCCAGAATGCTCATTGCCAAATCCAGTTGATCGCTCTTCTCATTTAATCACTCTGCAGAATTTAACATCAAATTATTGTTTCATTCCTAAAAGTCATTCAATTCTTGCCATAAGTGGCTATCCTCCTGATTCTTATACAGCTTCCTGGCTTCTCTTTTTTAGTCTCATTCACTGACCTCTCCACCTCCCTCTTCTTATCAAGTGAACTGCACTTACAAAAACAGGATGTGTATGAGGACCCCATTTATGCTCTATTACTACATACGGATAGATAATAGAGCATAAACATGTAAGTTGTGCTTATGTGTGAGATAAGTCTGAAAAATATATATACCAAAATGTTAGCAGGCAATGAAGATATTCTGAGTGAATTTTGCATTAATCATTTCTATGGTTTTTAAATATTTTTGCAATTATGTATAAAAATTAAAGTCAATAACAAATTCACACATTATATTTATATGCTCTTCCATTATACTTTCATGTTGATAATTCTCAAACTCCTCTCTCAAGTCCAGATGTTTTTCCTGAATCCCAGACCCCAAAGCCTATAGTCAGGCTCACCTCTCATCCCCAGTCTTCTTTTGCTCAACAGCCCTAAAATCAGACTTTTTCTGGGGATTTGTTGCAGCTTTATCTTTACATGTTTGTAATTCCCAAAATGCAAAGTCTCATGTATTTATGTTTCCATTCTTAGTGCCTATCAGAGTGTCTTGTAAATAGAATATATAGTTACTGAATTGGCTGAGTGAATATTTTTTAAATTATGTCTGGTTTAGGGAATTATTGAAGTTAAGCAGATTTGTAATGTGTAGTTAATCTGAAATGTACAAAATTCAGTGGAAATGGAGAGTCTGAAAGAGAGGAGGCAAGTATAAACAGCCATAGAAATTCTAGGCACCAATGATAGAATCTTTCTGATGAAATGATACCTCCAAGGAATTTATATGTATATAAGTATTTCCTACATTCTTACACATTATGGCTTTTAAAGGTGTACTACATCATTTGGTATAATTAACTGAAGGTGTCCAGTGATTCTAAAATAAATCTTTGCTACCACCTTGTGGCTAAAAAACATCTACATTATATAGCAATGTTTAAGCTTTGCAAGACTGAGTATATAATTATCCATAGTCAAATTCTTTGCTTTTTAAAAAGAAATAAATTTCAACTTAACCCTTAAATATTTAAAAGTATTATTCTGCTGCTTTCATGCAAACTTTCTTTTCAATTTTCATGGAGTACTCTTTCTGGAGTTTAATATTGTTTTGTTTGTTGTAATATAAATATCTCTAAATTAACTTCTATACTTAATTTTTCAGTTCAATTTTGCTCCAAATTACACAAAGAAAACTTCAGTGATAATTTAATTGTGAATTTTCCATCATTTAGCTATTTTTCTATTGAGTACATATAAACTCATTCATTTATTGTATTCAATAAATATTTATTGAATGTCTACCTAATGTCAGTCATTGTTCTAAAACTTCAGGATAAATGGTAAATAAAGAAACAAACTACCTGCTTTTAAGAATCTCACATTTTAGTTGGACATATAAAGTAAGTTTCTATGTCTTGATAGTCTTTAAAAACATTCTTTGTTATCCACAATTTAAAAACTGTGAAAGTTTCTTGTTTGGAAGGAAGGATGATATAAATGGGATTTCTTTTTAGAAAAAATGTAGTCTGAAGTCCCGGCCAGTGCGGTTCAAGGAGGTTGGAGTGTCATCCTGTAAACTGAAGAGTCACAGGTTTGACTCCTGGTCAGGGCACATCCCTGGGTTGCAGGTTTAGTCCCAGTTGGGGCACGTGTGAGACAAGCAATAGATCTCTCTCTCTCTCTTTGATGTTTCTCTCCCTCTCTTTCCCCCTCCCTCTCTTCCCTTCTTTCTAAAATCAATGAGCATGTCTTCAGGTTAGGATAAAAGAAAAAAGAAAAAAATAGAAAAATGGAGTCTAGAATAATCCAAAATTAGGACATGCATATAAAATTTTATAGAAACTGGAACTCTTAGTGATTGTTTCTGTATAAGATTTTTAAAGTGAGCTACAAATAAATGAGTCAACAACACATTTTAAAACTTTGGTTAATTTCTTCAAATCTACAAGACATTTCATTTACCCCTCATATGTACACTTTAAAGGACCTAACTAAGCTCTTTACTCCTCCCACTTTCAGGTTTGGTAAGCATCTGAATGGCTGACGGGACTCTATCAGTCATTGTACACAATGGCACCAGAGAAGCCTGGGGGTAGAGAGCAGAAGGTATGTGATGCAGATGAAATGAGATGTTCTTGGTTCATCCACAGTGACTGGGATAAAACGGTGGCCCAAGAGAATATGAGGCAGGGAACAAAATGTGTATGATTCTTTTGTGATGCTGTTAAAACTAACAAGGACACCACATGAGAATGAAAAAATTTTAGAGTAAAAATAAATAGAAATTTATTGTAAGAAAATGTACTTCATAATTTTGATGTGAGGATTTAATAAATTACTTGCATTAAGACTGCTGCCTATACTGGAAATTCAAATATGAGTAACATTACCAAAGCCGAACTCTTCAAATAACAGTGTGTATGTGCTAAAGAGTGTAAACATAAATGTATATTTTTAATATATAAAATTATTATCTCTAATCCTTCTCTATGATTTATTTTCTGCCTGGCTTAGTAGGGATAAGTTCTAATGTATTCTTGTTTGTAATCTGACTTTTACAATTCCAATTCACTAAGGACTTCAAAAGCTGGAGAGTGTTAAGCAATATAAATTTATTAACTATTTTGGTTAAAGATGTTCAGCTTGTTTTGAAAAAAGGAACTAAATTTTGGGAGAATCTATCACAATATATACAGTACTATTTGTAGGACATTTACACTGCTTTACAGAGTAATAAAATAAGTTCAGGACATTTCTAAAAGTTTGATTAATGCAGGAAACTTAAAAGAAAACATGTACTGCCATAATAAGGTTTAACATTTTTTTTCATAATTTTTTTTTCATTCAACATAGGCTCCCCTCCACCAAATTCATTTTAGTCATTTTTTAAAATATTTTTACTTGTATATTTTTATAAAGAGTGGAAAGGGGGAAGAAAGAAAGGAAGAGAAACATCAATATCAAGAGATACATCAATTGGTTGCTTCTCATCTATTGATTACCTCACTCTTGCCCCCAACCGGGGACTTGGCCTGCAACCCACGCATGTGCCCTGTCTGAGAATTGAACCCACAGCCTTCAGTTTGCAGGCCAGCACTCTGTCCACTGAGCCACAGCAGCCAGGATGGTTTATTGTTGTAACAAAAATGTTTTCAAATTTCCACAGACTTCTATTTTAATTAGTACAGCATCATAGCTTAAGTAAATACAATTATACATGTACCACCACTAATTCCAAGTACATCTTTGGTTCCTAAGTTCCTTAATTTGGTAAGAAAATAATATCATGGCATTGTGCTCCAAGAAAGCTGGTGTTCACATTGTTACAATAAAAATGAATAATTTTAATTTTAGCATAGAGATTTTTAATTGAATTTACAATAGGATTTAATAAAACATCAGATGTCTAATCTTTATAAAAACAACACAGACATAGGTATAATGAAGTAGTATTTTTAAAAAATGTTTAGAAAGCAAGTATAAACAAGAATTTTATATCCACTCAAGCCCTCCTTCAAGTTTCAGGTTAATAGTAAAAGCTATTTTAAATGCATAAAAACTCAGAGAATATTGTTTTCATAATCAATATTCTAGTAGAATTCCTGATAATTTTACTAGAAGACAAACTTCAGCTGTAAGACTGTATGAATGAGGAAACTTCAGCCACAAGACTAATGGTAAGCAATCAATATTTTTAATATATTTTTGTAAGTAAATAAATATATCTATCTGATGAATATTCATTTGTATATCAACATATAGTGTATATAATACATTTATTTAATAAATAGTAAAGTTAGTCATCAAGGTAGAAGACTAGTATGTAAATGCTACATTTTCTGACAAAGAAAAATAAAGTGAGAGAAGGAAGAAAGGGAGAAAAGAATAATAATTTCATGAACTGCATATAGTGGTGATTTTCTTTTTCTTTTTTAAAAACAATTATATATTTATTTCTAGAGAGAGGGGAAGGGAGGGAGAGAAACATCAATGTGTGGTTGCCTCTTGCTCACCCCCAACTTGGGACCTGGCCCACAACCCAGGCATGTGCCCTCACGGGGAGTCCAACCACTGACCTTTTGGTCCATAAGCTGGTGCCCACCCCCTGAGCCACACCAGACGGGGCATTATAGCAGTGATGTTCAACCAGTGTACTGCAAGAGGCACACTGGTGTGCTGCAAAAATCTGTAAAATGTGCAGTACCTGACCATTTAGTCAGGGACACTGACATTTTCCCTTAGACTGTCAAATAAAAACAATGACAATGGCCAACACAAAAATAGTTGTCCAATGGGAACAAATCAGACATATACTTATTTTTTGTCAGATTGGAAAAATATATTTTTATTGGTATGCCACAGAATTTTAGTAATTAGTATATGTGTGCCATGAGATGAAAAATGCTGGAAAATGATGGTTTATAGAAAAGTCAAAGACAGTTAAATATGATAAACTGAGTAGAAAATCCTAAGTAAGAAAAAGAAAGAGGCCATTATTTAAAGTTTTTACTATCATACAGGGAACCACTTGAACAAAAACACAAACATTCCTAAATGCCAAAAGGAAAAAAAATTAAACAAAACAAAACTTCCTGATATAATTTGTCTATTGCAGCAACCGATTCAAATTTATTTGTCCTTATAGAGATTATATACATATTTCTTTCACCACAATTTTAATGTGATCTGAGGGGAAAATGGAGGTAAATGTATATGGTCAATGTGGCATGACTAATTATAATAAATAAGATTATTTTTTAAGGCTCGGATTGGACTTCTAGCTATAGATAGGTGGACAGGTCAGGTGTATAACTAATCCTACATGGAACTCAAGACTTGTCCCAAGAGATTAGGGAGAAGGGTGAAAGTCGACTGCTTATGACTTGGCTATGCCATGCCTCTGGCCTGGGACAACAGGTAGATGATGATACATTTACTGGTCATTTACCTATTTCCACCCAGCTTCCAAAGTTAGTTTTGTAGTCAATGAATGATGCGGACACCAGCCCGCAGTGTCCTTGGCGTTATGGATGAGATGAGACAAGTTCACACAAACTACCGAGTCCTGTGGGGGAAAAGGGACGGGACAGCCACTCTTTCAAAAGGAGAGCGCACAGACCCTTGACTTGACAAGCTTTTATTGGATTCCAATATGCACAGGAATACAGGTAAAGTTCATTAATCATTGTTGGGCAGTAAGGATCAAACAACAGATAACATAGGGCTTATTCTGAGTCAGGGTCTGTTAGCTAAAGAGCCATAAAACTCTGAGGGACAAACTCACTTCTAGCTTGGACCCTTATCATTTAATTGAGAATATTCTAAACAAAGCAGGTTTCACAGGATTTTCTGCTTTCTTTCTTAGGCCTGATTTTCCCCAGGAAACCTGCCCTTTCTATCACAGGGCCACACCCATCTCCAGCATTGTTTCATGCTCAGGATGAGCAGGGTGTAAGGTAGCCAAGAGATCAGGAGACTTCCCGAAGACAGAAAGAGGACTCAGGTTATGTCAAAGCTGAGGGGCAAGGGTCCATCGCCCTCTTTTTCTATAGCCCCCAAGTCCTTCCCTGAGGGCCTCCACTTGATCATGCCTTTCTTAGGTTGATCCTGCCTTGAGGAATCTTACCCGTCACTGGCTAATCGACCAAGTACTGGGGCCAGGCAGAGTGAATTAAAAGGAGCAGAAGTGGCACCCCTGCCAGAGAGATAAGCTTTGTCTCCTCAGTGGCTTATGGTCCCAAGGTCTCTCACTCAGCCTTAGCCATGGCTGGTATGTGTGTGTGTGTGTGGGGGGGGGGGGGGTTACAGCTAATTTTTATATGAAAAAAAATATGCTATAATATTTAAAAGTTGTGTTACCACTGGAAATTTTAAATACTTAAATAGACCTCAGATTTTTCTGATATGGGAAAAATAAGACAGGAAAGCACATAAAATATATGCATTGCTTTATGAAACATTATAAAGTGAACATTGACCACTAAAGAAATGAAATATGTCCGTAGTTCAAAAATATTCACTTTTCCTCCAACCTTCTGAAAAGTAACCATTATCTTGTAATTTATGACAATAACTTCTTAATATTCCTTTATGGCTTTATCATAGGAGCATGCATTCTTAAACATAATAGTTTATTTATGCCTGCTTCTATTTATGTAAATGGACGATGACACGGCATGTATTTTTTCCCTTTGGCTTTTCCCACTTGACATTATGTTTGTAAAATTCACCCATTTTGTTGTATTTGTAGTTTGTTCATTACCATTTTTGTATAGTATCCCCTTGCATAGATACACCACAATTTGTGCATACTTTTTCATCCTTCATTAATATTTGGTTTACTTAGACTTTTTATCTTTTTATTAAATAATACTACTCTGTGAACACTCTTGTACATACTTCTCGATGTCTTTGTGATATTATTTGTAAAAGAAGATATTAGAAATTGAGAAAAACCATTACTTAGGACCACTGGAAATTAAGCTGAACAGAAGTCCTACAACTACGAAATTAAAGAAGAAACTGGTGAGACTGGTAAGTCTCAAGACTGGTAAGAGGGATGGAGACACAGAATAAGGTGGTCCCCCACCCACGTGTGGCAGATAAACATCAGGAGGGACATCTCAGAAGTGAGAGGTCCCAGCCTCACAACAGGCCCCTCAGCCAAGGGTTCCAGTGCCAAAGATAAGTCCCTGTAATTTTTGGCTGTAAAAACCAATGAGGAATGAGGCTGTGGAAGACAAACTTCTGGATTTCCAGGCAGTTCCTCTTCAAGCGCCCACTCATGGTCTTGCTCGGTTTACTACCTCTGAGCTCCAGCACAGGGGCAGCAGTGCGAAATCAGCAGAGATGAATGGGGAGAAGCTGAAGTATATGGCATCAGGGTGAGAGCTAAAGGGACAGCTTTCTCCTAAACAAGTGCTGGCAGAGGCCAATGTCTCTTTTATGAGCCCTCTGGCACCATATATGAGACTCCATCAACATGGCTTATGCTGTTTGCCATACCCTGGTGATTTCCTGAGGCTCCACCTCCCCCAACTTTAAGGCCACCCAAGCTGTTTTTAGGGGCTTTCCACATAAATGGCTTATCTTGGCTCATGCTTCAGATTTTCTTAAAGTCTCTCTGACAACCAGCATTTGTCCTTTGTGTACCTGGTACCTTTTGATAGGTGGTCCCAGACCTACTATGGGTGGCAGTCAGTAGTAGGCTCAGTTCACAGCTTGGCCTATCCTGGGCACCTCCAAACGTAGCACAGGTAGCATCCATCTGCAGGCTTCATTGTAGCTTATGCTAGGTAAGCTCTAGACAGAACACAGGCAGTGGCTGATCTTGGACTGCACCCCTAGGGAGCCCTAGAGCCAGCACATCCAGTGGACAACTACAGATCACATGATAGCACCACCACCAAACCATCTCCATTAGCAACTCACACAAGGGTGGACTCGGTGGGTACCAGAGCCTCACTGAAGTGAGTGAGTGGAGTTTGGCCCCACAGAACCCCTGTTCTATGGAGTGGGCCTTTGCACAGCTGATTCTCCATAGTGGTCAGTGGTTGGTGACCAATGGTCACAGCCAGTTCTTGCAGCTGATCAGATGAGGTAAATACCTCCCAATGCCCTACCAAAAGCAATCAAGGCTTAACTACAATAGGAGGGTGTACACAGTACACATGGTGGGCACACCTCCAGTACCCACCTTGGGTGATAGGGGAGGCTGTGCCACTGGGCTCTAAAGTATACCTACTATAATCAGAGCACTCAACCAATCCTGGGAGACATAGCAGCTCTACCTAATACATGAAAATGAACACAGGGAGGCTGCCAAAATGAGAAGACAAAAAAAAAAATACATGGCCCAAATGAAAAAGAAGACAAACAAAAAGAACTAAACAAATTGGAGATAAGCAAGCTACTAGATGCAGAGTTCAAAACAGTGGTTATAAGGATGCTCAATGAGCTTAAGGGAAGAACAGAAAAACTCAGAGAAAACTTCAACATAAAAAAGAACATGGAAAGCATAAAAAAAAGTGCAAAATGATGGATACACTAACTAAAATGAAAAACAATTTACAAGGAATCAATGGTAGAATGGATAAAGCCAAGAATCAAATCGGTGATTTGGGATATAAGGAGGAAAAAAAACAACAACACCCAACCAGAACAGGAAGAAAAAAGAATAAAAAAAAAAAAAGAAAAGAAAAGAAGATAGTGTAAGGAGCCTCTGGGAAAACTTCAAGAGGATTAAGAAGTACACAGTGGTAGTCACAGTTATCCACTGGGATATAAAGTACTGCACAGGAAATGGACTAGCCTAAGAACTTATACTCATGACCCATGGACACAAATGATGGGGTGGTTATTGCCTGAGGGAGTAGGGTTCTTAGAGGGGGGGCAAAGAGGGAAATTTGTGACAACTGTAAGAACATAACCAATAAAATATAATTTAAAAAAGATAATGCGTAACAGTACATACTCCATGTGCGTGTTGGGTAGGGGGAAGGATCAAGAACTAAATTAAAGTTTATATAAATTAAGTACATTACCACCACAGTCCCTGTATTCCTAGTAACTGGTAATCCAATAAATGCCTGTGGGGGGGAAAAAAAGAAACAAAATAAAACAGAAAAAACCCACTGGAAATGAACTTACCACAGTTATTTCAGTGATTTAGTCATTACTGTTGGGTGGTAGAATCATATGGGTTTTGTTACTATATTTCTGCTTTTTCAAGTTATCTACTATAAGCATAATTTTCTGATTTTAAAAGCTAAGTTGACAAAAATAACAATAAATATTAAAACCATCTGGTAATAATCCTTATAATGTTACAGTGATGTTAGGATACTCAGACAATGAATTTGGTCACAATCAAAACTTTATAAATTTCTGTATCTCTCCATTTCTAATTGGGTAAGACCAACTCCAGTGGTTTATTCCTCACATTCATG
This sequence comes from Artibeus jamaicensis, assembly GCF_021234435.1. Taxonomy (NCBI): domain Eukaryota; kingdom Metazoa; phylum Chordata; class Mammalia; order Chiroptera; family Phyllostomidae; genus Artibeus; species Artibeus jamaicensis. The sequence goes on along the minus strand of NW_026521911.1, from coordinate 16,423,411 downwards.
GCTGGTGAAATTGAAATTGGTATCATCTTTTAAAAATAAATGTCAGTATGTATCTTCAAAAACTTTAATTTCAAAGGCTTATGCCCTTTATTCCAGCACTGTACTTCTGAATAATTATCCTGAAGGATAATCTAAAAATTAAAAAATAAATACAAGTTGATTATTGAAACTATCTAAATCAAGTTGGTGAGCTTAAAGAATGGTTATATAGTTCAGTTATTCAACAGAATACTACTTCATCATTCATAATGATTATGACACAAAATAGAAAAATACTCAGGTTAAATGAAGAAAAATAAAACAGTGTATATGCCTGTATTGCAATGGCTACATAAAATTTAATCTAAATACAAAAAGAGGAGGGGAACATGGAAAAATGCAGTCTTTTTATTGGGGTGGGTGGTTTGTAAGCCAATCTGTCATTAACGCACTTGCAATCACTACAACATGGTATAGCTTTCTACTTCTACTGAAAAACTACAATTACTATTCTGAGATTGTTTGGTATACAAGTTACGTAAAAGCGTTTGCTTTCACATACACCAAGTTTGGGAAATATATGGGTCGGAGCTAGTGTCGTTTGCCTGTGCCTCTTAGTATATTACTATACTTTTTACAATGTACTTGATGAATTCTCACTACAGGTTCTAGGGTTGAAGAATTCATATTGACAAACTGATTAAATGAAGACAACATGAAATAATAGCAACATTCTAGTGACCCTAAGGCCCTAAGAAAATCTAGGGTCTTAGAGGAATAGCGACCATTTCCTGCAGTCTATTTGATCCATACTTTTGTCTGATATTCTGATCTCTAAGTGCTTTGTATTTTCACAGTGGTTTGACCTAGATCCTCAGTTATTACAACCTCTACAAATGCCAACATTTCTTCAATGCTTCCGAATCATGCCAATGGAGAGTCACATGGAGTCATCCACCATTCCTCTCATCACTAAGCAACCACGGTGCAGCAAGAAGATTCCAGAAAAACCGCAGGAATCTGCAGATACTCTCAAACATCTAGGGAATAAACAACAAAGTAGCGTGATAATAGTTTCAAAAGTAAGAGGGCAGTATCTGCACGAGACACACCCACAGCCGATAAAGAGTGACGAACTGGGGAGAGAAGAGGTCCAATGGGACCCCGTTTTCTACCTCCGAGATTTTCCTTGTAACCCCTGACCTCCACCTCCGACCTCTGGACGCTAGCAAGCGGGTGTCAGACGCGTGACGGCCCGCTAGTTGCTCCGCCTCCTGACTCCTCCCCCGCTTCTTCCCATCTTTCTGCGCCTGCGCGACAGGATAATTCGCGAAGGTTCCTGACGCAAAAGCGGCCGTTTCCGGAAGCAGGCTGCCGCCCAGACTGCAGAACACTGATCTCGGGGGGAGAACTGTAAACGCACTGCCTAGCGTCCCGGTGTTAGGGCCTGAGTTGTATCTGTGGGGGAAAATGGCTCTACTGTGCTACAACCGAGGCTGCGGTCAGCGCTTCGATCCCGAGACCAATTCTGAAGGTAAGAGAAACGCGCTGACCTCCTGCCCCCCTCTCTCCACCGCATCCCGGGGGACGCCCGTGGGCCCGACGGTGGGCCGGGGTCCCCCCGCGAGCCTTCGCTGCGCCGCCCCCGCCAGGGCCCTTCCGGCCACCCCGGCTGCTGTCTCCCTAGTGCGCCGGGCCTCTGGCCGGGCGCCCCGGCAACCGCCTCTGACGCCTCTCTCTCTGCTGCCAGCCGAACCCACTGACGGCTTCCCCGTGGCCGCACGTGTTCCCCCAGCCGTCCGCTCTTTCTCAATCGCCCGGAATTTAGAACATCTTTCTCCCCACCTCGGTCTATTTGGAGACTCAAAAAGTCAGCCAGGTGCTAGTGGTCTCGCTTGGGGAGTGATTCGCCATGAGTGTGTGTGTAAGTAAGTGTGTAAGAAAGACGCAGACTGACGTACGGAGATGGCCTGGTTGGGCAGTAGGCAGCTTACTCTTAACATTTAGGGGTGGCCTCGTGTTTGTATAGGAATTTATTTGTCTGATAGCCTGCTGTGCGGGTGCCTGGAAGACCCACTGTTACAAAGTTACTTTTTTAAAAAAGTGGGGTTGGCTAGAAAAATCGTTCTGTATCTTTATGCTGTTAAGTTGTATTAGACCTGCCCCCCGGGGGGGGAGGGGAGTGAGCGGCATTTGTGCTGGGTATTTTTGCTATGGCCTTCCTATTTCTTCTTTTTATTATTTTATATTCATCTGAGGATATGTTTTCATTGCTGAAAGAGAGAGATGTCAAGATCGATTGGTTGCTTCCCTCAAACCCGCAACCTAGGTGTGTGCTCTGACCGGGAAGGAACCGGAGCCTTTCCTTGTGATGCTCCAGCCAGCCGAGCCAACCGGCCAGGGCGTGTGGCCTTCGTGTTTTCATTACATGCCATCTGATGGATAAGGGGATTGAATTGTTTCCACCACCCCAAAGTATAGAGTTGCAGACGTAAAGTGAAAGTTAATGACTAGACTACGTGAAAAGTAGGAAAGGATCAATGAACGTGAGTTTTTATTGGTGACTCGGACAAAAAAGTAAGTCGATTCTTTGCTTATTGCAGGACATGACACCACTTTCTCAAATTCGTTTATTGTTTAGTGTATATCTTCTATGTGCCAGATATTAGACACTGTTACATTATCTCAGTCACAGCAACCCTGCGAAGTATGTATTTATTCAGAGAAGCTGAGTTCATCAAGGTAGCAACATGGTTACTCATTGTGAAGATTAAATTCTTTACCTTTTAAAAATCTTTCTGACCTCTGAGATGTCTGAAATACTTATGTTGGCGCCCAGGTGAATTAGTGAGGTCACTTAAAGTGAAACCATTGCCTCTGTAAAAAAGTAAACTTAGTGTCTGCACGTATTCCACCTTAGTATCAATTAAAGAGGAAAGGCTGATGCTTTGTTGTACCAGACAGTATGTTTATAGGGTGTTCTATATCGGCCTAAATTAAGAGGAGATACCTCCATGTTTTGGAAGTCAGCCCTGCGTGTGTCGTTGGTGCAGTCCTAGGAAAGAGATGGGGGGTGGGTCGCAGGAACGGCGGAGGAGTAGACAGTCTCAAGGATTGAGTGATGGACAGTAGTAACAGATTTGCCTGAGAGTGCCAATAAGGTTGCTGCTCAAAGTAGATTTGCTTTAGAAAAATGGGGCTTGTTTTAGGGACTAAGAATGAATACTCCAATAAGTTCATTGATAGAATGGAAAGTTAAGAAAATGAAGATAGGGAGAAGACAAGAGCCAAGGGCAAACTTGACTCAGGTGAAAGTTCTATGTAATGGGAGAAGTTCTACATATATTGACTAAATAACGAGACTCCCTTCTAAGCTGATAGCACATTTTAGTTTGAAACACAGCTAAATGAGTGTTTAAGGAAAACCTGATCCATAGCTTGCTTATATTAAGCAATATTCTGCAAATTGCATCACATCACAAACAGTACTTTATTGAATCCACAGAGCAGTATGTGAGGAAATTGAAACAGCTACCAAGAGGCAGAACCAGATTCGAGCAAGGGTCAGATTCAGTGTTAAAAGCCCTTGGCTCTTAACCACTACCATGGTAGTGGTACCATGGAGCTTCTATGGAGCTCCATGGAGCTACCATGGAGCTTCTTCTCCATCAAATATTTCTTTGAGAAAAACTGGTAAACCTGATGCAAAAAGCTAGACAGGACATTGACCATCTGTCGGTTATTTACTTTTGAAAGCAGTGTTTTTCCAATTTTGTTCATACTAGTTGTGTGGCTAAAACCTGACTCATTGCTACTGCCATTCTGCCAGAACTGACAGTTAGTATGATAATACCTCTTACTGTGCTTTACGTTATGCATTTTACCCCCATGACTCTTTGTAAATTTGGTATTTAAAAATACTTTCTCTGTTCTCTACTTTGATTCCCCTCTCAATTTCATAACCCTTTGCATATTCACTTCTATTTTGAACCTCCTTTGTTAACCCTTAATTAATAGCTTCTTTCTAATCCGTGGGTTTACTTACTGTGCCATGTAAATACTTGAAACTTTGTTTGATTTGCTAGCACAGTGTCTGGGTAACACCTGGTTACTAAGTTAGGGAATCATAATGGCTGTTAATACTGGGATAGGAGATTTCCTTAAGTACTAGCAATTAATCATTTTACAGCAGCACCAGAATTTGAGGTTGTAACTATTGAAATCTAAGCAGACATGAAGGCTGAGCAAAGCAGCCTTACAAGAAAATTACACAGGTGTGGAGCTGACCTGTTTTTTCTAAGCTTATGGTTCCCTCAGCCAGGAAAAAAGTGTTCTATTAATCTAATTTTTTAAAACTTAATACTCTTTATTGCAAAGTCTAATGAGCCCATTTTATAAAAGAATAAGGTAAAAATTAGTGATGTAATGAAGAAGGGTATAAGGAAATCAGAATAACAATCAGTGAAAATAGACTGTAAAACAACTTCTTTTTAATGAGGTATGTATCTAGGAATTAACACAAAAGTTAAACTGGCAGATTTATCAGCTTTCAAAATTTTGAACCTTTTCTCATAAAATATCTTTTTAGGGAATCTCTTTAATCTTATGGACAAAGACACATAAGGACAATTTAAGTTTGATAGTATTTTTCTAAAAACAATTGAAAGATGACAGTCAAAACTTCGGAGAATGAAGTTTTGGTACTAAATACCTTTTACTACAAATAACAGGAGTACAGAACATAACTTGTTACACTTGAACTATTCTGTATTATTTTTATCTATAGCTATGATACTCTTGAACAGAACTTTATTACTATTTTAATACAATGTTATATTAAGCACTGTGTACCATGCATCACACTTTAGGATTAATGAATTTTTAAGGAAAAATATTACCTGCATTTGGAAAGAAGGTTAAATATTATTGCCTGAAGGAAATAATGTTATTTTTTATTATAAACTGATAATTGTTTCTTCTTGTTTTTGACCAGATGCTTGCACCTACCACCCAGGTGTTCCAGTCTTTCATGATGCATTAAAGGTAGGAACTTGATATATTTCAGGCTCTTTATATTTGTAATGTAAATTCAAAGGTATAATACTGAATCTTTATTTTCTCATCTTTTGTAACTCTCTGTTTTCTCAATGACCACTTTCAGTTAATTTGAGCAGATACTCCACTAAATGCAGGTATAGGTCTTTTCCAGTTATAAAATTATATTATTTCTATCCCAACTCCTCAATTTCTGTACTTCTTATTTCTTCACTTTACTAATTTTGAGGAGAAATGAAAGCAGTTGTTTTGAATCCTAATCTCAACCTGCCACGCAGCTGCTGTCTAGTAAGAGCAACTTTGAATTTTAGGGAAGATTGATATAAACTCTAAATGGTGCCAATCTCAGGACATACATGTATGTTTATTTTATTTTAAGTATGTTTTGATTATGCTATTATGGCTGTCCCATTTTTTTCTCTCTTTTATTCCCCTCCTCCCAGCAACCCCCCCCTCCACTAACACCCTTCCCACCCTCCCTCCTCCCAGTAGTTCATGTCCATGGGTAGTACATACAAGTTTCTTTGGCTTCTCCATTTCCTATACTATTCTTAACCTCCCCTTGTCTATTTTGTGCCTAACATTTATGCTTCTTATTTCCTGTACATTTTTCCCAATTCTCCCTCTCCCCGCTGATAACCCTCCATGTGATCTCCATTTCTGTGATTCCGTTCCTGTTCTAGTTGTTTGCTTAGTTCATTTTTGTTTTTAAGTTCAGTTGTTCATAGTTGTGAGTTTGTTGTCATTTTACTATTTGTATTTTGATCTTCTTTTTCTTAGATAAGTCTCTCTAACATATTCATGTAATAAGGGCTTAGTGATGATGAACTCCTTTAACTTGACCTTACTGGGAAGCACTTTATCTGCCCTCCCATTCTGATAGCTTTGCTGGATGGAGGAAACTTGGATGTAGGTCCTTGCCTTTCATGACTTCAAATAGTTCTTTCCAGCTCCTTGCCTGTAATGTTTCTTTGGAGAAACCAGCTGATAGTCTTATGGGAACTCCTTTATAGGTAACTGTCTCCTTTTCTCTTGCTGCTTTTAAGATTCTCTCCTTATCTTTAATCTTGGCTAATGTAATTATGATGTGCCTTGGTGTGTACTTCATTGAGTCCAACTTCTTTGGGACTCTCTAAGCTATCTGGATTTCCTGGAAATCTATTTCCTTTGCCAGATTTGGGAAGTTCTCCTTCATTACTTGTTAAATAAGTTTTCAATTTCTTGTTTTTGCTCTTCTTCTTCTCCTTCTGGTACCCCTATGATTAAAGTTGTCCCAGAAGTTCCTAAACTTCTCCTCATTTTTTCTAATTTTTGTTTCTTTATTCTGTTCTGGTTGAATGTTTATTTCTTACTTCTGCAGATTGTCGATTAGGGTTCCAGTTTCGTCCCTCTTATTCTTGGTTCCCTATATATTTTTCTTTAATTCACTTTGCGTGGTCTTCACTTTTTCCTCTCTTTTTGTGTCCATATTCTATCATTTCTGTGAGCATCATGATTAACATTGTTTTGAACGCTGCATCTGATAGGTTGGCTATCTCTTTATACAGTTCTATTTTTGGAGTTTTGGTCTTTCATTTCTGTCATATTTTTTTTGTCTCAGTTCACCTGTTACTTTGTAAGGGGTGGAGCAGTAGGTATTCACCAGGGCGAGGCAACTCGCTCACATCACTGTGTTGTAGTACTATATGTGGGGGAGGGGTCAGAAAGGGAACATTGCCACTTGCTTGGCTCTTGTGCAGCTTTCAGTCACTTCCCTTGCTACCCACAGGCAAATTGGACCCTTCTGGTGCTGATTCCTGGGTAGAAGGGTTTGTGTACATTCTGGGACCCTGAGTGTCTCCAGCAAACTTTACTGTGGGGCTGGGAGTTTCTGCCACCCCCACAGCTCTTTACAGCCAGAGGTTTTGAGGCTTTATTTCCCCACACTGGAATCCTGGGTTGCGTGGTCCATCTTACTCTCCAGTTGTTCCTCCAAGTTTATCCTCACTCAGATGTGGGACCACCAGACCCTGCCTTCCCCCGCAGGGTCCTCCAGCCACCCTGCTGCATGTCCTCTCTGCCATGGCTGCCTGTCTCTGCTCCTCCTGCCAGTCCTAATGAATGTTTCTTCTTTCATTCCTTGGTCGTCAGACTTTATATAGTTTGGTTTTCTGGCAGTTCTGGTTATTTTTTATTTTTAAATGTGTTGTCCTTCTTTTGGTTGTGCAAGGAGGCAGAGTGAAGGAGGCAAGGAGGCCTCCATCTTACCCAGAAGTTCCCATGTACATGTAAGTCCAGAGTGAAAGTAAGCAGGAAAGAGATGCCACCTATTTCCCATGTGTACTTGGGTGTTCTGGAGAGGTAGTGAAATAACAGAATGTTGTTTGACCAGGTTTTTCATGGAGAGATTATTGACTTTTTACAATTTATGGTAATATGGTACATTTCCCATTGTAGATCTTAAAATGTTGCAGCATGGATTTAGCTGCTGCTACTTGTACATAGGAACATTAACAGTTTTATTAAATGTTTAACTATATTCTCAGTGCCCTTTGAATTTCTAACAGTACCTTTCAGAAAGTATTTGGGCATTTTCTGGTATTTATCTGTTAAGTAGCCAACCATAAACAAAGGTGTATAAGCAAACATCACGTTAATGCTATTCTAGTTAGTTCTCAGTGAGGAAAATGGACCAAACATTCAATAGGGCAAGTTGAGACTTGACTTCTTCTCATATCTTTTTAGCCTTTTTGAAAACTTATGCAGATAGAAACTCTGATTCTGTGGAAATATACTTTTTTCCAAGGGTGGGGCAATTTTTATCTTCCCTGGACTGCCATTCTGTTTATTTTTCCTATTTTATATATATTTTTTTCTTTTTCTGTGATGTTTTTTTTCTATCTTAACCATAGTCGTACTTTGTTTCTCAGTCTTTGACTTCCTATTTTCTCTCTTTTTGTTAATTCATCCCTAGCCTTAAATGTTACCTTTGTGGCTTCTGCAGCATGTTTCCGTTTATTTGTGTCATTGGCAACCACACACCAGTTTCTAAAGTGGATTCTTGGTCCAGAAATAACCTGCCTCTCATCTTTGCTGCTGCTAGTAATTATATCACTTAACTTTCCAGTCAGCCAGTCCATCGCTTTTTTTTTTTTTACTACATTACTGTTAATTATTCCGATGAGTTAATATTAATAATTTTACTTCAAAGTATCTATTTCTCTCTTCTCCAATCCTGTTTTTTATTGTCTCCATAAACATTTCTTGAAGACCTAGACTTTCCAAGACTATTGGATTTCACAGCTCACTGGATTTTAAAATATGTAAATCAATACAGTGTTTACTGTTGCCGGTTTTCTATTTAACCAAATAAGAAGTTAAACACTGCATTAATAAAGAATATTTTAATATTTAAATGAGAAGAGGCATATTTAGAGGACAATCCTTCTTAAGAAATAGTAGTAACCTTACATATTTAAATTTATCTGTCCCAAATGCCACTCTGTGTCTCAAATTAGAGTAAAGAATTAAATTTCAAAATAAAGGGAATTTTGAATTATAGCATACTTTAAATTTTCTTCAAGAAAAGCTTTATGTGTATATTGTGAAAATACCTCACTACCTAATTCTTCAAGCAGTATATTAGGAAAAGCAGTGAAGTACAGATGGTTGCATGCGAAGCTGCCCCTGACTCTTTATTTCAGACTTCCGAAGTCTTGAGAGTGCTGCCTTTTTTTATTATTTTCTGTACTCCAGTGGAATTAAATTTAAAGGCATTTTTTAAAAGATTTTATTTATTTATCTTTAGAGGGGAAGGAAAGGAGAGAGGGAGAGAAATATCAATGTATGGTTGCCTCTTATGCGTCCCTTGCTGGGAACTGGCCTGCAACCCAGGAATGTGCCCTGACTGGGAATCGAACCACGATCCTTTGGTTCGAGGCCCGTGTTCAAACCACTGAGCTACACCAGCCAGGGCTTAAAGGAATTTTTTGATAAGCTAGTTGATGTTTTGTTCAGAAATTACGTAGTATATAACAATTTTTGTTATGCTTCTGACTGAAAAGATTATTTAACCTTCAAAGATCTAGCAATACTAAGGCTGCTACATTAATTAATCTATGTTCTAAAAATAGAACTTTTGTTGAGGAACAGCTACAATATTTAGAAACTAAGTTGTTATAATTATCTCTGACTTTTAAAAATTAATTGCTTTTTAAAAATATCCTCACCTAAGGATATGTTTAATTGATTTTAGAGAGAGACACAGATTGGTTGCCCCCTATGTGTGCCCTGACTGGGGATTGAACCCATGACCTTTTGGTTCACAGGGATGGCACTCTAACCAACTGAGCCAACTGGCTGGGGCAATCAAGTACTATTTTCAAAAACAGATGGGGTTTTTGTTTCCCTTTTTAAAGAAGTGTTTCTTTTCTTAATAGATCATAACACATATCACTTCTAACACTGTTTTAATAAAACCAAGGACTAAAAACATTTCATTTGGTTAGATGAGTCATTTTACACCATTTCAAAACTGTAGAATACATATATGTGCAAGTCACTTCCAGATTCAAGAAGATAAGTACAAGTAGAATATTTCACTGGGTTGTGGTTTTCATGCAAATACAATTTTCAGTATTTTTATTATGTTTCATAGGGTTGGTCTTGCTGTAAGAGAAGAACAACTGATTTTTCTGATTTTTTAAGCATTGTGGTAAGTATTAATTTTTTTTCTAAATTATCTCCTAAAAGTACATATTCTGGAAAGCTCCAAATTTGAGGAGTCTGATTTTAGACTAGTCCCTCTTAATTTGCAGATCATACTTTTCTTTTAAAATGGAGCTCATCTCCTTCCTACACTCTTTAAAATAGGAATTTATCTGTTTTAGAGATTAAAATTTCTAGTTGCCAATTTTGGTTTATTCTTGATGTTAGCAGTTCTAAAAGAACATCTAGAAGATGGAAGGTGGTAGGCAAAAAGTAAATACATTTTCAGTTAGGAACAAAACATTTTTACCAAATCTAAGATGCCATTGAACTGTACAATTATTTTGAATACATTTTAGAAAGAAAATTAAGCTGCTAATCGAGTGATGTGGCATTGATCTTATGATTTCAGAGATGTTAAAATGTATGTGTGACTCAGTAGAATGTGGATAAGATACTTACTGAATGTTTGCCACCTGCCAGATGTGCCAAGTAGTCGATCTTATTTAATCCTCTTAATACCTTAGGTGCCATTATCTCCATTTACTGAAAACGGAGGTTTAAAAAGATTAATTAGCTTGCTTAAGGTCATATAACTAGGTAGTACAGAACTGTGGATCAGATTGAGGCCCTATTTTGTAAATAATTTATAGCATTCTCTTTGTACATTTTCTAGAATTTGTATCCTATAAACAAGAAGTTTGTGCTGTACATTTAATAGAGTTAAGTAGATATTTATAAAGTTTTATTCAGAGGCTTTAAAAAAAGCATTATTTAGACGTAATAACTTATTTAAAAATATAACAAATATGCCCTGAAGGTGTGGCTCAGTGCTTTGTGTGCCAGCCTGTAAACCAAAAGGTTGCCTGCCGGTTTGATCCCCAGTCTAGGCACATGCCTGGGTTGCAGGCCAGATCCCTGGTTGGGGGTGTGCAAGAGGCAACCTATCAATATATCTATCACATATAAATGTTTTTTCCCCTCTCTTTTTCCCTCCCTTCTCTAAAAACAAATAAATAAACTCTTTAAAAATACAGCAAGTTTGGAGTATTAATAGTTTTTAAAATAAGTCTATGAGATAAAAGTGAAGAAAATAAGATTTATTAATAAAGAATTAAAGATTATATTTCTATCATAGCATGTGAAATAGATGAGAGGACAACTCTTAATACCTTTCACTAACAGGGCTGTACAAAAGGAAAACATAACAGTGAAAAGCCGCCTGAGCCAGTCAAACCTGAAGTCAAGACTACTGAGAAGAAAGAACTATCTGAATTGAAGCCCAAATTTCAGGAGCACATCATTCAAGCCCCTAAACCAGTAGAAGCAATAAAGAGGCCAAGGTACACTTTTTACAGTTGGCATGTTTTTGGTACATTTGAATAATAACATTTGTCCTTGGTATTTTATGATGTTGCATAATTCTGTTTGTAACAATTGTTCAGGTCACCAACTTTTTTATTATTTGGTTTTCCTTTAAATATATCTTTTATTTTTATTTCCCCTCAACTTGAAGCCATGCACACAATAAACTTCGTTGCAGACTTGCTCACTGTGCAAATGAGCAGGTCTGCATAATTGTCAAAGGGTTGGGGAACCACACATAAGTCCTGTGCCTTGGCTTTTGTCTTTCTTTGTGGCGTATTGAAATTCTGTAATGAAATTGTCCTTGTCAGGGAATCAGTGTGGGTTAAAAAATCTTAGAAGTCTTTGTTTCTGTCTGCTGTTTCTTAAGTATTTCCCAGGGCATTCTTGATGGCAGAATATTTAGTTCCTTTTCAAATCTAGTAAAAAAAAGAATTTCCTTTTATTTCAGAATGGTCCATTATATTGTTACTAAATCAGTATATAATTTTCCCTTGTATTGAGCTAAATTCTCTTTTTTACTTGTTCATATTTTGCCACTTAGAACAAGCCCAGTGATTCATCTTTTACTTTCTGATACTGAAGACTATTAGTCTTATTATTACTGACAGGTTTTTTATGTATTTAATTTAGATAGTATATCTGTTAAAATACTTTTAAAATACCTTTTGTTCAGTTTGCAATAAAATTATACAGATTCTTCATACTCACATTTTGGTCATCTAGACTCTTAATTTGGCATTCCCACACATGCATATTGGGTACCACCGTTATATTAGGTCTTCATATTACATGTGAGTGTGGAATTGTTTTAGAACCAAAATACAGGAACCAGAAAACAGTGTTTGGGCCTCAAATAAGGCTCCTATAGATATTTTATTCATACTGTGGACTTACCGTTTTCCAGACTTTTTTCTTTATTGATCTTACTTAATTTACAGCATATTGAATAATTCCAGACCAAGATAAGAATCCTAAGAGAATTTTTAATGTTTGTTTATATAAATAAACTACTTAGAATGATTTTATTCCATGTTCAAATTATTAATAATCATGAGAGATTTTATCAAATGCCTTGCTGGTTGATTTGCCAGTCAAAAAATCATTATCAGAAAAAGACAGGAATTCTGGTATGACTCCTTCCTGAGTATTACAGTGTAGTTCTAATACTATAATTGGTGATATGAGGTACTGTTTTCTTTAAACAATAGACTGCTACTAGTTTTACTTAAGAGGAAGTAAGAGAAATTAAATATCCTGAATTCATTTGGTGGTATTGTAGAGATTATGAGGATATAGGTTTTTTATGTCCTTTGTTAATGGCCTCCTGTATCAGACAGAAGTTTTATTTCCTTAATGATGTAGAATGAATAACCTAGGATTTCTATTTTTAATATATTTTACTGATTATGCTATTGCAGTTGTTCCATTTTTCCTCCCTTCATTCTTCTCCACCCTGCACACCCCCTCCCACCCCCATTCCCTCCCTTTAGTTCATGTCCATGGGTCATACCTATAAGTTCTTGGGCTTCTACATTTCCTATACTGTTCTTGCACTCCCCCTGTCTATTTTCTACCTACCATTTATGCTACTTATTCTCTGTACCTTTTCCACCTTTTCCCCCCTCTCCCCCTCCCCTGCTGATGACCCTCCATGTGATCTCTATTTCTGTGATTCTATTTCTGTTCTAGTTGTTTGCTTGGTTTTGTCTTTGTTTTTTGTTTTAGGTGTGGTTGTTAATAACTACGAGTTTGTTGTCATTTTACTGTTCATATTTTCATATTTTTTATCTTCTTTTTCTAATATTTCATATAATAAGGGCTTGGTGATGATGAACTCCTTTAATTTGGCCTTATCTGAGAAGTGCTTTATCTGCCCTTCCATTCTAAATGAAAGTTTTGCTGGATAGAGCAATCTTGGGTATAGGTCCTTGCCTTTCATGACTTGGAATATTTCTTTCCAGCCCCTTCTTGCTTGTAAGGTTTCTTTGGAGAAATCAGCTGACAGTGTTACGGGAATGCCTTTGTAGATAACTCTCTCCTTTTCTCTTGCTGCTTCTAAGATTCTCTCCTTACCTTTAATCTTGGGTAATGTAATTATGGTGTGCCTTGATGTGTTCCTCTGTGGGGGCAACTTCTTTCTCAAGTTCCCCTCGGTGCCACAGACATGCGTGAATGAGTAAATATGGCCAAGACATGCTGGATCTGTTTGGGGATGGAGGAGTGGGCTGTGGCCAGTTTCTCTGGCAAGAAAGAGGCCAACAGCGGCCAGTTTCTCCAAGGAGAAGAAGGCCCCAAGCGCCCTCTTCCATAGCCTTTTATTGGGTTGTAATACACAGGAATACAGGGCGGTAAGGATCAAACAGTAGATAACATTTCAAAGAGGTCTGAGCGTTTCAGTCTGAGTGAGTGTTTGTCAGGAAGAGTTGCAGAAACTTTGGGAGACATACTCATTTCCTCTCGGACCCTTATCATATGAATGAAAGCACTCTTAGCAGAGCACATTTCACAGGTTTATCAGCAAGTCTTTGTGGTGCCAGATTTTTCCCCAGGGCACGCTCTGGCCAGGCAAGGAGCTGCACCTCTTCCCATCAGGTATTCAGGCTTAAGGGGATTAGAGCCAGGAAGCACTTCTTCCAGAGAACATGGGGACTCGGGCTGTGTCAAAGCCCGGGGGTGAGAGTCCATTGCTCCCTGTTCGTTGCAGCCCCCCCGAGTCCTTCCATGAAGGCCTCCCAAGTGATGGAGTCTGGCTTAGGTTGCCCCCCACTGTGAGGGGTCTCACCCGTCATTGACTTCCGACCAAGCTTTGGGGGCAGGGAGAGGAACTGAGGCAGCGTTTGCTACCAGAGACAGGCTTTGTCTCCTGCAGCTGGCATTCCAGAGGTCGTCTCTCAACAAGGGGTAGAGATACAATTCCTAAAACTAGGCAGAGTGGTCTACAACATTCCTCCTTGGGTCCCCCTTCTTTGGGACTCTCTGAGCTTCCTGGACTTCCTGGAAGTCCATTTCCTTTACCAGATTGGGGAAGTTTTCCTTTATTTTTTTGTTCAAATAAGTTTTTCATTTCTTGCTCCTCTTCTTCCGGCACCCCTATGATTTCGATGTTAGAATGTTTAAAGATGTCCTGGCTGCCTGTCTCCGCCCCTCCTACCAGTCTGGATGAATGTTTTTTCCTTTAATTCCTTGGTTGTTGGATTTCCATGCAGTTCAATTTTCTGTCAGTTCTGGTTGTTTTTGTTTTTAAATTTGTTACTATCCTTTTGGTTGTGCAAGGGGGCAAAGTGTGTCTGCCTACACCTCCATCTTGGCCGGAAATGCCCCGGGATTTCTATACTTATTGTATTAATATTCTTATTTATTAAATGGCCTTAAACATATTATACAATACATACTGGTAGCATTGTGAAATGTTAGGGGATGCTGTTAATTGTTTTTCTTAACTCTACTGAAATTGCCTTGTGATATAATTGTATCTGACTTTATTATAGATGCATATACCATTGTCCATACAAAGTTAATTACCTTCACCAGGAATATATATTCACTTAGTAGATATGTATTGCTTGTTTATTATAAGCTCAGCATTTTGTTTAGGCATGGATTGTAAAAGTACATCATGGTCCCTTTGAGCTAACTCATCTTGACAAACTTGGATTGCTAGTCTTTATTTCCTTCCCATTAGCCTTACTGATTAATTTAATATGTTGGTGATAGCATGATTATTTGAGACTTAATATTTTAATATCAGAGCTTTTTATGTTAAAACTTTAGATAGGTTAAATATTTTTAGTAGGAAAAACTTGATTCAAAACCATTTGGTTTCTTTCTATAAATAGACTCTTAAGTATATTTATTTTTAGTACAAAGAAATATTTTGGTACATCAGTGATGGTAATAAACTTTCAAAATTCTCCAGCCCAGATGAACCAATGACAAATTTGGAATTAAAAGTATCTGCTTCCCTTAAACAAGCACTTGATAAACTTAAACTGTCATCGGGGAATGAAAAAAATAGAGGTAAGATTTTTGTTTTCTATGCTGTAATTTTTTTCTGTACAATTAATCATTTATCTAACAAAGATGAGAGCCGTATATGTGACCAAATCTATAATGAAAAAGTAGCATATTGTAGGAAAGAACTTATTTCTGTTCTTTAAATGCTAGCAATACCAGAATGGATATGTGGTTTAACAGTGAGTTAGCTTTCTTTGATAATTATAAATGTTTCATTGTACACAAGATAAAATTTATTCAGTATTCTCTGACCTATTCTAGATACCATGGGGAAAAACTACCCTTTCTTGATTTTCCTTTCACAAGATTAAGATATTGGATATAAAATTGTATTCTAGAATAGAAATGTGTCATGCCATTTTTGGGGTATTGGTAAAATCTAATCACAATAATTGACTTACTAGCTTTCTAAATACATTACCTGAAAGGTTACAAAAAACTTACTTAAAATGATTTTAACTTTAAATTATTTAATTTTAAAATGTTAGTGCTTTTTATATTTAAATTACTTTGTAAATACTTGTTTTATGGAAAAGGTTACTTTTTAAGAGTGGCACTACTAAAATATTGTATTTTAATGTTTCTCATTTGATTTTTTGTTTCAGATGAAGACAGTGATGAAATTAAAATTGGGACTTCATGTAAAAATGGAGGGTGTTCAAAGGTATATGTTGTAAAAGTCTGTGTTGAGTCATAGAAGTAAAATTTTAATTTGAAAAAAGTGAGTGCAATTTAGTGAATCAATTTAACATGCATTTTGTGCCTATTACGTGTTGGGCACTGTGCTATGAGCTAGGGCTTATGAACATGGATAAGAGACTGTCTCTGAGGAGCAATATACGTCATAGAATCCTGGGGTTAAATAATGCTAATATAGTCAGCATTCACTGAGAACTTAACGATGTGTGAGACATTGTTTTAGGGGCTAGGGACATAGTATTAAATAAAACAGAAATCTCTATTCTTGTGAAGCTGATACAGTTGGGGGAGAAAAACAACAAACAGGTAATTTAAATGAATTCAGGTAGTTATGAAGACAAGGAAATAGAGTGAAGCTTTAAGTCACAATGTCAGGGAAATGTTTCGTGATGACACTAAATCAAAAATCTGAATACAGTAGTGGGTGAGCTACATAGCCCTTGGAGTAGACTTGGGAGAAGTGTGTGTAGAGGTTTTAGAGCTTATCTCTTCAAAGAATTATGTAAGAGGTCAGTGAGGCTTGGTCAGAAGTGTTTACCTAAGTAGTGCAAAAGGAGACGTAGGCAAGATTATGGAGGTCCTTACAGGCAACAATGAGGTGTTTGGGCTTTATTCTCACTATAATGGGGAGCTATTATCTGTTTTAAGGAAGGGTTTTAAAATTGTCTTTGGCTACTAAGTGGCAAATATAATGAAGCAGGAGTAGAATTTGAAAAAGGAAAACCAGTTAGGATGCTATTGTGAATGACCAGGCACTGAGATTGGAGGGTATGTTTTTGAGAAGTGGTTAAATGTGGGATGTAATCAAATATCTCAGTGAGGCTTTTTCCTGCCTACTCTATGTAAAATTGCATATCTTCCAAAATACCCACTCCTTCCCTTTTTCTCCATAGCACTTAGCATCTTATAACACATGACTAATTTTGCATATTTACTTTAATAATTATCCCATCTAACTTTCTCTTCTTCCCTCATGTAAGATTTATAAGGAAATGATTTTGTTTTGTTCTTTGCTGTATTTTGAATGCTTAGAACAGTACCTGGCACATTGCAGATATGTTCTAGAATGAATGATAATTTGGAGTATTAGTAGGACTTGCTAATGAACTGGAGGTGAAGGAAGGGGGTTGTGACTCCAACATCAGGTGACTGGTGACAGTAAGGGAGAAAAAAGATAGGGTTGGGGGGAATAGGTTTGTAGCTTGCCTTCAGGTTAAGTTTGAGATCACCTTACTCAAGGATGGAAATATAAATGTATTCACAAAGGTAGATAAAAGAGAATGATTAATTCTTGGGGTAGGGGAGACAGTGCAAGTGATAGGTTAGTGGAGGAAGATCCACAGAGAGAAGGTATCCCAGATGAATTTTGAAACCATATGACAATTCTGTAAATGGACAAAAAGGGAAAGGATAGCCCAAGCAGAGGTATGTGATACAAGTAGCATACAGAAAACAATAATTAATAATGGCACAGAATTTGTTAGTGTGAAGTTAAGATTAAAAGAGGTGAATAGGAGCCAGATCCTAAAAGGCTCTTACAATGCTCAAAAGTTAAACTTTAGCCCATTATGACCAGTGTGCCTCAGTTGGTCATCATCTCAAAAAACGAAAGGTCAACAGTTTGGTGGCCGGTTCAATACCCAGCAGGACACATACCTAGGGTGCAGGTTTGGTCTGCATACAGGAAGCAACCAACCGATCCAACAGATTGGTGATTCTTTCCCTCTCTTTCTGCCTCCCTTTCCCTCTCTCTATAACTAAGTAAAAAAAAAAATTTTTAAATTAGACTTTAGCTTATGGAGGCCATTAAAGACAACTTTTAATCTTTTTCACTGAACTATAATGTTTAAAAACATACAAAGATAAGTTATAGCTCAAGGGATTTTCACAAAGTAATGTCCTCCTCATGCCTCCTCTCATTATTCCCAGTCACAAAGGTAACCACATTTTTTCTATCAGCATAGATTAGTTTTGCCTGTTTTTGAGCTTCGTGTAAATAGATTTATAGGGTAGTTACCCTTGCTGAAGAAAATGTTTATTAGAGTTATCTTTGTTACACGTAGCTGTAGCTTGTTCATCTTTATTGTTTTAAAATATGCCATTGTTTGAATGTACAATCAATTTACCCTTTCTACTGCCCTTTAAATTTTTTGTATTAATGCTACCTGAACATTTTTGGGCATGACTTTTGGGCATGACAGATGAATACATTTCTGTTAGAGATATGACTAGAAGTAGAATGGCTGGATTATATAGAGAGTGTGCATGTGTTCAGTTTTAACAGATACTTCCACATAGGTTTTCAGAGTGGTTATATTTACACTCCTGCCAGCAATTTATTACTGATTTCATTTGTTCTACAGCTGGGTAACACTTGGTAGATCAGTCTTTTATATTTTAATCATTCTGGTGGATGTGTAGTGTTCCCACTGTGGTTTTAACTTTCCAGATGGTGAAATTGAATACTCTTCTGTATTTTTATTGGCCATTTGGATATCATCTTTTGTAAAATGTCCAAAATCTTCTACCTACTCATTTATTAAGTTTGCTTTTTCTTACTGAATTTTGGAATTCTTTATTTATATATATGTGTGTGTGTGTGTGTGTGTGTGTGTGTGTGTGTGTGTATGTATATTTTTTTGGCTGAAGTTCTTTGTTAGAGACACTATACATTTTCACTGTTTTAATAATGGCTTTTGATAAACAGAGGCTCTTTAGTAATATCCAGTTTGTCCATCTTTTCCATTGTTTTCTGAGTCCTATTTAAGAAATTTGCTTACTTCAAGGTCATAAATCAGAATCTGTTAGTATAGTTTTATTGCCTGAAATCTGCTGGTGATCATGAGGAATGTTAGCAGATTAAACTGATAGACATTTTTAAGTCAAACTGACAGTTTTGTGATATACAAGGTATAGGCAGAGGAAGAGGAGAAATTGTAGAGCACAGACAGGGAGATTGAGTAGATGTGGTGTCATCAAATAAGGTGGAAAGACAAGTAGGAAGTTTGGGGGGCAACAGTGATAAATTCAGAATCTAACATACTGAGTTTCATGTACTTATGGTATATTTTAGGAGATACACACACACGATACTTTGGATTTACAAAAAAAAGTAAATATACAGAATTTTTATTTTCTGTACTGTAGGTGGTTGCAATAAACACCAAAAAAAGAGAAAATATACTACTGGCTGCATCTATGTTTTATTAATATAACTTTTTGTGAATTCATCTGTAGAGCCTTCACCTACAGCAGCAATGGGGCCCGGATCTTCCAGACAAATCCTGGATATATATATAGGTCGGCAGCTCATTTTACCCTTCGTGGGGATAAGAACTCATCACTCTAGAAATTCCAGAATTGCTTATTAGAGTTTCCATATTAATTCATAATGCCCACACAGAGTTTTCTATGCACATAAATCATACTGTAACTGTATTTCTGTTGAGATTACTGATCTCTTGGTTTTAATATTGTTCTGTAAATTTAAATACCTGAATATGCTTAGATGTGACCTCATACCCAAAAGTCTGAAAGCATCTTAATACATCCTATTGCCTACTTTTCTATTTGCCTTTTTCATAGGGAACTGAAACTTAAGCATATTCCAAAAGGAACCATTTTTTATTTCTTATTGGAATGGCCTGGGGTGAATTTATGACTGTTCTAGGTAATGTTATTTCTTGAGCATTTTCATAGTTCATAGAGATCACCAGTACTACCAGTATGTGTGAAATGTGACATTGACATAGGAAAGTAATGTTTTTTTCTTATCTTTCTTTTAGACATACCAGGGTCTGCAGAGCCTAGAAGAAGTCTGTGTATACCATTCTGGAGTACCTATTTTCCATGAAGGGTAACTTATACATGACTAATTCAAACTGTCTGGTAGAGGTTAGAAAAGTTAATATGCTTTTAAATATTATTTGCCATGCACTGTAATTAGAGATTTTATTTAGATTGTTGTGTAGTTTTTACAATAACCTAGAAATGTGATTTTTGCCTTTTTACACATGAGAAACTGAAACAGTGTCACAGTTAGGTGGCCATTGTGATTCAGACCTCATGTTTCTCCTTACTTTGTTGTGTTTCAGTGTGATACTCTTATTTGGGCTGAATAGGTTTTTTTGCTTGAAGGACTGTCTGTGCATTGCAGGACACTCACTATTTTTAACACTGGGGCAGAAAGGACAGCAGCATTGTGTGGCACCCAAGAAAACCCATACAAATTTTCTATAGCCCTCAGTTGAGAGCCTCTCTTCTGTATTACCCTGTAGTTTATAGAAACACAGTACTGTGTTAAAATCTTCCGTTCTGTTTCCAGTAATCTTCAGGATTCAAACCCAAAGTTCTGTAATTTTTGTCTACCAGTGTTAAATTTTTTAAAAGTATATAATGGTGGGTTTCACCTACTTTGGGATTGACCTTCACAGTTGAGCAGACACATTTTTCAGTTTGCTTGCATATTCTCACATTTGGGTTATTAAAATGTAAGGATAGAAAATTTTTGGTTATACCACTTTTTTGGTAGCTTCATGAGGACATGAGAATGTGAGCTTTCAGTGAAAAGCTGATTTGGAATTTTGTGGTGGTTTTAAGCATCTTTATTCAGGAGCTCCAAAATTGCTATAATAAATGGAATCCTGGTTTTTATTTATTTTTTATTTATTTTATTTATTTTAGATTTTATTTATTTATCTTTAGAAGGGAAGGGAAGGAGAGATGGAAAGAAATATCAATGCGTGGTTGCTTTTCATGTGACTCCTGCTGGGAACTGGCCCCTGCTGGGAACTGGCCTGCAACCCAGGCATGTGCCCTGACTGGGAATCCAAGCATCCTGGTTTTTAAATTATTAGTCTTTTGATAATTTTAGCTGTTAGGTAACTTAGACATTTGTAAGATATTAAAAGTTATTTATTGATTTTTTTTAAATCACACTTGTCACTATGATACTTGTGGACTTGATTGGTTGTGAGATTTTATTTCTGAAATTTTTCTGTAATAATTTAAAGGATGAAATACTGGAGCTGTTGTAGAAGAAAAACTTCTGACTTTAATACATTCTTAGCCCAAGAGGGTTGTACAACAGGAAAACACATGTGGACTGCAAAGGATGCTGTAAGTAACCTTTTCAAAATTATGCTTTCATGTGTTTTTATCTGAGTTGTTTTAAAATTTTAAGATTATGCTGTCTTTAGATTAAAAAAAAAAAGTCTCTCCCTCACAGTAGAGTCTCGATGGGCCTAAAAACTACACTTAATCTCACTCAAGCTCCCAGAGCAAGCCTTTGATCAAAATAGTTATTGTGCCTTGGCTGGCATGGCTCAGTGGGTTAAGCACTGGCCTGTGAACCAAAGGGTCGCCGGTTCAATTCCCAGTCAGGGCACGTGCCTGGATTACAGGCAGGGTCCCCAGTATGGGGGACGTGCAAAGGGCAACCACACATTGATGTTTGTCTCCTTCTCTTTCTCCTTCCCTTCCCCCGTCTCTAAAATCTTAAAAAAAAAATAGCCATTGTGTATACTGATACAAGTATATGGATTTTTACTAAATACTTAGGCCTGCAGAAATTAGAGCATGTTTTTCTGTAATTCTGTGGTTTTTTCCCACTTTTTGTGTAACAGAAATCACTTTTCTACTCATTTGAATTATTGATCGTTTAGATCTCTGATTCTCTCTTGGCCTCTTAGCAGTTCATTCAACTATTTACAGATGCACAAACACTTCATCTGGTGGCCAGAGAGGAATATGGCAGACTTGTTGGAATTGTTTTGAATGCCTCTGCTTGCTACAGGGAATTTTATCAACAAAAAGAAAAAAAGAAAAGAAAAAAGAAAGCATCAGTTCCTCCTTCCCTGGACAGCTTTTTAAAAAGACTTGGGTCCTGCAAATAATCCCATTAAATTGTAGGAAGACAAGCAGTTTATCACTAAATAAGTGTTTGGTAGCTATTACTGATGTGTTTTATAATATATGAAATCAGATTTGTGTGCTCCCTTGGCACACAAATTAAACCCAAGATAATGAACCTCTTTAGTACATGTATCTGAACTTAGAAGGTAATTATAAGTTTTCAAGTTGCTGTAGGGATTGATTTCTTCTACATTTGAGTATTCTATAGTTTTTGCTTTTTAGTAACTTATGGTTGGAAATTATAAATACAGTGTGGGGCAGAAGTAGTTTTACAGTTGTGAGTACATGAAACACAGGATTTATTCTTGTGTTATTTATTATTGTATTGTTTTCTGTACTAACAACTGTAAACCTACCTTTGCCTCAAGCTGTATATCACTCACAATTATTCATCTACCTCAAAACTAGGAATGTTTAATTATCAAAAAGTGCCATCTCCCAGTATTTTCTTCAGAGTCGAAAAGTTTGAAAGGTTTAGTTTGAAAAAGTAAATTTGTTTTCTATGGAAAAGTTTTTAGAATATAACCTTCAGTGAAATGTTTTTATTTTTTTAATGCATGCATTTGTCAAGTATTGTGTCTAAGCCAGTAGCCTAAGGACAAAATAAAATGTAAGTGATAAAAGCAATTTAAATTCAGATAGTATAATGGTACCAAAATGTAAATAATACTTTTTACAATAATAGTGCCTCACAGTTTCCTGCATTATATGACTAATTTACCCTCATATATAAAACAAATAACAGTTTGTCTTTTTAAAAAATAGTTGCTGATATGGTAATATACTACTGGTAGATAGTAATTATTTCCATAATAGTTAGTAATCAAGAGACTACTTCCACAAATTCTTACTTTTTCTGTATGTTGTTATGAGAAAATAATTATTCAATAACAAATAGTTGTAAGCAGTTGATTATTTTTTCCCCAAATTCCAGTTTGTAGAATACAAGTCAAATACTGTAGGAGTTCTTAAATTACCTTTTTAAATGTATATTAATACTGTGGCCCTAAACGGAAAAAAATAGAAGGAATAAGTGTATTCTCATGTTCTCAAATCATAAAATTATGTTTTTTTGTATCATGACATATTTAAATTTTTGAAGTTTGCCCTTATAAAAATTAAGGGCTCTGTTGCACGTGGTAATTTTTTCTCATTTAGATGGGTCAGATTCTCCTTCATAAGAGGTTATGTAGCACTTTATAAATTCCTAAAGTTTGTCTTATGTTCCAGGGGAAAAAGGTTGTTCCATGTAGACATGACTGGCATCAAACTGGGGGTGAAGTCACCATCTCAGTGTATGCTAAAAATTCACGTCCAGAACTTAGTCAGGTAGCTGCAAACAGTACGTTGGTAAGTACACTGAGTAGCCCTGAGTAAAAACTGTCTTTTTTACATTTTTTGTTTATGTCGATGTAATACTGTTCTTACTTGAGCTAATTTTAAGGTAAAATCTTATAATCTTTCCTATGTGAAAAAATAGTTTGAAATTATTTTCACATAAACTATCTTAAATGGAAATTTCTACATATAGAGTTATATGTGAAGCATTCTGCAGGTACTGTGGTAGTTTAGAAGATTTATCAAATAATGTGGTACTTAGTTTTCTCAGTGTAAAACTTCGTTATTTTTTTTCTATTACCGTTTTTCTCAAAAAAATACAATATTGGCACTTTGTTAAAATAGCTTAAAAGGTTTTTAATGAATATCTTCTTATTTTTATACTCATTATTTTATATAATAAACCTTTAGTTTGGATTTGGTCACCCAATTTTCTATATATATTTTTTTTCAGTTAAATGTGCACATCGTATTTGAAGGAGAAAAGGAATTTCATCAAAATGTGAAATTGTGGGGAGTAAGTATTATGGATCCTGCAGAATTTTTTTGTATAATCTAAAATACCATTCATATAATAAAGGGTAGTACCGTAGTAGTTGATGCAAGGTAAGTGTATAACCTGGTTATTCTAACCAAAAACTTGGAATCCAGGAATAGAAATCACATTAGAGCCCTGGCTGGTGTGGTTCAGTGGATTGAGCACCGGCCTGCAAAGCAAAAGGTGACCATTTGGACTCCCAGTCAGGGCACGTGCCTGGGTTGCTGGCCAAGTCCCCGGTTGGGGGCATGTGAGAGGCAACCAACTGATACGTCTCCCATACATTGCTGTTTCTCTCCTCCCTCCCTCCACCTCTTTCTAAAAGTAAATAAATAAAATCTTTAAAAAAATAGCAGTAGAGTCTTAGATTTTTGATTATTAACATAGATAAGACCAGTATTTTCCCCTAAGACTAATTAAACCACCCCTGTGGTTTACTTTAATTCTCTTTGATATTGCAGGTGATTGATGTAAAGCGAAGTTATGTGACAATGACTGCAACAAAGATTGAGATCACCATGAGAAAAGCTGAACCTATGCAATGGGCAAGCCTTGAACTGCCTGCAACAAAAAAACAGGAAAAACAAAAAGAAGATAAAACAGAATGAATTGAGAGGAAATAACTAGTTACCGCCTTGTTCAAAATTCTTAATATGTGGTGAAGTGATGGCTTGCTGCTGTAATCTTTGGTTTAATCTTTGGTTTTGCTGTTGTTGAATCTGGCATTTCAGGGTCAACAGTGTAGGTTCTTAAAAGCCAAAGTCAGTTTATCTTGCACTTCCCATTTTTCTCTTGAGTTACCTAAGATTGATTATTCATTTCTCCTCACTATTAGAACTGTAGTTCTGTCCCATACTTGAAGAAGCTAGAAAATAGCTCATAAACAGAGTAGTTCTTAGTAAATATTATGTTAAGCAGCAAAATGTAAATTAACATTTGTTCACATCTCTTTCTATTATTTCATAATTAGTAAAACAAGATGAAATGTCAAATTTTTAATTAATTTTTTCATGTGTTTTTGTTCCTATAATACTTGAAAATCTTGAAGGAAAAGATAAAGCTTTGCAATGTTTTTTCCACTTGGGACAGTTACTTTCCATAAGAGGATTATTTCTGAGGTAGTGTAATAAATACTTAAATGGGAATATATGCATCAATTAACAAATCAGAATTTGCAACTAATTGAAGAAAATTTTATCAACACCTGTATTACTTGCCAAGCAGTACCATTTAATAGTATAGGAAACATTATAAATAAAAGTGTAGAGGTAGCAATTTGGTTAAAATTCACCATTTTGTAAGACTAAGCAATAATAAGTATCTCTTCTTTAATTATTTACAAGGTCTTGATATGGTGTTATGGCTAAATTGTATCTGAATTACAGCTTACACCCTCTTAAAAACTTTAATTAAATATAAAGAGAAACTAAATCGATATCTGGTTTCCCTTGGTAAACTGTATCTGTAAAATTATAGATTAAAAGACTTACGGAAATACATTACATCCAGAAAGCTAAATATTTAAGCTTTGCTTTATGACAACTATCTATTACATGTTAAGTAAAATAGCTTAATTGTTTTATAGGTTTTTTAGGCTTTCATGAACAATTTGACAATTCTAGGTGATACAATGTTGATTATATATTGTACTGTATTAAACAGGTATCACAGAATTAAATTGTTTATGCTAATTGAAACCATTTAATGATAGGTTACTTTTTGAGGTAGTGCAGAGCTCATGAAAACAATGAAAAATGTTATGAAGGCAAAAACTGGCAGAATTTAATAAATTTGGGCATGAATTATGCTTACATAGATTAAAATGATTATTTCCCAAGCCCCTTGAGTGTTTTTATTTTCCCCTCGGGATTAATGGACTTCTTATAAAGGAAAATTTGCAAAAGTACAATTTTAGTTAAAGAATTAGTATGTCTTACTAAACTACCCTTAGCAAATAACTGTTAGGTGTAGTTATGTAGTTATTAAATGGTTTATTAGCTCTGTTACAAATAAAGTTGTAAAAAAATCTGGCAACCAGGCTTTCATGACACAAAATACCATGGCAAGAAATTTGGGGCAGTAAAAATTGGAACCAAACAGAGTGTGTAAGTTTATAGTGAATTGTATTTAAAGTGTTTAAATTTATCTTTTGTAATTTAGAAGCCTGGGTTCATTAGGACACATGCAGTCTTTATTGTATAGGGAGAGGTTGCTACTTGTTTTGATTTGAGATAATGATTAATATACCCTTTTTAAATGTTTCCTTCTTTGAGGGTATTTTCCCCCAAACAGTACCTTAATATGTTATGTACGATTGAACTATTATTTAAAGCAAGTAGATTATATATCTATGAGTTAGTTACAAAACTCTGACTTTTTTTACTGTGTTTGGATACAACTTACTGTATTTAGTTTTGTTATGTTGGTGATCCTTCTCTGTTTCTTATTCCCATGAATCTCTGAATTTGTTGCTCAAATAAAAATCTAAATTATTCTTTTACCTCATACATAAAGAGACACTTTTATAGTTAGACAAAATATATTTTACTTTTACTTTTATCAGCCTGTCAAAAATTTAA
This sequence comes from Artibeus jamaicensis, assembly GCF_021234435.1. Taxonomy (NCBI): domain Eukaryota; kingdom Metazoa; phylum Chordata; class Mammalia; order Chiroptera; family Phyllostomidae; genus Artibeus; species Artibeus jamaicensis. The sequence goes on along the minus strand of NW_026521911.1, from coordinate 16,397,242 downwards.
AACCAGTTAACCTTACTGTTTCTCTACAAAGATACTTGTTCTCAGCATTCAGAGTAATTACTATAGCAAAACAGTCAAAGATAGGTTTATTATAGATACTTAGTAGCTAATCTAACAGCTAAACTAACCATGGGAAACATTAGTTTTCTGGTGTAGCACATTTGCTAGTATAAAGTAAGGTCCTAAGAAGTTAAGCTTTTATTTCTTTTCAACCTCTTTTTTTTTTTTTTTTTAAGGTAAGTTTACGGAAGAGTTGCAAAAAAAATGTACAAGAGTCCTCTATATCCAAATCTTCCTCTTAAGTTAAAATCTTACATAATCACAGAACATTAACAAAACCTAAGAGGTTAGTGTTGGTATAATACTAGTAACTAAAAAAGAACATTAATTTTGACCATCTGGCTTTAGAGGAACACTATTCAAGGGTAGTTAGTTCTTGACTTATCCTAGTTTTGGTCATAATTTAAGCCAGGAATTTATAAACTGTTAAAAATATAAATTGAAATCAGTCTGTCAGTCACAAATGTTTATAGGTAAAGAATGCTGCTTGTTCTGACCATATATTAGCAAAGAACTATAGTAATCTATTTTATTAGAACTTGTATTATATGCCATAGATTTTAATTTTATTATGCATATTTTTGTTGTTTTTTCTTTAGATAATTCTTCAACTGTCTAAGGTTAAAGAGAACCTTAAAAAGTTCTTGCAAATATTTTAAGTGACTCTGGATTATTACTCTGCCACCTCTTGCTTCTTTTAAACAAAATCAGTCATTCTCTTCATGAAAGTGTTTTTCATGCATACACAATAAAATTTTTAAAAGCTCATCAATGAGGTCTGGTATCAGTTTTAGGGCATTTGGGTATATAATCTAACTTTTTTTTATTAACAGCTAGGTATTTTCAAGTTACCTCTTAGAACATCAACAGGGCTTTTTTTTTTTTTTTTTTTGCTTCATTACAAATTATTTTGCTCTAGCACTCACACTTGGTACTTGTATTGATTTTTTTTGCTTATATCATAATTCCTTGTCCTCAGTTTTAAAATGTAAGCTAAGTCCATCTTGTATTCGGGTTTTGTTATTTAGTGTTTACTTTATTTAATTATTGGTTTGTTGGGTAGCTGGGAAGTTGGTTTTTAACCTGATTGGTTTGTACTGTTCAGGTATCTTACAAGTTCAACTCCTCTGGAATTGTGGCATGGATTGCCTCGTTGTGTAAGGGTAGGTACCTGGGGCTTTGTATGTGTGGCACGGTCCCTAACATACTGGGCTTGTAAAGTTTCCCTCTGTGTACTCATTGTTTGCTGTTAAGTTTTTATATAGTTCTTGGTTGTGAAGAATTTCTGCAAGAACAGCATGTTTTTTATTGATGACTTTAGTTTTCCAGGTTACTAGGCCACCTTTAATGTCTGCTCAAATGAAATAAAACATACAGCCTTAAACATTTTTATGGTGCTTAAAGATTGTATCAAAATAATTTAACTTGACATTAATTGTTGACTGTGATAATTTCTAGATGATAGGACTATTATCTTTTCAAAGACTGGTAATTTATGTAAAAGTACTGGTTAAACGTGGAATAGGTATACCTTTCCCCACTCCTCCTCCAAAAATGATGCTAGGTAGGTATATTAATGCTTTTTAAAACACTCATTCCTTCATAACACTTATTTCAGTTTGCAGTTTCATACTTTACATTTTGTTTACTCTGTGATTAATTTGTCAATGTGTCTTACACACTGCATATAACTTTTATGTTTCTGGTCATTTTAGTCTCATTTTCTAATATAGTACTTGCCATATTGGTTGTTTTTTGTAAATATCAAGAAATGCAGGACTTGTTATGGGCCAGTTACTATTCTAAGGACTTCAGTGAATATGAACTTGATCCGTGTGAGGTAGGTTGTATTATTCACATAACAGGAGAGGAAACTGATTTATGTGGCACAGGTTAGTAAGTAACTGGACCTGAGTCAAAACAGGTGGGTTGTGGAGGAGAGAATTAAGACTTGGGCATCTGGGCTTTGTGCTCTGTGCTCCTCTGTTCTGTGCTGCTGATGTCCGTCAGTTGAATTAAGTTCCATAAAAATTGGTACATGACATGAAAAACACTGGTCACCAGGAACACATTTTTTAGTTTCTCATTTTTTTTAGAAGATAAATCTGTAAAATAAAGTATGAAGTCCTTTTGCCTGGATTGTTTTAGTTATAATAGCTGGATTAAAAATTCATCATTTTTTATTTGACAACTCTTAGAGTCTCTATCTAAACATTCTCGAAGTAAGTTTCAGAATCATCAGTTTAAAAAAAGTTCCCATTGCTAATTTTTTTAATTGAGACTTTTTTTTTCTCTTAGAGAAAGAGATTGAACTCATAACCTTAGGCATGTGCTCCGACCAGGAATTGAACCTGCAGGCTTTCCGTTTTCAGGACAACACGCCAACCAAGTGAGCCACGCTGGCGGACCCTGCTGCCGTTTTTGATAGCGATGTGTATTTTGTATATAACTCATAGATAGGAATTCGTATCTGCATGTTAGATAAAATGTGTAATGAAGTAGCATTAAACTTTTTGTTCTTGTCATTAATAGGAGTTAATTTAGAGTGTCTGCAACATAAGAGATACTTGCATAGGAAAAATGAGAGACTGTAAGCATAGGGGCAGGTGGCAAAGGATCATTTGAATTTTTTGCTTTTATCTTCCGGGCCGGGTCAGTGATTATCAAAATAATCATTTCTGGATCAGCAGTATCAGTATCTCAGAATTTGTTAGAAATGCTCATTTTTTCCCCAATATGAGATCTATTGAATCAGAACCTGGGAGAGGGGGCCAAAAATGGGCAGAGTATTTTGTTTTATTGTGACATACAATAAAGTTTGAAAAACATTAGCAGAATGAAAGTCTAATTATAATTAGGCTTGCATTTTTTTACTTTTATCAACTTAATCTCCTTTAAATTAACTCTGTGTTTTAGAACAGTTTTTGAATTTAAAGAAAAACTATAAAGATAGAGCAGTGTCCATATACTTCATACTTAATTTCCCTTACTATTAACATCTTAACATTAGTATGATACATTTGTTAGAATTAATGAACAAATATTGGTATACTATTAACTAAAGTCCATACTTCATTCAGATTTTCTTAGTTTTTACCTGGTGTCTTTTTTCTGCTCTAGGGTACCATATTGCATTTGGTTATGTTGAGCTCTTCTTGGTTTTCAGTTTCTTAGCCTTTCTTCAAAACCAAAACAGTTTTGAAGAATGTCACGTGTTTTGTGGACTGTCCTTGAAATGGGATTTGTCTGTTGTTTTCTTATGATTAAACTTAGGTGTTTTAATAAAGCAAACTAAAATGTTACTCTGATTGGTAGTATCAAGGATACATACTGTCAACTTATTTTGATTACTTGGCTAATAAGGTAGTATTTACCAGTTTTATAGCTGTAGTTACTTTGTCCTCCTCTTTCCATCCTTCCATAGAAGGAAGTCACTATGTGCAGCTCACACTAAAAAGGAGTGGGACCTTGGCTGCTGTGGCTCAGTTGATTGGAATGTCATCCCATAGACTGAAAGGTTGTGGGTTTGATCTCCAGTCGGCACATGCGTAGGCTGCAGGTTTGATTCCTCTGATTGGGGTGCGTACAAGAGGCAACTGATCAATGTCTGTGTGTATATGTGTCTCTTTAAAAAAGGTGGCGAGGCAATGAAAAAACCTCAGGTGAGTTAAAAGAAAGAATGGGAAGTTACAGTTCACCTCTTGAGAGCAGGGTATTATTTAAAATGTCTGTGCTTGGGAGATTTCACTTCCCCATTTTTTTAATCATTTATATCAATATGGGCTATATTTTACTTTTTAAGTCATAATTCAGTATTACTTTATTTTGCCTCAAATTGTTTCTGTTTTGTCTACTGTGGCCTTTCATTCGGTTCCTGTGTTCCTTTGCCATACCCATTTTGTTGGGAGGGGTGTGTTTTTTGGGGGGAGGGGAGTGTTACTTTTTTTTTTTTTTTCAAAAGGCTGAAGTTAGCCCCTTCTTCAAGGATCCCTGGTCTGTTTTATTGGAAATGGTATTAGAAACGAGTATCCAGATGTCAGGTGTACCCATTGTTACTGAGGCGTCTTTGCTTCTGCAGCGCTCAGTTGACCAAACACACAGACCTCTGCCTCTAAGAAAGTTTTCAACAAGGAATACAATGGGCCATTAAAAAACTATGCTAAAAATAAAACTGTGAAGAGTTTGGTAGCTTATTTGGTAGGTATCATGGGTGGATTTCTAGAGGAATAGATACAAGAGTCCTGAAAAAAGAATGGGTAGGAGTATACCGGATAGGGGAGAGGTCCATGGAGAAAAAGACTAGGGTGTCAGGAGGCCTGGAGCTGAGAAATGCCCTGTGGAGAAAAGTGTTAGTTTGCTCAGCCCCCCAAGCATTCTTTCTCTTGCCCTTAAGCAAACATCTGAATTTTGATTTCAGGCTACTGTGGACCATCCACTGTGGGAGCGGGCATGGCCATTGCACGTCCACCAGGGAGTGGGCCATGGAGAAGTATAGAGGTTTAATACTCTTCCACCTTAGTTCTCTAGCAAATGGGCAACAGCTAGTAATCACTGTACTGGTCACCATTCTCCCCCTGTTCCATCTCACTTGGTACATCCCTATGGTGGTGAAAGGGACTTTTGCAAGGAGGAAAAAGACATATGAGGCAGTCACTCCTGGTCTCTTCAACAATCACTTTAAATGCAAATATATCAAATGCTCCAATCAAAATCCATAGGTTGTCTGAATGGATAAGAAAACCAGACCCATATGTATGCTACCTATGAGAGACTTCAGGTCAAAAGACACCCACAGACTGAAAGGAATAGAAAAAGATATTTCATGAAAATGGAAATGAAACAAACAAAAAAGCTGGGGTAGCAATACTTATGCCAGACAAAATATACTTTAAAACAAGGCTGCAACAATAAACAAGTACATAACAATTCCACTTGGAATTGAAAAGGAAGGAAATAAACTTCCAGGCAGCTCAGTCCCAAAGAAGGTGGACCAAAAGAAGCACACACCAAGGCACATGATAATTAACATTACCGAAGATTAAAGAGGAGAGACTTAAAAGCTGCAAGCAAAAGAGACAGTAATAGTTCCCATAATACTATCAGCTGATTTCTCCAAAGAAACCTTGCAGGCAAGAAGGGGCTGGAAAGTATTCCAACTCACAAAAGGCAAGGACCTATATCCAAGATTGACCTATCCAGCAAAGCTATCATTTAAAACAAAAGGGCAGGTAAAGTACTTCCCATATAAAGTCAAGTTGAAGGAGTTGATCATTACCAAGCCCTTACATGAAATGTTAAAGGGGCTTTACTAAGGAAAAGAAAACTATCAACAACCAATCCTGGGGGGGGGGGGACGAGCAGAATCACAGAAGTGAAGGTCACGTGGAGAGTTATCAGTGGAGATGGAGGAGGGAGAATAGGGGAAAACGTACTAGGCATAAGCATAGATATTAGGTACAAAATAGATGGGGAGGTTAAGAATAATAGAAGACATGCAGAAGCCAAAGAATTTGTATGTATGACCCATGGACATAAACTAAGGAGTGTCAAACTCATTCTCACTGGGGGTCACATCAGCCTTGCCTTCAGAGGGCCAAATGAGTTTTAGGACTGTATAAATGTAACTTCTCATTAACCTAGGAGCAAGGAGTTTATCGCTGCCACTGGGTAGAAACAAGGTGCTGGGCCATATAAAACAAGGTGGAGGGCTGGATTTGGCCCCCAGGTCTTGTGTTTGCCACCTGTGAGCTAAGGTGAGGGAATGATGGAGGGGGTGGGGTGCAGGGCAGAGGGGAATAGAAGGGAGTAAAATGGGACAGCTGTAATAGCATAATTAATAAAACACTTAAGTACAAATAAGTAGTTACAGAATAGTCATGGGGGTGTAAAGTACTGTGTAGGAAATAGAGTATCCAAAGAACTTCCATGCATGACCCATGGCATGAACAGTGGAGTGGGGATTGCCTGAGGGAGTGAGGAGTGCTGGGAGTGGGGAAAGGGAGAAAATCAGGTTACCTGTAGTAGCATGACTAATAACAATTTTTAAATGGCAGTAAACGACTTTTTCACACATTGGCTTTCCAACTTTGTAGAATAAATTTTTAGATGTTATGAATTAAAATGTACACATATATTTCAAATGCTTTTTGTTCACTAGTTTTTTATATTAGACAACTTTTATTAAGCATGTTTATATTTTTAAATTATTGCATTGTAATAGGAATTTATGGTTTACTTAAATGTTATAGTCAGTAATAGAACAGGTAATACACTTACTAGTAAAATAATATCTTTGCAATTTGTTAAATATCCTTATGAGACAGACCAACAAATGGTGTGCTAGGGGAACAATGCTTAAGACTATGTAAATTGGTCACAAATGCTTAGAGAAAAAAGAAGTGGGATAGTTTGTTTTGAGGGATGATTCTTTGAGTTGAGTTATGGCTACATGGGAGTTTATTTGTTCTCTCTGCATTTGTGTACGATTGAAACAATGAGAACTTACGGAGGCATCATGCTGGATAATAAGGACTCAGATACAGCAGCTGTCCTTCCTCTCTAGTGTTTTTCTTTTAATATATCACATATAACTAAATTTAAGGTGTACATTGTGTTAATTTGATACATTTGTATATTGCGATGGGATTGCTGTGGTAGTGATCTTAGCATCTTTATCACATTATGTAATTATCCTCTTTCTGGTAGTTGGAATAATTAAGTTCTACTCTTAGCAAGTTTGATTATTATACTGTATTTTGTGTATATTCACTGTACTATACATTATATTGTATCTCTAGGGCTATTATTCTAGATTTATGCCCTTAAAGAACACCTGCTTTGCCCCCCAACCCCCATTCATTGGTAACCACCATTTTATTCTGTTCTACAAGTTTAACTTTTTAAAATTCTACATATAAGTGGATGCAGGCACCGGCTCTTGGTGTTATGGAGGAGACATGAGACAAATTCACATGGACTACTGAGTCCTGTGGAGGAAAAGGGACGGCATGGCTACTCCCTCAAGGGGAGAGCACCTCAGAATGGCCTGGCCACCCTCTCAAGGGGAGAATGCGCTGACCCTTGCCTAGACAGGCTTTTATTGCTTTTTTTTTTCCGCAGGAGTTCAGGTACAACTTAATCTGTCAGGCAGTAAACAGTAGATAGATAGCTTACAAAGAACTATTAGGGCTTCTTCTAAGTCAGAGTCTATCAACTAAAAGGCTATAAAACTTTGGGAGAACAAACTCATTTTCTGCCTGGGCCTTTATCATTTAACTAAGAGTATTCTTAGTAAAGCAGGCTTCACAGGATTTTACATATCCTTTCTCAGACCTGATCACCCGGGGAGCCTGCCATTCCCAGCACAGGGCTGCACCACCCTCTGTCATTGTTTTTAGGCTTAAGTCAGGCAGAGGAGACAGGTAGCTGAGGAATTATCGGAAACTTCTTGCAGACAGACAGGACTCGGGCTTCGTCAAAGCCGAGGGGCAAGGGCTCATCACCCCCTTTCTCCACAGCCCCCCAAGTCCTTCCCTGGGGCCTCCACATGATCATGCCTGTCTTAGGTGGTTCCCTCCTTGGGGAATCTTACCCGTCATTGGCTAACTGATCAAGCATTGGTGGCCATTTATGGAAGAAGCAGAAGCGGTGCTCCTGGTGGGAAGATAAGCTTTGTCTCCTTGGTGGCTTATGGTCCAAAGGTTGCTCACTCAGCCTTAGCCGTGGGGGTGGGGGGCTGGGTTACAGCTCCTGAAACCAGGCAGCACGGTTCGCAACAGTAAGTGTTACCTTGCAACAGTTGTCTCTTTCTCTGACTTACCTATTATAATCTGCTCAAGGTCCATTCATGCCGTTACAAATATCGGAATGTCCTCATTTTTCCTGGTGTATATGTACTCTATTTTCTTTATTCATCTATGGATGGACACTCAAGTTGTTTCTGTAATGCTACAGTGAACAGAGAGGTACATACATATATCTTCAATAGGGCCTTCATTTTATGTAGATAAACACCTAGAAATGGAATTGCTGGATCGTATGGTGGTTCTATCTTTAATTTTGAGGGAAACTTCGTACACATGTTGGATATGGTTGCACCACACCAGTTTACATTCCACCCACGGTGCATAACGTCTCTTTTCTCCAGACCCTTGCCGGGACTTGTATCTTGTATTTTTGATAATCGCCATTCTAACAGGTACGAGGTGATGTCTCATCGTGGTTTTAATGTCCACTTCCCTAATAATGAGCAATATTGAGTATCTTTTCATGTACCTGTTGGTCATTCGGATATCTTCGCTGGAAAAATGTTTATTTCTTCTGCTTGTTTTTTTTTAACTTTTGTTAGAGTTGCATACTTTTTATATATATTTTGTTATTAACCCCTTATTGGATATATGGTTTACAAAAACCTTTTTTCCCATTTTGTAGGTTGCCTTTTAATTTTTAATTGTTCTTTTTTTCTGTGCAAAAGTTCTAAATTTTGACATAGTCCTATTTGTTGGTTTTCACTTACATTGTTTTTTGCTTTTGGTGTCATACCTAAGAATTCCTTGCCAATACACAAGAAACTGCTTCTCTTCATTTTCTTCTAGGAGTTTTATAATACCAGGTCCGATGTTTAAGTCTTTGATTCGTTGATCCAGTTTCATTGTTCTGCATGTGTCTATCCAGTTTTCCCAGGACAGTTTCCCCAGACTGTGCTTTCTCCACTGGATGTCCTTGGCTCCTTTGTCAAATATTAGTTGACCACATAAGCAGGGGTTAATTCTGAACTCTATTCCATTTGTGTCTATTTTTCTTGCTAATAATATACTGTTTTTATTCACAGAAAGTGTGATACCTCCAGTATTGTTCTTTTTCCTCAGGATTGCTTTGGCTTTTGGGGACTTTTGTGATTCCACACAAATTTTAGGATTGTTTTTTCTATTTGGTTGAAGAATGGACTGTTTCTCCTATTTGAAGAAAGGATCGGTTTTTCTATTTGGGTAAAGGATTTTACTGCTTTGATGATATTGTGAGTAGGATTGGTTTATTTCTTTTTCATATGTTTCATCTTTACTGTGTAGAAATGTAATTGATTTCTGTATGTTAATTTTATATCCTGTAACTTCATGGAAATCATTATTTCCAACAGTTTTGGGGGGATTTTTTTGGTTCAGTCTTTGGGAATGTCTGTGTACAAAATCTTATCGGCCATGGTGACAGGTTTTCTTCTTCCTTACCAGTTTGTGTGCCTTTTATTTCACTCTCTGGCCTAACTGCGGGAGCTAGCACTCTCAGTGCTGTGTTCAGTAAGGGGAGTGGGAGTGGGCTTCCTAGTCCTGTTTCATATCTTACAGAAAAGGCTTTCAGTTTTTTCTCCATTGCGTATATGTCAGCTGTGGGTTTGTCATTTTTGGTCCTTATTATGTTGAGGTATGTTTCTTCTTTATGCACTATCCTGAGGGTTTTCATCATAAAAGGCTGTTATATTTTGTCAAATGCTTCCTTTTGCATCTGTCGAGATATATGATTTTTATCTTTCATTGTATTAATGTGATGTTTTACACTTATTGATATGCATATGTTAACCATCTTTGCATAAATCCCACTTGGTCTTGGTGTATAATCTCCCCCCCCCCAACTTCCAGTATCATTTATCTTTCCTAGAATCTAGATACAATTAACTGTAGCAGGACAGTACTCAATACTATTTAAGCTGCATTTTAAGTTCTTTAAACTAGCTCATCATTTGTAAACATGAATTCACATTTTAGTAAAAATGGAAACTAGAATTTGACATAACAAATTTACTCAATATTGATGTTAACTACAAATTTTTATGTGAAACACATGGACTTAATATACCAGAATTTGGCCTTTATAAGCTAGCTTACACATAAACAGTTTCTTTATCTGTCCTAACCTGTGTAGTGCTGCACCAGAGCTCCTCCTACAGCTTTTACTGTGTAAACAGATTACTCCCCTTAGGACAAAGTGGGGAAAAAAGTTCCCACATAGAAAAAACCCTAACAGATTTATCCAATTCTCAATCATCAGCAAATACAACACCAGCAATAGATAATGGGCTACTCTTAAGTCTTTTAACCTTAATAATGTAAAAGAAAGTTACTGTTGACCGAAAGAACACACAGGTTTCTTATTAAACTGTTTTAATGGGTCTCAATATGTGACAGGTTTTGTTGGGTCATTTCCATTAAAAAGTACTGATTTTAAAAACTAATAACTTAAAAACTGCCACCCACAGAAAAAAGCTACATGGTCCCCAATCTCCTTTCCTTCTGATGGTTTTACAATGCATTTAATCAGTAACCCGTCCTTTATTACTTACTACTAAACTCAAGTGGCCAATTGAAACAAACAGTTCTGAGACCATTCCTCCACCACTGATTAAGACTGGGGTGCCAGGTGTTGGGGATAATACTATTTAGCCTTCTGGCTTTCTGGGCAGACCTGGTGACTTTGCCAGCTCCAGCTGCCTTCTTGTTCACTGCTTGGATGACACCAACAGCAACTGTCTGTCTCATCTCACAAACAAAGCAACCCAGAGGGGGATGGTCAGAGAAGCTCTCAACACACATGGACTCACCAGGAACCATATCAATTGGTTCCTGGCAGCATCACCAGGTTTTAAAAACTAAGGCCGTCTTCCAGCTTGTTTCCAGATGATCAGTCTTCTTCAGCTCAACAAATTTGTAAGCAATATGAGCTGTGTGACCCTTTTTATTTGTTCATGAATTCAGTTTGCTAGTATTTTGTTGAGAATTTTTCTATCCATTAGGGAAATTGATTTATGGTTTTCTTAGTATCCTTACTGGCTTTGGTATTAGGACAGTGCTGCCCTCAAAGAATAAGTTTGAAAATATTCCCCCTTCCTCAAAGTTGTGGAAGAGTTTGAGAAGGATGGGTCTTAACTTTTTTTGAGTGTTTGGTAGACTTTGCCAGTAAAGCCATGCCTCCTGGAGTTTTCAGCGTTGGGAGGTTTTAGATTGCTGATTCAGTCTTTTTGCCCATCTGTAGTCTGTTCAGATACTCCATTTTTTGGATTCAGTATTGCTAGGTTATGTTTCTAGAAATTTATCCACCTCTTCTAGGTTATCTAATAGTTGGCTTATGATTTTTCATAGTACTGTAGTCTCTTATGGTCCTATGTGTTAGTACCAGTTGTTTGTTTTCATTTCTAATTTTGAGTCGTCTTTTTTCCTTAGACTGGCTAAAGATTCAACATTTTTAACTTTTTAACGTATTGGCTTTCAGCTTCATTGATTCTTTGAATTTTTTTCTGACCTCTACTGCATTCATTCCACTCTGATCTTTATTATTTCCTTCCTTTTGCTAACTTTGAGGTTGTTATTCTTTTTTCTAGTTCCTTCTTTGAGATCTAATTTCTTAGTATGTATCACTTTTAAGAACTGCTCTTGCAGAATCACCTTATTTGTTACATTATTGTGTTATTCTCCACTTACATTTTTCATGGAGATCCAGTGAGATCCCCTCTGGTATTATTGAGATATATAGGAAGTGTTTGTTCCTCAACTAAATACTTCCAGTTTTGTTGTGTTGTTGGTGCCTTGGCTGTTGTGGCTCAGTTGGTTGGAGCATTGTCCTGTACACCAAAAAGGTTGTGGATTTGATTCCCCCTCTGGGCACATCTAGGTTGTGGGTTTGATCCCTGGTCTGGGCACATACTGGAGGCAACTAACTGATGTTCTCACACCGATGTTTCTCTCTCCCTTCCTCCCTCTCTAAAAGCAATGGGAAAATGCCCTAGGGTAAGTTTTTTTTTTTTTAAAAAAATGTGGTGTTAGTTAGTAAGCAAGGGTAGCAAGGGTAGTTTCTTCTTGCAAACTTTGTGTGGTCACTTCTTATTTTACTTAGTGTGCCTGCTTATAATGGCTTTTTAAATTTTTAATTCTCAACTCTGGCTTATTGAACATCCAAGGTTGTTGAAGCTTTTATTAGTTTACCCATAATTCTGAGACTCTGAATAAAAGTTTACAGATGCTGATATATATTTATGGAAGTCAGATTATGAAGATTTGTGGCACCTGTTTTCTTTACCTGTCACTTACACATTACTCATTAGAGGTAAGCTATTAGAAGTATGTATATTATTCTTTTTTCCTTACGATTTGTACTTCACGGTGATTTCACAAGAGGTGTGCTATTACTGGCTTCCCTGCCAGACTTTTCTTTTCTCTTTTTTGAAGTAATAGGGATGTAATCACATTTATTGAGGTATAATTTTCACACATTGTAAGTTTACAGTTTGATGAGGTTTGACAAATGTATACAGTTGTATAACCATGACTCCCATCACAATAAAGTCCCATCGTCCCAGAAAGCATCCTTATACTTCTTTGCAGCCAGTTTCCCCCTTGCCCCTTGCTCCAGGCCATCACCGACTCAATTGATTTCTAACACCACAGATTCGTTTTGCCTCTTCTTCATATAAATAGAATGATATGCTAGGTAATCTTTTGTGTCTGGCTTTTCCTCAACATCTGCCAATAATGTTTCATGTATTGGCAGTTGTTTCATTTGTATTGATAAGTAGTATTGCACTGTGGATATACCATATTTTTCCCATTCATCCTTTGAATTCATTCTCTTTAAGGTACTAGGAACATACATACAAGAGTCTTTTTGTGATCGTATTTTGCTTCTCTTACAGGGGTGTCAAATTCATTTTCACCAGGGGCCGTATCAGCTTCAAGGTTGCCTTCAAAGGGCTGAATATAATTTTAAGAGTGTATAAACGTAACTACTCCTTGACAGTTAAGCTGGGCACTGCCTCTGGGTGGAAACAAGGTGCTGGTAGGATAAAACAAGGTGAAGAGCCGGACTCAGCCCTCGGGCCTTGTGTTAGCCACCTGTTCTTTAGCAAATACTTAGAAGTGGAATTTTGAAGTCATACAGTAAGTATATGTTTAATTGTATAAGAAACTGCCAAACTGTTTTCCGAAGTGGTTAAACCATTTTACATTTCTTCCAGCAATGTCTGAGAGCAAGTTCCTTGCTATACTTCACTTTAGGGAATTTTCAGTTAACCTTACATACAACTGGAGTTTTTTGTTTTATTTTATTAGATTAACACTTTGGGAATAAAGTTACACATTTTTTTTAAAGAGCCAAAAAAACTTTTCCAATTAATAAGGTGGAACTCTAAAGTCAAAACATGAAGATGGATTTTTATCCCCCGACTTCCAGACTTTTCATGAATAGTGCCACTGGCTGAGACCTCACTACACCACATCCGTCAGTGTCCCTGCTGCTGCCTGAATTGTAAAGGCTGCAATGGAAATGTGTTTCTTTACTTCTCTCCAGGCCGAATGTGGGTCTGCTTTATTTTCAATGTCGAACATAGCATCATAGATCCCGGGAAATGATTCTCCAGCATATTTGTTGTGCCTACTTGGAGCAAAAATGATGTGTCTATTGGGGGAAAAAAAAAAGACAGGTTGAGCTAAGAGTCTACATATATCTTATATGCCTTTGTTTAAACTCATTCCCTTTAGTTAGAGCACATCTTATTAAGTATTCTTTGTCTTAGCATTCACTTTTGTTACTCCAAAATGACATATATAATCGATTTCAGATACTTATGTTAACAGTATAATTTTAAGCAAAGAAAGGAACTCACAATTTGCATTTGCTAAGACATGTCTCATGAATCATCATATTGCCAAGCTGTACAGTTGGAAGGTTACTGGGTTCTCTTAAGTTGTGTATGTAAGTTATCTAACTGTCTGGACATCCACAGAGGAGACAACACAGTGTACACCCAATATATAATATTGCATAACCACCACACATAAATTTTAATAAAGCAGGAAGTTAGCTAAAAGAGATAATCTGATAATGGACAATGTTTAACCAATTCAAATACCCTTTCATGACTGATAGACCCCAAAACTATCCTAGCCTCATACAGTTCAAACTCTGGTCTAGTTCTCAAGGTTTCAACTGTATCATGAAAACACATCACCTTCACAGTGAACATTTCTGAAATTCGAGAGGTATCAAGAACTATAGCAGACTGTGGTGTAGGCTACATTTACACTAGAATCTTTTTTTCCTCAACTTTCCCCTCAGGACATAATGAAAATGATTTTGTATTTTCATAATGCTTTGCAGCTTTTAAAGACTTCTTTATACATATTTTCACTTCTGTTTACAAGAAAAGTATGCTTTATTTAATACTCTACAAAGTGTGTTAGTTTTCTATTGTTCTTGTAACAATTTACCACAATTTTATTGTCCTATAGTTCTGTAAGTTAGGAACTGACTGGCTCTCACTGGGCTGGAATCAAGTATCAGCAGGGCTGTATTTTGCTGAAGTTTTAAAGGAGAATCCACTTCCTTATAGTTTCCCAGCTTCTACAGACCTCCTGCAATCTCCCATCTGCAAAACCAGCAACAGCAAGTCACAGTAAGTCCTCTTCACATGGCGTCATCTAACTTGCTGTTCTTCCTTTCTCACTTTTAAGGACTCTTGTGGTTGCATGATTGTGCCTACCTTGATAATCTGGGTAAACTTTCTGGGCATAAGATCACCTGATGAGCAACCTGAATTCTATCTGCTACCTTAATTCCTCTTTGTTGTTACCAAACATGTTCATGTTCTGGGTATTATGAAATAGACATCTTTGGGGGACACCCTTATTTTGCAGAGCAATTAATGTATGGAAATTTCCTTAGAGAAAAAGTGGTAAAAGGAGTATTAAAATGTGTAAAATGTGCTCAGTGAAGGAGAATGAAGGAAATATTACTTACGGGAATCGTTATGATAGTTTCAATGTATTATGCACAATTCAGATAAGTTTGCAGAAATTAATTTCAGGCATGCTTTTTATAACACATTTATGCCTCTGAATTTTAAGGTGAATGGTTTAAATATATTCCACAGTAAAAACATTTTATTTAAAATATTTATAAATTTTCCTGGTTCAGTTACCACTAATCTCAACACTGATTTTATGATTATATATATATATATATACACACACACACACACACATATATATATATATACATACAGACACATATATATGCCTGTAGGATATGTATATGTACACATTGGATTACTCAACTTTTAATCCAATATTTATCAGTGCTAAATGATAGAAGAATTTTACTGTACTATAAATCTGGTAATAATACTTTATTATTTCTTGAAGTTTGTGAAATAACAGACCTTGAAAATAGCATTGATCCAGTACATATGCTGAAAGTTTTTGATCTAACATTTTAAAAAAATATATAGGCTTGTTTTGATTTGATCTATGTTGTTAGATGTTGAAAAAAAAAAACAAAATGAATTTTTATTTAACCAAATGAAAAATTCTGCCTATTTGGCATTTTTCAAAGGAGTTACTGGGAAAAGTGGGAGTACGTCATACATATTTAATTAATAATTCTTCTAATCAGAAAGAAAAAATTGTTTTCATACCACTGCAGACAGAAACGTAAAAATAGCAATGTAAACTGTTATTTTTAAGTTACTTTTTTATTATTGAGGTATAACTGAAATACAACATCATTAGTTTCAGGTATACATCATAATGATTCAATATCTGTGTATATTACCTAATGATCACCACACAAAGTCCAGTTAACACCTGTCACCATGTGCAGTTACACAATTTTTTTCTTGTAATGAGGACTTTGAGGACTTTAAAGATTGACTGTCTTGGCAACTTTCAAACAGGCAATACAGTAGCGCCGACTGCAGTCACCATGCTGTACATTATATAGGGAATATAAGGCACGGGCTTGTAACTTTTGATCACCTTCACCCATTTCAGGGCACCCCACCCCATGCCTCTGACAACCACCAGTCTGTTCTCTACATCTGTAAACTCGTTTTTTGTTTTGTTTTTGAATTCCATATACGAGTGAGATCATATGGTATTGTCTCTGATGGATTTTATTTAGCATAAGGCCCTCAGTGTCCATCCATGTTGTTGCAAATGGCAAGATTTCATTCTTTTCATGTCTCGATAATATTCCATTGTGTGTATCTATATCTTTATCTGTATCTATACATATAGAGATCTAATTTTCTTTATCCACTGACAGACACAGGTTGTTTCCATATTTTGGCTATTGTAAATAATGCTGCAATTGCATAGGGGTAATGTAATCTGTTTTAATTGGTGATGTTTGCTTCAAATCAGTACCTAGAAGTGGAATTGCTGGGTAGTTATATTTTTAATTTTTTAAGATGCCGTCATACTCTGTTGTTCCTTAGTGGCTTCACGAATTTACAGTTCCACCAACAGCATACCAAGGTCCCCTTTTTTCCCATATCCTCTCTAACACTTGTCATTTGTCTTTCAGTTTTGATACCATTTTCCTAATAATTAGAGAGGAAACGAGGAAGGGATGGAAGGAGGGAGACAGTGTACGGGGGGAGAGAGGGGGAAACATCGACCAGTTGCCTCCTGTACTTGCCCCGCCTGGCAATCAAACCTGCAGCCTTTTGTTGTACAGGATGTTGTTCCAACCAAGTAAACCCCTGACCAGAGTGATGTTTTTAATCAGATTATTCTGTAGTTGTTGAGTTTTATAAGTTCTCTAAATATTTGGGGTATTGACCCTTTAATCAAAGTATCATTAAGAAATATCTTCTCCCATTTGTTGGTTACCTTTTTGTTTTGTTGACACTTTGCTGTGCAGAAGCCTGTTAGTTGGGTGTACTTCCATTTGTTGAGTTTTGCTTTTGTTTCCTTTGTTAGTGGAATCAAATTCACAAAAAAACATTGCAGACTTATGTCCAGAAGCTGAGCACCTATATTTTTCCTGTATATTTTGTTTTCAGGCCTTACATTCAATCTTTAATCCATTTTGAGTTAATTTTTTCTGTATGGCATAAGAGGATAGTGTTCTAGTTTCGTTCTTTTGCATGTGGTCATCCAGTTTTTCCAAAACCAATTATTGAAGATCCTTTCTCCACTGTATATTCTGGTACCTTTGTCATAAATTATTTCTGCACATACATGAGGGTTTTTTCTGGATCTCATTTTCATTCCATTGTTTTGGGGGTTTTTTGTCTGTTTTCTGCCAGTGCCATATTGTTTTGATTGCTATACCATTGTAGTCTAGTTTGCTGTCGGAATGACACATCTGTCTTTGTTCTTTTCTCTCAGGATTGCTTTAGCTATTCGGGGTCTTTTTGTGGTACCATACAACTTTAGCATTTTTTGTTTTATCTCTCCGAAAAGTGCCATTGAGATTTTGATAAAGATTGTATTGATTTTATAAATTGCTTTAGGTAGTGTGGATGTTTTAACAATGTTAAATTCTTTCAGTCCATGAGTATGAGCTCCTTCTGTTTCTTTTTGTCATCTTTAGTTTCATTCAACAATGTTTTATAGCTATAAAACAGTGTTCAGGTATTTTACTTCCTCTGTTAAATTTATTCCTGGCATTTTATTGCAATTATAGAGTTGTTTTCTTCATTTAGCTGTCTGATAGCTATTGTTAATATATGGAAACACAATAGTTTGTGTATATTGATTTTTTTTACCCTGCAAATGTTACTGAATTTATTTATTAGTTCTAACAGGTTTTGGTAGAGTCTTTAGGGTTTCCTATTATATTTTGAACAAAAGTGGTTAGAGTGTGGCCATCCTTGTCTTATTCCTGAAAAGCTCAGTGTTCAATACCATTCAGTATTATGGTAGCAGGCTTGTCATATATGGCCTTTATTATGTTGAGGTACGTTCCTTCCATACTCACTTTGTTGAGAGTTTTTTTAATGATAAATGGATGTTGAATTTTGCTAAATGCTTTTTCTGCATTGACTGAGATAGGATTTTTATCTTTCATTTTGTTGATACGGTCTACACATTGATTTGCATATGGTGAGCCATCTTTGCATACCTGGAATAAATCCCACTTGATCATGATTATAACCTGCTAATATTTGGATGAGGATTTTTGTGCCTAAGTTTATTAGAATGTGGTCCTGTAATTTTGTTATCTTCTGGTGTCCATATCTGGTTTAGGTGTCAGGGTATCCTTAGACTACTCACAAAATGAGCTAGAAATTTCTTCCTCATTGTCTACATTGTGAAAGAGTTTCAGAAGACTGGTATGCTTTGAATTTGTCTCAAAGTATATTTTTATTTGTCTTTTGATTTCTACATTGACCTATTAGTTCAGTAGCACGTTTTTTAATCTCCCCATACTTGAATTTTCCAGTTTTCCCTTGTAATTGATTTCTATTTCATACTATTCTGGTTGGGAAACGTGCTTGATATGATTTCAGTCTTCTTAAATCTGTTAAACTTGTTTTGTAGCCTAATATATGAGCTAGCCTCAAGAATGTTTTATGTGTACTTGAGAAAAATGTGTTTTCCGTTGCTTTTGGGTAAAATATTTTATATCTATCTAATAAGTCCATCTGGCCTATTGTATCATTTAAGGCTAATGTTTTCCTACTGAATTTGTCTAGATGATCGACCCATTCCTGTAACTATGGTCTTGAAGTCCCCCAGTATTATAGTAATGCTGTCTATTTCTCCACTTAGCTCTGTTAACATCGGATTTATATAGTTAGGTGTTCCTATATTGAGTGCACATGTATTTGTGGTTGTTATATCTTCTTGAGGTATTGATTCTTTTATCATTATATAATGACCTTCTTTGTCTCTTATTTTTAGCTTGAAGTCTGCCTTGTCTCATATAAGTGTAGCTACTCTGTTTTCTATGGTATATCTTTTTCCATCCCCTCAATTTCAGCCTATGGGTGTCCTTACTTCTGAAGTGAGTCTCTTATAGGCAGTATATACATGGTTAAATGCATTTAAAATTTCATACTAAATTCTTAACACTGATCTTCTCTGAAGAAAATAACAGAGATATTTGCATGTGGATTATAAGAGGATCCTGAAGGAGTACAGTACCTTTTTATTCTGTTTGCTTCTACAGAATCTGAATTTATTGAGAGATTTTTGCTTATAAATAAAAAATACATATCTAAAGATAGACTAATACCAGGCAAGAGAGGATTAAAACGATACATTGTAAACACTTAACTGATAGTTATTCCGCTAGTGTCAAATATTTATGTGCATATTATTTATGATTTTATAAAATTATCAGCCATTTACTGGGTGTATCTCTCCCTAAACTAAATCTTCTGCATACCTTAAATCAATAAGCTATGGGGTGAAAGCAGTTATAATCTCCAGTTACATCTGGGCAACTTGAGGCTTAAAGAAATAATCTACCCAGTTTAAACTTAGTATGGGACAGAGCAAGGCTGAAAGTCCTGTGTTTATAATTAAATTTTAATGCCAATCCCTAATATTTATAAGAAAGGCAACATATAGAACTATCTTAAATGCAATTTACTTGATGATAAACAGCCTTGTAAAATAGCAGTTTTGAGCATCTTAATTCAGATGAAAACACTCTGGAAGTGACTTGTTCTGAATTACACATGTGTAAGTGAACTAGAACACAAATTGTTCTGATTGTAAATGATAGGACCTTTCTCATTTCTACCAAGGAAGCACAGTTTAAGAGATACCTTGAGAGATACTGGAGACTACCCAAAAGAATGCTGCCAAGAAACCATGACCTGGAGGTCTAGATAGAAAAGGAGGCTGTTCCTCTAGGGCAAACATGAGCACCATCTTCAAAAACATAAAATGTTAAGTGGAAATAGATCTAGATTGACTCTATTGATTTTGGACAGCAAAAGGAAAAATTACAGGAAACAGATTTTTATGAAGAAAATTTTTTGCATTACTAAATGGAACTAAATTACTAAAATGGAATGGACTTCCTTAAGAGGTAGTAAGCGTCCCATCACTGGAAGATTCAAACAGAGGCTGGATAACTACATACAGGCGTACCTTGGAGATACTGTCGGTTCAGTTCCAGACCACTGCAGTTAAAGCGAGGTTTGCCATAAAGAGAGCTTCACAATCTTTTTGTTGGTGGAGGGTTTTGCCTTCAATTTGTAAAAAAGGCAATATGTGTAAAGCTCACTAATAGTGAGCTTTGCCTATATCTGAAATCCTTTAGAAAAGATTTATGTAGAAAATACAATCACATGAGCTGTGAGATCCCTTTTGAGAATCTATGACTTTGAGATTTTTGTTACAATAACAACTGTCATTTACAATAACAACTGTCATTTATAATTTACATCTGCAACAAAGCAGTACACAGTAAGAAATTAATTTTCTGACATAAAAAATTATACTGTTATGCATAAACTTATTCATCTTCCTCTCAGTATACATATTTACCTTTCGCTCATCGATGGCAGTTGTTTAAAACACACCTTGCGTATGCTACTTTTGGTCATAGTGAGGTTTGTGGTGTCCTTAAGTGGAATACCTGTTGCTTCCTTACCTGTAGAACTTCCTTCCTGGTAGGCCAAGGGGATCAATGAATGCTCTTTCCAGGAGCATCAGTTGGTCATTCATGATTCTCACTGCAATGGGACTTTGAGAACAAGAAACATATAATTATAACTCTTACCATGGATCTGTATTTTAAAATAATATTGAATAAGCATAAGGCTGATGTTCCCAGTTTGCAGACCATAATTTGAGTAGCAGTGATTTAGGGTTCGATGCTTACAAGTATAACCAGATTGCTTTTTAAAACAGTAGGGCTTCACATTTGAAACTTAACTGCATTTGAAACTTACTTATTAACATCAACTTCTACAAGTCTTCTATGGAAATCAGAAGCAGCCTCTGAAAAGTTTTTCACAGCAGAAAATAAAGAATCTTTCAAAAATAGAAAAGCAGAAGGGAAATGAGTAAACACAAGTGCTTCATATTTCTGCCCTCCCATTCCAAGTTGATATGACTAATACTGAAACCATTTTTCTACTGAGCCTTCTTGCAGAACCATGGAAATTGTTTTTAAAATATTGTAATGTATCAAATACAAAATGGCTAAATTGATTCTTAAGAAAATAACTTTCAAGAGTTTAGGATATACAGCCCTGGTTGGTGTGGCTCAGTGCACTGAGCACTGGCCTGCAAACCAAAGGGTCACCAGTTCCATTCCCAGTCAGGGCACATGCCTGGGTGGCAGGCCAGGTTCCCCAGCAGAGGACGCATAAGAGTCAACCACACATTGATGTTTCTCTCAGAAGAAATTTTAAATTTCAAATGAAGCATAGAAATAAAGATAGATAAGAACTGAAATGTATCTCTGGGATTTTGTGACATGAAAGTGTAGATTTGCATCCATCCATTTGTCATTCTTTCATTCCTTCATTAAAACATTTGAGGGACTGCTTTTTTTCTGGCAGTAAATGAAAAATTTTGATCGTGAAGGAATTAGGGCACATTAGGAGAACTCTTTTTTAAGACAGAAAAGACATAAGAATGTTTAATGTTGATGGAGTGTCACCAAGATAAATGGAGAGTTTGGAAATAGGAGAGAGGCATTAAGGTAAACAGGCAGGTAAATCGATTAACCTTGTATAAAGAGTCCTTCACTGTAACTGTGTGCTTTCTCTCTGAACTAGACCCTGACTTACACAAATTGATAAAATTGCAATTCACCAAAAGGAAAGCGGGGCATTTAGAAAGAGAACTGGATGCCGGAGAGCCATGGAACTATGACTGTCAATCTGCTGCAGGCCCTGCTGTGTCCATTTGTTTTGCTTCTCCATTTTCCTTATCATATCAATCTAAACACAATTTTCTGATTCTTTGCTTCATTTTATTTCTAGATCTTAGTGCCTGCTGCTTATAACTTTCTGAAGATTACTAATTCTTATGTAATCATATTCAAGTACCATTACTGACTTCTTTGTGCTCCTCTAGTACTTACTCTGAGTGTATCTTTATAACAACTTGCATTTTGTCATCTTCTTCCCACATGGGACCTGAAATTCTCTGAGGACACTGACTATCTTAAACATCCTTATATGTTTCAGGAAATAAAACAGTACTTGGTATACAATAGACATTCAGTATGTATTTGATATTTATGGTATATACTAAGAATATATACTCTTAGCATAATAAAATGGTTGCAACAAAACTGATAACAGGTAACAGTTATGAGCACTAAGTGTCAGTCACCATTGTTCCTATGTGTCAACCAACTGAATCTTCACAGCAATCTTGGAAACATCTATTCTTTTTACCATTTCGCTCATAAAACAACTGACACGTAGAGGGGTTAAGTAACCTTCCCAAGTTCACACAGTGAATAAATATTAGAGGCAGGACTGGAACCAGACCCAATGCTCAATGCAAGTACACTACACAGTCGTTCATCCACGTTTTGTAGAATAATAACCACAAAATGGCCAACTGTGCAAGGAAAGCTATGTAAAAAACTGGAGCCCTGGCTGGTGTATCTCAATGGATTGAGCGCGGGCCTGTGAACCAGAGTATCGAGGTTCGATTCCCAGTCAGGGCACATGCCTGGGTTGCAGGCCAGTTCCCAGCAGGGAACTGGTTGCATGAGAGGCAACCATACATTGATATTCTCTCCCTCTCTCCTTCCCTTCCCCTCTAAAGATAAATAAATAAAATCTAAAAAAAAAAAATTGTAAAAACACTGCCACGTAAAAAACATTGAGAGATACATAGTAATAATAATTATTATGTAGTAGAATTGGTGATGTTCTTTACTTTCCAATATTTGTGTTATAGTGTATTGCATTTTTATAGTATTCTTACAACAGTAAAAATATTTTAAAGGCAGAAATAAAGGGGAAATGCAACATTTGTAGCATTAAGTAGAATGGATTCATCTTACAAATACCAAATTAAACTACGGTGTTCAATTGGTGTTAAAAGTTTTTTTCTAGAAGTCAGCACTAATAAGTGAGGCAGGGATAAACTAGAATGAAATAGTATGTATTGATGATGAGGGGAAATAGGTTAAACCTCTAACTTAAAGATTATAAAATACCTGCTCAGTCATTTCTTACCAAATGATACTCCATGATCTTTCAGTGGTTGGTCATGTTTCTTGGATAAGTTGTAGATACTTGTTGCATAGTTTTCCAAAGCTTTTGCATAGTCTTGAATATTGAAAGGAATGATTTGAGAGTCTGCAAGCTCATAAACCAGTGCCCCTCGTAACTGAGCCACAGAAAGCTGTTTTTTAAATGTGGGGTCATAAAAATTTTCTACCAATTCAAACGTCTCATAAATTGTATGGTATAATGGGTAGCTGCTGTATTTATCTGTTTTCTAAAGAAAAGGTGGGGGTGGGGGGAAAACCAAGGGCAGACAAACATTACATATTTGAATTACAATATTTTATGTAATCACAAAATGATTACAGAAAAAATACAACCATTTGGAACCTTAAGTTTTATCACATAAAGAAAAAAATGTAAAATCAAATTAACTAAAACACTACCACCAAATGTTCAGTGATTTAAAATTTTACCTTTCATTTTATAATTCATGTAATCTTTCAAAATATTGCTTCTTGAAAATTCTCATTGTGTCTCTAATAATTAAAATTGAGTTCATACTCCAGTTGCAAAGCAGCACAATTTAAAATTATCTGTCATTTGGCTGGGAATGAAAGGTTCCGGGAAGCTAGGTGTCTATATAGCTGAAGGATTATATATTTAAGCACCTTCCCCGTCTCCCTAAACAGTGCATAAGCAAATGCCATTTAACTGGTATTATAACATTAAATACTACCATTATAAAAACATAAATTATCACATTCTGGTTTCCTACAGAAATGTTTCTGGACTTTTCCCTGGCTAATGTGGCTCAGTGGATTGAGCGCAGGCCTGAGAACTGAAAGGTTGCTGGTTCAATCCCCAGTCAGGGCACATGTCTGGGCTGCAAGCCAGGTTCCCCACTGGGGGTGCTCAAGAGACAGCAGATGGATGTATCTCAAACACTGATGCTCCCTCTCTTCCTCCCCTTCCCCTCTCTCTAAAAAATAAATAAATAAATTCTTTTAAAAATATATTTTTTTACTTCTTAGGTCTGTCTTTAGTTTTTACCTATTTTTACATTGCTGTTCTCACTGCTTTTATTATCACCAAAAGGAATTCTCTTATTAGTTTCACTCCTTCTGTCTAGTATTATTTTTGAACTACATTCTTAGAAACTAGGTAACTTCAGAAGGGTGACAGAGTATAAAAGTAAACAGGCATTGGAAGAGGTAATGTGCATTATTTTTGTAGTAAGTATGATGAGTATTAGTATACAAAAATATGCATTTATTTTGGGTTATTCTAGAGCTGTTTTTGTTTGGTTCTGAGTCGTATTCAGCTGGTCAGGTTTGCAAAGGCTATGTACACATATTCTAAACAAGCAAGATATTGGTATTTTGCAATGATTTGATCATTATTGGGTTGGCTAAAAAGTCTATGTTTTTGTTTTCCATAAAAGACACATTTTTCCTCTTCAGCAATAATTTCATCAATCTGGATATTTGAGTATGTAGGCTATCTCCTGAATGGTACAACAGTGACTGTCCTCAATTAATGTCTTGATTTAATTGCTACAACTTCAACTGGTCTATCTGAATGTGGAGCCTCGTCCAGCAGGAAACCTCCAGCATGAAACTTCACAAGCCACTTTTGACAGGTTTGATCAGTCACAGCACCTTCTCCATATACTGCACAAATTGTTTTTTGCATTTCAGTTATTTTTATCTTTCTGGAAACAGTATAGCATAACATGCCAAAAATGTTTCGTACTTTTTTCCATCATCATTATTAACATGGCTACACAAAAATTCAGCCATTTTGGTGTTTTTTTTTTTAAATGCACACTGATATGACGGCTGTCACAGTACAATCTAACAAAGTTGTTTCAAACAAAGTTCAAGACCATTAAGCACTACTAGAGCCATCTTACAGAAAAAACCAAAGAAACTTTTTGGCCAACCCAGTATGAAAATCTATGAGAAATCTCACTTTAGTTTGTGACATTTATAACATAGGCAAATAAATGTGGTATCTGTTGGCGTATCCAAGTACTTAACAATAAAGAATTTTAGCCTAGCATTCCCGTAACCAAGACATGTTCTCCACCTTCATGTTTTCTCCAGGAAAAGTACATTGAAGCAGATCAGACTAGGAGAATGAGATTTCCCAACAAAGCCTGTGTCAGGAAAAGGATGTGAACTACTTGATTCTGATTCCAGCTCAACTTCTGACATTACTCTGTCAACTACCGCTTCACTGAATAACGCTGGCAGTGGAAAGTCACAAGAGAACCCAAATTACTATTTGGTCCATCTACAAAGGGATGTGCAGTCTGTCCCTGTCCCTGAAATGTCCACCTGTGCCTGTACCAAACAACTAGAGGATAGAATTCTTAACCAAAGGAATGTGGATGGAAGTACCATGTATCCCCAAAAATAAAGTGGCTTACCCTATTCTTAGTGTAACGGGCTCTGCCTGAAGCAATTCCAAGTCTCTGAAAATAAGCTTCAAAATCACTTCCAGATCCCAGCTTGTTGATTCTAGATGTAGAATGTAAATGAACACATACATACATGCACACACAAACAAGCATAAATAAATAATATGAAGTTAAATGGGACAATGAATCCTGTCCTAAGAATTGCAAGGGAGTTCATGGCACATTTATAGCAATTAGGAAGACATACCACCCCCAAGAGACTTTGGTGTTGTCTGCTGGATATTGGTGTGATAAACCTGTAAATCTATAGTGTGACTGCAGCCAGTTTGGCAGTGCCACCAAAAATGGCAGCCTCATGACTATGCTGTCTCCCATATTTTCTGGGTTTGTGGTATTTAGAGGGAAACACAAATAAGGTATGGTACCTGCCCTTAGAGAATTATGGTCTAGTAATATTGCCATGAGAAAGTCTATGCTTAAGACTATGAAGAATTTAAATGTGCCTTATTACAGAAATCTAATTATAATATATTTTTGCATATAATTAAAGACCACTATATATATAAATAAATGACATGAAAAATTTTTCATAATATAATGGTAAGTCAGTAAAGCAGAACATAAAGTTACATATGCATGAAGAACCATGACTATATACTTCTAAACATTTTTTTTTTAGATTGAAGCCTTGGATGTTTTTAAAATCTATAATCAATTCAGGAAAGCTACTGTTAGGTGAATGACATGAACTAAAAAAAATAATACTTAAAATCCAAATTGACTGACAGGCAATGACACAATTTGGTGGTTATTGATAGTGCCCATTAATAACTTGAGAAACAATCCATCGTTTGTTACTTCATCATCATCTGAAGTTTATATTATTAATGAATTAGTACATATCTGAATAAAATTTTATGCAAGAATGCAAAGTAATGCCTAATAATGTGGCAAAATAATTTTGACTACAATTTTGTAAAACTAGATCTCTATTGTGGGTTAACTGTTGTGCTTGTTCCCAGATCAGCACATCAAAGGCTGTACACAGGGACCCTTCAGGATTATCTCTGGTTGATGAGGCACCTGGGAACTGCATGCCTGGGGAGACACGGGGTAAAGGGGACTTCAGTTTATCCTGTGGTAGAAAATACACAATCGAGTAATTTACCTAGGGAAGCTTTTATTTTCAGATGAAGGGTCCTTTGCCAACCAGCTTTCATAAAGAGATTTACTCTCAAAACCATCATCTGGGCTGGAGATCTGGAAAGATAAATCAAATATTGGCAATTACAGGCAGAAGCAGCTAAATTTATGCCAACATAAAACCATGTTAGTTGATACCAATTTCTAACTATATATATGCTGATGTAGGAAAATATGCTTTTCTGCACTGGCTGGTGTGGTTCAGAGGACTGAGTGCTGAGTGCAAATTGGCAGGAGCCAAGTAGAGTAGAACATAAAGTTACATATGCATGTAACTGTTCTGGTTCAATTCCCTGTCAGGGCACATGTCTGGGTTGCAGGCCAGGTCCCAAGTAGGGGGCACCGAAAGGCAACCACACATTGATCTTTCTCTCCTTTTCTTTATCCTTCCCTTCCCCTCTCTAAAAATAAAATCAAAAGAAGGGATGGAGGGAAAGACATGCTTTTATAAGTAGGAAGGAAAAACTAGCCCAAATTTATGCTGGTTTATGATGCCTGCCTACTGGTAATTTGCAGGATACTAAGGATAAAATTTCCTGCTTATTTTAATAAATTAAAAAATGCACCTACGGCAGACCCTACTTATGCAATTTGGAAAGCATTATATAACCTCTAGTGTGTTGCTTTAAACCCTAGTTTTCTCACCTGTGGAAGTGGGGAGAGTAGAACTCATCTCAACCTAAACATCATCTCCTCTGGTATCTTCTCTGGCCTTTATACAGAGTAGGTTATCTGCTCATCATCACGGAAGGGGTCTTTGGGTACAGTCACAGCACTCCACTGTGAGCATGTTGGCCTCCCTTCCCTGCTAGCATGTTGCAGCTGCAGGGATGTTTTGCTCATTTCCTGCCAGGTGACTGGGTTCTACTCTACTTGGCTCCTGCCAGTTTGCAATAGCTGAGATCCTGCTTCAGTTCCTACATTCTGCTTGGATAAAATTCCCTACAAAATTCTCTTCATTTTCCGGAATCATGCCATCTCAGTCTAGCACGAACCAAAACTGTGTCCCTTTGTCCCGGACATCCTAGATCAGACTTTTCTGTCTCAGCTATACGCACTGTCAAAATTGCTGCCCCTCCTCCACTGTATCAACACCTGGTCCCATTTCTTGCTTGTATCAGGCAGCTGCCCTTCTTTCAGCTCGACTCTCTCTACTACCTCATTCTACCCTCCTCTCACCAGCATAATGTGACTGTGCCCACATATATTAGGGGCTGATAAAGTTGTAATCATCAGTTTACAGGAGAATAAGGGTCCTTTTTCTACTGAGTTTTGGTACGGCCATACATAGGCATCTGGCTTTGTACAAAGCTAAGCTTCCCCCTTATTGGCCCTGAATTTTTTTATTACCTTTGGTCTCACCAGCAGAAGCCAGCTCTGTAGGACCCAAAGCATAAATGCATATTCTTAGGGTTCTGCCAACACAGATTTTCTTTTTAGATACAGCTTGCTTTTAAGATAAGATGTTTTTATGGGATGTTCCAATGAAAGGATCAAAAGCTATGCAGTGTTATGAGAAAGTTGTGATGGGCATAATGGAGGACTCTCTTGGCAGAACTAGTTTTTAAAGACACTAACAGCAAAACGGAAAGGGCAAGATTAAGGGAAATTGGGAAATAGCACCTACACAAAGTGTTACCTATACTTCACGCTGCCATCTAAGTGATACCTACCTACCTGTCAGAAACATTTCTATAATTAAATTTTATAACATGGAACTATTTAAAGTAGCACACAGTAAATTAATAGATTATGTAATTTTTAGAGACTCAGTATGTTAGTTTTCAGAGTACTCTTTTTATCAACTAGTATGTATAATATTTCTGTGTGATAAACATGTGACATTATTTTCATTCTGCTTTTAGGCCTGTTATGGCTTAACTTATTCTCTACACTGATACAGAATGATTTTTCTAATGAACAAATATGATAATGTACAACCTTGTTAAACATTCATTAGTTTCTCCATCATTAGATTTCTGAACTCCTTGGCCTATCTGTCATACCCCATCTTTCCACACATACTTAGTGCATAGGTCATACTGAGCTACGTCCAGGTCAGGAAGTATTTCCTTTCATACCTCCACATCTTTTTTGGGAATTGTGTCCTCTGCTTAGAATGCCTTCTCCCTTATTTTCACATCCTTCCATTGCACAGCCCCAGCATTAATTACTCTGTAAGCACCCTCTGATGCTTCCCAACTTCCCCAGCCACCCCAGGATTTTAGGTTCGGTATTCCATAATTGTTCTCCATTGTATATAGTATCTAATATTCCAGTGAACTATAATTCCTCATCTACAGGTCTGTATCCTCTCTGGATTACAAAGTATTTAGATTCAGTAACCTTGTCATTTTTCATTGTTGCTGCTATAATTTATTTTATAGCGCCTGATAACTAGTACCCACTCAATACCTGTTGAAGGAACAGATAGATGCATAGCCAAAGCAATCTTTGAACCAAGGCTTTTCCATTCCAGCTCAGTATTCTTTCTGTTATATCAAGATGCCCCTTCCAGATGAAATTATATACTCTATACATTACAACGATGTGTACAATAAGAACTATTATTAGAACAGAGAGACTAGCAATATTATCTCAATTGTAATGTCATATAAATCGTGTATTAGTGATTTTTGTTCTGACTTGTCACCAGTTCAAAAATAAGTAGCACTAATTAAGAACAATGACTGTTTACTTATCCATTCATTAGAAAACATAAGACAAACCTACTTATATACCTCTTTTGTCAGTTTATACACCAATTGGTAAAGAAGGGGTGTACAGTCAACTCTGAGAGTATAATTGCCTGAAAAATAAATAAAAACATGTATTTTCATACTTTCAAATGAAATTCCAATCTATATTTAATTCTAACTTTATTTTCTAATTATAAATAATATATAATAGACTTAAACCAAAGGCATCACTCCCAGGAAATGAAAACAGGGTAGAAATAGTTCTTCAGAAGCAAGAGAGGCTGCAGAGCACACACTGCACAGAAGGGACAGGTGGACTTTGGCTGCTGAGGCAGCAGCCCCCACAGTAATCGTACAGGTCATTCCCAACACAGTGTCTCTGAGGGGGAGTCTGGCAAAGAAAATACTAAGGCTGCACCTTTCATTCCTTATTCATTCTGTTAATGGTATATAGCAAGACAACAGACTAGAGCATGTCAGTGGTTAGTGAGTATGCACTGACATTTATCTAGACATAATCACAATACACCGAAAGCCGAGGACAAAAATATCACATGTCAGGTTCAACAGAAAGCCTCTAGTTTGTGCTTACTTAAAATCTGTTCCAATACAGAAAGTAATTCTCTATGAAAAATTCTGTAAAGTCTTTCTTTGGAAATATTTTAAACAAATTCTTTTAATCCATCCATAAGAAGAATGTGGTTAATACTGGAGTTTTAAATAGGAATCCAAGATAGGCAAATGGTAAATACTCCTTAAAAAATAGGACCAATAGTAGTTTAGCTATGAATCAAATTTACCTTCTATTGATGAATCTGAGTTGATGTAAGCAACGCTTCTCTCCTGAAGCGTTTTTGCATTCTCCTATATTTGAAGCAAAGTTGTTACTTAATTCATAGTATTTGTGATTGTGAAAATAAAAACAAAAGAAGCCAGTTAATTTAGTATAAAAGTGGCCTGCAACTACTTTATGAATCAAATACCTATGTCTTCAACTGTAATTTTTGGAAAATGCTGCTAACTGATTGGCTGACAACATTAGTGGAATGAAATAAAAAAGAAAAAAATATTATGATGCTGTACTTTGTTTACAACAAGAGTAGGGAGCCTCAGAGAAAAAATATTTCCAAAGTGTAGTTCCTTGATTCCCTGAACCAACATATGAAGGGGCAAGGCTCCCAGACTCTGAGTCCCACCCCAGATCTACTGAATAGGAATTGCTGAAAGGCAAGGATTCTGGACAAGGTGGAGGTGTAGGCAAATACACTTTGCTTCCTTGCACAACCAAAAGAATACCAACCAATTTAAAAACAAAAACAATCAGAACTGCCAGAAAATTGAATCAGAAGTCCTGATTTTTCAGGAAGTCCAACAACCAAGAAGTTAAAGAGAAACTTTCATCCACACTGGTAGAAGGTAGAAATAGGCAGCTGAGGAGGAGAAGATACACAGTAAGGTGGCTGTTGGCAGACCAGGCAGACATTTGAGTGTAGAAAAACAGGAAGAAAAAACTAGGGACTGAGACAGGCCACACAACCCAGGGTTCCAGGGGAGGAAAATAAAGCCTCAAAACCTCTAACTGCAAGAGAGAAATTGCCATTCTCATTATAGAATCCACTGGAGGGGGCCATGAGGTCCCAGAACATACATAAGCCCATCTACCCAGGAATCAGCATCAGAGGGGTGCAATTTGCTTGTGGGTAACAGGGGAAGTGACTGAGGGCTATTGAGAGCCGAGCAAGTGAGCATTGTTCTCTCTCTGCCCCTTCCCCACATACAGTGCCACAAACAGTAAAGTGGGTTGCCCCGCCCTGGCAAATACCAAAGGTTCCACCCCTTACAACATAACAGGTATGCCAAAACAAAGAAAGATGGCCTAAATGAAGAACAGATCAAAACTTCAGAAAAAGAACTAAGCAATAAGGAGATGGACAATCTACCAGATGCAGAGCTCAAAACACTGGTATCACAGAAATGACTGAGTACAGTCAAAAAATAAAGGAGGAACTGAAGGCTATACAAAGTGAAAAAAAGATAATATAAAGGAAACCAACAGTGAAAAGAAGGAAACAGACTCAAATCAAAGGTTTAGAAAGAACAAAATGAGATAAACACTGAACTATAACAAAATGAGGAAACAAGAATTCAGAAAAAAATGTGGAGAGGCTTAGGAACCTCTGGGACAACTTTAAATATTCCATCACCGGACTCATAGAGGTGACAGAAGAAGAAGAGGAAGAGCAAGAAATCAAAAACTTATTTGAAAAAAATAATGAAAGAAAATTTTCCCAATCTGGCAACAGAAATAGACATACAAGTCCAGGAAGTTCAGAGTCCCAAAGAAGTTGGACCTGAAAAGGAACACACCAAGACAGAGCATAATTACATTACCCAAGCTTAGAAATAAGGAGAGAATCTTAAAAGCAGCAAGAGAAAAGGAGATTGTAGCCTACAAAGGAGTTCGCATCAGACTGTCAGCTGATTTATCAAAAGAAACCTTACAGGCAAGAAGGGGCTGGAAAGAAGTTTTCAAAGTCATTAAAGGCAAGGACCTACATATAAGATTACTGTATCCAGCAAAGCTATAATTTAGAATGGAAGTGCAGATAAAGTGCTTCCCAGATAAGGTCAAGTTAAAGAAGTTCATCGTCACCAAGCCTTTATTATATGAAATGTTAAAAGGACTTATTTAGAAAAAAGAAAAAGATAAAAACTATGAACATTAAAATGACAACGAACTCACAACTATCAACAATTGAATGTAAAAAACAAAAACAAATACAAATACAAACTAAGCAAACAACTAGAACAGGAACAGAATCACAGAAATGGAGATCACATGGAGGGTTTTCAGTGGGGAAGGAAGAGGGAGAATAGAGGAAAAGGTAAAGGAAATAAGAAGCATAACTTGTAGGTACAAAATAGACAGGGGAAGGTTAAGAATAGTATAGGAAATGGAGAAGCCAAAGAACTTACATGTACGACCCATGCACATGAACTAAAGTGTGGGGGATCCTGGAGGCAAGGGCGTACAGGGTGGAAGGGGATAAAATGGAGAAAAAATTGGGAAAACTGTAATAGCATAATCAATTAAGTATACTTTTAAAATAAGAAAAATAGCTGTGGCTATTGTAGGTCAGTGGATTGAGCACCTGCCTGCGAATCAAAGGGTTGCTGGTTCCATTCCCAGTCAGGGCGCATGCCTGGATTGCAGGCCAGGTCCCCAGTAGGGGCACACTAGAGGCAACTACACATTAATGTTTCTCTCTCTGCCTCCCTTCTCCTCTCTAAAAAAATAAATATAATCTTAAAAAAATAATAAAAAGAAAAAGAATAATAAAAAGTATAAAATAGTAAAAAAAAAAAAAAGAATTGTTGAAAGGCCTGGAAATTTTTAATTTCTAAAATGTGTCCCTGGAAATCCATGCAGGCATTGAAGTTTTGAGATCCACTGATACTGGATATCCAAATAACTGTAGCATTTTAAAAGTGAAAAATATAGAACAAGAAAAAAGAAAAAAAATTAAAACACAAATGTGAAAAATAGAAAATTTCATTTTTTAATTAGAAGATATGATGAAAAACAAAAAATGAGAGGACAGTAAAAATAGAAAGAAGGAAAGACATTAGGACAAATACAAGACTGACTGACTCCTTTATACTCACACACGGTATAAGGTAGAAAAGGGTTAATGTTACACGCAGATGGAAATACGCCAAGAGCACCCTTTAACTCTGTCTTTCTAGTTTACTGCCTTACTAAGAGCATGTTATAAGGTCCTTTGCCCATTTTTAAATTGGATTATCTTCCTGGTGTGGGGTTGTGTGAGTTCTTTATATAATTTGGAGATCAAACTCTTGTCCAAGGTATCATTGGCAAATACATTTTCCCATATGGATATTTCCCTTTTGATTTTTATGACATTTTCTTTAGCCATGCAGAAGCTTTTTAATTTGATGAAATTGTATTTGTTTATTCTTTCCTTTGTGTCCCTTGCTCTAGGGGACACACCTGTAAAAATACTGCTGCATAGAATATCTGAAATTTTTCTGCCTATTTTCTCCTCTAGGACTTTTATGGTGTTGCAACGTATATTTAAGTCTTTTATTCATCTTGAATTTATTTTTGTGTATGGCGTAAGTTGGTGGTCAAGTTTTATTTTTTTACTTGTAGCTGTCCAGATCACCCAACACTATTTGTTGAAGAGGCTACTTTTACTCCATTTTATGCTCCTGCCCCCTTTGTTGAATATTATTTGCCTATACAGACATGAGTTTATTTCTGAGCCCTCTATTCTGTTCCATTGATCTATACCTCTGTTCAAAAGAACCTATGCACTCCAATGTTCATAGCAGCACAATTTACAATAGCCAAGTGCTGGAAGCAACCTAAATGCCCATGAGTAAACGAGTGGATCAAAAAACTGTGGTACGTTTACACGATGAAATTCTACACAGCAAAAAGAAAAAAGGAGCTCCTACCCTTTGCGACAGCATGGATGGAACTAGAGAGCATCTTGCTAAGTGAAATAAGCCAGCTGGTAAAAGACAAATATCATATGATCTCACCTGTAAGTGGAACCTAATCAACAAAACAAACAAGCAAGCAAAATAGAATCAGAGACGTGGAAATACAGAACAGACTGACAGTGACCAGAGGGGAGAAGGGAAAGGGATAATGGGAGAAAAAAGGGGAAGAGTTGTCAAGGAACATGTATAAAGGACCCATGGACAAGGGGGAGAGGAGGATTGAATGTAGGAGGTGGGGTTGGAGAGGGCAGGGGGACAGTAATAGGGAGAAAATGAGGACAACTGTAATTAAACAACAATAATAAAGAACATGTTACAATAAAAAAAATACATTAAAACTGAGAGGTTATGCCACAAATGAGGACCGCCACTTCTCTGCTCTTGCCCACACAGGCCAGATGGTAATTGCCTCTGTTATAGAAAAATATTAAGTCAGGGCTTCCATTGTAAAAGATTTACATTATAAATAAGGAAGATTCCTTAAATATTTAATGGGAGTATGCTGTCAAATATGATAAAAAATCTGATAGAAAACTAGAAAGTCATGAAATTGTCTTTTAACCCACATGTATTTAATGCAAAGCATATTATTTTATATCTTAGATTTTTAATCTTTATTTTAAGCTGCTAAAATTATAGAAACAGAGACATGAATTCATATATACTTGTATTCACATTAAATTACATTATTTCTAAAAGTAAATGAACTCAATGAATGAGATTTCATTCGTCTGGTCTACTTCCAAAATGCATGTTTATAATACCAATGTGACAACAGAACTTTGCAATATAAATGGAATGAAAAGGATAAGTGATTGCACTGGCCAGAGTGGCTCAACTGGTTGGGTATCATCCAGCAAACCAAAAGGTTGATGGTTCAATTCCTCATCAGGGCACCTGCCTGGGCTGAGGGTTTGGTCCCCGGTCAGGGCATGTACAGAAGGCAACCTGTCCACGTTTCTCTTTCACATTGGTGTTTCTCTCCGCCTTCTGCCCTCCCTTCCCCACTGTCTAAAATTAAAAATAAAAAATAAAAAAAAAGAAGATAAGTGATTGACAGGCAACTACATGTGTGATTTTACTTACCCCCATACTGGTTTGATTCCTATTGTTTTAAAGTAAAATAAGAGAAAATGATTCAGATGGAAAGCATTATAAGAACCACAGCCAATGTCAAGAAATGTGTGACATGTTTGAAACTCCTTTATAAAGACTGGACTTACGAAAACAATATGGACTTACAGAGGATGGTGGTGGGAGAGTAAGTGCTTATATAGTACACCTCCCTTTATAAGAATTATGAGCTTACCTTGTACATTTAAGAATTTAAGGGTTACTCGACAGAGGGGCTAAGAGAAAAAGATGAAAGAAGGTGGCCTGGGAGAGACACTTAAGGATAAAGCATTAAGAGGTAGTCACAAATGAAAGTCAGTCATATCTGAAGAAAAAAATCTCAGAAATTCTAAAGGCAAACAGCTAAAGTAAGTCTGTTTACAAAATTCTCATATACTCAATAATCAGGCACTTTTGTGAATTGTGAAATACAGGCTCTGGCAGAAATAACGCCACTGAGTATGGCTGGCAGGGTACGTGTATGTCTTGCACGAGGTGGACAGCAATTTGAACATGAGGCCTAAAATGGCATATAGGGCCTGGCTGGTGTAGCTCAGTGGATTGAGCACAGGCTGCAAACCAAAGGGTTGCTGATTTGATTCCCAGTCAGGGCACAGGCCTGGGTTGCAGGCCAGGTCCCCAGTAGGGGACTTGTGAGAGGCAACCAACCATTGATGTTTCCCCCTCTCTCTTTCTCCTTTCCTTCCCCTCTCTCTAAAAATAAATAAATAAAATAAAGTAATAAAAAATGTTATATGGTGTGCATGAATACATATTGTCATGTTACAGAATTACATGCTTATGATTTTGTAAAAAAATTTATGTAATAAAAAGGGGTATCATTTTTGCCAGACCCTGTATACGTATGGTTGCAATTTTATGTGAAATTCACAAATGTGAAATTATAATGAAAGACATTTTAATAGAACATCTTATGTTTTCTTAGATAGAAGAATTCCAAGGAAACTAAGACCTTGAAAATGAACTCCAGGGATCTGTGAGTTTTCAGATAAGTCAATTCACTTGTCAGAAACAGTCTTGGCTATTTTCTGAATGTATAGATTTTAAGAAGTTATTCTGTCTTCCCAAACTAATGTGAAAGTAAAAGCAAACTCAAGTTCTTAAATTCTTGAGTCTTCATTAAAACCATATTAGGTAATGGAATATATTTGTGAACATCCTGAGATATACATATTTGTTCCCAGTTGACTAAGAAAATAATTTTCTTTGTCTTACTTACCTCAGCCCATTCTGTGGAACCCAGAAGTCCAAATTCTTCTGCATCCCAGCTAGCAAAAATGATAGTTCTTCTAGGTCTCCAGCCTGTAATCATTGTTAACATGCATAGTTAGGTACACCTGCCTAAAAATAAAAGAAAATTAGTGAGTCAGTTTTTGTTATTACCCACCAAAGAAACATGATTTACCTTGGCTCATCAGTTTCCCAAAACTCTGAGCAATTTCTTGTAAAACAGCGGTCCCAGTGGTTGGGTCAATGCCTCCAAACACCCAGGAGTCCCGATGGCCCCCCAGGATAACATACCGGTCTGGAAGAGAAGGCGTTCAAAAGAGCTACAACTTGGAGCACACTGGAAATATTGTAACTTAGGTTTTCTTCAAGTAAAACTTCCTCTTGCTCGAGTTCCCTCCATAGGGGGAAAAAAATCAACACTATAAGGTAAAGTTTTCTTTCAGAGTAGTGCTTTTCTGTTTCAAATTTAGTTGTTTTATGTCACCATAAAAAATCAACTGTTGAGTACAATTATCTTATTCTTTCAATGTTTGTAAAAACAAAAGTGTTTTAAATATTCTATGACTCACCAGGTTCCACAGATCCTCGGATAGTTCCAATTACATTATAAATCCTTGTAATTTTATTGGTGTTATAAACATGCATTTTAACTTTCCTAGAATTTACAAGGGAAGAAATTACTTCATATACAGATTATGTCTAACAGCTTTCTTTCAGCATTTAATTATGAAAAATCTCAAGAGCACAAAAAACTCTAACATAGGTTAATGAATTCTTATGTATATACCACCTAAATTATTGTTAATATTGTTGGAATATTTGCAAGTTGCAGACATCATGATATTTTACTTCTAAGCACTTAAGCATGTAGTTGAAGTGAAAAAATTTAAAATTGTTAATATTTTAGCTGGGAGAATGAGGGGAAAGGTACAGAGAATAAGAAGCATAATCGGTAGGTACAAAATAGACAGGGGAAGGTTAAGAATAGTATAGGAAACAGAGAAGCTGAAGAACTTACATGTATGACCCATGGACATGAACTAAGGGGTGCGGGGGAAGGCTGGAGGGAGGGAAGGTACAGGGTGGAGAAGGATAAAAAGGATAAAAAAAGCGAGACAACAGTAATAGCATAATCAATAAAATACACTTAACAAAAAAAATAAAAAGTTTTATTTCTCTGATTTATCAGTGTTATATTGTCTTTTCTCTCCACCTTTCAGGCAAATCATGCTACATTGTTTCACAACTCTGTTCAAGCTGATCTCTCTAGCTGGCATTTCCTGCTTGCCCTCATCCAGTGGAAAATTTACCCTTTCTGTAAAATTAAGCTCAATAAACAAGCAGGCTGTTATCACTCCTCCTCTACAACAGTGCTCTAATGCGTTAATAACAATTAAGTGTATTGAGCCCTGCAATAGTTACATGCTTGCTCATGTGACTCACTTAACCCACCCACACAGTCAAATGTTTAGTAAAGGCATCCTGTCTCTCTTTCACTCCTTTCCCTTACCTTAGCCTAGTGATTCACACGCATTCTGAAAGTGTTATGAAAACAGTTCTAAAACTTTAACTGAAACGTGTTAAAATACTGAATCTATAAATTCAAAGTCTCAATTTTTGAGACTTTATGAATTAAATGTTGTAATATCACTACTGGAAGAAATTGCATATGTTATTCTAAAAATACTTCAGTGATATAAAATGATCACTTACTCGTTATTAAAAATGGGAAAACAGCCCTGGTTGGTGAGGCTCAGTAGATTGAGCACCGGCCTACGAACCAAAGGGTCACTGGTTTAATTCCTAGTCAGGTCACATGCCTGGGTTGCCAGCCAGGTCCCCAGTAGAGGTACTTGAGAGACAACCACACACTGATGTCTCTCTCCCTCTCTTTCTCCCTCCCTTCCCTTCTCTAAAAATAAACAAATAAAGTCTTCTAAAAAATAAAATAAAAATGGGAAAACGAAGATAAGTGAAATCTACCTGGTAGAACAGTTACCCTGACATTTTTCCATTAAACATATCAAACTTCTGCAGGCTGTTAAAGGTAGTTACCTGAAGGAGCCTTGCCCTGTGAAGCCAGGCCCAATGTTGTAATCCACAGCAAGACTTCCCTTCCAGCTGTCATCTGGTGAAGCTGTGCCTCCCAGATGGCTGAAAATGACACAAAAAAAAAAAAAAAAAAGGCAGAACATCACAATTTCTTAGAAATATTCACCAAGTGTGATGGTGAGATATTTCATTCATACATTTAACAAACACTTACTGAGCATTTACTAAGTACTGTCAAAATCCACTTCCCTTAGGGAGCTTGCTTTCTAACCAGAGAGCCGTAACAGATACACAAGCAAACTATTCAATGTGTTAGTGATG
Source organism: Artibeus jamaicensis (assembly GCF_021234435.1). Classification (NCBI taxonomy): domain Eukaryota; kingdom Metazoa; phylum Chordata; class Mammalia; order Chiroptera; family Phyllostomidae; genus Artibeus; species Artibeus jamaicensis. The sequence goes on along the minus strand of NW_026521911.1, from coordinate 16,358,664 downwards.
AGAGTTAAGGAGAAAAAAAATAGTGAGGAGAAAAGGAAAGCTTCAGCCCCCTGACTTTTGACTTTATTTATTTATGTAGGCATGCATTAGGTCCAATAAATCCTGCAAGTATGAAACCCATGACTGTGCTAAGGAGAAACTAACTTCTACTAAAGCTACACATTACACAGTAGGCATTCCTAAAGCAGTTATTAAGCTGCAATGATACAGACATTTTTAAAAATATATAAATTAGATTTGAAAGGGATTTCCAATTACAGAATGCATATAATAGCAAACATTAATTGAATGTTTACCACATTTAAAAACATTACATGCATGATCTTGTCTACTTCTTATAAATCCTATTGGGAACAAACTATTTCTGTCCTCATTTTACAGATAAAGAAGCTGAATCATAGAAAGATTGTGTGAATAGCCCAAGTCCACACATCTAATGAGTGGTGGGCTTTATCATATTTTTAAAATGCAGGTCAAGTACAAAATTAAAATAATAAAATAAAGAAAATTAAATAAAACAGGTCAAGCACAAATACCAAATGAATATCTAAGGAAATACAATTACTTGAAAAAGTCTCAAATAAACATTTTTATCTTCGGACATAGTTTCACTTTTGAGACTTTCATTTGTAGCAAAAAGAGTAATGTTTTCTTAGGGTTTAAACTGACCGTGCATCTATAGGGGGATAAAGGTATGCTTTGTTTTTCTTACTTCAGGAGCTAGTTTGACCCAAGACTTTTAACATAATTAGGTTACATTGGTTCTAGAAAAAACAATGAACACATTGGTGCAAAATATCTTAATCTCATATCCAACAAGAACACAATACCGTAATAATACTTCTGCATCATTATAGCCGATGGGGTGCACAGGGATCTGGGGCATTCCCACTCCTTCTTTAACATCAGGTCGAAAGGTGTATTCTGCAGAAATCAATTGCATAAAGTGAAAACAATTAAACGCTGGAACCAGGGGTAGAGAAAAAAGATTTTTTTACAATTCTTACAGATTTGTAATACATTTGACATTATATTCAAAGTTAATGAATAAAATGTCAAAATACAAGTTCCCCCCAAATTAATGATTGTTTTACTAATATGGTCTATTTAATTCAACAGTAAGATATTAAATCATTTACATTCTAATTTAAAATCAATTATAGGTACTGTAGATTCCCAAACTTTCTTTTTTAAGATTTTAATTTATTTATCTTTAAAGGGGAAGGGAAGGAGAGAAGGAGAGAAATATCAATGTATGGTTGCCTCTCATGTGTCCCCTGCTGGGAACTGGTCCGCAACCCAGGCATGTGCCCTGACTGATACTTTGGTTTGCAAGCCTGAACTCAATCCACTGAGCTAAGCCAGCCAGGGCCCAAACTTGCTTTGACATTCACATAATTCTCTTAAATTTTTCTAGAACATTTCATTTTGCCTTGGCTGGATTACTCAGTTGGTTAGAGGGTCATCCCAATATGTCAAGATTGTTGGTTTGATCCCTGGTCAGGACACATACAAGAATTAACAAGTGAATGCATAAATAAGAAAAATAACAAATTGATGTCTCTCCCTCTCTCTCTCAAGTCAATGCATTAAATTTTTTTTAAATAATACTTTAATTTCTCAAGGATATCTTGAATCATTAGAGACGTCTCAGTTTACCAGCTGTCTGGAAAATATGTCTCATATCCCCAAGCTAGAAATAACTGTAAAAAAGTTAAAGGGAATTAAAGAGATCTTAGAAAAAAGTAATAAAGATTTTATTCAAACACAATATGCTCACTAAAGAAAGGTGGAAAAATATTGCCAGGCTTAAAAACCTCCTTAGGACTTTGACTTTCAACCAAAATAGAATCATAGCACTGAAACACCTATTTTAGAAAAAAGGAAGGTTTCAAACAAATGGCTGCAGATTTTACCTTAAGAAGCTAGAAAACAAAGATAAATGAAGAAAAGTAAGAGAGAGGACATAAAAAAGACCAGGGAACAAACGTAAGACATAGGAAACAGAAAAAGGATAGAAATTATCAGTAAAACTAAAAAATGGTCCTTCAGAAGATCAATAAATCTCTAGCAACACAGATCAGGGAACAAAGAAAATAAAGAATATATATCATTAATATCAAGAATAAAGAGAATATCACTCCAGTACCTGCAAACAAAAAAATAACAAGAGAATATTATTAACAAATCTATGCCCATAAATTCAGTAACTTAGATAAAATGGAAAAACTCTTTGAAAGACACAAACTATCAAAGCTCACTCAAGAATAAAGAGCTAACCTGAACAGCCATATATCTCTTAATGAAATTGAATATGTAGTTAAAAGCATTCCCACAAATAAACCTTAATGACTGGATGGATCTGGTGGGGAATTCTACCAAACATTCATAGACAAAATCAAACCCATTCTTAAAAACTCTTGCATAGCCTTGGCTGGTGTGGGTCAGTGGATTGAGCACTTGGACTGCAAAACCAAAGGGTCACTGGTTCGATTTCCCAGCGGGGAAGATGCTCCAATTGCAGGCCTGGCCCCCAGTTGGTGACATGCAACAGGCAACCAATAGATGCATCTCTCACACATTGATGTTGCTCTTGCTCTCTTTCTCCCTCCCTCCCTGCCTCTCTAGAAATAAGTAAAATTTTTTAAAAAACCACAAAAATCTCTTGCATAAAAAAATAAAGATGAGGGACCGTCACCAACTCATCCCATGAGGTCAGCATCATGGATACCAACATGACAGATATTAGCCCTGAGTGTGCTCAGTGGACTGAGCACCAACCTGCGAACTGCTGACCTGCAAACTAAAGGGTCCCCAGTTGGATTCCCAGTCAGGACACATGCCTGGGTCACAGACAAGGTCCTAAGTTGGGGGTGCGTGACAGGCAACCACACACTGAGGTTTCTCTCCCTCTCTTTCTCCCTCCCTTCCTCCCTTTCTTCCCCTCCTTCTAAAAATAAATAAACTCTTAAAAAAAACCAAAATGACAGATATTACAAGAAAACAAATCTATAAGCTGATATCCCTAAAGACTAATATTTTACCAAATTTTAGCACAAATTCAACAATATACTAATGATATATAAAAGGATAATATATTGTGACCAAGTAGAGTTTACCCCAGGATAAAAAGGTTGGTTCAAAAATCAATCAGTGTAACTTAACAAAAGTATATAACAACTTTATTTCAATAGATGCAGTAAAAAGTATTTGACAAAAATCCAATATATATTTCTAGATACATGTGTTAAGACAAAAGCTCATCTCATTACCATTGAAGTGAACTTCCTCAATCTGACAAAAAAGAATCTATAAAAAACATACACATAATATCATATTTAACAGAGAAAGACTTCTCTTTGGGGCAGCAACAAGGCAAGAATATCTACTCTAACAAAAATATATACTCTAACAATGTTTCAACAAATTTTGGGAAGTACTAGCCAGTGCAAAAGGCAATAAAAAATAAATAAAAGGCAACCAGATTGGGGGAAAAATGTTTTCATTTGCAGGTGACACAATTTTCTATGTACAAAATCCTAGAAGATGGAATCCTCTGATGCAATCTACAAAATCCTAGAAGTACTAATTAGTGAGTTTAACAAGTTTGCAGGATAGAATATCAATATATTTCTTCTAGAAATACAATAATATTTCTATTTACTAGCAATATAGTTGGAAACAAATTTAAAATGTTAATTTAAGAGGATGGAGGAACTGAGCAAAAAGGAAAAAGGACTCATGGACATGGACAAAGTGTGGTGATTGCTGGGGGCAGGGGAGTATACAGGGACTAAATGGTAATGAAAAAAAAACTATACAAATTAAAAAATAGATTAAAAAAAGAAAATGTAATTTAAGAGAGCATAAAATATTAAATGATTATAGATAAATCTGAAAATAGGTATACATGATCTGTACAGTGAAACTATAAATATGCTGAGAGAAATCAAAAACTGAAAAAGAATTGCAACTTGGAGAGCCCAAATTTCTATTAGAATATAGTGTCAAAAAGATTTACCATACTAAGTGTTGGTAAGGATGTAGCAATTGGAACACTCATACACTGCTCCTGGAATGTGAAATGGTACAACCATTTTAGAAAACCATTTTAAAATTTCTTAAAAAAATTAAACATACCTGGGTCATATTACCCAGCCACTCCATTTCTATGTACTTACTAAAGAGAAATGAAAGCCTGCATACAAAGAGATTTGTATACAACTCCTCAGGCAGCTTTATGTATAATAGCCCCCAAACTGAAAACAATCCACATTTTCATCAAGTAAATGAATAAAAAAATTAGTATATCTATTCCATGGAATACTGCCCAGCAAAAATGGAATGTATAGACACATATCAATATGGATAGACCTCAAAATAACGCTGCCGACAGGAAGCAGATCCCTGTGGTTTTCCATGGATTAGCAGGGAGGGAACAGGAAGGGGTCAGAGGGAGCCATTACAAAGAGATGAGAGGAAACTTTTGAGTCATGAATAAGTTCATTATCTTGACTGTAGAGATAGTTACATAGTTGTCAAAATTTTCACACTTTAGATATTAAATAGCACACACACAAAAACTCACTGGTATTTTTAAAAGAAAAAATATGATCTAGAGAAGGATAAAATCACTAGGCATTTAGAAACCTTATGTTCTACCTTCTGATCAAAATGGAGGTGTAGAGGGACAATGGAGGTGTAGGAGGTGTAGGAATGAAGCTTTGCCTCATTACACAACCAGAAGAAGGAACACAAGTCATTGAAAACAGAAAAACACCCAGAACTGCCATAAAACTACCCAAAACTGTATGGAAGTCCAAGAGCCATGGATTTAAAGAAGTTATATTCGTCCAGATGGGTAGGAGGATGGCGACAGGGGTGGCAATAGACAGGTGGCAAGGTGGTGGTGGCCAGTGGAAACAGTAGCCCTGCATTCACATGTGTTGGATAAATCTCAGGGAGACACCTTGGGAGCCAGCAAGCCCAGCCCTAGGCCAGGCCACGCAGCCCAGGTCTCCAGCACCAGGAAAAAGAATGCCCTATAACTTCTGGTTGGAAACCCAGTGAGGGGGACGGAGGGGGAGGAAGAAACTGCCAGTTTCTCAAGAGAGCCTGGAACATGTGCAAACCCACCCACTCTGGGAACCACAACTAGGGCAGCAGCTGGAGGGACAGCAGTCTCACATGGGAAGTGGATGAAGTGACTTGAAATGGGGTGAGGGCCAGACAAGTCCCCAGAAGTCAGCCAGCAGTGGCACTGTCCCTTCTTGTACCCCTCCTCCACATACACAGAGCCATGATTACCCCACTCTGACAAATACCCAAGGCTTCACCCCATATGACTTAACAGGTATACTAAAAGGTAATCAAAGTGGCTCTACCTAGCACACAGACACAGGGAGGCTGACAAAATCAGGAGACAAAGAAATATGGCCTAATGAAGGAAAAGAACAGAATGCCAGAAAAAGAACTAAGCAACTCGGAAACAGCCAACCTATCAAATGCAGAATTCAAAACACTGGTGGTCAGAATGCTCAAAGACCTCATTGAATACAGCAAAAGCATAAGGGAAGAAGTGAAGGCTCTACTATGGGAAATAAAGAAAAATCCACAGGAAAGCAACAGTGAAGGGAAGGAAGACAGGACTCAAATCAAAGATTTGGAACATAAGGAAGAAATAAACATTCAATCAGAACAAAATGAAGAAATGAGAATTCAAAAACATGGGGAGAGTTTAAGAAGACACTGGGACAACTCCATAAATGCCAACATCCAAATCATATGGATGCCAGAAGAAGAGGGTGAGCAAGAAATTGAAAACTTACTTGCAAAAATAATGAAGGAAATGTCCCTAATTTGGCAATAGACAAGTCCAGGAAGCAAGTCCAGGAAGCACAGAGAATCCCAAACAAGTTGGATCCAAACAGGTTCACACCAAGTCACATCATAATTAAAATGCCAAAAGTTAAAGATAAAGAGAGAATCTTAAAAGCTGCAAGAGAAAAAAAGCTATTTACCTACAAGGGAGTTCCCATCAGACTGTCAGCTGATTTCTCAAAAGAAAACTTGAAGGCAAGAAGAGACTGGCAAGAAGTATTCAAACAGATGAAAAGCAAGGACTTACAACCAAGATTACTCTATCCAGCAAAGTTATCATTTAGAATTGAAGGAGAGCTAAAGTGCTTCCTAGACAAGGTAAAGCTAAAAGAGTTCATCATCACCAAGCCCTTATTATACGAAATGTTAACAAGACATATTTAGAAAAAAGAAGATCAAAACTACGAACATTAAAATGGCAACAAACCCACAACTATCAACAACTGAATCTAAAAAACAAAAACAAATACAAATATAAACTAAGCAAACAACTAGAGCAGGAATAAAATTATATATATGGAGATCATTTGGAGGGTTATCAGCCAGGAGGGGGAAGGGAGAGAACAGGGGAAAAGATACAAGGATTTAGAAATGTAATCTGGTAGGTACAAGATAGACAGAAGGGATGTTATGAACAGAAGGAAATGGAGAAGCCAACTTACCTGCACAATCCATAGACAACTAAATCGGGGATCACAGGAGGGAAGGGGGGAACTGGGGAAATGGGGAAAAATTGAGACAACTGTAATACTATAATCAATGAAATATACTAAAAAAAGAGAAATTTTATATTCTAGTTTGGTAAGGACAATATTACTTTGGATATGAGGATCTTGTTTCTGAATCTCCTCTCTACTAAAGGTAGAAAGAAAATAGAGATCATTCAACTGACTTTTCCTTCTCCATGTCTACACCTAATGAAAAGCCGAAACTAATACAAGGGAAATGTCTTTGAATTCCTAGCAACAGCAATCCCAAATATTATCTTTGCACAGAATTTTAATGTTGTTCTGTGGATGCTTGCTTACTTTTATGCCTTTTATGCAGGCAAGTACTATTTTTGAAAAAAAAAAAAAAGGGTAGACCGTGACAGCATTACCTTTAGCTGGATAGCCTGGAGTGAGGGGGTCGCCAGCACCATTCAAATTTAACACGTTCCCTCTCTGGGCTGCATGTCCTGGAAGGTTCCATCCTTTGGGATATGGCTGCACCCCAGGGGCAGAGTAGTCAGCTGGATCTGAGTACAGAATGATTCCTATGGCTCCCACTGACATGGCATTTTTAACCTGCAGGGGCAGTATGCAATCAATGATGTAGAAATGGCAAATGATTGACTTATTCACCTAAGAGAAAAATCACTTAATAATGTAAGGAAATTTGGACATTGCATTTTACCATGCTGTTACTCATTTTGTTCTCTGCCTTGAATATTTTTTCTCTTCTGGTAGACCTAACAACTCTCATGTATTTTACACAACTCCAAACAAGTTATACTTCTGCGAAACATTCCTAGTGTTCCTAAGTGCAAAATTAATGTCTCCCTTCTTTATACTTGTATATTTTGTACATATTTCTATGTTAGGACAGATAAAAGTATTTTAAAATATCATTTAAATATTTTGCTCCCCTAGGGTTACAATCTAAGGGATTAGTGTTATTATTAGTATTCTTGTTTTATGTATAAGAAAACAATGGCATGGAGGGCGTTTGTGAGAACCCGCACAGTTAATTACTTTTAACAGTCTCCCCTTCAAAATTGGGCATATCATAAACACTGTAAGTATGTGTGGAACTAAATTAATTTAAAATTCTATGCAAAATAGTCATAGTGGGTGAAAAATGGCCCAGTGTTTTTGAAAACATTGTTCTAATAATCCAAATCAACCATGTATAAGAAAATCTACCCTATACATATGGAATTCTTCATTACCAGTATTGTAGTAAAAGATGGATCAGTTTTGATCCACTGAAATATTTTAATATTCAGAAAGCACTCATACATTAGTGAGAGTGCAATCTGTCACAACTTGTTTGAAGGGTAATCAGACACCTGTCAAAATTTTAAAATAATACCCAATATGATTCAGGCATTCAACTTCTAGGAATCTATAGTGCGAAAAAAACCTTTACACAAATGTTGAAGTACATATTGACAAAGATGTTCACAATGGTATTATCTGCAATAGTAATGAATTTAAGACACACTAAGCATCTGCTGAGAGAGTTAAATAAATTATTTATCAATTCTGTGAAACATTATGTAACCATCTAAAATAATGAGATATTTACCTAACCAATAGTTACATAGAAATTACTAAGCACAAGTCACTATCTGATTTGTTTTCGAACTTAAAGCCATTTAATCATCATGAGGATTATAAGAGATAGATGTTATTATTAGTTCCATTCTATTCATGAAGAAACATGCAGGTTAAGCAACTTGCTCACAGTACAAGATCAAGAGAATAGGAGCCCAGATTAGACTAAAACTTAGGTTGCTTGGATCTCGAGTCCTGTACTCTTAAACATGAAACTATACCCACAAGTTATTGCTGAGTGAAAAATGAAGTTATATAGTATATAGTTTCTGATGCCCTCTTTGTTAAAAAATAATACATCTAAAATTATTATGGAGACATACACTTACATTCATATTTCACAGAAATGGGTCTGGAAAGAGCTGTTAAGATCAATTATGATTGGGCAATGAGGGTGGGTAATACAGGAGAGAGTTTTATTATTTTTTAGTTTGCATAATTTTTTTAATTAAATAAAAAAGCAAATATTGCTTTGGTAGTAAAATTATCTAAAATAATTTCCCTCTCTAGGTATGTGAGGTAACATAAAAACAGGATTTCCTGTGCAACCATGAACACATATACATATATCCATATGGTGAAAGCAATTTTGGAAACTGGGATGTAAGATGTTCATTTACATTTACAGGGTATATTTTTTATCTTCTTCCCTCTAGAAAAACAAATAACAGTACTTTATTTCCTCTGAAGATTTTCCCATATCTGGCAATAACAATCTTTCCAGTGCAGTTGATGCCCATTTCTCTTTCTAGTTTGAAAAAATCTTCAGTACGAGCATAGTTTACATATACAAGATCTCCCTGCAGGGAAAACAAAAAAGAAAAACTATACATAACACTGCTCCAGTTAAAGAGAAAACCAACAAATAAGTATGCTTCACAAAACTGCACCATCAAAAGTAATCTTCCCTGGCTTGGGTGACAGAAACAGATGCATGCTCATTCTGTAGAAACAGCCAGAAAATATGCCAATATGCTCACAAGTTTTAAAAATGACAACACATAAAACACTTTAAAGCATGTGTTTTATTTTGCAGAAATGATCAGTGGATAGTGAGTCACAGAAAATAAATAAAAGTCATTTTAAAATGACTTTTTAAAAATTTCCAACCATGGTGTTCATCTTAAAACTATGTTTAATTTCCAACCATGGTGTTCATCTTAAAACTTCTGTAGTGTGATCCATAAAATCACATCCATAAATCTATAATGTAACAAAGTCAGCCAATGAACAAAGGAAAAAGCATGTAAAAACATCCATTGCTTTTACTGAATTAAAGGCATGTTCATCAGTTTGTTTCAAAGAGTAGCATCTGCTCCATCGGGCTCAGGTTTTTATGTATTTTTTTTTCTGGTGTTCTTCTGCTTTTCTTCTTCTTCTTTTTTTTTTAGGAAGTGTGTACATAGTCCTGAATTTCAAAGATAAGCATGTATGACCTTCCTAATCCCCTTAGTTTAGTCCTCCACGTAAGTTTTATACGACAAAAAAAGTTTTAAAGGGTTGAGTACGAAAATATCTTTTATTTTACCTCTGGCATGCCTTGGGCTGAGAAAGCATTATATGGTGGTACAATGTTTGTAATATTCTTATATCCATCTGGTGGTGGCTCAGCATACGATGTCTTAAAAATCTAGCAAGCATTGAAACACACGAAGTTAGAAAGAAATTTTCTAGATTGCTATCAAACAGTAATGCATTTTGCCCTCAAGGATACACTTAAGATAGAACATCCTGAAACTAGATTCTGTGATCAAATAGATAAATTCCACTAGCAACAGTGAGAAAGAGCTTTATCATCGTCATTGTCTTTAAAATAGTAGAAACTTCTGTAAGTGCATGCAATTTCAGTAACTAGAAGTTCCCAGCTGAAGTATAAAAAGAGGGCTTTGAAGGAGGCATTCTCATGAATCTCCTATTCCTTTTGACCTTCGTTGAGGGCCCCTTTTCTTTCCTCTGCATTTAAATAATGTTTCCCTATGTTTCATTCCCAGCACAGTGCTAGCTTCATTTCCTACTCCCTACCTGCCAGATCTTATTGACACTTAAAGTTTTATCCATACCTAATATACCTTTGATGCCCGGCTTTTCGGCCTCATATGTGTAAGGGCCTGATGGGCATTTCAGCTGGCATGTCCAAGCTCAGCCATTGAACTGTGAATTTATCCTCTCTCACCCCAAGCCTGCTTCTGGCTCTGCATTTTCTGTTGTTATTGTTAGCATCACCAGCTAGCCACCCACACAAGAAACCTAGGAATCAAACTGAACTCTGTCCTCACCTCCTTCCTCCAATCACTGATCAACACCTGCTAATACTGCTTCCCAAATATTTCTTAAATCTACCACCCCTCTTCCTCATTCCTGCTAACATCCTCATTCAGGGCTTCATTATTTTTACCTGCACTTTTGTCTTAGACTCCAACCTGAATTCCTTGCCTCATCTTCATTTAGGTCTAATGTGCAGACTGCTCAAACTCTCTAAAATGGCTTGCTAGCCATACCATTCCTTGCTTAGGACTTGTCAGTGGTTTCCATTGACTGAGGTTGAATTCCCCACTGCTTAGGACAATGCACTAGTCAGTCCTTTTATGACCTGTCCCTAAAACATATATAGTTGACCCTTGAAGAACACGGCTTTGAACTGCATGGGTCTACTTATATGCAGATTTTTTTGATAAATACAAATGGTACCACAAATGTATTTTCTGTTGTAATCTTCTCAATAACATTTTCTTTTTTCTATCTTTATTGTAAGAATATGGTATATAATATATATAACATACAAAAGATGTGTTGACTGTTTTTGTTTTCAGTAAGGCTTCCAGTGAACATAGACTATTATTAAAGTTTTGAAGAATCAAAAGTTATACATGGATGGCAATTGGCTATCCTCACCCCATGTGATCCAAGAGTCAACTGTGCACTGATTTATCTCTTATCATGGCTCACTTCCTATTTTACACTCTTGAAATAAAGAAAATCTTTAAATTCCCCTAACAACACTAAACTAGTATATGTCTCCAAGCTTTGTCAATATTTTCTCTTCCACCTAGAATTCTCTTATCTTGCTTTTTCATGGAATAAATGAACCCTTTAGAATCTTTCATGATTCACATATCAACTCTTTCAGGAAGCCTTCTCTGAATTATAGGGCAATGTGAACAAAAAAAAGTTCTATGGAAAGTAATCTCACAGGATGATCTGATCATAAATTCCTCACTGGGGAGATCATGGTGGGTAGTCACACTCTAGTCATATAACTTTTTTCCTTTAAAAAATGTTTATTATTCCATTTAAATACAATGTTCATGTCTACATTTCTCCATAACTGTCTTTTGTAAAAATAGTCATACAAAATTTTAGTTAAAAAGTTTATCTTTGCTTAAAGCAAGCTCTGTCCTTTATTTCTGTGCATCTGGTTAACATACGTTTGAAATTACTACCCTCAAGAGAGAACACAATCTTGTTAATTTTCCTGAATTCAATCTCATGTTTTCTCACACCTCCATGTAATCTTCCTGTGTTCCCTTCTTAATTTCAAATGCATAAAAAGCTGCACCCCATCATATTACTAATTTGGCTCAAATAAACTCTTATAAAAATTCTCTATAGCTTCGGACATTCTTATGTCAATGCTTGGCCAAATGGCCCTTTTTATTGTAGATAAAGAACCCTAATCATACTCTTTATGGCACTTACTGCGTTGATTTGAAATATGTATTCTAATGTCTGCCTCGCCTTATTTAAGCAAAGGAACCATGTCCTAGTCTTCATTCTGGTCTCAGGACCTATCACTGTAACTCACATAGTAAACACTGAATAATTAGTTTGCAACAATAATTTTTCTAGAAAATGAATTCCATTGCACTATGAACGAATTTATTTTCATTTGACCCTGAATTACAATTCACATAAGTAGGTGGAGCTCTAAAGTATGAGAAGTACCAACAATTCTACATCACCTCAATTCCATGTTCATCCATGATTGATATGTAGTTGGCATTTGTCTCATTAGGGTAAGATAAGAGAACATCATAATGAACCAGCTGGGCTGAGTCCAGTCCAAATTTCTTCCACTGGGTTTGGATTTTCTTGGCAAGCAGTAAATTTTGTTCTGTTCCAGCCAGATGAGGAAGCTTTGTGAAAGAACTAAAATGAAATACAAGGGAGAGTTAAAGACTACTATATTCAAATGAGGTGCATAAGAAGTAGTCAAGATGTATTACTCATTCTTTTGGCATTAATTTATCATTTCTATATCAGAGATATAAAGAAACTCACTAGCGTTACCAATTTCTAGTGAGGGGGAGCAAAGTTTGCCACCCCAGACTTTTGGGATATTGATTATTTTAAGCCAGTTATTTTCAAGAAATTAAAATCTCAGAAGAAAGCCTTTGCCTTCCCTCTTACGAACTAAAAGAATTTCGATACAGGACCTGTTCTAGGAAGGGAAGATATCACTATAGATAACTATAGTTTTATATGAACGAAGTGTAACAGACAGGGAGGAATGTAACAAAGCCCATCTAATGTGCCCCATTGTTAAAGAGAGCCCAGAAAACGTACTTAGCAAACATTTGCTTGCTCATCTCCATGTGAATTGCCTTCCTGCCCTTTGAAGTCCCAAAACCACAAATGCCCCATCTTAGTTCGAGATGGACTGTGAGCCTTCACTGTCTGATATGTGCTCAGCCCCATATTCTTATGGAACCCTCATGTATGCATGTGTGTTAAATTTGGTCATTTTTTCCTGTTAATCTGCCTCATGTTAGTTCGATTATTAATCCAGTCAGAAGACCTTGGAAAAGTAGGAGGAAATTTTATGTTTCTGCCCTAACCCAGTTTTTAAATGTTTGTGCATAACCGTAGTTTTCCCATTATGCTCCCCTGGAAAAGAACGCATTCCAAGGTAAATCCATACCATCAGCAGGGGCCCAGGTATGACACCACCCTGGACAAACACCCCTCTAACACCAACGGCATGCCTTCTCGCTGCTCATCAGTAAACGACCGAGGGCACTCTTGGGGAGGGAAAAAAAGTTTGTCAGAAACCAGTTGGGCAGTCTATTTAACATATATGTCTACTGTTGTTTTATTACATTGCACGCAACGTTTTATCTCATAAAAGATAAAGTCCAGCGAGCTCCGGGATGCTTGGGGAACTCACTTCGCCGCTCTTACGCTTCTCTGTCCTCAGGATTCTTATAATGGTTTTTTTTTTTTTTTTTTTTTTTTTTGTCTCTGGCCCTATCCTTTCTTTCTTCCTTTTTTAATAAACATTTTTTAAAATTGTTATTTAAGTTTCTGCCTCCCCCCACCACCCCAGCCTGGCCTTCTCCTTTCTTTTAAAGGGAAAACTTGACTGCTATTTCGTTTTTCCCCTTGGAGGGGAGGATTAACATTTCTGGAACCGGTGCGGCCGGTTTCCCTAGGGCTCTGCGGCTGAGTTTGCCAGCCAGGTGCTAGTCCGACCCTGTGCACCAATGTAGTTCACCAGTAAAGCCCTGCAGCCCCCGCAGCACGCGGAGTCCTTCTTGAATAACGCTCGGAGACCTACACGTGTGCAGGCAGATCCACAGATCCGGGATGCTGACCTGGACACCATGGGGGTGCTGGCGCCCGCACACCACCGCTGTATCCTGGAAGCCCTGCCTGGGTGTGGGAACAAGTCGCTGCTGCCACCGACCTCTACTTCACGCAGGAGCCGCAGCCACAGCCCACGCTGCCCAGACCAGCTGCGATCCCGCTCCCCAATAGCCGCTGGGGGGTGCCATGCGTGGGCTGGGCCAAGAGCACCCACGGGGACCCCTGCAGCCAGACGACTACCCCTCGCAGCAGGGAGCAGGTGAGCTTCCCCAAGCTGAAGCTGAAGACCATGACCAGGGATCAGCTCGTCCGCGACAGCATCCACCTGAGCAAGCCCCTCACTCCCGCAAGGTCCCGATGGTTGGCATTCTGGAGTATTTAACGAGCTGACCGAAGCCATCACACAACCGCTAGGTATCATTTCTGAGAACTCCTGGAGGCCTGATGAGGTGCATGAAGACTGGAAAAGGGCACATCGAGGAACTTCTTTCAAAAGGGGAAATGGATGGTGACCCTGGAAAAACTCATCAGCTTAACTTTTTGATTGGAAAAATTCTGAAATAATCAGTACACTGGGTAACTAACTTACAATAGCTAGAAAGGAGGCAGTGAAATATTACACATTAACAAGTTCTGAGTTCATTTTTAAAGGACACATCATTGTGAGATATCGTCTTATGCATACTTTAGGATTATTCCCTCTATTCTATAAATTCTTGATGAAAATAAATGAGATTGGCTAAGGTTTGGGGGTTTAATGAATTTTAAGTGTAATACCAGACAAACAGCAGGTTTCTGGCATTACCAGTAATTACGTTATTTTTAAATTAACCTTGGGACTTCTGCCAAGATGGAGGCATAGGTGGAGACGCTGTGCTTCCTCACACAACCAAGTTAAGAGACAACTAAATAATAGCAACAGAAAACACAACCAGAACACAGAAAATTGAACTTTTCGGAAGTCTGATAACAACAAATTCTTCAGCCTGACCAGTAAGAGGGGCGAAACCAGCAGCTGGTAAAGCAGGGTTGCACAGGAAAACTCGGTCAGATGGACTCAGGCGCGGAATCCAGGTGCAGGGTTGGACCTGGTGGGCAACTCAGCGAGCAATCGCGGGAAAACAGCGAGGGAGCAGGGCTGCGGTTTGACTGGGGTCGCGCATTCCTGTGTGGAGAGACAAGCGAGGGAGTGGGCCACTGGACGAGAGCCAGCAGCCCCAGCGGCAAGCCGTGCCGCCATTTCCCCGCTCTGACCCCGCCTCCACATACAGGTGGCCCTGCCCTATTGCCCACCCCGTCACAACCCAGCGACCTGGGAGTCCAAGGCTCCGCTCCTCACACTTAAAGGGAGCGAACAGACCAAAAATGGCTCAAGAAGATCTCAAAGCCCCAGAGCCTATAAATCTAAGTGATGAAGAAATACCAAAACTCTCAGACGCACAGTTTAAAACACTGGTCATCAGGATCCTCACAGAACTGGTTGATTATAGCCACAAATTAGACAAACATATGAAGGCGAAACTAATTGAAATGAATGGAATTGCACAGGAAACCAATAGCGATGAAAAGGAAACTGGGACTCAAATCAATGGAGTGGACCAGAAGAAAGCAAATAATGGCCAAACAGAAAAGAATGAAGACATAAAAATTCAAAAAAATGACACGAGACTTAGGAACCTCCAGGACATCTTTAAATGCTCCAACATCCGAATTATAGGGGTACCAGAAGGGGGAAAGGCACAGCCACCAGTGGAAAACTTATCTGAACAAATAATAAAGGAGAATTTCCCCAATCTGGCAAAGGAAATAGACTTCCAGGAAATCCAGGAAGCTCAGAGAGTCCCAAAGAACTTGGACCCAAGAAGAAACACACCAAGGCACATCATAATTACATTAGCCAAAATGAAAATGAAGGAGAGAATCTTAGAAGCAGCAAGAGATAAGGGGATAGTCACCTACAAAGGAGTCCCCATCAGAATGTCAGTGGATTTCTCAAAAGAGACCTTACAGGCAAGAAGGGGCTGGAAAGAGGTATTCCAAGTCATGAAATCCAAAGACCTACAACCAAGATTGCTCTATCCAGCAAAACTTTCATTTAGAATGGAAGGACAGATAAAGTGCTTCTCAGATAAGACCAAATTCAAGGAGTTCATCATCACCAAGCCCTTATTATATGAAATGTTAAAGAGACTTATCTAAGAAAAAGAAGTTAAAAAAGCATGAACAGTGAAAGGACAGCAAACTCACAGTTATTAACAACCACACCTAAAACAAAAGCAAACTAAAAAGACAGCTAGATCAGGAGTGGAAACATAGAAATGAAGATCTCAAGGAGGGTTAGCAACAGGGGAGTGGGAGGAGGAGAAGGGGGAAGAAGGTACAGAAAATAAGTAGCATAGATGGTAGATAGAAAATAGATGGGGGGGCAAGAATAGTATGGGAAATATAGAATCTAAAGGACTTGAGACACATGGTCATAAACTAAAGGGGGGGGTAATGGTGGGGACGGGGGGTAGGGTGGAGGGGAATGAAGGGGGGAATAGAACAACTGTAACAGCATAATCAATAAAAATAAAAAATAAATAAATTAACCTTTAACTTAATAATAGCTTTAACTTTGTATTTTAACCTATTTTTCTTCACTTTATATAGGACTGTGTTTTCATAGGTTGAGATAGTTTATATAATTTTATATTGAATAGTTTGGTAAAGGAATTCTTATTTTAAGGTATTTTATATAGTCATTTTATATATAGGTCCATTTATAAAGCTGACACATTAAGGAACATTGACCAAAGGAGGCAACTTTCTTTCTGACTTTCCTTTTTAAATGTAATCTGGCTGAAGTCTGGTGTTAGGACCAATTACACTGTTTTGTGCTGATACACACTGGGCAGGAGCCAACCATGGCCCTTGGGGCTGGTTTTCCTCACAGTGGACACTGCCAGGGCCAGTGCAGAGCCTCACCCCACCTTGCTTCTGGCATCTCGCTTCAGGTCTGTGGGGTCAGGGAGGTGGGCAGTGGTCCTGAGCTTTCAGGAGGCTGCAGCTGATCTGAGAGACACAAACGTTTTTCTTAAATATTGTTACACATTTCATTTGTACGTGACTAATGTTAAGCCATAATGTTCAAGCTTCTCATGACCTTGAACCTATGCACCCAAAATACATAAGGATAATTAAGAAAAGAGTTTGTTTGTATCTCTCAGATCAGCTGTGACCTCTGCCAGGTTAAGAACCCCATCTAACCATAGCCAAAAAGGAGAGTAGAATGAGGTGGGAGGAGAAAATTAAAATGACTGGAGTTTTTCTGATTCCTATTGTTCTTGCCTTTGGCTATTGGCAGTTGTACTTTCTGCTGAGCAAAAAGCAACCATGTTGACAGGACCCAAAATTTAGTTACACGGAGATCATCAGAAAAGATATCAGATATACAACAAGCCCCTGAGTCAGGCAGCTTCTGAGAGTAGCTGGGCAGTGTTGCACTGCAGAATCTTTCCTGTGCTGCTGTGACGTATGTGAGAGATGTCAGTTCACCGCAGTGTTGTGAAGCTCAAGAGCTCGGAACACCCAACAGGGAAAGACATCTACGTTCATTTCTTCCTGGTGCCTGCTGGTCCCTAGGCACGGGGAGGCAGCGAAGGTCTCTGACGGCGATTTGATTGCCACGCTGCTTTAAAAACCCAAGGTTTATAGTATGGGCATTGTAGAAGCTAAAGAACTGATGACACATGGACATGAACTAAAGCAGGGGAATGTGGGTGAGAGAGGATGTGCAGTATGAAAGGGAATGAAGAGGGGAAAATGGGACAACTGTAACAGCATAATCAATAAAATATATTTAAAAAATAAATCCAAGGTTTACATGGTTTAGCTACTTCTAGAGATTAATTTAGATACGAGATAACCTCAGTCTCATTCTTACTGTAAATTCAAGGAAAACCTCTAAAAGCATGTACATGTTGATCTTTTAAATATACACAGCTTGCAGTTTTGTGAGGATTATCCTCCAAACTTTAACTTTTCTAGTGACCTAGAGTCTTTAAAATTAACAAGCCATATTTTTTTCAGGATTGTGTGGGGGAGGGTCTGTATAGATTACAGATACAATTTATTTTTATAATAAATGGTTCCTGTTCTCATTTCCAGGTGCAGCATCTGTGGCAGATGTATTCACAGACACACATTTACATGCATTTGTTGAACTGTTGCTACAAGGGCCCCCATTTCTGAAAAATCTATTATTTTCACCATGGGCATTATGATGTCATCTAATGCAAGCAAGATGAAGTAAGAGTTAGACTGTAAGAGAAAAGCAGTAGTCTTGCCATGAATTGCATCTGGTGATAATTACTCTTAAAAAGAGTAATTTTTTCTGTGTTTTTTATTTTATCTAACATTCATGATATTCTTAATTTTTTAATGTAAAGGAAGTAGTTGAGGGACAAATACATTATTAAAACTAAAAAAAGGATAAAGTCCATGAATTTCTAGTTGTATATTTTCTCGAGCTTAGTTCCTGCCTATTATCTAAAAATTACGTAACACAAGTTTGTTGAATTGGGTTTGGGCAATGTTCTCTTAGTTCTGGGTTTAAATGATTTGAAACATTTAAGTTCCCTCACAAACCGTGGTCCTTAATGAGATATACTTTGCTTGAGGTAAATATTTAAAAAATTTCCCAACCCTCTCCCCCCTATCGGTAGAGCAACAAAATTGTTGCTCTTTTGTAAAATTGTTACAAAATTGTAAACCAATTTACTTTTGTAAATTGGTTTTCTAATCAACCATAGAACAAAAAAAAAAAAAAGAAGAAGAAGAAGAAGGAAAATGAACCTTCCTGGAATGCTTACTACATGCTAGGAACTTGACCAGGTGTTTTCACATGGGTTATCTCATTTAATCCTCACACCCCTTCCTGGACTCTTCCCATTCTGAAAATGAGGGAAAAGAGCCCTGGCTAGTGTGGCTCAGTGGACTGAGCACTGGCCTGCAAATCTAAAGGTTGGTGGTTCAATTCCCAGTCAGGGCACATGCCTGGGTTGCAGGCCAGGTCCCAGCTGGGAGCATGCAAGAGGCAGCCGACTGCTGTAAAACCGGATACTTAAAGAACTTGTTCACAATTCCATAACGATTTGACTCCAGGACTAGAATCTGAAGGTTGTAGTTGTTTCACCTTGAAAAACCGATTATTTTAAAAACATTTATCTGATCCTATTTTTCAATTGCTTAAAATCTTGACTCCCTACTTCTGCATTATTAGTTCATACTCCAGCATTGCATATGGGGCCTTTTTATTTCTTTTCTTTTTTAAAATTTTATTTTTAATCCTCACCCAAGGACATGCTTAAAAAAAGGAAGGGAGAGAGAAACATCTATCGGCTGCCTTCCATACGTGCCCTGATCAGGAATGGAACCCACAGCCTTTTGGTGTATGGGAAGGTATTGCAACTATCTGAGCCCAGCCAGGGCTGGGTCTCTTGTTCATATGATGCACCTTCCACCTTCCAGCTTCATGTTCCACCCCTCTCCTTACAAACTTCTCCACTCTGTATCATCTAAAAACAATCTTTAGGAGATGCATCTTTCTCCTAAAGTGACCACCTTGTAGCCTTTGCAGAAGGTCTTCAACTCAAACACAAGTGTCCTATTTACCTGAATCTCCCTCCATAACCACTTTGAGTCACTCACCTTTCCCTCCTGCAGGCTATTAATCGTCCATTAGGACTTCCTCAAGCCTCTTTCTCCTTGGTGAAGACTTCCCTTTCTACAGGGTCTGGCACAAATAATGCCCTGTTTTTATTACAAAATCATAAGCATGTAATTCTGTAGCATAACAATATCACACTCAAGCACACCATGTGACATTTTAGGTGAAATGTTCAGATTAAAACCATAAATTATCACAACCATATTATTACCCTACTGGCCACACTCAAGTTGGCCTTACTTCTGCCAGACCCTGTTTAGCCTTAACTCAAAACTGTAGGTTACAGATATTAATACTTTATACAATATTTGTCAAAAATTAACATTTTTATAGACTAAAAGTATTAAAGTGAGGCTGGGAATATTTAATTTCTACTTTATATAATTTGCAATTGTTTCATTTTCCACAGTGAGCAGATAATATCCTTACAATTAGGAAAAATAAGTATATGTTTTCTGAAGTTAAAATAGAGGATTACCCATGAACTTTTCCCTCCCATATTTTAGAGAACTGCTGAAATGAAATAAAGAAATGAAGAGAAGAGAAAAAGCAGCAGAGCATAATGCCCGTTACAGCTGAATTTTCCCTTATGGTCCTGACGTGGCCATTACAGCTCTCAGTGTTACATACTCACACCGTAATGTCGAGGACAAATTCGTACAAACCAGAACAGCTATGTTTTCTTTTGTGTTTCTTTTAACAGAAGGAAGCTTTTTGTGGAAGATCTCAGCTGAATTCTCCCCACATTTCCTCAGGTACAGTAGCATCATACACCTTTTCTCAAACTAACCACTGCCAAAGGAAAGGGAGTTATGATTGGATTATGGACCATTCAAGAGATTTCTGAACTGGAAGGTAACCCTTACTAAACATACACCCTCTGAAAGGAGAGCAAACAGGCAAAGGTTAAGGACCTGCCAACAAGAAAGAGCCTGGAGAAAAATCAAACCATTCCTACTACATAAATTCCATTAACAAAATGGAATTGAACTCCTCCTTTCCCTCCTAGATTCTCTCAGCTCTTTCATTTTTCTCCTGAACCCTCTGGATCCGTGACAAAAGTTCCCCATCCTCAGACTCTTCTCTGAATAGACATTCAGAGTTTTGAATGTTTCCAGCTCCTTGCCTTAACTGACTTCTTCAGAGGACTCTGTTCTCCTGCAAGTGGTTTTATTTTTTATGCCTCCAAATATCTCAGGGCTAGAAGATCAGGTGGCATTCCTTCTTATCCTCCACTGACTCTTTCAAATATTTTTCCTTTTACTTCTTTCAAAAATAACAACTCTTTGGAAGCTCATTCCAAAAGTTACCTCCTGCTACACGTGCTAGGTGTGGTGAAAACTGGGTAACTCCTCTTTCATTCATTCAAATCTTGGGCTTTGGATTCAATATATTTCACTCTACCTTTATTCTTGTCAATTTCTGTATTCAGTTAGATGTAAAGACAACTCCACACAGATAATCATCATGCAAATTCTTCATACATAACTTACTACCTTATGCTACTTTAAACTTTAAAACAAAGTAGAACCCTGGTTGATGTGGCTCAGTGCATTGAGCACCTGCCTACAAACCAAAGGGTTGCTGGCTTGATTCCTAGTCAGGGTACATGCCTGGGTTGCAGTCCAGGTCCCCACTTGGGGACATGAGAGAGGCAGCCAATCTATCTATCCCTCTCATATCAATGTCTCTCTCCCTCTTTTTCTCCCCTTCATGGAAAATCTCAGCTGAATTCTCCTCACATTTCATAATAGTCCTAGAAAATCTTTTTCAAATTCTTATATGTGTTGTGACAAGAGATCCAAACCTTGGCATATCGGGATGGCACTCTAACCAACTGAGCAATGTGGCCAGGGCTGTGTCCAACTAATTTTTGACAAAGGTGCAAAAGCAATTAAAGACGGTAGCATTTCAACAAATGGTGCTAGAAATACCCATAGGCAGAAGAATAAATCTCATTAGACCTTTTACCTTATATAAAAATTAACTTTAGATGAATCACAAAGTTCAATGTAAAATGTAAACTATAAAATTTGGGAGAGAAGAAAACGGATCTAGGACTAGTCACATAAACCCCAAAGCATAATCCATAAAAGGAAAAACCAAGAAACTGAAACTCATTAATATTAAAAATTTCTGCTCTGCAAATGCCCCTGTTAAGACATGAAAAGACAAATAACAGATTGGGAAGCATATCTATATACCATAAAACTTACAGAATACTCGTATTTGGAAAATGTAAGAATTCTCAAAGCTCAAAAGGGAAAAAGAAACTAACTAGACATAGGCAAAAGACATGAACAGACATTTTAGTGAAGACAGTATACAGATGATGAATAAGCACAGGAAAAGATGTTCAATATAATTAATTAATTAGCCATTAGGGGGATGAAAATTTAAACCACAATGAAGTATCACTATGCACCTGTCAGAATGAGTAAAATTTAAACTAGTGATGAAAACCACAATGAAATATCACTCTGCACCTGTCAGAATGAGTAAAATTTAAACTAGTGATGATGCCACTGGAAAACATAAAATTGTACAGCTATATTATATTGTAGTTTGGCAGGTTCTTCTAACACTAAAAATGTACAACCTAGCAATTTTCACATTTGGGTATTTGTCTCAGAGAAATGAACACCTATGATTACATGAAACCTGCATACAAATGTTAATGCCTCAAAACTGGGAAAAAATGGCAGTGTCCCTTAGTGAGGGGAAAGTTAAATTGTAGTACATCCCCCAAGATGAATGAAAGAAGGGATTAACTCAGTATTTTAAAAATGTTACTTCTCTCTCAAATTCATCCATAGAGTCATTGCAGTTTTAATTAAAATTCCAGCAGGTTTTTTTTTTTTGTAGAAATTGAGAAGTTGACTTTAAAATGTACTTAGAAAAACAAATGACTGAAAATAGTCAAAGCACTTTTTAAGAAAAAAATGTAGGATTAATTCTATCTGATTTTCAGACTTACTACTAGACTATACCAAAAAATATAGTGTGATATAGAGATATATAAACCAAGAGATCATTATTAGAAGAAAATATAAAGTAAAAGAACAGACCACATAAATTTTATGGTCAAGTGATTTTGAATAAAATGCCAAGAAAATGCAATAAGAAAAAGAAAAGTTTTTTTCCAACAAATGTTGCATGAATAAATTAGTATTTATATTTCATAAAACATCAACTCTTACCTCATACCACACACAAAATTAACTGGAAGTGGATCACTGACCTAAATGTGCAAGTTAAAATTATGAAACTTCTAAAAATTTTTTAAATCTTCCCAAATTCTCATATGCAAAGTCTGACAGCACACGGAGTATGAAACATAAAACAAAAATTCACTGTACTTAAAAATTCCTGCTCTTCAAAAACTTCACTTCAAAGGCAATAAAGGCCAACCATAGAACAGAATATTCACAGCATACACCTGACAAAAGTATTATATCCAGAATAGAGAAATCCTACAACTCAAAAATAAGAAAACAAAATTTAAAAACAGAAAAATACTTAAGGAAGGACTTTATAAAAGAAGATATACAACTATCCAATAAGCACAGTAGAAGATGCTTAACATCAGGGAAATGCAAAAGGCACAATACATTGCCACTACATACCCATTAGAATGGTTAAGATTAAAACAACTAACAATACTAAGAGTTGGCCAGGATGGGACAAACTGCTGCCTTCATAAGTGATTGGTATAAATGCAAAATGGCAGAATCTCTTTTGAAGTCTGGCATTTTCTTAAAAAGTTAAACAGACTGAGAGGGAAGATGGCGACAGAGTAGGAGGGAGCAGATTCTGCTTCCCCCTACACACGGGAGAAAAACCTGGCCGATCTATGGAGGAACAGAGCAAACAGCCAACAGAACCCCAGCATATATGAAAATAAGAGAGCAGAAATTGTAGTGGACACTGAAAAACCAGATGGTAAGGAGACTGCTGCAGGACAGTAAGGTCCCAGGGACCATCGCAGGGACAGGGATGGCTGTAGCCTTGGCCCAGTGCCCTGTGTGCAGAGCTGGGTCTCCCACAGACTCCTTGGGAGCAGCGGGCCTGCCACAGAGTCCTTGGGAGAGAACCGGGTCAACTGCTCCCTCCCTCCCCAGCCAAGCAGGGTTTGAGCAGCACTGGGAGAGACCTGGTTGCTTGAAGTTGCAGAGAGAGGAATAAGGACAAAAAGGCAAACACACAAGGGCCTTGATCACCCGTGGAGTCTGTGGTCGCCGACTTGGGAGAGTTGAGAGCCCCGTAGTGACATGCACTGACCCTGGTAGTCACCGGTCTGGCTGAAGAATTGGGTTGTACGGAGGGGCAGGCTTGAGTAGGAATTTTTCAAAAAGTAAAACTGTTAGGGGAATTCTCCTGCAATAGCCACTTGGCCTGCTCCCCACCCAGCCAGGCGACAGGCCCTGCGTCCCCCCATAGCACTGAGAAGGGTTTGCGCCCAAACCCGTGGCACCAAGGCAGCCCGCACCCCAGCGGACTGCAGCACGGCAATGACCCCCGGGGAAAGAGTGCTCTGAAGAAGACCTGGATCCCCTGTATGGGGTGCTGGGGAGAGGCACCAGACTAGCTCTTGGGAGAGGGCTCGCAAGACTGGCTGAGTACAAATTGGGAAGGAAGAAAGGACACACCAATCGCCCCTCGGTTAGCCAGTTAGACCAGGGAAACCAGTTTGGCCAGTTTGAAACCAACAACAGATGGTTTTTTTTAAGTAATTTTTAATTTTTATAATTTTATTATTGTTTTATCTTTCAATACCTTTTTACTCTCTTTCCTTCTTTCTTGCTTTATTTTTTCTTCCTTTCTTCCCGATCTTATCTCTTCATCCTTCTCCTGCCTTTTTTTTTTAACCACAAGTGATACAAAAAACTTGGAACTGTGAAAGGACCAGAGTTGGACCCAAAGAGGGGGCATCCCAACAGTTGAGACAGTGAGACAAATTTCACTTTGCTTTTGCAGAGAAACTACAAACTACTGCATATTTGTATTTTTTCATTATTTTTACATCTTTTATTTTAATAGTATTTTTGTATTCCTCTTCTCTGTCTTCAGAGAAGACACCAGGATAGTCTTCTTTGCTTGGCTTGTTATACTGTATCATTTGACAGGTTTCCTCTGTTCTCTCTTCCACAGTGTATGGCTAATTTACTATCCTTCACATCACTTGTGTTCCTTTAGCACACTACTCAAAGTTCTATACCCCCATTCATGTTATCCAGATCACACAGATTGTCATATGATTGTTGCTCTAATAGTATTGTAAATAATAGCTGTTCCATACAATTGTAAATATTTTACAATACCCCTCCTGGATCTTAGCCCACTTGACAGTTTCCTGAACTCTATTATTGTACTGGTTAGCTCTAGTCTCTCACACACTACACCTATTTACTATCCTTTACTCTCACCTTACCTCAGAATCTGACCTCCCACAACCTCACTGCTTTCTAGATCCAACTCACAATCCTTCCCTCCCCAACAAGAGTCTTATCTTCTTTCCATCCTTTCTTAAAAGTGGCTAGTTGGGTTGAAGATTACAGTTAACACTATACATAGCCAAAAGATCTCCTATCTCTTCTCTATGGGCTGCTACTGTAAATATCATAGAATACTCTCCTGCTGTCATAAACCATTTTGCCTTCCCCTCCAACTGATCACAAAAAAGAGTAGGTGGAAGCAGTGAACACCGGGATACCCACTGGAAGAGGAAACCCAACAACAAACAGATAACAACAGAAGAAGGTGAAGGAGGGAGTGGAAACCACACAAACCTCAATCCAAGAACTGCCTGGAAATACAACTAAATAGTGTAGAAACTACCCAGTACAAACAACTGAATAAGAGCAAAAGAGAAACCTCAAAACCTTGTACGCATGGAAGAACTAGTGTATAAGAGGTGGTGGACAGTGGGACCATCAGTTAACTGGTAGGAAGGATCCACAAAACAAAAACCCCAAAACAATCAAAACCCAAAGACAAACACAAAGCCAACTTAAAGGACAGCTCAAGACCAGTGAGCTTGGGAGATCAAGGAGACTAAACCACTGAATCTCACAGGTATTATACCACAGAAGTTCACACCATAAACCCGGGCCAAAACAAAGCAATTTAAGAAGCTGAAACTAACAAGAAGAGTCTCACAAACAATGAGAAGACAAAGAAACAATCCCCAAATGAAAGGAAAGGAGGAAGCCTCGGAAAGAATGTTAGATGAAGTAGAGGCAAGTTAGCTATAAGATATTGAATTCAAAGCACTGGTTATTAGGAAGTTTAATAAGCTCACAATGAGCTACCAGAAACTACAGGGGAACTACAATGAACTCACTGCAAACTATATCAACATGAAAAAGGAAATAGAAACTATCAGCAAGGGACAGAGGAAATGAAGAATACAATTTCTGAACTGAAGAACACAGTGGGAGGAATCAAAAGCAGAATCGATGAAGCAGAAGATTGGATCAGCAAGTTGGAGGACAAAGTAGAAAAAAAAAAACTCCCAGAAAGACCAAAAAAAGAAAAAGAGGATCAGGAAGAATGAAGAGGGATTAAGAGAAATGCAAGACAATATGAAATGTAATAATATCCGAATAGTAGGAATACCAGAAGGAGAAGAATAAGAGCAAGTGATAGAAAACCTATTTGAAAAAGTAATGATGGAAAACTTCCCTAACTTGATGAGAGAAAAAGTCACAAAAATCCAGGAAACACAGAGAGTTCCAATCAAGAGGAACCCAAAGATGCCCACTTTAAGATATATCATCATTAAAATGGCAAAATTCCAAGACAAAGAGAGAATCTTAAAGGGAGAAAAAAGAAGTAACGTACAAGGGAGCCCCAATAAGGTTAGCTACTGACTTCTCAATGGAAACACTCCAAGCAAGAAGAGAATAGCAAGAAATATTACAAGTAACGAGAACCAAAGGCCTGCAACCAAGTCTACTTTACCCAGAAAGGCTCTCAATCAAGATAGAAGGCCAAATAAAGAGCTTCCAAGACAGAAGAAGTCTAAAAGAATACACTTCCACCAAACCAGCTCTGCAAGAGATGCTAAAGGGACTGCTCTAAGGAAAGGAAGGAAAAGAGAGAGATAGAGAGGAACAAAGGTACAAAAATGGCAATGAATAAGTAAGTACCTATCAATAATAACCTTAAATGTAAATGGATTAAATGCTCCAATCAAAAGCCATAGAATAGCTGAATGAATAAGAAAGCATAATCCACACATATACTGCTTACAAGAGACCACCTCAGGACAAAAGACCTACACAGACTAAAAGTGAAGGGCTGGAAACAAATTTTCTAAGCAAAGACACAGGGGGGGAAAGCCAGGTAGCAATACTCATATCAGAAAAAATAAACTTCAAAAAAAGGTCCATAGAGACCCAGAAGGTCACTTCATAATACTCAAGGGAAGAATCCACCAAGAAGACATAAGCATCATAAATATATATGCACCCAACATAGGAGCACCCAAATACATAAAGAAAATCTTAAAGGGCTTCAAAAAAGATTTTGACAGCAACACAATTATAGTAGAGGATTTTAACACCCCACTGTCAAAAATGGACAGATCTTCCAAACAAAATATTAACAAAAATATTGTGGCATTAAACAACACCCTAGATGAAATGGACTTCACTGTATATATAGAGCCCTTCATCCCAAAGAAGCTAAATACACATTCTTTTCAAAGGTGCATGGAACATTCTCAAAGATAGACCACATGATAGGACACAAAACAATGCTCAACACATTCAAGAAAATAGAAATTATACCGCGCATTTTCTCTGACCACAAGGGACTGAAACTAGAAACCAACCCCAGAAAAAAAAATCACAAAACACTCAAAATCATGGAGATTGAATAGCATGCTATTAAACAACAAATGGGTCAAGAATGAAATTAGGGAAGAAATAAAAAACTTTCTGAAAACAAATGAAAATAAACTCATGACAACCCAAAACTTATTAGACACTGTGAAGGCAGTCCTAAGAGGGAAGTTCATAGCAATACAGGCCTACCTAAAAAAAGATAGAAACATTTCAAACAAACAACCTAATCCTATGCCTATAAGAACTTGAGGAACAGCAACAAAGACAATCCAGAGCAAGTAGAAAGAAAGAAATAACCAAGATCAGAGCAGAATTAAATAACATAGAGACT
Organism: Artibeus jamaicensis; assembly: GCF_021234435.1. Taxonomy (NCBI): domain Eukaryota; kingdom Metazoa; phylum Chordata; class Mammalia; order Chiroptera; family Phyllostomidae; genus Artibeus; species Artibeus jamaicensis. The sequence goes on along the minus strand of NW_026521911.1, from coordinate 16,330,992 downwards.
AAAAGCACAATTCTAAGGATCAATGAATCCAGGAGCTGTTTTTTTGAAAAGATAAACAAAATCGATAAGCCTTTAAGTAGGGTCATCAAGAAAAGAAGAGAGGGGACACAAATAAACACAACCAGAAATGAAAGAGAAGAGATTACAACTGACACCACAGAAATAGAAGGGATTGTAAGAAATGACTACGAAGAACTGTATGCCAAGAAATTTGAAAACCTAGGTGAAATGGACAAATTTCTAGAAAAACATAATCTTCCAAAACTCAATGAAGAAATAGCAGAAAGCCTGAACAGACCAGTAACAGCAGATGAAATTGAAGCAGTAAAAACAAACAAACAAACAAAAAAAAACCTCCCCCCACACAAAAGCCCTGGACCACATGGTTTCACAGGATAATTCTATAAAGCATTTAAGGAAGAGCTAACCCCTATCCCTCACAGACTATTTCAAAAAAATCCAAAATAATGGAAGACTCCCAAATTCTTTTTATGAAGCCATTATCATCCTACTCCCCAAACCAGATAAAGACACAACAAAGAAAGAGAACTTCAGGCCAATATTGCTGATGAACAGAGACCCTGAAATCCTCAACAAAATATTGGCAAACTGCATGCAACAATACATTAAAAAGATCATACACCATGACCAAGTGGGATTTATCCCAGGGATGCAAGGATGGTTCAATATTGGCAAATCAGTAAATGTAATACATCACATAAACAAAAGCAAAGACAAAAATCACATGATCATATCAATAGATGCAGAAAAAGTTATTGATAAGGAACAGCACCCATTTAAGATAAGAGCACTCAGCAAAGTGGGATTAGACTGACCATTCATCAACATAATAAAGGCCATATATGAGAGACCTACAGCCAACATCATACTCAATGGGCAAAAACTAAAAGCTTTTTCACTAAGATCAGGAACAAGACAAGGTTGTCCACTTTTACCACTTCTATTCAATATAGTGTTGGAAGTTTTGGCCACAGCAATCAGACAAGAAAAGAAAATAAAAGGCATCCAAATCAGAAAGGAGGAAACAAAACTGTCACTGTTTGCAGATGACATGATAGTATACATGGAAAATGCTATAGACTCTATCCCAAAACTGCTCGACCTAATAAATGAATTGGGCAAAACTGCAGGATACAAAGTCAATATCCAGAAATCAAAGGCATTTTTGTATACCAACAATGAAACAGCAGAAGCAGAAATCAAGAAAAAAATCCCATTTGATATAGCAAAAAGAAAAATAAAATACCTAGGAATAAACCTAACCAAGGAGGTAAAAAACCTGTATGCAGAAAACTGCACAACACTGAAGAAAGAAATCAAGGGGGACACAAACAAATGAAAACATATACTGTGTTCATGGATTGGAAGAATTAACATCATCAAAATGTCCATACTTCCCAAAGCAATTTACAGATTCAATGCAATACCTATTAAAGTACCAATGGTATATTTCACAGTCATAGAACACTTCAAAAATTTATATGGAACCATAAACGACCCTGAATAGCAGCTGCAATTTTGAGAAAGAAGAACAAAGTGGGAGGGATCACAATACCTGATACCAAATTGTATTACAAGGCAACTGTAATCAAAACAGCCTGGTACTGGTATGAAAACAGGCACATAGACCAATGGAACAGAACAAAGAGCTCAGAAATAAACCCAAGTCTCTACAGGCAATTAATATTCAACAAAGGGGGTGGAAACATAAAATGAAGTAAAAATAGCCTCTTCAACAAATGGTGTTGGGAGAACTGGACGACTACATGCAAAAAAAAATGAAACTTGAGCACCGACTTACACCATACACCAAAATGAATTCAAGGTGGATAAAAGACTTAAATATAAACCGTGACACCATTAAAGTCCTAGAGGAGAACATTGGCAAGAAAATCTCAGATATTCCACGCAGCAACATTTTTACCAATATGTCCCCTAGAGCAAGGAATATAAAGGAAAGAATAAACAAATGGGATCTCATCAAAATAAAGCTTCTGAGTGGCTAAAGAAAACAGTATTAAATAAAAAGAAAACCAACTGTATGGGAAAACATATTTGCCAATGATACTTCAGACGAAAGGTTAATCTCTAAAATATACAAAGATCTTACATGACTCCACTCTAAGAAGACAAGCAACCCAATTAAAAAGTGGGCAAAGGACTTGAACAGACATTTCTTCAAGGAGGACATAGAGAGGATCCAGAGACACATGAAAAGATGCTCAATATCGCTAGCTATCAGAGAGATGCAAATTAAAACCACAATGAAATACCACTTTAAATCGGTCAGAATGGCCATCATAAGCAAAGCAACAAACAACAAGTGTTGTAGAGGTTGTAGGGAAAAGGGGACCCTAGTGGGATTGCAGACTGGTACAACCACTATGGAAAACAGTATGGAATTTTTAAAGAAAACTAAAAATGAATCTGCCTTTTGACCCAGCAATTCCACTGCTAGGATTATATCCTAAGAACCCTGAAACACCAATCCAAAAGAACCTATGCACCCAAATGTTCATAGCAGCACAATTTACAATAGCCAAGAGTTGGAAGCAACGTAGGTGCCCACCAGTAAATGAACAGATTAAAAAACTATGGTACATATACACAATGGAATTCTATGCAGCAGAGAGAAAGAAGAAGCTCCTACCCTTTGCAACAGCATGGATGGAACTGGAAAGCATTATGCTGAAATAGGCCAGGTGGTGAAAGACAAATACCATATGATCTCACCTTTAACAGGAAGCTAAACAACAAAACAAAGCATGCAAAATATAACCAAGGACACTGGAATTGAGAACAGGCTGACAGGGACCAGAGTAGAGAGGGGAGGGAATTTCAGGGGAAAAGGGGAAGGGTTTACAGGAACAAGTATAAAGGACAAATGGACAAAAACTAAGGGGGGTGGAAATGGGAGGGAGATGGGGAGTACTGGGGGGGGGGCTGGGATGGAAGTCCCATTCCAGAAAAGACAGAAAACTGTACTTGAACAACAATTAGAATAAATAAATTTTTTTAAAAAGTTAAACATGTGCTAGTTATATCATCCAGAATCACTCATCTAAGATAAACGAAAACATATATACACACAAAATTCTGTAAACATAAGCTCTTAGCAGCTTTATTCACAATAATCAAAAACTAGAAATTCAAACATCCATCATCTACACAATGTAATACATTCATTCAATGTAATACTACTTAGCAGTAAAAAGCAATAAACTTACTGTATGAGTCACTTGCATAAAATTCTAGAAAATGCAAAGGAATCCATAGTGACATAAAAGTGATCCGTGATTGTCTGGGGTCGGGGGTGAAGGGAGGAATATGCGAAGGGCATGATGTAAATTTTCTGTATTAAGAATTGAGCAGGTGGTTTGTTGAGTATATTATACAACTGTCAATACTCTCAAATTGTAGGCTTTATATAGAAGAAATTTATGTAAGTTACACTTCAGTAAAGCTGGGGTATTTTTTATGACAATCCTTTAAAATAGTTTGAGCATAGAAATGAATGTCATGGTGATTGCCTTCAAGGAGTTCATAATCACTCCCCCCAATATTACTCTTTTTCATGCCTGAAGACTAGTGGATTTTCACTTATTCCTTTGCTCTTGTTTTGTCCTATTTGTGTTATGTATATTTGCAACATGAGAGAGAGGTTTAATCTGTGGCAGACAGAATCTGAAACTTTAACCTCCTTTCCTCGAAATCAGCGTTTACAACCAGTTAAGTCTTTCTGGCAGAACATAATGTTTAAATAACATCGCTGATTACATCCAGGCAGTGGGGAACAAAAGTAACATTCAGTTGCAATCCAAAGTTGCATAAAGTTGAAACATCTCTTAATAAAGCATTGAGATAATTTTTCTATGGATAAAGTTAGGGAAGAAAGACTCCTGAAACATTCAAATAGATTTTACCCTAAGAGTGGTTTAGGGACATTTTAAACTACCATAAATGAATGTGATGTATAATTTCACACAAAGAAGACTACCCACATGAATATAACCACTTTTAATACACTTCTCACTCTGCAATATTTTAAACACTTCATTTTTAAGATCAAATATGCAAAACAAACTTACCGAAGAAATGATTTAATATTTTCAGCTTTCATCTCAGATACCAGGTTCCGCCGTATACTTGGATGATAGCGCAGTGTCGTGTCGATTTCTTTGACAGGCTTAATAAACCAGCCTATGGGACGAATACACACATGCACATATACACACCATGTAATGTATACACATAATGCCTAAAAGTCTTTTTTATACTTTTATAAAAGCTAAAGGCCAAAAATAGCCCTTCCCTAAGTAAGAAATAGATTATGGTGAGCTTTACAGGAATATTCACAAGAAATGCAGGGAAACTTCCAATTCTGCTGTATGATGTAATTTTGAGTTGGTTACAGCAAGTTTTACTTGAGGGAAGTTCTTTTCATTTTCTCACGTTAGACATCAAGGCAAGGACCTTTGTCTTGTTCTCCCTGAGGGAACTAGTCTCTGACATACATGGAGCATTCCACAAATACTTATTTAATAAATGATGAGGGAAGGACAGTTTTTGCAGTGCCGCACACATTAACTACAAACTTTGATTCATTAATGCTTGGATCTGAAACCACCGTCTTCATACCTGCGGATAGTGACAACTCTGTCTTTCCAACAATCGTCATGAGTACCCTGACTCCGAGCATTTAATAAATCTGGATTTCAGGCACACTTCAGAAGAAAGGCCCAAGTGCATTCCATTCGGTTTCCAGTTTGACCGAAACTCCGGGAGTTCACCGTCTGCACTAACTAAGCTCAGCTGGCCAGGCGAGCCCTGCAGAGCCCAACCGCGGAGGAGCGCGGCCCTGGGCTGGGGAGAAGGAGTTTGTACACTTACCCATCATAAATCCTACGAGGAAAGACGCCAGCGCGGCAGCCAAACACATCCAAAGGTACAGACGGCCTCTGGACTTCGCCATGGCTTCTTTGCCACTGAGCCTGGAGCGAAGTCTGCTGTAAAGACCTTGGGAAGCGCAGATGAACCGAGAGAGTGCCTGTGCGGACCAGGCGAGCATCCAGCCTCTCGCAGGGCGTGGCCACCGCTGGCCACGCCTTCTCCCCTCGGGTTCCTCCAAAGGAGAGTAAACCCCTGGGAGAAACAGCTCTTGGCTCCTTTTATCCTCGGGGGTCTGCGAGGGAAGAACCCTGCAGGGTAAGCAAATACATTCTTCCTGTTGGCTGGCGACTTTCAGTCTGTTGATCTTACAGTTACCCGGACAAAGTGTGCGGTAGTGGCTGCTGAAAACGTCCCTACTTGTTTCCTGAAGAACTCTGTTCGCCTGCATCTTTGTCACGCCTATACCAGGAATTGCTGAATTTCAGCTGGAAATGCATTTAAGTCATGCTTTTCCTTCCCTGTAGATTACCTTGCTACCCTTGGGTTCTCTGTCCTAATTTCTTACTGGTCACGGTCGCAAAGCATTTTGGGTCCTGACCGCCCCACTGTAACGCAGGAGATCTTTCACCACCCATCAACATCAAAACTGGTATGACTGGGCATTATTAACTGGGGTTGGCCCAGTGTGTGGCGACATCCCGCAGTTCCATTCCAGTCTCGGGCCCTTGCCTGGGTTTCAGGCCACATCCTCGGCTGGGGGCACATGGGAGGGAACCAATCCACCTGTCCCTCTCACCTACATCTCTCTCTCACTCCCTTCCCCTTTCTCAAAAAATGAAAATAAAAAAAAACCTTTAAAAAAACTGATAAGATTGATTTTCTTTTGTTCCTCCTTAACTAAACAAGTTTCCAAATTTCTGTAATTCTCTGTTTCTTCTTCTTCGGTAACTGGGTTTTTTCCCTGCCTCACAAAAGTGTTGTAGGTTCAGATTAATCAGATTAACCATTGAAAGTACTTTACTTCATAACTGACAATAAGTTCTAACAAATACCACCCTCCTTGTTCTCTCCCTCCTACTGAGACAGGACAATAAGGTGCTAGGAAAATACCTGGGCATGTGGAATGGGAAAAGAGGCAAGAAAATTAAACAAGGCCATAAGGTGTGAGCAATTTACAGCCGGCTGGATGGTCAATCGCAAGACCTTATCTCCCCTAACCAAAGACACCTGAGAGCAAATGGTTTCTAGCTCTCCACCCTAACCAGAGAATATATAACCTTCCTGGCCATAAACCGCAGGTGTTGTAACAAAGATGGAGAACATGGGAAGAAGCTGTGAGACTCCCTTCTCATCTCCCCCTAGCAATTTCTCCTTCCTAAATTCCCATGTTTCCCCTCAACTGGCTTCTGAAAGCTCAAGGGCAAGTGGATGTTAGGGTTTTAACCCACCAACTTCTTAGATTGCTGGCCTCTGATATTAATAAAAGTGCAATTATTAATCCAGTCCCTATGTCTGCTTTTTGGGCAAGCTGTGACATGCAGCTTGAGCTCTGGACTCAGTTGCCCTCCCATTTCGCTACTGTATTTATAGATGTTTCTCTTTAAAAGAGTTTTTATCTTGCCCTGGCTGATGTGGCTCAGTGGATTGAGTGCCAGCCTGCAAACCAAAGGGCACATGCTTGGGTAGTACACCAGGTTCCCCACTAGGGGGCATGTGAGAAGCAACTGATGGATGTATCTCTCACCCATTGATGTTTCTCTACCTCTATTTCTCCCTCCTTTCTCCTCTATCTAAAAAGTCTTTAAAAAAATATTTTTAAAAGGTGTTTTGTCTTTATAGTAAATAAGTTTTTTGAACAACAACAAAAAAGTGTTTAAAAAGTTTGCAAAATGGTGGTCCTCATAAATAGAACTCCTGTATCCACCCATTTCAGCCTAGAGGAAATCTTCAACAGCTCCTGACTAGATTCCTCATATCCAAACAAAACTAGTTTGCAGCCAAAGGATAAATGCCCACTGAGTGGATTACGAAAGAGACAGTACATTTACAGTTACACACCCAGTCTTCACTCTGTTCTCTGAGGACATGACGATCTCAGCTGTGAAAAATAATATAAATAGGGCCACTTCAAAATGGAGTTGGAGTCACCATCCAGAGGAACTGCCTTGTCCATTGGATTTCTCAAACTTTGAATTTTTTAAAAGATTTTACTTATCTACTTAGAGGGAAAGGGAGGAAGAAAGAGAGGAAGAGAAAAATCAGTGTACAAGAGATACATCAGTTGGTTGCCTCTCACACGCCCCCAAGTGGGGAACTTGGCTCACAACCCAGGCATGTACACTTGACTGGGAATCGAACCTTTGACCTTTTGGTTTGTAGGCTGGCACTCAATCCACTGAGCCACACCAGCCAGGGCTGAAATGTTTTAAATGGGCAAAATAACTGGGACAAAGCAACATGGTATTCCAAACAACTGCGAAGTGCACATTCTGACTGCTGAAACTAGCAGCACTGTGGATAGCTGAAGAGTAACTTATTTGCACCTATAGAAATTCCCGCCTTCTATTAATGTGATTATTCCCCTTCCCATTCTTATAAAAGCCCCTTGCCTTCACCCCCTAATCAGAACTCTATCTGGGTTTCTGCCCGAATCAGTACTTTCTGAATAGCTACTCTTTTGGATCTCAGATGAATGCTTGTTGCCTGTCACATTGGTCTTCTAGTTTAGATTAACACAGTTAAGGCCTTTGCTACTAAGAAGTTCCCAGAAGAGTCTAATTTCTTGCACTGTAATTGTGGATGAATGAATCTGATGGTTTTTCTCCTGGCACCTTTGTGCAATCCTTGATAGTTATCTTTGAACCAAATATTGTTAGTGATTAATTTATTTCAAAATATTTCTATGTTGTTGAAACCCAGTTTCTACTTTAACTGTTGGGGGTGGGGGTGACAAGGGTCTCCTCTATGCCACAAACAAGATCAAATGATATTTGTGTCAGTATACACAAAAAATGTGTTACGTTACATGTACAACTTTGGAGGATTATGTAATTTTTTAAATCTTCAGATGTGTATTTTTATTATTGATTTTAGAAAGAGAAGAAGGAAAAGAGAGAGAAACACAGATGTGAAAGTGAAACATCAATTGGTTGCCTCCTGTACACATCCGGACCAGGGATCCAACCCACAACCTAGGCACGCACCCTGACCGGGAATGGAACCTGCAACCCTTGTGCCCAGGACAAGGTTATGACCAACCATGCCACCCATCCAGGGCTGATCATATAATGTATTTCTAGGCTCTTGGCATTTTCTATCGGCTGCTCATGGAATCATAGTTATTGACCACATTTTTCTCAAAAGGCGGATCAAAGTCATCTCTAGAAAAAGGCTTGTTGCAGAATGAGGAGTTAGAGCATAGTGATCGAAAATGACTGTTTCTTGTGACATTTGTTTTTGCCTACTCCTATCTCAATTTTATTGCTTAAGTTTGATTAGTGGAGGAAACCAGTGTATTAACTAGCACAGTTTCCCACCTTGATTAATTTTCCCAAATTAAAATTTGTTTGTTCTTAAATCAATATTATTGAGAGCTATAGCATGCCAGACATTGAGAAAAATTCTGAGAATATGATCCTTGCCTTTAGGAAGCCTACAATACAATGAGAAAGCAAATACTGAACACATAACTAATTACAAGTGTTCGGAGAAGGAACAGCATTACCTTAAATGTGATGGTAGTCGCTGCCGGAGCGGGTGGCATCTACAGTCTTTATCTTGCCAATCCATTGTGAGAAGTGCAGGTTCCTGGTTCAGTGCGTCTTTGGCCTTTTGTTAATACAGATACATTATTTCATCTTAGTTAATCTTATAAGAGAAGGCTGCTATCACAGTTTCTCATTATTCGTATCTTGGAAAATATTTGCTTCTTACAAATACACTTAACAAAGCAACCTTGTTGATTTGTGCCAACACCAGTCAATCTTTCCTTCAAAGCTAAAAACTGTATATGAAACTTTTAGTGTTGGAAAATGCATCTCTCAATTACATTATTTAACACATTTGACCTGCTCATTATTCAGTGAGTCTCTAATGTGACAGACCATTCTCTCCATTCACAAACTTAAATTTCCCTTACATAATCTTTTCCCCCCTTCTCACATCCTGCAAGAGGCACTCTTGTAACTCCAAAGTTCAAACCCCATCATGGGTCTGGGAGGTTTGAAAATAAGATGTAACATATGTTCTAATAAAACAATCTATGTAAGTTCTTGAATGAATATGCCAGTAGTTAAGATTTACTAGAGAAGAAATGTTTAACTGTGCCAAGTTTCATATTTTGTTTGAAGATCTTGCCTTATCTTTCCTGAGGGACCCCCTGTGCTACCGCACAGATATAGACCTGATATGGATGTGATACAGACACTGATGATGTCACAAGGTCACATGATGACCTGGCCATCCAGACAGCAAAGCTCACTTTCTGAAGAAGTGAGAGGGTGATGTTAAGGTGGCTGAGATTCATGAGAAAAGATCTATTCCAATTGAATATTTCTGAACCTTAGGTCCAGAAACTTCCAAAAATCATTCCAAATTTAAGATGTTAGAATGTTAGTACACTGTACACTGTACCATAACCTTTAAGTGTTGGTGAGAAGTAAGACACAGTATATATAGGTAGTGACAAAAGGATAGAAGACTAATAAAAGTGAGATGAAAATTTAAAAGGAAAGCACAAAACCATGATTGGGTGTGTTCCCTCTGATGTCACAATTACTCTACTCAACAGTAAGTGCACAAAGTAGAAAAACCCCACCAGTTACAGTGTAAAACAGAGAACTGCCAGCCGTGTTCTCCCATCCACACCGGATGCGAATACCGTGGTACTGACATTCCAGGTGGAAACCCGGCACTGGTGAGTTCTGTTAGTTGGCCTCTAAAGCACATTTTCTGTCGGTATTTCTCATTCCCGATCAGCATGTGCCTTCAGTCTGTTTTCCACGGTGGCTTTTACTCACCGTGCTGGGGTCAGGGGCCTCTCCATGGTTTCCCCCAGTGCTCTCCTCCGGCCTGGTTCCCATCCTCAGTCCCTGCGGACTCTCAGATTCATTAGATTCTGAAAAAACCTCTAATGAAAAAATGTAATAAAGATTAAATTAAAAAAATGAGAAACAAAATCTCTAGATTCTTGATCTTGCTTCTGAGATCCCTTTTTCTGTTCCATCTCGCCTGACACCTGTTTTCCCTTGATGACATCAGTTTCCCTCAAACTGGATAAATGTCCCCGCTTCCTGGGGAAATGGAAATGAGTCCCACAGAGACGGTGGGGTCAGAGGGGAAGGATGGGCCTTTTCCCTGCCGACAGTGTCTTGCTATGTATTCTCTTTTGAAGTTCCTACCCTCTGCTCATATATATCATTTGCTTCCTGTTCTCGTCTTTGCCTCCAGTCGAGCACCACCTGCAGTTGCTGTCAGGTCGGCTTTGTAGATGCGGGTGCACCTCTGGTCCTTCACTCTGTTTTCTCTCACACCCTGCACCCAAGCTCCCAGTAAGTTCTATTGGCACCGCAGTCAAACTGCACCTTGAATCCAGCCGTTTCACCAGTAGTCTTCTAATCAGCGGCACAGTCTTCTCTAACCAGGACCTGGGCAACAGCCCCTCGGAGGGGTCCCTGCCCCCACTCTTGCTCACGTACAGGCCACCTTTGACTCAGTAGAGTTTCTGCCTGGAGTAACGGTCAGATCAGGTTACTATTAAAATCCTTCAAAGCTTTCTCATTAAACTTAAAAACACCATTCAGGCCTGCTTGATCTAGCTTTTGAATCTTGCCTCCTTTTGAGGGAAAGAAACATATGAACACCAAATGCATCAAGACCAGGAAACCACCACATCAGCAGCAGCCACCAGCATCACAAAGAGCCAGACAATCCCAAAGCCAGGCCTGTGCCCTCCTAGTGATAGTTCAGTGTGTCCACATGTCTACAGATGAAGGAGGCATTGGTAAGGGGCAAATGGCCGAGAAAGTTCTGGGCCTTCTTTCATGGCATTGTTCCAGAGGCCCAGCAAAGCAAAACAGTATGAAAAAAGTATTCAAATTTCACAATTAGAGGCAGTTAACAGAAAAACTAAAAGTATTTTATGGTTTTGCTTTAGTGAGCCGAGATACTTTAGGTAACTGATAGCTCTTCTCAGCCAGATCAAATGACCAAGGAGAATACAATTCATAACAACAGCAACATAATTCCTGTTCTGCAGGTCCTACCACAATAAAGACCAACCCTATGGTTCCCTGAACTGCATTACCAGTACTTGGGATTTGGGGCTTATTATCTTCTTTCAAAATCTGAGCCCTGGCTGGTGTGGCTCAGTGGACTGAGTGCCAGCCTGCAAACCTAAAGGTCTCTGGTTCAGTTCCCCATCAGGGCACATGCCTGAATTAAAGGCCAGGTGTCCAGTTGGGGGTGTGCAAGAGACAACTGATCTATGTTTCTCTCATACATCCACCTTCCTCTCCCCCTCTCATTCTCTCTCCCTTCCCTTCTCTTTAAAACTAAATAAAATCTTTAAATAAATAAATCTGAGACCATCCTGAGAAAGACTGCTGCTAGACACTCACCAGGCTTCCACTACTAGCAGCTTTCATGCAAAATTCCCTCTTTTTCAGAGACCCAGACCTGCAAGGCTGCTGGTGAGTAAGTGAAAGAGGTTTTCAGATCATCAAAAACCTTTACTGCTCTTGCTTAGAGTGGGTGGAGTTATTGCACACTCTGGTTTGCACATAGGAGGAGGATGAAAGGGTCAAGGGATGAAAAGGCAGAGTGAGAGAACCAGGGAGTGGTCCAAAGAACGTGAAGTAACCAGGTCAGTGAACACTCTCTCGCTTTCACACAGACAAACAGTTTTAACAACCTTCTATCCTAATTCCTGAAACGCAGGCCAACCTTCCACAAAAAATCTAAACCTCTAACCAACGTAGATATTTTGCTTATTCTCCATTAAGTCTCTTTCCATAAATAAGAATGTTATTAAGATATTTTATGCCCCAGCTTGTGTGGCTCAGTGGTTTGAGTGCCAGCCTATGAACTGAAAGGCTGCAGGTTTGATTCCTGGTTAGGGCACACACCTGGGTTGCAGGCCAGGTCCCCAGTTGGGAGTGTGAAAGAGGCAACCAATTGATGTTTCTCTTGCACATTGATGTTTCTCTCCCTCTTTCTCTCTCTCCCTTTTCCTCTCTCTAAAAATAAATAAAGTCTTTTTTGAGAAAAAAAATATTAAAAAAAATTCATTTAAACTGGAACCAAAACCTGGGTGTAACTTGCATGTGAAAGAATAGAATAAAAGCCCCTACAACTCAATAAGTAAAACTTGATTTTAAATGTATAAACACAAAATCCAAGGGATGACTATAGCTATCTGCAGACACTGTCACAAGTTGTTCTTCAAAAAGATTTTAAAAGCACTTAACTCCAATCCACTCAGAAAGGTAAATAGACACAGATTATCATTCTGGTTATTCTTGTCGTCATTGCTGCAATGAGAGAAGTGGTGGTGAGCAGACACACTATGCGGCTGACCCTGAATCCCGCGCATTGCCTGTCCTGTACTGCTCAGAGGAGACTGTGCTTGCAGTCCACTGGCCTGAAGAGACGCCCTACACAGTAAAATGCAGCCAAGAAGAGAGACTCTGTGCTCATAGACAGCTTTCCTGAATTTTATCATTTTTTTATTTGATTGGTTTCGGTGAAACCAAAGTTAAAACTGATCTGTAAGTACAGAATTTAGAGTGGGATGATTCCTGTTTACCTTCCATTTTAAATGTCACTTTGGATTCTTGCTGTGTAGGCATTGGGAGATAGTATCTCACCCAGGTGCAGGGGTGTTTTACCTGTAATTTAAAAACTCCTCAAAAAATTAAAACTAGAATTACCATATAACCTGCAATTCTGCTTCTGGATATTTACCCAAACATTGAAAAGTAGAAAAACCTATCCCATGACCATTGCAACATTATTTATAATAGCCAAGACATGAAAACAACCTAGGTGTCCACTGATGGATTAGTAGGGAAAGAAATTGTGGCATGTATATACAATGGAATATTATTCTGCCATAAAAAATATAGTCCTGTCCTTTGTGACAATATAAATAAATTTGAGGGCATCATGCTAAGTGAAATACATTAGACAGAAAAAGATAAATACCATGTTATCTCACTTATATAGAATCTAACCAAAACAAACAAAACAAAAGGACATATAATACACATGTTCTCCAGCTTGACTGCTGGTAGGACCTGGGAGCAGCGCATCTGAACAGCCGTGGACACGGCGACCTCCCAGATCTTGGCTTCTCTGTGTCATTCATTGCTAACTGGACCAAGAATCTCTGAAGAAATGGTTCGTTCCAGCACTGTGGCAAAAAAACAAAAACAAAAACAACAAGATAACTCTTGAACAACTTGTGCAGAAAAATCAAGGAAATGCACAGAGAATAATAGAGACACATCAAAAGGACAGTCAGGGCCACTTGAAGGGGCTGTCCTTGATTGGATCCGGGACAGTCTGACATCAAAATAGATAATGCTTGTAATGAATTGTAGCTCCCGGAATAAAATTGGAAATCATGAGTCCCATTATAAATGAATGAATAAATCAAAATGACTTAAATAAATAAGCATAAAGTTTGATGAGGAATGAGCTGTTTACAATTTACGTAGTTTCAAAGTACCTACCATAGTTTGCCGTGTGTGATGCACACCCACGTTTGTGTGTGCATTATACACGGGATTATCACACCCATTGTTACACCCATAGTAGTAATTGTTATACCCATGTGTAATGAGCATCCTTATTTTTTCCTCGAAAATGTGGGCAAAAAGTACACATCAAATGCTCTCGACATTAACAGTAAAATATGGCAGCTGGCCTCAAAAAATAACTTAGTAATAAGAGGAAAAGTAACTTTAATTAAGTGGGGGAACTGGGCAGATACCACCTTAACCAAGTGATTGAAATGGATGCTATCAGTAGTGGGTCCATCCAAACCCTGCACCGCCAGATAGGATGCAGTAAAAACACAGTATTACTTTTGTTATTTTCTTGTCAAAGATGCATACTCCATTTCTGTTCATGAGAAAACAGACAAAATCACTTTAAGGGATGTTCTGCATCATTCTGGCCTTTCCCCTTCAGAAGCATTGACGCCGCAGATGGAATACGAGCTTCGGCTGTGCAAGGGTTCCCAGCTCTCATATGCTCATGGCTCCCTCACATACACATGTGAGGTCATTGAAATTCACACCAGACTGCAACTTACTGCTTTTTATACTAAAAGAAAAAGAAAACATGAGGTCAAATGTAACCTAATCTTCAATGTAGAATATAATAAAATGCTGTGTTTTTCCAACAAAAACATTATTTCAAACCATGTCTCTTGTGAGCAGCACACACTGACTCAGACTAGAGCAGAAAAGTCATAATAGCTCACAGAACTTCTGGCAAGATAAGAAAAAAGGTTACTGGGACTTCCGCCAAGATGGAGGCATAGGTGGATGTGCCGTGCCTTCTCACACAACAGAGAAGAGACAACTTTAGTTAGAGACAACTAAATATTAGCAACAGAAAACATAGGCAGAACACGGAAAATTGAACTTTTCGGAAGTCCATTAACAACAAATTCTTCAGCCTGACCGGTAAGGGGCGAAACCAGCAGTTGGTGAAGCGGGGTTACACAGGAAAACTCGGTCACCTGGACTTAGGCACGGAATCCAGACACGCGGAATCCAGGCGCAGGGTTGGACCTAGTGAGCGACCAACCGAGCCACCAGGCGAGCAACCGCGGGGGAGACAGCGGGGGACCGGGGCTGCGTGTTGACTGTGGTCGCGCATTTGTGCGCAGGTGGACAGGCGAGAGAGTGGGCGGTTGGACAGGAGTCCAGCGGGTCCCCGCGGCAAGCGGCAGTGGAGGGCGCCGCCATTTCCCTGCTCTGACCCCACCTCCACATACAGCGTCATAACCCAGCGACTCTGAGTGGCCCGGCCCAGGTGAACCACCTAAGGCACTGATCCTCACCCAGCTGTGAGAAACATCAGAGGGGGCCCATTTCCCCGCTCTGACCACGCCCCCACATACACCGTCACAACCCAGCGACCTGGGAGTCCAAGGCGCCGCTTCTCACACTTAAAGGGAGCGAACAGACCAAAAATGGCTCAAGAAGAGCTCAAAGCCCCAGAGCCTATAGATCTAAGTGACCGAGAAATAGCAAAACTTTCAGATGCACAGTTCAAAACACTGGTGATCAGGATGCTCACAGAACTGATTGATTATAGCCACAAATTAGAGAAACATATGAAGGCGAAACTAATTGAAATGAAAGGAAATGCACAGGAAACCAATAGCGATGAAAAGGAAACTGGGACTCAAATCAAAGGAGTGGACCAGAAGGAAGCAAATAATGGCCAAACAGAAAAGAGTGAAGAAACAAGAATTCAAAAAATATGAGGAGAGTCTTAGGAACCTCCAGGACATCTTTAAATGCATTCCAACATCCGAATTATAGGGGTACCAGAAGGGGGAAGAGGCACAGCCACCAGTGGTAAACTTATGTGAACAAATAATAAAGGAGAATTTCCCCAATCTGGCAAAGGAAATAGACTTCCAGGAAATCCAGGAAGCTCAGAGAGTCCCAAAGAAGTTGGACTCAAGAAGGAACACACCAAGGCACATCATAATTACATTAGCCAAGATTAAAATGAAGGAGAGAATCCTAGAAGCAGCAAGAGATAAGGGGACAGTCACCTACAAAGGACTTCTCATTAGACTGTCAGCGGATTTCTCAAAAGAGACCCTACAGGCAAGAAGGGGCTGGAAAGAGGTATTCCAAGTCATGAAATCCAAAGACCTACAACCAAAGATTGCTCTATCCAGCAAAGCTTTCATTTAGAATGGAAGGGCAGATAAAGTGCTTCTCAGATAAGATCAAATTCAAGGAGTTCATCATCACCAAGCCCTTATTATATGAAATGTTAAAGGGACTTACCTAAGAAAAAGAAGTTAAAGAAACATGAACAGTGAAAGGACAACAAACTCACAGTTATTAACAACCACACCTAAAACAAAAGCAATCTAAAAGGACAGCTAGATCAGGAGTGGAAACATAGAAATGAAGATCTCAAGGAGGGTTAGCAACAGGGGAGTGGGAGGAGGAGAAGGGAGGAGAAGGTACAAAAAATAAGTAGCATAGACAGTAGATAGAAAATAGAAGGGGGGGCAAGAATAGTATGGGAAATATAGAATCTAAAGAACTTGAGACACATGGTCATACACTAAAGGGGGGGTAATGGTGGGGATAGGGGGGTAGGGTGGAGGGGAATGAAAGGGGGAATAGAACAACTGTAACAGCATAATCAATAAAAAAATTAAAAAAAAAAGAAAAAAGGTTATTTTAAATCCTCACCCAAGTGTTTATTGACTTGAGAAAGAGAAGAAGGGAGGGGGAAAGGAGACATCCATCGGTTGCCTACCTTATGCACCGGACCAGGAATCAAACCCACAACCTTTGGGTGTACCCGACAAAGCTCCAACCACCTGAGCCACCCGACCCGGGCACTTTTGCTCATTTTTTACTGGGCTTTTCTTTGCTAGGGAGTTGTATGAATTATGCATATATCTTAGATAGTCATCCCTTATCAGACGTAGGGTTTGCAAATATTTCCCCCCATTTTGTAGGTTGTCTTTTCACTTTGTTTCTTTTCCTGTGCAGACTGCTCCTTCATTGTTTTACTTTGTCACTAGAGACTTAGGTGTCATATCCAAAAATTACTGCCAAAGCCCATGTCAAGCAGCCTTTTCTCCTAGTTTTTTTTCTAGGTATTTTATGACTTCAGGTCTTACACTTAAGTCTGTAATCCACTTCAGTTTTGAAAGTGCTGAAAAACGGAGGTGTAGTTTCATTCTTATACACAGGAATGTGCAATTATTTCCGGAACCATGTGTTGAAGAGACTGTCTTTTCTGCATTGAGTATTCTTTTTTTTTTAAAACATTATATTTACTTTAAAAAAAAAAAAGAGAAGAGAAGGAAAAGAGAAAGAGAGGGAGAGAAATAGCAATGTGTGGTTGCTTCTAGTGTACCCCTTATTGGGGACCTGGCCCACAACTCAGGCATGTGCCCTGACTGGGAGTTGAACCAGCGACCCTTTGGTTCGTAGCCCGCGCTCAGTCCACTAAGCTACATCGGCCAGAGCTGCATTGAGTATCCTTGACTACCTTGTCAAATAATAATTGACTATAATGCTTGGGTTTATTTATGGCTCTCAACTGTTTGTCTGTTTTATGCCAGTGCCGTACTCTTTTGATCACTAAAATTTTTTTTAGTATAGCTTGAAATCAAGAATTGTGATGCCTCCTGCTTTTTTCTTCTCCTCAGAACTGGTTTGGCTATTTGAGAGGTTTTTTTTAGATGTGTTTTTTTTTTTCCTATTTCTGTAAAAATGACAGTGGAGCCCTGGATGGTGTAGCTCAGTGGGTTGAGCACCAGCCTGGGAACAGAAAGTTGACTGGTTCAATTCCCAGTCAGGGCACATGCCTGGGTTGCAGGCCAGGTCCCCAGCTGGGGAGCTTGTGATGATGTTTCTGTCCCTCTCTTTCTCCTTCCCTTTCCCTCTCTCTAAAAATAATAAATATTTTTTAAAAATTCTAAGGAAGAAAGAAAGAAGAATCTTTATTTTCTCTAAATATCATTGGAATCTCCATAAAGTTGCATTAAAGCTATAGATGACTTTTGGTAGTATTGACATTTTTTAAAGATTTTTATTTTATTTACTTTTATTAAAATTTTTAAAAGATTTAAAATCTCTAAAAAGATTTTTAGAGAGAGGAGGTGAGAGGCAGAAAGAGAGAGAGAGAGACACATCAATGTGTGGTTGCCTCTTGCACTCCCCCTGCTGGGGACCTGGCCCACAACTCAGGCATGTGCCCTGACTGGTAATCAAACCAGCAACCCTTTGGTTCACGGGCTGGCACTCAACCCACTGAGCCACACCAGCCAGGGTGCATTTTATTTACTTTTAGAGAGAGGGGAAAAGAAGGAGAGAGGGAGAGAAACATGGATTGGTTGCCTCTCTCATCCCCAACTGGGGACCTGGCCCAAAACACAGGCATGAGCCCTGACTGGGAACTGAACCAGAAACCTTTCGCTTTGCAAAATGACACCCAACCAATTGAGCCACACCGGTCAGGAGTACTGACATTTTAACAGTGTTAATTCTTCCAAACCATGAGCATGAGATTATAATGATGAAATGCTCTGCCTGACTCCACCTTGCCCAAGCCTACTTGGCTTCCAAGGCTTTTAGGTTATTATCTCCTTGCATGCAGACATGCTAATCCTTAAAGGAATTTTGCTTGAGGCTCCTTAGCCTCAAGGAAGTGCCCCTTACCAGTAAGTGCCCCTCCCAAGGAGATAAGGGAAGTGAGTATCATTTAACCAAGGTTTTCGGGAAACTCAGGACCCCAAGCACATCAGCTAAGGTTAAAAGACTAGGTACAATCGTCCTCCGACCCCTGCTGACACCCAGTTTTCGGGTCATAGGTTACCTCTCGACCATATTCCTGTTTTCCCCCTTCCCCTGACATAAAAGAAGTCTGAATTTTGTACTTTTTAAAATGGATTTGAGACACCATTAAATCTCCCATCTTCTCAGTTGTCACCTTTTCGATCAGTGCAATCTTTCCTTGTTCCAAACTCTGATGTTTTGAGTTTTGCCCTTTCGAAGCATCAGGCACAAGGACTCTGAACCTGTAACAGGGTATCTTTCCACTTATTTTTGTTAGACTTGATTCTTAATAATATTGTGAAGAAACTGACCTCATGGCATACGGGTGATGTTGTATGCCAATATCCTCCAGTGGTGGGTGTTTTCAGGATCATTTTGATGTGGTTGCTACCTCTGTCCCGACTTTGAAATTCACTCCCGGTTTCAGAGGAGAACAGAAACAGCGCTGCCTCCTGCAGTTTTTAACTTACAAATGCGGTCTTCTTCCCACACATTGGTTCTCTGACGTCTAGAAGATAGTGACCGCACATTCAAATCACCTGGTTCTTTAAACATGCCCGTGCTTGGAGCTTAATCCCAAGGACCTTAAATTCATTGTTTTGATCCCAGGAACTGGCATAGTCAGGAGCTCCGTAGATGAATGTGCAGCTAGGGCTGCAAACTATTAGCCCACAATCTTGTTATTCGAAGTCTGGTCAAAGGTGAGCAGCTTCGGCGTCACCTGGGAGCACCCACAGGCCTCCCTTCCAATCATCAAGGACCTGCAGTTTGACCACAGACCCAGGTGACCTAAATGTACTTTAATTTGGATGAATACTGGTCTAGAAAAACATAGAAACTCCCGTGGAACACGTTTCTTAAAGTACATTGATATCTTGAACACGAGTTTTTCAAAATGTGTTCTTCTAGATCGATTGGAATATTTTTATCACTTTGAATTTTTACACAACATTTTTTTTTCTGGTGTCAAGCCATTGTATTGAGGGTGAAGGGGAGCACAGCTTGCAACACCCAAATGTGCTCCTTTGGGATACTGATTATTTTAAGCTGGTTACTTTTAAGAGAAAAAAAAAAAGGCTCAGGAAAGACTTTTGACCTCCCCTCTTAGTCCCTGAAAGAATTCAGACAAAGGACCTGCTCCAGGAGGGAGATGTCATCTCAGAGAATTAGAATTAGAAATGAACTAAGTGTGTCATAGGCGAGGAAGAACCCACCAAGGTCCATTTGAATCAATGCCTTGCTATGTCTCGTTGTTAAAGGTGGCCCAGCAAACATAGTTACCAAACACTGGCCTTGTCTTCCTTCCCTTCAAAGTCCCAAACCACAGCCTGCCTTCCCTTTAGATCCAGATGGAATACAAGCTTCAACTGTCCAAGTGTTCCCAGGCCTCATATTTTTATGGCTTTCTCACATATACTTATCTATTTAATTTGGTCATTGTCTCCTGTTAATATGCCTCATTTTCATTTGCTTATTAGTGCAGGCAGAAGTTAGAAGGTGGGAGGAATTTTTTCCTCCCACAAGGAGATTAGGGGAAGGGTAGAACGGCTAGAAGGACAGTGAGACCCGAAACCCTGCAGGAGGCCAGAATCTCCCGATTCATCGTTGCCCGATTGATTGATTGATTGTAGAAGGAGAGGAAGGGAGAGAGACTTTGAAATTCTTTGAAAAGTCTTTTCAAAGACTTTTACATAACTTTTACAATATAGCTTAATTTTTTACAGGGGGAAAAACTGTTTAGTTTGTAGGTCTAGTCAAAATCATCTGACACAATTTATTTAACAAATTAAATTATTCAAACATATTACCACAAATATATATATAAATATATCACCACAAAAACCATTTTTCCTGATGCAAAGATATATGACTGGGGTGTTTTTTAAAAAAGAAAAAAATGCTTCTCTAAAACTTGCATGATTTTTTGACAAATTGAGAAAGCAAAAAATGGCTTTTGCCCAGATCACACACCCTCGTTGCTTTCCATACTAGCCTGTAATGTAGAATATTTCCACAAGGTGGCAGTATTGCACGAATTCCACCCTCGGGAGGGGGGAGGGGAACCTTAAGATTTTGCTCATTCCTATTTAAAATAGGTTTTTCTGAACTCATTCTAACGTACAGAATCAAGCAATTTGACTTACACATATTTTTATTACTTATATTCTTTCGTGATTATTTAAGTGGTTTGAATTATTTTTTATTTTAATGTATTTAAAGGAAATAGTGCTCTGCATATTGATAAATTTGATATGTGAAGGTATTTATTCTAATTTCAGAATTATCCCTTCTAAAAAATGCTAACATTCCACAACTGGGGAATATTAAGTTTTTTATTTTGTTAAGGAGTACAGGATCCACACAAATACACCTGATTTTTAAAAGGATGCATCAACAGTTCAAAGGAGAAAGTGTAGTCAGCTGGAACAATTTAATATCCACAGGCACAAAAATGAGCTTTGACTAAATTCACAGCTAAAACAAAAAATTAATTTAAATGGATCAGAGAATATAAAACAATACAACTTTTATTAAAAAAACATAGGAGAAATATCCTTGGCCCTGGGGCTAGGTCATAATTTTTATGTTTGAAAACAAAAGCACAATCCAAAAAAAATAAAAATATTTATAAAATTATATTTCATCAAAGTAAAAAACGTTGCCCTGGTTAAAACCCATAAACATTGAAAACACAAGTTTCAGACTGCGGGGCGTAATTTGCATCCATGTATGTGACAGAGAATACACAAAGAACTAACAGTGGGAAACACCCAGGGTATCTCATCAGACAGGCAAATGACCTGAACAGACATTTTACTAGAAATGAGACACAGATGTTAGCTAAGCACAGAAAAGCGTATTCAGTAGCAAGCAGTAGCCATTAGGGAAATTCACACTGGAACCACAATGAGATATCACTGTATACCTACCAGAGTGGCTAAAATGAAAAATAGTGACAACACCAAGTGCTGACAAGGAAGAGAATATGGAAGTTTCTTACATAACTAAATATTGCTAAACATATGACTCAGCAATTGAACACTTGTGCATTTTTCCTAGGGATAGAAAGTGAGTTTATGTCCACACAAAAACATATGCATAAATGTGTATACGTTGTATTCATAATATCCCTAACCTGGAAACAACTCAAATGTCCTTCAGTGGGTAAATGGTCAAACAAACTGTGGTATGTCCATACTATGAACTACTACTCAGCAATAAAAAGGAACAAACTGTAAGTACAGACAAAACTGGGATGGATCCTAAGGGAATTATGTTGAGTTTAAAAAGTCAATTTCAAAAGGTTTCTACTGTATGATCTTATATATTACAAATTCTTGATCCCCGTCTGAATAGCTCAGTTGGGTAGACCATTCAATCCCTGGTCAGAACACATACAAGAATCAACCAATGAATTTGTAAATAAATGGAACAACAAATTGATGTTTCTCTCTCTCTCCCTTCCTCTCCTTCTACAATGAATCATTAAAAAAATCCCGAAATGCTGACATCATAGAGATACGTGTCTGACTAGTGGTTGCCAGCGATTAGGAACAGAAAGAGTGAGTGACTTGGCTGTGGTTATAAAGGACAGGACAAGGGACCCTTGTAACGGAACACTCGCACCCTGATTGTGTTGGTTCTGTGGATTCACACACATAGTAAAAACACACACACAAATGAGTACATGTGGAATCTGTGAAATCTGAGTAAGTTCTGTGAACTGTATCGAAGCCAATTTGTGTGTTGTGACGATGCGCGATAGTTAGGCAAGACGCTGCCATCGGAGGAAAATGGTGAATGTCCTAAGTACCATCTCCCTCTTGTAGCTTACAGCATGTGGATCTCCACTCACCTCAAAATTTAAAAATAAATATAAAACAGTAATGCCTGGTTCTAGCCCACAAAAATATTCAGAGAACATACACTTGCATAAAATTAAATTATTATACCATTTACTCAATGTAGATATTTCTCAATGTCTCCGCCCGTTTTGCTTGAGGGTGTGTCCACATACACTTGTAATTGTTCTGATGTTGTTAATGGTTCCTGGAAACTGCAACTCAAACTGAATCAACCCTTACCAAAACCAATCTGCCATAGGCTAAGTGATATAGAAACAAACATTAAGTTCCTAAGGTATATTTCTGGTCACAAAAATATCACCAAACTGCAAAATAAAGACCCCAAGCTCTTCCAATATTAAAAACTGAAACAAACAGAAGCTGTACGCACATTTAAGAAAGATGGGTAAGAACAAGATAACATTTTTCCAATCCACTTGTTCTAGCTCAGGCCAGTAGGTGGCCACAGCCTCTCCCCAGGGCAAGACCCTGCCCCCCACAGCACACCGTTCCACCGCAAGGCCACTCACACCCACCGCACACTCACTCCCACGAAGTGGGAGTCCCCGCCCACCTCACGATCTCATCCCAGGGCCATGGGAGGAAGCTGGAGCCCCGGAGGAAACCCGTGCAGACTCTGGGAGGACTTGCAGCCCCCACAGAGACAGTGGGCCCCACCTGGGAATCAAGGTTTTTCTTCTCTCTTCAACATGATAACAAAACGAAGTTGAGCAAAATGATGTTATTTAAAAAGTATAAGTTACTTTTTAAAAACTTAGAGTAATTACTTCCATGGAAGCTACTTCCCTCATTTTTAACGCCTGAACAGTATTTCAGTTTATGATTAATGGGTGATGGGTTTGTTTTCAGTCATTTATGTTGCTCTCGTATCTTCTGTATTAAAAGTGATGTATTTCATAAAGATAGAAATACAAGGAGGCCATCTTCTACATTTCTGTTCGTAACTTAGAATTTAAATGACAGGTTCGAGTTATATGCACATTCTAGATGTTAATAGGGATTCTCTGCAGCATGTCAGTAGCAGCAGCACGGTTTTAGAATCTCCAAATCTGCCACGAATCCCGGCAGAGCAGGTAGGATAAGGCAGCATTTGTGACCAGACAGAGTGATGAGGTATCTTCGTGAACCCCACACGGTGCAAGTGGAGCTCAACCACAAACCCAGGGCACTACCATCCGTCCTGCAGACCACAGGCAAGGACACAGGGTTCCCAAGGGCTCGAGAGCTGTAAAACTTAGACATCCCTTTGCTAGCGAACACACCTCCCCCAGCTCAGGGATTGCTGCTTGGCAGGGGGAGCTCGGCCCGCCAGGTCAACCTGAGAGCAGCAGCTGAGGCCTGGAGGGGCTTCTCAGGTCCCAGCTCCCGGTGGGGGGGGGGGGTGGACAGAGGATGGCAAGAGCAGATGGAGTGCTGGGCTGGACCCCCAGGAATTAAACACTCCCAGGACGAAGCGCTGTCCTGAGGAGTCACTTCAGAAAGTCAATTATAAGTAAAGTCTAACAAGGACACCAAGGCCCAAGGAAAGGAGTCCAGATGAAATGTGCCGGGACTGAGGGTGGGGAGGGGAGGGAGGGTCTCAGAAAGTTCGAGCACAGGTAATATCTTTACCTTCAAGTTCCAGAAACACCAGACGCTATGAACGTGAACTCACTGGAAGCCTTCGTTCAAAATAGCATGATCTGACCCTTGGTACTAATCCATCCTCAGCTCTGTCACACCACAGAGGGTCTCTCAGCAAACAGTACCTAACCGTTTAAAGTAAGTGCTAAAAGAGCTCCCTCAAACGCCCACCTTTGGGCCAGCCATTGATTTGAAATACCCCCAGTGCTTGATTCTGCTCTGCTTTTTACTGGGGTTAGCATGTCCCTCCATGTGTAGACTGCTATTAATGCCACCTGTTAAGATGTGCCACCTTCCTGTGCAAGCCAACGCTCCCTGTGGACTCCCTCCCTAGTCCGGACTGAACACATTTGTTCTCATTCCCACTCACTGGCTCTCTCTCGCCCCTCTATTCCATGAGTGTATACATTTTTTTTGTTTTCTCCCCTATTGAAAAAGAGGTTTCTTTCCTTCAGTGTGGAGGTAGTGAGCATGGGATATAATTAACTTCAAGTCAAAGAAGACAAAAACAAATGCAGAATTTAGCTGATGAAAAGGAATGCAATTATTAGGTACTCTGATAATGTAGAAATAATGAAATGAAGAAAAGTGGGAGAAAAGGAGGAAGAGCAGGGTTTGTCTGTGGAGGTGCAGACATATTTCCTACTGTTCAGGAAAGCACTTACTGTCACTTAATTGGTATTACATCCAACTGGAGGGTCGGGGGAGGGGAAGACAGAGAATATGAGGAAGGTTGTAGTCTCGAGACAGTGACTGCCGTCCAAAGAAAGGGCTGACTTAAGGAGCCGTCGGAACAGAACTCCAATCTTCCTGAACATTTCAACACTAGAGCAAAAGCAGTGGACACTAATAAGATAGTGAAGGACAAATGTCTGCATTTAACAGTAGTATAAAATGCTATACCCTCAAATAAAAGCAAGCAAAATTCATATTAATCAGTCCATGTATTTCTCTTATGAAAAGAAGTACAATTATGTACTTCTCTTATGTCCAATTAAATCACAAAACTCCATTCTGTGCTGAATGTAAGATACCTACTATTTGAGAAAGGTGAGAAACAAAAGGGGGGCAACACATCCGCTAAAACAACATCTTCTCTCCATGTTCATGGACAACAGCAACAGCAGTGGGAAAGCGCAGGACACACTTCCACAGCTGAAGGTGTTTACGCTATTAGTGTGAGTTTATTTTAGCATGTCCAGAAGACACTTTTACATAATTAGGAATACAGATGATAATAGTGAATGAAAGGGGAAAATATTAACAGTTGCCTCTTGTATGACCCCAACTGGGGACCCTGCCTGCAACTCAGGCATGTGCCCTGACTAGGAATAGAACCGGCCACCTTTTGTATCTTAGGCTGGCACTCAATCCACTGAGCCAGACCAGCCAGGGAAAGATTAGTTGTTGTCCACAAAAAGGTCCTTGCTCTGCTACTGAAATCATGTGTGATCCTGGGAAAGTCTTCATTGCTTCTCACGAATCTGCCAGCCGCTTTTGTATACTTATCTGTTTAATTGGTATCGCTGTCGAGAGTATCAGACGGGTTTAGCTGTTGTATCATCGATGCGGATCCATGTGGAACGGCCCCCTGGTAGAGGTCCAGGGGTCAGTTTTCCTTGCAGTTACCACCTCATCCTGAACGGGTTGAGAAACGGATTACCTTTCTATTTCCCTGGCTAGGTTTGGAGACAGGGCTTCTCCTTTCTGGCCCCACCCCCATCCCCCAGGGACTTCTCCTCTCCCTCTTATATCTGGGGTTTGGACCCCCACATTGACTACGGACCCTGCACTAATGCCTACAGCAGGGCGACTGAGGAGCCCTCCCTCAGCCTGGACCTCCAGCTCCCACCAGCCCACGCAAATGCAATTTTTTTGTGTACACATCTATTCACACACGAGTCCAGCTCTGGTTGCAAGAGAAGAAACAGTAGTTGCGGGGTGTGCTCTAAGCACCATTGTCCCTGAGCCCAGTCCCCCAGCCACAGTAGACGGGTTCTCCTCTCAGTTGGATGAGATTCTCCCTCACGGAAATCCCACAGGAACTTGGTACATTCCCCACCCCTGTCATTGCCCACATACACGCCTTTAGCAGGTGCCTCATGACTCTCTGGTCACCCCCTTGTTCCAGCCTCACTGCCTCCAGCACCTTCCATGTTCCGTCATCCCCTGAGACTGGAGGATGCTTCTCCTGGATGAGGCACAGAGGCAGACAGCCTGCCTCCTGAGGCCGCGTTTTCTTCCCCGACCGGAGGGGAAACCTTGGGGGAGCTGGGAATCACTCAGCCCCTTGTCTGACAGCTTCCGGGAGGCCCCTCACCCAGGCTGGCCTTGGGAGTAGAATTGATGGGAGGGCTCACTGGGGATACAGAGCTGTGCACTTCTGGGAGCAGTCCCTGCTCAGAAACAGTCCCTGTTGATCTGGAAGAGGGGACTGAAGGGTCACCTGTGAATCCATAGCACCCATGACCTCCCACGCCCTTCCTTCCTCTCAGGTCCCCTCTCCAACCTGTAGCACAGACACAAATATGGAGACAATGGCCATTAGAGCATTTTCAAACAGAACCACCTTTATTCATAACTTACACACAATGCCCAGGCCCAGCGCCACCATCACGGCCCTGCTCTCCCTCCCTGCCACCCATGTCAGCAGAACAGCCAGGATCAGCCCTGGGATGAGAAGAGCCCATGGCTCCCCTGGGGGACAGTGGGGTCACATTTAGGCTGGGCCCCCCGGGGTCTGGCAGTAAGACAGACATCCCAATGCTCCATACTTGCTGCAGTGCCTCTTCCTCAAACTCCCTGTGACAGACTGGTCACACTTTGTTTTCTGATGCTGGGACTGGGCACCTCCCTGGGGCCCCCAAACTGCAGGGCAGGCAAGGCCGGAGGCAGAGACAGGATCCCCAGGCAGGACCTCCCAGGATCCTGGTTCCTCCCATGTTCTCCCAAGGCAGGAACCAAGTCTACAGACAATGTACACTCGGCAGTAGCGTTCTTCTCGGAACTGTCCCTAAAGGCCACTGTGTGAGCAGTCATACTCAGGGCTATTATTTTTGAAAAGGTATTATTTTTTCTTCTGGACTCTTTTAAAATAAGAAGAAAAACATGCCCAATTAATGGTATTTATATGCAGTTGGTGTCTCTGGATTTTTTGAGGTGCAGGTACATCAAGATTGCTTTCCTTGCTTCCTGACTTTACAGTGCTCTGGTTGTCTTCGCTAGGAGTTCAACAGTATGAACTTTTATCTCTGCCATTTGCTGGTTCTTTTTCTTGCACTTTGCTTACTTATTTATTTATATAATTGATTGTTGAGAGAGAGAGAGAGAGAAAGAGAAATGATGTGTAAAAGAAACATAGTTCGGTTGCCTCCTGAATGCTCACCAACTGTGGATCAAACCCACAAGCCAGTTATGTGCCCTGACTGAGGATTGAATATGCAACCTTTAGGTGCATGGGATGATCTTCCAGACAATGGAGCCATCCAGTTAGGGCTCTTACATTTATTTTCTTGGGAGTTTTTCTTTAGGTGGTCCTCTTCCTTTTGTTCTGTTCTGTCCATATTTTACTCCCAGTTCTTTTTTCTCTGTATGGAAATTGACCTAAAGGAAATTTTTGTTGGTTATGTTGAGAGTGTTGAAACTAGGTGGTACCAGCCTTTTCACATCTTATTGCACACCCCTTGCATATTTCAGTGTGCAAGCATCTCCTTACCCAAGTTCCACAGCTGTTCTTGAATTGGCCTACCAAGCTGTTCATTGAATCTCTGTTGCTGACTTGAGGGGTCTCAGACTTACTAGAAGTTCTGTCCACCTCCACATTTCCTCCTAAAGAGACCCTGATAGTACAAGGATCTTGACTTTTTGTTCAAAAATTTTATTTATTTATTTTTAGAGAGAGGGAAAGGATGGGAGAAAGAGAAGAAAGCAAGCAACAATGTGAGAGAGATACGTCAATCAATTACCCCTCAAATGTGTCCAACTTGGGACCCAGCCCACAACCCAGGTAGGTGCCATGACCAATCGAACCAGCAACCTTTCAGTTCACAGGACAACTCCCAAACAACTTAACCACACCAGTCAGGGCACCTCATGGATCTTTAGGTATTCTTGATTTGTCTGCATTTGTTCATATTTGGGGACTTGTCAACTAGGATTTTTTGTTGGAAGTACGTGAACAAAGAGTGCTTCCCATCTGAACGGCAGTGTTTTTAGTAGTGTGTAAGACCTGTGTGTAAAGGAACCAGGACAAGATAATAGTGGAAGTCGCTCTACTAGGATGCCCACCCTCACTGTGAACTTCTGGCCATGCTGTTACCTCCATCTGAACACCACTTCCACTGTCCCTTTTCTCACTTAGTCCCTAGTTATTTAAGGACAAACTCTGGAATAATTTCCTGTCAGTAAAACTTTTACATTGTAAGAAATATGCTGCCCTTCTATAAATTTCCGTTGCTCCACAGATCTCCTACTACTATTTTGGATAAATCTTATCTGTATATCAATGGCAGTATTATTTTTTACTTTCTGGAATGATGCTTTGAGTCAAAGTTGGAATGAGATTCCAGCAAGATTATAGGTAATCATTACATGTATATTGTATTTTATTAAATGCATTTTAATTTATTTTAATGTGAATTATCTTGCTGCATGATATGTGTTAACATTTCTTGATGGAATTCAGTGAAGGAGAAATATGGAAGGTGGATGAAATAAAGGGATAAGAGGAGCTAAGTGCTGTGGTCTCAGTGTTTGTGTGGCCCCCAAACTTCATGTATTGAACTGCAATGCCCAATGGGATGTCCTGAGGAGGTGGGGTCTTTGAGACGGGCTTGAGTCATGAGAGAGGAACCCTCAGAAATGGGATTAGTACCTTACATGAACTTCAGAGAGGTCCCCTGCCCTTTGTGCCAAGTGAGGATACAAGAAGTGTGCCACCTAGAACACAGCCATCAGCCAACCATGTGTGCACCCTGATCTTCCAGCCTCTAGAACTGTGCGAGAGCAATTTCTGTTGTTTATGAGCCCATCAGTCTATGATATTTTGCTG
This sequence comes from Artibeus jamaicensis, assembly GCF_021234435.1. Lineage (NCBI taxonomy): Eukaryota > Metazoa > Chordata > Mammalia > Chiroptera > Phyllostomidae > Artibeus > Artibeus jamaicensis. The sequence goes on along the minus strand of NW_026521911.1, from coordinate 16,301,986 downwards.
TAGCAGCCCCAATGGAATCAACCTAACATTTTCTATAAATTTAACATTATTATAAATATTAAGCTTACTCTTTACTTTATTATATGTAATTGCAACTTTATTTCTAGTTTATAAATGTATACCTGAAGAAATAGATAAGCAAACACATATTTAGACCCATGTCCTTGTAATAGCAAATTCAGAATTTTAATGTATGGTTCTTCAATTCCAGTATATGTGCTCTGTGGACCCAATGATGCTTCCTCTTACTGATTGCATTGCCTGGTCAGTCTTCTGTGTGAGACCATGAGTGCTGTGACATCAGAAACTGTAACTTTCATCTCTGTATCCCATGCAGTGAGACATGGCTTAGAAAACACTGGTGCTGAATGAATCAGAAACACATGCTTTAAATTTACAAGCAGAGTCAAAGGAATTGACTCTGTGTGTCTCTCCATCTAGCCTGGCTTATAAATCTTTCTACCACCTAGTGGCAAAAATGAGTTCTGGGATCTGCTGATCTGAAGTAACAGGAACCATATCTAAAACTTAGTTTTGCAAATAGAATGTCGAGGAGCAAGCATGTGACACAATCTGCTAAAGAGTATGCCAAATAATGTAACATGTCAGTGACTTGGACTCTGGTCCGAAGTGTCCACGGCATTATGGAAAAGGTGAGATACATTGACATAGACTACTGGGTCCTGTGGAGAAAAAGGGATGGCATGGCTTCTCTCTGCAGGGGAGAGTTCCTTGGAGCACCTCAGCCACTCTCTCAGGAGGAGAGCTCTCCAACTCTTGCTTTGACAGGCTTTTATTGGCTTTTTAATAGCATACATCAAAGAAGGTTCTCATTCATTATACTTAGGTTTGCTTTAGGTAATTACTTTTTACAGATAGCAATGGAAGGGATGTTACAGATCACTTCTTAGAGATTAACAAGGAAAAAATGCTGCAAATTCAAGGGAACAACAAGAGTAATAGGTCTGATTAAACTTCAGTCCTTGGGAGAATTAGCACAGACTTCAGGACATTATTTTAAAGATATGCAGCACGCATTTTCTGACTGAACTTAGGGTGAGGGAGTTTCAGCAAGAGCAAGTGACAAAGCAGCCTAGGTATAATGCAGGCCTGATTTCCCACAGGAGAACTTCTGCACGGGAGTGGTCCTGCTTGTGAACTCATTCCCCCACTGGTTTTCATGTGGGTGCTGAGCTACATTTCCACATCTGGAGAAGTGGTTCCCAGTATGTCAGTCCTGTACCTTCCATTCAATTTTTCTGTGAACCTAAAACTACTTCAAAAAATAAATAAAATTCCTTTTTCTTCATTAATTGTCAAAGTTTTTATAATCATTGACTATAGAATTATAGTTTTTCCTTCACTCTTCTATATTCACATCTCACTGCGTTTATCAACTAGCAAAGCCTGAAGAAAATTTAAATAGTTAAGATAATTTAGAAAAATTCTACTAGAGCTGGGCAGGCCCTATGAAACTCCTGGGACTGATTTTTGTTTTTTAAACAAGCCTCACTTAAAAAAATATCTTTCATTTGAAAGACAGAGACAGAGAGAGAGACATTGACTTGTAACAATTATGCATTCATTGGATACTTCCTGTAGTCGCCCTGACCAGAGATGGAACACCCAACCTTAGATATGGGGGCAGTGCTTGAACCAACTGGGCTGCCCAGCCAGGGCCTCTCATTTACATTTAAGTTTGTGTAGTGAGGGGGAGGATCATCTTCACCATGCTGTGGAGATGAGGACGGGAACATCACCGAATGCACAATGAGAAGGATTGGGACAGTTGGTGACTGGTGGGATCAAAGCCAAGGCCACGCTGAAGAAAGAAGCCGGTTTGGGATTTGGGGTGAATTCTGGTTTTGACACCTGGAGGATGGTGTTCCAGAGGAAAATGATTTTTGAAATGTCAATGAGATCACTACTTTGTGATACAAATTCCTCTGGACATGGGACTTATTGATGTTAGAATGATAAATAATCTCATGGGGCGTAGTTTGACCATGCCAGAAAAGCATATGGACTAAACTGAGAATTTGCACATCCCCATGACAGGGAAAGTGGCAGGAGACACCAAGAGGCCATGTGAGGGAAGCAGAACTTTCTGGTCCTTGAGAAGGAGTGTCTGATGAATGAGAGCCATTCAGTAAGTGTGGTGAATGTATGAAGCAAATCACTCCACAATGTCTTTTTCCCTCTTGAACTTGCCAGCTCCTGGAAACTCAGTTCAAGCATCAGGGCACAAGGGATGCCCGCCCTTCCTCTGGTCTTTGGGGCACATGCCCACTGGGCCACCCGGGTGATGTGTGATACTTGCCATTGGATTTCTCTTCGGTTTTACAGAAAATTAAAAAGACTGAATGCTGGTCTAGCCCAGTCTAGGTGTCTGCAATGGCTCTGGGAGAGATTTTCCTCCCTGGTTCTTCTACCCTAAATACATTTGAACTCTCTAGGAAGAGAGAGGTGGGAAACCTTCAGCTTCATTGTAATGATTAACATGTCTTATATCTGACAACCTGTTGCCCCCACTCAGTTACTATTACTGTGGGGAAGTCAATTGAAATCTAGCTTATGAGAAAGAGAGAGAAGGGGGCACAGGGGTTTGGGTGGAGGTGGGCAAATGGGGGCAGGAAAATGGTGTCATGTGTAACAGTGTCACTAAGAAAAATAAAGTTAAATAAAAAAGAATTAGCGAATGTAATAAACATATCCAGAAACTATGTATATGGTGCATTCCCAGCATAGGCAAGGCTGGAAAATGCGCCTACAGTCTATTTGTCTTTTCAATATGGAATAAAATTGTGGGTTTATTATTGGAATATGATGAATGTTTAATATTAGCATGATAATCCAATTCCTTATACTAATATTCCTAAGGAAAATTTCATTGATAGTTGGTAGAAGTGATTTGTTAAATAGTAATACACATTATATAATAAAAACAACAATATATAAGTAAATGGGCATATTCTGAATAAGTTATACTTTATTTTAGATATATATCAATCAGCATAATTTCAATAGTAAATTCTCTAAACATTAGATTGAAAGTCAATAACAAGTCAAATATGTCTCACTATTATGACTTAACACTGTTCTGGATATTAAAAGAACACTTAGAGAAAATATTAGAGGTATCAAAATTGTTAATATTACCATTATTTTTTAAAACTAATTACCTAGAAAAACAATAAAAATAATTCACTAAGCTATCTAGTTATCTAAATGCTCAAACTTTAATGATTTTTCATGTGAAAATGATACAGTTATTTTTATAATGCTTATATGCATGAGAACAGAATACGGAAATAGCCAGCAGTACACAGGAAAAAAACTAATGAGGGGGCAATAACCTTAAATAGATTCTCAGACATACCAGTGAACCAAATAGTCGAAGCAACGTGGCACTGGGACGAGAGTTCACAGGCAGACCAGGAGACGGGAACAGTGTCCATGTCTATGTCTACTGCTCAGTGTCTATGTATGTACCTACGGGCCTGTGTGTCTGTCTCTTTATCCCTCCCTCAATCCTGAATGATGAATGTGAGATTCACCAGCACCCGGAGCAACGAGGAGGAATTAAGGCTTCTCTACAGAGGCACTTATCAAATGAAAGAGTGAATTTAAAACAAAATATACACATATATATTTGAAATTATAGAGATGTACATCTTACAGAGATGTAAGAGTTAAGTATATACATAAACAGTGCTTCCTGCTTGAGCTGCCCACTCTCACATTTCAGAGAGGCCAACTTTCTCCTCACACCAGACACTGCAAGAATCCAGTACAGTTCTTGTAGGGGGTGTAGGAGCCACAGGCTCAAGGTGGCCCCTGACAACCTCTGGCAAACAAAAAATGAGCAAAGTAAATCTTTAAAAATACAGTTTCTTAGAAACTACAGTTGACATACATTATTACATTACCTTCGGGTATACACACCTATGATTAGACAGTACATCACTGAATGAGTGATCACCCCAGTAAATTTCACACCCATCTGATAACTGCACACAGTTATTAGACTATTATTGCCTATATTCTCTATGGTATAATTTACATCCCCATGACTGTTACATAACAAGTGTGCTTCTTAATCCAGTCAGCTTTTATGCCCACCCACCCAAGGCCCTCACACCTGCCAACGGTCAAAACGTTCCAAAAGAAAAACTTCTGACTTCAAAAGTACTCAGTCTAAAGCAGAGTGACCTCCACAGTCCAATTATCTTGTTCCAGAGCCGTCACTGCACAGAGTTCCTGGGGATGGTGAAGATGGTGTAGGGGGACCCAATACATGCGCATAACTGATATTTCTTCTCCCAGCAGGACCCTCTCCTCCAGGTTTATGGGCCTGATACTAAGAGTACTCTCCTAAATTTCAAAATCCCCCATCAGTTCTATCCTGTACTGAGGAGGGGTGGGGGATGAAAGAACAAGCAAAGAAATGAAAGGGAAGAAAAGAGCAGCCCTTCCTTTTGTTACAGATATCACGGACATTTGTTGGGAAGCTCTCTCTCCCACCATTTTGGGAATGAACAAAGCTCAGTTGGTATCTGAGTCACAGGTGACCCCTGAGGAAGATGAGCTGCAGCTGCTGTCCTCACAGTCTTCATCTTCATCCCCGCTGCTGGAGTCTGAGGAGCTACTGCTTTCTGCCTTTTCCCCATCTTCCTTATTTTCCTTTGGTCTCTGTGATACATAAGAACAGCCCCCTCTAGTCCTTGCTGACCCTGTCTCTGGAGTCTGCAGCCCCTGCTCCTGTGCAAGCCTTTCTTGCAGAGCCCTGGCTGATGGACAGCATTTCTTTCCTCATGATCTTGGAGTCTGGGCCTCCAGTCATGTTCATGTTCTTACGCTTAGCATAGGATCTCTCTCTGTAAGCAGCATATTCTTCAGGGGACAGACTGCTGAGCCAGTGGTCCAGGTCCACCTTGTACTGTTTCTGCAGCTCCTCTGCCTGCTTCTTGTAATGCTGCTTCTGGCTCAGCGGGACACGCTGCCAGCGTCTGCCAATCTCCACCATGCGCTCCCTCATGGGCAGGTTTTGCAGCTCCCTACTTGACCACATATCCTGGTGGAACTTGTGGTATTCATTCATTGGGGGCTTCTCGGGCTCTCCATGGAATTTTACCTTCTCAGAAAAATAGTTTTCTGGGGGAGATTTCACTGGTTCTACATTTTGCTGAAACTTCTTTTGGACTTTGGTTGAGCTCCTTTTAAGGACAACAGAAGTGTCGGAGTTCTTGTTTAGATCAGGGTGGTCCTTCCTAAACTGAGCCATTTTCTCCTCAAACTCCTCTTTCTCTTTTTGGAAATCTTGAATGTATTTCAGCTTCATTTGTTCTGGGAGTTCCTTGTATTTCTTAGACAGAACCTTGGTCAGCTCCTGGTTGTTCATCTCAGGGTGCATTTGAGAGTACTGGGACCTCTTCTCCGTGAAAAAGCGGAAGTAAGCAGTCAGGGGTCTCTTGGGCAAGTGGGGATGGTTCTTGAGCTTTTTCTTTTGGTAAAAAGTTTTTAAATGTTCCTTAGTGTCCTGAACTATTTCTGTCAAAGTACGAAACTTTCTTGTTTGATTGGAAATTTCTAACCACTTGAGCTTGCACATTTCTGCAGAGTAAGTTTTAAAAGCCACTTTTCCCCAGTCCACCTTTGACTGGGTCATTTTGAATGTGTGACTGTCATTGGGTGGGAGATTCTTCTCTACAAGGTGTAGTAACATCTCAATGTCTTCTTTGGGCCATTGGTCTTGGCCATTAGTCGATGCCATTTCTAGGACTTTGAGTCCCTTACAAAGTTATGCAGACACCACAGCAGAAGCTCAAATATCTTCACTCTTAGGACTTAGCAGTTGAGCTATTTAAGAAGTTTTGCAAAGTGTGGTTCCATATTTCTGAGGAGAAAGGGAAGAAATGAATGAGACAATCAGAACCCACTGAGATATGTCCTTTATGTAATTGACTTGCCTTAACAAAATAAATGAAAAATTGCCCACATATAAAGTGAAATTTTGTTTATCTATCATGTGCTAGACTGTCACTTTTCAAAATCATCTTGTCACCACTCATTCTACCCTGCTTTTGCCAAATCTCATCAGGGCCTCTCTTAAATACAATGACAACTGGCTACTCAGTGCTCAATGTAAGAAAAAAGCTCTGGGGAAGAAGATAAAAAATTTAAAAAGAAAGAGAAATGTTGGAAAAGGAAAGGCTTATTAATCGCTAGTGCCTTTAGTGTGACAACCTTCTAAGTACAATCAGATGCCTGTGCAGGAGGTATGGGCGGGAAATAACATGAAAGAAGCTAAGAAGACATGCACACCAGACTGATATATTTTATGAATGAATTTAAAACCTGCAGTAAATGATTAATTTTTGCATTATTTGTACTGGAAAGGAATACATACCTTGTACAGAATGATTTTGCTTGTCCCATCTGAAGTCAAGATTCATATAAAGATTATGGAATATCTACAGTTTTATTAGATTAACTGTTCTTCATTTTTAATCATCTGTCACTATTACCAATCCACAACCAGGTTTTCCAATTTAGTTTTAGGTTTCAAGCCTAAATAAGACACGACACAGAATCTAGAACTTTCCCTCTAGGTATCACAATTAGTACAGACGAGGAATATAAAATTTTAAAACAATATATTTTGCAAAACTAAACTTCAAAAGAAGAACATTAAAACTTTATAGCTCGAGTAAACTAAAGTATTCCGTCATTTGATTTTGTATTAGGCAAATTACATTTTCATAGGAAAGTTTTAAGCCAGACCATGGTTAAATGATCATTTCTACTTTTTAAGGAAAGGAGAACTAACTTGTCTACATGAAAGTGTGTGCTCACCTGATGATTGTGGAATTCTGCTCACTGATGCTTATGGGGTGAAGGATTCTGTGTCGTCTGGGCTCTCAGGACCAGAGAGGCAGTTGCCACCTTCTGAGCTGTGAACAGTCAAGCCATCCAGGAAGGCCTCCCAGCAGAATGAACCTGGCTTTTGAAGGGAGCTTATCAAGGGACCAGGGAAGCTGCGCCCCAATCACGTTTCCACAGTGTTGACTACCTGGAGGACAGACCATGACATCAGTGATTAGATTAATCCCTTCAGCAAAATCTCAGGAAACAAACTCTTTAACCCCCACCCCCATCCCTTGTTCTTGGTCCATCCTAGGCATTGACTTTTCCCGCCATGCTCCTGGCAAAATTTCATCAGAGTTTCTGGCCAATGTTGGTGAAAATATTTCCACACTCTACTTGCATTCCCACTCCCAAATTTGACTTTATTTCAAAGTGATATTTGAATATAAATCCTTCTCTTCAGGACTAATTTCAGTCTTTTCCTATGGTCTAGAACCTGAAATTCTCTCAGCAGCAGAATGGCTGTTTAAAGTGTTTCAATCCCAGTCAATTGCTCCCCTATCTTTAGAGGTGAAGGTGGCACTCTAGATAAAAGTGTGAGTGATTATGTTTAGTTCTGTGTTTAGAGACCTGAGATATGGATTAAACATGTGTGATTTGGTGCAAGAAATTTGGTGAAACTTAAGCTGGCAATCAGGATATTATGACTGAAATGATGACTTTGATTTTTAAAGTATGAGGCTTCGTCAGTTTTTCAAAAAATAGATTTTCACCCTCCATTTAAAAATTTTATTACTGAGTTTCCAACAAGTAACTTCTGATATGAATTGCCCAGCAATAACATATTATGAAGAAACTCTAAATGAGGAAAATGCTTTAACAGTTGGGTTATAATGCAGTATGTAAATATGAATTAATTTTGGATTGCTCAACTAATTCATGTAGAGACACTGCCAAAGTTTGTACAGAGAAATTTCTGGAGGTCTAAATTCCTCGTGTTTCTCAAAGGAAATAAGTTGCTTTGTGGGCTTTTTAAATAAATGTCTCTTTTTTAATACCATGCAATAGTTTTGGTAATGAGAATGAGGCACTGCAGGAAGGAAAAGCTGTTTTTTATAAAAATATACATCCAGATACATACGACATACCTTAGAATAATGACATACCCTGTGCAACCCACAAGGCTACACCCCCCTCCTCACATCCCCCAGCCCTACCCCTACCCTGTCACTGGGACACGCACCAACCAGCTCAGGGTCTACAATGCCCACGGTCAAAATGTCACCTGGTGCCCTGACAATTCCCCTGGTGTCCTTGGCAGCTAAAGCACAGGCAGGGCAGGGCCAAGGGCGAGGCCATGCCTCCCAGCCCTGGTTAGGCAGCCCTCACCTCGGAGCCACCACGTGTACACACAGGTCGTCAGTCCAGGGGGATGGAGGACAGCATGCAGCCCAGACCCCCTGTTCCTGCTCCACTCTTGGCATGACTGTGCCCCTGGCTTCTGGGACCACACCCCAATTGCCCACAGCACCCGGCCACTCGAGTTCCCAGAATGCATGCCCACAGGCCTTGTGTTTTGTCAGAGCTCTTCAGAATGTGCCTTCAATGCTGCAGGCCAAGAAGCCGGCTCTCCAGCTTTTCTTGAGCCGGAGTCCTGCCTGCTTCTCTTACCTCTTCACCTGCCCTAACTCATATACACATATATTCCCTGTTCACTAGAGTATGACATGAAAACTAACATAAATAGTTTTAATGAGATGTAAGCCAATCACATCTTTTATAAGTGGTTTATACACATGAGCAAACTGTACTCTGAAGCACCTAAGCTATCATTATTATACTATGAAATTGGTAAAGCATTAAGAAATAGTATTCTAACAAAGTTGAATGTACCAAGCGGGCACTGTCATATACTATTGGTATGGGTAAGGTAAGTGCAGGCAGTCCGGCTTCCTCACCCAGGTGTCTGGGTAGCTAAGGGGAGGAGTGTTCCCTTAGCCTTGAATGGACCTGATAACCAGTGTCTCATAGCCTTCTGACAGAGTCCAATAAACTGTTACCATGACATGGAGTGGGCTCGTAGGTGCAGAATTACATTACGTTTTATAATTTCTGTCATCGTGCCAGCTTTGTTCCCCTCAAGTACTTAAACTTTGAGGGGCTCCCTGCTGTGGGTTATTATGGGAGACACAGGGAAAAAGACGCATGCCATGTTGGGTGCCACTCTAGGGCACAAGGGCCAAGGACACGTGCCACACAGAGACATGCAGATAAACACGCAGCTTGCAGCGTGTGTGGCTTATTTCGTCAATAAAAGCAGGCCAGACATTCCAATGGCTGCATGAGTATTATTTTGTCTTTGTGAATTCCATGAACCAGCCTGACCTCGAAGAGTCTCAAAACCGTATGTTATAGATTAATGAAAGGTAGTTTGCAAATACGCTTTAAAATTCTTAAAAATACCTCTGTCTCTGTCCTAGGAATTCTAGTTCTAGAGGAGAAGCCTGAAAAACTTCCTAGACAACACTTAGCATACAAGGAATTTACACCAGCAATTTCTCTTCTCACTGCACACAATCACCTACAGTAGTCTCCCTCTTCTCTACCATGTTGTTTTCCTCAGTTTCAGTTACCTGAAATCAGCCAATGATTTCTTCAACCCCAATGTAATCGTCTGTTACTTTTACCATTCCACAACAAGGTTGTCCAATTAAGTTTCAGGTTTTAAGCCAAAATAAGAAACTACACAAAATCTAGAACTTTCCCTCTAGGTATCACAGTTTGTACAGACAAGGAACATAAAATGTTAAAACAATGCATTATGCAAAACTAAACATCAAAACAACAACATTAAAACTTTATAGCTAAAGAGGAAACTAAAGTAATGCAGTCATTTTAATTTAACTAGGCAAATTACATTTTCTTAGGGAAGTCTTAAGCCAGCCCATAGTTAAATTATCATTTCTATTTTTTAAGGAAAGAAGAACTGACTCATCTACATGAAAGTGTGTGCTCACCTGATGATTGTGGAATTGTGCTCATTGATGCTTATGGGGTCAAGGATTCTATATCGTCTGGGCTCTCAATACAAGAGAGGCAGTTGCCACCTCCTGAGCTGTGAACAGACAAGCCATCCAGGAAGGCCTCCCAGCAGGATGAACCTGGCTTTTGAAGGGAGCTTATCAAGGGACCATGGAAGCTCCGCCCCAATCACATTTCTGCAGTGTTGAAAATCTGGAGGACAGACCAGAACATCAGGGATTAGATTAATCCCTTCAGTGTTATCTCAGGAAACAATCTCTTTAACCCCACCCCAGTCCTTTGTTGTTGGTCCATCCTAGGCATTGATTTTTCACACCATACAGAGGGCCAAACTTCCTAGGAGTTTGTGGCCAATGTTGTTGAAAATGTCCCCACACTCTAATTCTATTCCAGCTCCCAAATATGACTATATATCAACGTGCTATTTGAATATAAGTCCTTCCTTAAGTACTAATTTTGGTCTTTTCCTGTGGTCTAGAACCTGAAATTCTCTCAGCTGCAGGATGGCTATTTAAACTGTTTCAATCCCTGTAAACCTCTCCCCAGTCTTTAGAGGATTAGGTGGCATTCGAGATAAAATTGTGAGTGACTATGTTTAGTTCTGCATTCAGAGAGTTAAGGAAGATATGCTCTAAAACTCATGTGATTTGGTGCAAGCAATTTGGTGAAAGCCAAGATGGCGATCAGAATATTATGACCGACATGATGATTTTGTTTTTTTTTTTATAGTATCAGGCTTCATCAATTTTTTAAAAAATAGATTTTCACCCTCCATTTACAAATTTTATTACTGAGTTTCCAACAAGTAACTTCTGATATGAATTGTCCAGCGATAGCATATTATGAAGAAACTCTAAATGAGGAAAATGCTTTAACAGTTGGGTTATAATGCAGTATGTAAATATGAATTAATTTTGGATTTTTCAACTGGTTCATATACAGAGACCCAACCAAAGTTTGTACAGAGAAATTTCTGAAATTCTAAACTCCTCGTGTTTCTCAATGGAAATAAGTTGCTGTGTGGGCTTTTTAAATAAATATCTCTTTTTAATACCATGTAATAGTTTTGGTAATTTTTTAGAATTACATTACGTTTTATAATTTCTGTCATCATGCCAGGTTTGTTCACCTCAAGTACTTAAACTTTGAGAAGCCCCCTGCTGTGGGTGATAATGGGAGAGACAGGCAAAAAGACATATGCCACGATGAGTGCCACATACTGTTCTGATAGAATCCAACACTGTCTCTTCTGTCCTTGGGGAGACATGGATCATGCTGAGTATCTACGTCGAGTCCCTTCGGGCTTTTTTAGCTATTTAGTAGCCATCTTGGATATCAGATTCACTGTCATAATATTGAAGTGTTTGTGTTGAAGCTACCCTCATGTTACCCTTAATAATGATCCCTCAGTAGAGAAGTAGTTTAGACTTTATCATAAGTATCTCAGTTTAGAGGAAAGCTAGTATATAGAGGGGTTGTTTCTAGTGAAGATTTCAGGATTTCTCCGGGTGTCTTGCAATGTATTTATCACAGAATTGATGAGAGTACTACTGTAGGTAACATATGAGGAATAAACGTTTTCTTCAAAAAAAACTGAATATTTGGAATTTCAGGACAACCTTCTTTCTTTTCATTGGAGCATGTAGGGAAGTAAATTATTCTCTCTCCACAAATAACAAATTATCTCCAAGTCGTAACTTCCTTTGCCTGTGATGAATCTGACATTACTGGGACATTAGGTTTTATTATTTTTAAATTAATTTTGCACCTGAAGTTCAGATCATCTAAGATTTGGTGTTGATCCAATATGTAGTGAATGACTAGTGACCTTAGATGAGAATGGCAATACAGATTTGAGACAGCCAGGAACTGGAAGTAGACCTTGTAGAGAGAAAAGCCAAGATTGCAGTCAAGCTGCCACAGGTGAGGGATGCCAGCAGCCAGCAGATGGGGAAGCAAGAAAGGATCCTCCACCAGAGCATTTGGGGGGAACGTGCTCTGCCCTTCCTTCGTATCAGACTTCTAGCCTCTAGAACTATGGGAGATACATTTCTGTTGTTTACAGCTACCTGGTGTGTGGCAATTTGTTATCTCATCATTGGAAAAAAAAATAAAGATAATGAACTCAATGAGAGCAGCCAGCTCTTAATTTTCTTTACCTCCTGTGTCTTTAGTTACTGCCCTTTGCACTCACACACATGCAGCAAGATTGAGAAACTCTGCCTCTAGAAATAGAAGAAAATAGTCACTGATATTTAGAAATGTCTAAGTGCATTACTATTTGGAGTCTAGATATGCAGGTGAGTAGAAATAACAAAAATATGATGGAATATACTTGTAATAGAAGATTTTGTCTCCAGTACAAGGATTTATGTTACTTCAATAACAAACATTAAAAACCAGGGTACTGGTGTTTGATCCTTTTCCTGTTCTCACCACCCACCAGAAATGACTACCTGTGAAACCACTACTCAAAAAGTACTGGGACATGATGGATTAGTACTTCAACACCTTTTTTGTTTGTGTTCTGTGATCCTCTATTCAGAGGTTATGGGAAAATACTTTCAGCCTGTCTTCTTCTGAAATACTTAATAATATGATTGGGCTCAAAACTCACATTTCTATAATTCATGAACAGATTCCAATCACATCTTTTATAAGTGGATGATACAAAACCATGGAATCTGCCCTGACTGGTGCGGCTCAGTGTACTGGGCATCGTGCTGCAGACAAAAGGGTCACCAGTTCAATTTATTTTTTCAAATAATAAAACTAAATTGTAAAATTTTCAAAGTATTTAAATTTCATTTATGTTTATTCCAAAAAACATATTTCAACAAATCAATATTTATAGTTAAACAAATAATTTAGATTTAATTTATATTCAATCCAATATATATTCAAATGCCCACATAAACTCTAGATGAAATAAACCATTAAATTTGAATCGTAAAATCAGAAGAAAATGAGGGTGTGGTTTGATAATTCTAGATGTCCTTCTAAACATAAAAATTGGAAAAATCACCAAGTGAGCATACACAAATGAAAAACAGCATACTGGGAAAAATATTTGCAATGAGTACAAAAAACTCTTACTATAACTAAGTTAAAGGCCCTTTGAAACACTAACCTCAATATTAATAATTAATTTCCACTGCCCTCTCCTAAGTGTGTGTGTGTATGTGTGTGTGTGTGTGTGTGTGTGTGTGTGTGTGTTCAAGTTAGAGGGAAAAAAGTAGAAGGAATAAAGATATAAAGCCAAGCCAGAAAGAAGTATAGGAGAATTAGTGAAAATACATAGGGTTAAGACTTCTATTCTTCTTGAAATTCAGCCACAACCTTAAGATAGAAGTAAATCTATTATCAGGAGAAGCCAGGCTTAGGTGATCACAAGCCGAAATGTGGAGTCAAGAGGATTAGTAAACAAGAATAATTTAGGAGGCTTTGAGGATCAGGTTACAGAAAGGGTTCAAATGGGTAATGTATTGACCCAGAATTGACCTCTATAGAAGTAGAAGCTTCTCAGTCTGATCCATTTCATCAAAAATGTTTTGATTATTTCTTGATCTTCATAGTTATAAGACATTGAGACAATAATTCAGGGAAGTTCATTAGTCCACTCCAAACTTTTGATCTATGGATTCATTGCGCTCTGAGATTTGGTAAGTTTTGCTAAGTCACTACAACTAATTTATGCTTCAGAACAGTGATCCAATGATCTACAATGATTGTACAATTTCATTACATGTAACTCAGTCCCCAGAGATGGTGCTATTATTGAGAAGTAAGTTTATCTTCAAAGTCATTCAAACTCTTTTTGTATTATTAAATGCTTTTAACTTTAAAAAGCTTCACAGACAACCCTGACTGGTGTGGCTCAGTGGATTGAGTGCCAGCCTGAGTCCCAAAGGGTCACTGGTTTGATTCTCAGCCAGGGCACATGCCTGGGTGAGGGGCAACTTCCCCAGTGGGAGGCACACAAGAAGCAAGCACATATTTGTGTTTCTCTTGCTCTCTCTGTCCCTTCCCCTCTCTCTAAATAGAAATCAATAAAAAAATAGTCACAAACAGAAAAAAGGCAATTCCTCAAAATAAAGCCTATATATACCAAGTACTTATAAACCATGTCAACCTAAAGGACAATTTTCTAGCAGAACTCACAGTTTTTTAAATTTATATAAGAAAATATTTGTTTTGAATTGCCTTATTGGAACTGGAAAGCATTATGTTGAGTGAAATAGGCCAGGTGTTGAAAGACAATACCATATGATCTCACCTTTAACAGGAAGCTAAACAACAAAACAAACAAGCAAGCAGAAAGAAAACAAGACGCTGAAATAGAGAACAAGGGGACAGTGACCAGAGGGGAGAAGGAAGGTAATTTAAGGGGAAAAAGGGGGAGGGATTTGGAGGAACAAATAGGAAGGACACAGGGACGAGACCTAAAGGGGAAGGAAATGGGAGGGAGGTGGGGACACGAAGTGGAGGGGGCTGGGATGGGAGAAAAGACAAAAAAACTGTACTTGAAAAATAACTAAATAAAATTAAAAAATAAAAATAAAAAAGGAAAATTCTCTACTATTAAAAAAGATATATTCAAATAATTCAGGTGATGGGTAGAGGATATTCAGGTCAGTGGAACTACTCTGTGGAATTCTTTTATGGTGGTTACATTCCATTATAAATTGTCTAGACCAATAGAATGTACATTACCAAGAGTGAAGGATGGGTTTGTCTATTGGACTCTGGGTGATAAAGATGTGTCATTGCAGTTTCATTAATTGCAATAAATATAGCACAAGGAAGGGGGATGTTGATAATGGGGGGAGGCTATGAGTATGTGGGGACAAGGGCCATGTCTCTGTATCTTCCCCACAATTTTGCTCTGAACCTAAAACTGCTCTAAAAAGTAATCTATTTGACAAACAAAAATCCATGCCAAAGACCTATTGTAGTTTTGTATTTTAGGTTTATAATGAAGGATTAAGGGAAGGCATACATCAAGGTCCACAATGGGGGCATAAAAATGTAAGATCAAATAATGGCATCTGATAAAATTAAACCAGTTTAATTATTTACCACTGGCAAGAATGTGCTATTGTTTCTTTAAAAAGATTAAGTGATTATGTAAATCTAATCAAATGACTTAAACTCTGATTTACACCCCCTATAATGTAATCCTCTGGTTAAGAGTGTGGTTCTAAATGTTAAGAAAAGTGCCTAGTCTTTAGAAATTCTAACAAAGGATTAAATAATGAAATTCAGTCTCCATATTTTCCAGAAAATAAAGGCCCTCAATGGTGGTTATTATGATACCAAGTTACATCCACCAGTGAATACTGTTTTGTAAAGTAAGCAGCCTGGTTAACTTTGACAAATTTTCCTCTCAAACAACTATCATAAGACCATTCATAATGGCCATCTGTTGGAATTTAAAAGAAGGTGGGTTCCAACCCACCCAGTCTCCCTAAGACTACTTGAAATTGTTCTGTCAGCTAAGGATTTGGGAAAAAGGTATTTTCCTGGGTGGTTTATCTAGTTTTGTTTGGCGTAACTGGGAGTCACATGCAGGTACCAAGCTTTTGAAATGGAGCAGTCTGAACTGATCTGTGTTTAACGGTAAAACACCTGTGGAATATAAAAAACTTAGTAAAAAAAGGAATGTATAACACCTCATTAATATTTAAAATAGTAATATGTTCAGGTAATAATGTCTTAGATGTCCTGGTTAAATATATTCTTAAATTTTATTTTAAATATTTTTAATTCCTTTTTATTATGAGGCCAGCAGAAAAATTTTAAAAGCATGCGGGGCTCAGAGTATGTTTCTGGAAAAGAACTTACTATTTAAATATTTTAATGAACAAAGGATTGAGTTGTATTTCATGAAATCTTGTGATTAAATCAAGCATGTCTCCCAAATTGTGCCTTATCTTCCTTCTTACATAGTAAGTTTCCTGGAGGAGAGGGCTCAGTTACCTTGTTTTTGTTCACCCCAAACATCGGAATCTGCTGAGGTGAAACCAAGTGTTTCATTTGAATTAAATGATTGTATTGAATCAATTGGGAACACAGGTCATGGAATGCCACCCTCTATATATTTTTAAAATCTTTAGTTTCTAGGCATAGCTTTAAAAACATTCTATTTCAATCTTACTGATTCACAGTTTATAGTTAAAAGAAAATCTGTGACAAAAAGAGAGAAAAGATTATGTTCTCATCATGGAAACACAAAGAAGTCACCCTTAGTTTAGAACAGATTACTGCATTTATTTCCTTTTTTGAGGTGTAATTTGTTATATGGTGCTGTATCTCATTGTAACTTGTCGTGACGCTTTCAAACTAGGAAAGGAAGCTAGATCTTGAAGGATCTAAATAACACAAATAAACTCAATCTGATCATTTAAAAGAGGCAGAATGCAAGGAACTGGTTAGACTGCTAAAGAAAGAGCTGCAGAAAGGCAATGGAAATAATTCAATGCCCATTTATTGTTTTTAAATACTTATAAGCAAAGAAGAAACAAGTAAGCAAATAAGGAATGAAATAAGAATATCTGCTACCACCACTTATATTGAGCACTATGATGATGTCCTATTCCATGCAAATAGACAAGAAAATGAAATACATCTTATAACAGTTTTCAAGAAATAAATATATTATAATTTGCATTATTAACATTACATGACTGTGTAATTGGAAAATTTCCTGAAATCTATCATTAGTGTAGTTAGGAAGAAATTTAACCAAGTGTATTTCTTGTGCATTTCTTTTTTTTTTTTTTTGGTTCTCTTTTTCCCCTTTCTTCCCCTAAGTAACCAAATGTATTTCTATAATAAAAATCTAAAAGTTTCATACAGCTTACCATAAAACATGTACATTTTATTAGGGCATCAGCCCCCAGTGTTGCTTTCTATACTTTGTAAACCTAGTCAGCCACTCTATCTCTCTCCACATAATCTGGTCAGCCACGTCACCTCTTTCTGATAATGTTGGCCAACGTCAGAAAGTGGGTGTGGCCTTAGGTGTGTGGAATCCCTTAAAAGGCAGGTTTACTTCAGAGGACACTTCTTCTCTAGGGTAGACCGACACAATCTGTAGCTGCCAGGAGAGCGGAGGGACTTCCTACTGACCCTGATATCGACAGAATTTCCAGAGGTGAGACCACTCATAGAGACTCTCGTGAGTATAGAATTTAGGGTAAATATCTCCATGTCTACTTTCTCTTATACAAATGCTTTTGATTTACATGTTGGAGTGATTGGGTCTCCTCCAAGCAAACAAGTAGCTCCCCTAATCATCTAAAATGATCGAAATAGATTGAATGATTCCTAGTCTATATTTGTGCTTCTGGACCACTCAGCTTGTTTAAGTCAATTAGTGATAATTGAGATAATTGTTTTCTTTTTTAAATTTTTAAAAATTTATTATTTTATTGTTCAAGTGCAGTTTTCTGCCTTTTCCCCTCACCCCTCCCGACTGCACCAGCCTTCCTCACCTTTCTCCCCTGTTTCCTCCCCCACCCCTTGTCATTTTCCATATGTCCTTTATAATTGTTCCTGTAAACCCTTCACCCTTTTCCCTCATTATACCCTCCCCATTCCCCTCGGGTCACTCTCAACCTGTTCTCAATTTCGATATCTTTGTATATGCTTTGCTTGACGTGTTCGTTTTGTTGATCAAGTTCCTGTTCATGGTGTTTTTCTTTCACTGCCTGGCTTATTTCACTTAGCATAATGCTCTCCAGTTCCATCCATGCTGTCACAAAGGGTAGAAGCTCCTTTCTTTCTGTTGTGTAGAATTCCATTGTGTAAATGTACCGTAGTTTTGGGATCAATTCATTTACTGATGGGCACCTAGGTTGCTTCCACCTCTTGGCTATTGTAAATTGTGCTGCTATGAATATTGGGGTTCATAGGTTCTTTTGGATTGGTGTTTCAGGGTTCTTAGTATATAATTGTAGAAGTGAAATTGCCTGATCAAAAAAGGCAGATCCAGTTTTAGTTTTCTAGAAATTTTTATAAATGTTTCCATAGCGGCTGCACCAGTCTGCAATTCCACTAACAGTGCAGTAGGTTTCACTTTTCTCCACATCCTCTCCAACACTTGTTGTTTGTCGCTTTGTTTATTATGATGGCCATTCTGACTTGTGTGAAGTGGTATCTCAGTGTGCTTTTAATTTACAACTCTCTGATGGCTAGTGATACTGAACATCTTCTCATGTGTCTCTGGACCCTCGTTATGTCCTCCCTGGAGAAGTTTCTGTTCAAGTCCTTTGCCCTTTTTTAAATTGCATTTCTTGTCTTCTTAGTGGGGAGTCATTTGAGTTCTTTGTATATTTTGAAGATGAAACACTTGTCTGAGGTATCATTGGCCAATATGTTTTTTCATACAGTTGGTTCCCTTTTCATTTTAATGCTGTTTTCTCTAGCTGGGCAGTAGCTTTTAATTTTGATGAGATCCCATTTGTTTACTCTTTCCTTTATGTCCCTTGCTCTGGGGGACAGATCAGTGAAAATACTGCTGCATGGAATGTCTGAGATTTTTCTGCCTATAGGACTGTAATGGTGTCGCAACTTATATTTAAATCTTTTATCTGCCTTGAGTTTATTTCTGAGTATGGTGTAAATTGGCAGTTGAGTTTCATATTTTTGCATATAGATGTCCAACACCATTTGTTGAAGAGGCTATTTTTGCTGCATTTTATGCTGCCTCCCCCTTTGTCAAATATTAATTGACCAAAGAGGCTTGGGTTTATTTCTGGGTGCTCTATTCTGTTCCATTGGTCCATGTACCTTTTTTTTATGCCAGTATCAGGCTGTTTTGATTACAGTGGCCTTGTAATACATTTTGATATGAGGTATTTTGATCCTTCTGCTTTGCTCTTCTTTCTCAAAATTGCAGCTGCTATTCAGGGTCATATATAGTTCCATATAAATTTTTGAAGTGTTTGTTGTATATGTGTGAAATATGCCATTGGTACTTTAATAAATATTGCATTGAATCTGTAAATTGATTTGGATAGTATGGACATTTTGATGTTGTTAATTCTTCCAATCCATGAACATAGTATATGTTTCCATTTGTATGTATCTTCCTTAATTTCTTTCTTCAGTGTTGTATAGTTTTCTGAGTACAGTCCTTTTACTTTCTTGGTTAGATTTATCCATAGGAATTTTATTTTTCTTTTTGCCATAATAAATGGGAATTTTTCCCTGATGTCCATTTCTAATGTTTCATTGTTGATATACAAAAATCTCTTGATTTCTGGATATTGACTTTTTATCTTGCTGTTTTACTAAATTTATTTATTAGGTCAAGCAGTTTCTTTTGCAGAGTCTATAAGATTTTCTGTTTACACTGTCACATTATCTGCATACAATGACAGTTTTGTTTTCCTCTTTTCCAATTTGGATATCTTTTATTTCTTGTTTTTGTCTGATTGATGTGGCTAGGACTTCCAATGTTATGCTGAATAGAAGTGGTGTAAGGGGACAAACTCGCTTTGTTACTGATCTTACTGAGAGAGTTTTTAGGTTTTGCCCATCGAGTATGATGTTGGCTGTAAGTCTCTCACAATTGGCTTTTATTGTATTGAGGAATGCTACCTCTCTTCCCAGAAAGATGCTGAGGACTCTCTTGTCTCATTGTTTCACTTGTATCAGGAAAACACTCAACCTGTCTATATTTACTGGGACTAGGTTTGTACAGGAAGTAAGTTAATGGGTAAATCAGGTTCCTATTTAACAGGTAGAATAGAGCTCAAGTAGGCAAGACTTTCTCCAAAAACTTTTCTTTCCTCATCTGGGTAAAATGACTTTCTCTTTCTTATTTTAACTTTCAGAAACATGGATTCAGATACCTCATCAGCCTTTCAGAATAATCTCACTTGCTCCATCTGTATGAACTACTTCCTAGACCCTGTCACCATAGACTGTGGGCACAGCTTTTGCCGTCTCTGCCTGTACCTCAGCTGGGAGGAGGCCCAAAATCCAAAGCGCTGCCCTGAGTGCAGAGGAGTCTCAGAGAAGCCAGATTTCAAAACCAACATTGCACTAAAGAGCCTGGCTTCCATTGCCAGAGAGGCCAGAGCTAACTACATCAAGAGCCCTGAGGAGCAGATCTGTGTGGCACACAAAGAAGCAAAGGAGCTCTTCTGCAAGGATGAGAAGGACCTGCTCTGTGCAGTCTGCTCTGAATCCCCAGAGCATGCGGCTCACAGCCACAGTCCAATACAGTGGTCTGCTGAGGAGTACAGGGTAGGTGCAATGTGATAGGTATAAGCTCCAAAATGAGAGAGGAAGATGAAAATGATGATAAGGAAGGGGAAGACAATGGACATAGTGGAGATGGTACTGTTTCTATGTAAATTCCAAATTACAAGTGTAACTGGGCAATGCTATTAACCAACTTGGGCACTATAATCAAAGTAGTGTTGAGCCTTTACTGAGGTACATTGCTTTCAAAGTACTGTCTAAGTATGTAGAATTGGTGCAGTTGTGGGGAGGGTGGCCAGCACCAGGAACACTGGCTTCTGATGCAAATTGTACCTGCTTATATCAGGATATGTGAAAATCTGGTTGCCAATTTCTTAATAAATGAATGTTACCTGCAGGGTCCCCCCAAACTCTTTCTTGTATGTTTCTGTCACCTCTGATATTCCAAACATTTGAATCAAATTAAATGAATGTGGAGAAAACCAGACCTCTCCATTTTAATTCATGGTGACTTTTCCCAGGAACTGCCTTTAACCATAAATAAGGGAATAACATTTACAGTATCATCTTTTTGTCACTAAATCTTATGGTTATTTTGAAGGAGGAACTTCAAAAGAGAATGAACTCTTTATGGAACTTGACTCAAGAAATGAAAAACAATCTGACGGAAGAAGCTAAGAAAACCAAGTCATTAAAGGTACAAATAAATATGTTCTGTTTATTTTTATATTTTTATGCAGGTTGAAAAAGGCTGGCTTAGATTTTTAGCCAAATTCAAGTTACTAGTTACAGTATAATGGTTTCGGCCTATGAAAAGGCAGTCGGTTTTAGTAATATATCAGTAAATACATATGTACCAGCCAAAAAATACAAAGTCAGCCAACAGAAGCTACTGGAAGGAATATGAACACAGTTAAGTTTTGGACAAGCAGAGGGCTTGCAATTGTCCATATATAGCTGAACTGTCCCAGAATTTCATCATTCTTTCTTATGTGCAAGGCATTGTCTTCAGCACCCATAAATACCAACTTTCAAGGATGTTCACATCTTTTATATAAAATGGTATAAATTAATGCATACAGTTGGCCATCTGCATTCATGGGTTTCTAATTTTAGATCAAAAATATCATCTTTGATATGGAATGGGCTGAATCCATGGATTGGAGACTCACAGATACAGACAGTCAGCTGTGTATTTATTGAAATAAAATCAGAGTATTAGTGGGCCCTCATAGTTCAAATCTATGTTCAACGGTCAACTGTGTATGCTGTGAGCAGGGTTGATAGGTATTCCTGGTTCAATTTTCAAGCTTTGGTAAATCTTTCTCAAACTGGGTGAAAGACAACAACATATTAAGTTTGACTCCAAAGGACAGGAGAAAAATAAAGCAGTACATAGAGTAAAGAGTAGAGAATTTTACAAATAATTATAATATGGCATATACTTCAATATTGTTAAATATGTAGAAAAGCACACAAAAGAACAAGAGAGAAATAAGGTAACAGGGAGGAGATAATTAGTAGAGTAAGAACCTTCAAGTAGCATCAGAGAGAGAGAGCCTGGGGCCCTTTGGAGGGATTAATTTAACAGGGAAAAAAGACTGGGATCAAAAGGTCAGGATAGACAGAAGGACTAGCACATACCCAAGGCACTTGGAGGCATGAGGCAGAAAGTTCATCAAGTCCTTTTTTGATGAGTCTGAGGGAATATTTCAAGTTTGAAGTTTTCTACTGAGAGTGGAGACAGGTAATGTCTTTGTTCCACTATCTGTGCAGGACTACATGGCCAGTAGGAGGGTGATGATCAAAGCTGAATATCAGAAGATGCATCTGTTTCTCTGTGAGGAGGAGCGACTCCATCTGAACACCATGGAGAGAGAAGCAAAGGAGATCTTCCAACAACTCAAGGAGAGTGAACTCAGGATGACCCAGCAGAAAGAAAGCCTGAAAGGAATGTTGAGAGAGCTGACTGACATGTGCCACAAGCCTAACCTGGAGCTGCTCCAGGTGAGAAGGGAGGGTCGATCCTCAGAGACAGGAATCCTCTTCTGGGCAATGTCAGCCTAACATTGAAATGTTGCCTGCATATAGGATACCATTACCCTCAGCTAAGCATTAATGCTCCTTGGCTCCCATGATCAAGCCAGTCCAGTCAGTCACTTATTTACTCATATCCTTTTAATAATGATTTAAGTATAATCCAAAGTAATATCTACTCAGAGAGTGTCCAAAATCAGTCAGTGTCTGACCAGGGAACATTAACTTTGCTGTGGTAATTCTCTATTTATGTTCCCATAATCCACTGTCACTCTCTGTTATCCACACAAAAGCAACCTGCTAAAGACATTGAGGTTTTGCCCTTTTCGTAGGCGAGATTTATGGAATGTGGTAATCAATTTCAATGCTCTCTTTGTTGTTCATATGGTTCACTGTTTTGCTCTAATTGTTATTGTAAGTGGTTGGATCTTTTCTTGGGAATAAGATGGGGCAATGAGTGAGACTGGAAAATTAGAACTTGTTGCATCCTCTCACTTTTCTGCCTGAACTCCTTCCACCCTCAGTGCACCCTGAGGAAACTCAGCGTGTTTTAGTGTAAGTTCTGTTATTAAGATACCCTCTGGCCCTGCCTGGTGTACCACAGTGGCTTGAGTGTAGGCCTGCCAACAAAGGGTTGCCAGTTCGATTCCCAGTCAGGGCATATGCCTGGGGTTTGAGCCAGATCCCCAGTAGCTGGTGCTCAAGAGCCAACAACACATTGATGTTTTTCTCCCTCTCTTTCTCCTTCCGTGCCCCTCTCTCTCTTAAAAAAAAAAAGCTTCTGATTGTTCCTTAAAACAGAATAGGAAAAAATACTTTACTGAAAGAAACTCTGAAAACTATTAAAACATACTAGAAAAGGCTTAAGAGCCAGAACTCATATGTTTATCTTCTCTTTTTGTTTGTCTTGCAGGATTTGGGAAATATATTGGAAAGGTGAGTTTATACTGATGATTTGTAAAAAATCATTGTCTTCTTCATGAAGTGGGTGTACAATTTTCAAGGTAGAAACCTTGTCCGCTGTGGCCATTTTCCGTTTTGTTTAAAAAACTAACAAAGTCCTGAAGCACTCTTGTCTGAGAAGATTCTTCCTTATGAGTCTGAATTTCTACACAGGTAAATGCCATCTCACCTTCTGGGCTTGGTTCTAGTCACTCACCGCCATCCTGTCCAGACATCTCAGTAAAAGTCTCTGAATGTATTTTGGTAAGGTAGTAGGGAGATGGAAGGTGAAAAGGACAGGAAGAGGGAGCTTTCCTATGAGTAGGATAGGAGAGGGGGGCCTTGCTTTTGTTCCCAAGAGTAGCAATAACTCAGCCTGTTCCATCACTGCATGTCCCTCCTTGTAGGTAAGCACTTCAGGGGGGAGTGACCTCCTGGTGCCCTCAGGAAGTCCTACCTTCAGCAGCAGGACTTTGAGGGTAGAGATTTTTACTTGCTTGGCAAAAAAAAAAAAAACAAAAACAAAAAAACCAAAGATGTCTGGCTCTGTAGATACTTCCCTTTTGGACACTGAGTGTTTCATTGGCAACCACCATGTTTTGCTGTGTATAATGCTCTTCCATGTATAGTGCATACCCATGTTTTTGGCCCAGATGTTCAGAAAAAAAATCTTTCGCTTTAATTTTTTAAAACCCTTTTTATTTATTTATACTTAGAAACAAAACAGATGATCATTTTCCAGGGTATTATATTGCATATAGCTATTTTCAGGCTATTTTTGTTGCTTTCTAAAGTTACACTTCTAATATATGAGCATAAATAAAATAATTTAAAACATTTATATAGATATAGAATTAGTACTATTCATGTACAATGAGCATCTTTATTTTTCCCTCAGTGGTTTGGGAAAAATACAGTACTTGCAGACTCGAGTCGCACAGGCTTTTCCTGAATTTTCTGCTCTCTGTAAGATACACAGGAGTCTTGCATTCTCTGAGGTAGAGTAGAGGGAGGAAATGATTCTCAATTTTAGAAATGAAATGATATCTGTAAAAAAGAGTGAAGTTGAAATTTGATATAATTTCAATTTATTTTAAAAAGTAACATTTATTAATGCCCAAGGTGTGAAATACAATGTATTCCCAATTAACTCAGAATGGGAGGATTCTGGTGAAATATCTTGGATAACAAGCTGTGATTTTTGTAATGATTGTGTGATTAACCTTTGGCCCTAAATCCCTCCACTGTCATTCTTTACAGAACTGAACCAGTGCAGATGCAAAAGCCTCAGCCAGTGAATCCAGAGCTCACTTTATGGCACGTCACTGGAATCCCAGATATGCTAAACACCTTCAGAGGTAAGAGTCAGCCCTTTGGCATCAGGCCTCCATTTCTTCTGTGGCTCTTCAGACTGAGTCTTCTGTTTTAATTATTTAAATTTTTTCTGACATGAAGGTAGTTTGTGACTTTCCAAAACTGTTATCCTCCTCCTTTATAGTCACATTACAATGACCGAGGCTGAACTTTGCAATTTATAGAATATTAAAAATATGAGGCAAGATACCTTTTTAAATTACATTTGATGTAGACCTTGAAGAAGACTAGAAGACTAGGAAAAGAGGAATGAGATTGGTCATGTGGTTATGAGGAAATAGAATATTTAGTTCTCAAACTAACAATCAATATTATACTTGATTCAGTCTCAATCATTCTTGAAAGTTTCAATATGGCATTGATGGTTTTTAATCTGTTGTATATTGCAAGTGTATTTATTATTCATTGCACAAAAATATTTGTGCAATTATTCATAAGATTGGCGAGTGAAAAAAATAACTGAACTTGTCATAAGCACAATAATTTTAATGCTGTTAGATCAATTTCAAAACCACTGGCAGGAGAAGGATCTGTGAGCATGGCCCCACCACACAAGGTCCCTCCTAGACAGCAGGTCTAGTCCCCGAGGGCTGAAATCAGGATCAGACTGAATGTGAGGTCTAAACAGATCATGTAAAGCCAGAACATTCCCTTCAGGCACTTCTAATTTATCCATGATGCAAATTTCTGTCCAATATTTTGATTCTTAGATATGTAACAGGTGTAACTTACATTCCAATAATTACCCTCAAATAGCCAATTGCTATGTATTCGTTAAACATATCAAGGACAATTATCACAAGAAGAGATTTCTAAAGTGACAAAAGAGGTTTAGGTGTGACCTGAAACAAACTATCTGGGGATTGAGATTAAATCACTGCTTTACACAGTTTGTAATATATGCAGAGGGTTTTTGGTTTGCTGTGTTATTTTCTGTATAATTTAAAGGATATCTGTGCCGTAGAGGTAGGGATAACTTTTGCTCTTGGTAGAGGAGCCAGTCTCACCTCCCTTTACCATCTTTATTTGGTATTTCCTTAGAGGGGGGCGAATGAAGAGACTGTCTCTCAAGGCATGGAAATTCGTTTCATTGACCTGATTTTTTGCCTCTTTTGCAGTGGACAATGTTCTGAGTGCAGAAACCATCAGTCGCAGTATAAGCCTTCATAATGGTGTTAGTGTGATGTTTGGAGGTGATCATGAAGGCACATCCAGAGAGCCCCAGAGAGTGCACAGTTTTGCAGCATGGGGAACTCATACCTTCACCTCTGGTAGACATTACTGGGAGGTGGATATGCTGAAGCACTCGAGGTGGATTCTGGGAGTCTGTAAAGATTCCCTGTTGAGTGATACTGATATTATTGCTGATTATGAAGAAGCTTCTCTTCTATTTTCTTGGAAAGTGAATGATCATTATTATCTCTCCACTAACTGCCCATCCTTCACTCAGTATTCGAAAAGGCCTCTGGGTAAGATTGGAGTGTTTTTGGATTATGACAATGCAACAGTGAGCTTCTATGATGCTGCAAACAGTTCCCTCATATGTAGTTTAGTTTCTTTTTCCTTTTCTTCCCCTCTGAAGCCTTTCCTATGCTTTGATTCTCCATGAGATGTTAAGCTTTGGCCACTTATTTCATACAGTTTCACATCTAAGGAAACTATTTTTATGAAATGTCTTGTGAGGCAGCAGGTTGATACCTGAGTGCCTCGGAGCATATTGTAACTTCAGGACACATAATTATTGTATGTTTCTAACATGGCATAACCACATTGAATGTATAAATGTGTTTATTAATTTTTTAATAAAATGTTTACAATAGAGAGCTTCCTAGAATATAGTCAAAGGCTCGATGGCATTTTTTAAACTGACAGCTGTATTATGAGAAGTTATGTAGCATGTCACCCACCACATCTCAGCTAATATGATCATTTTTAAAGGATGTCATCTCTGACCCTACAGACCACTGCAGTTCCTCTTAATCCAAACTCTCTGAGCACACTATACCATGTCCTCATAATAGTCAGCAAACTTTCATCAAATTGGTAGATGCTTATTACCACTAGACTGAAAATTGTAAGAGTAGGATGTGTTAGTTACTATTTCCACTACCCACTGCTGTAGTCATGATACAGGGTGCAGCCAAGAGGGGGGCCCCCAATAGAGATTTGGAATGGGGTCCAGAAATCAAGGTGTCTAGGAACTATTAAAAAATATATGAGATATCCTGACCCCTTCTCACCCAATAGGTGTGAGTTGGGGAAAGGGACACATGGAGCAGGAACATGCAGAGCTGTTTTGTACAGCCACAGCTTTGCAGCCAATCCATGGCATGGTCGTTTAACATACCTATAACCTTTAACTGGTTGCATAGATATGTGAAGTAGCTGTGGCCATGCTCTGTGCCAGGAAGATGAAAAGGGACTCCCCCCACAAGATGTAACTTGGGGGCATGTCCCCCAGGTTATGACGCCTGCGTGAGAGCTTGGAGAAGATTGTCTCCATGACATGGAGCCACACCCTCCCAGAGTCATGATGGCAGCCCAGTAAACTTGGAATAATACAGAAATACTGGCAGGTATCCCTGAGTGTAGGAGGAGTTGGAAATGGAGACAGAGAAGAAGAATGTCATGGGGATTTATGCAGACACAGCAGCCATTGAGGGGGAATCACCATGCGGCTGTGGCAGAGAACCCTCACTCGGCTTTGGCAGAGTGGCGGCCTGCCCCGCCCCCTGCTCCCCTCTGCTTTGCTTAAAAGAACCATGTGATTTTGGCCAGAGTGGGCACCCATGCAGCTTTGGTAGTGAGGACCATTCAGCTTTAGTGTACTCCCTTTTGTCATGTGGCCTGGGAAGCAGGAGAGACTTTGCCTGGAAGAAAATGGGTACCAAGAACTCTTGCCAGTAGGCCATGAGAAAATGTCATGTGGCTTTGCATTAATTTGAGACCCTGTCTGGATGGTGACAAAGCTGGTGGTGCCGGCAGCCTGAATCATGAACGTTTGCCTCTTTTTCTGAGATATGGTACCCGAGTTAGGGCAGGGGGAGAAGGAATCACCCTGGGCAGCTGTGGGTATCCAAAAGGACTTTGATATGCTAATGAGGACATTAGATCACTACTCTAAGTCTGTATAGCATTATATACACATTTTCTTTTTCTTTGTTTCTTTTCTTTTCTTTTTTTTTTTTTTTTACAAATCTCTGGCATTGAGAGACATCTTTCCTATGGCCACAGATAATCGAACCTAAAGGGGAGTCCTTTTGGTCATGGTATATGTACCCCCTGGGCCCTGTGTGTGTATGTGTTCTGTAACACTTAGAACATAAATCACAATAAATATAAGGTGAACCTGCAATTTAGTGAAGGAGAAGAACAATAAAAATAAAAACCAAACAACACTGTGTGATGGTGAAAGAGAGAGTGAGCAGGCAGCTTGTGTCTGCGTTTGATCTTCTGTCTCCCATTCCAGCACTCACGGCCTTGAAGAGGATACTAAATGAATTAACAATGATGCATGACCACCATGACTGGAACACACATGTGCACACACACCTGGTCTCTGTGCTTAGAGAGTCTCTAGAGTGGCTGCCTCCCACATAGAAATAGCACTTCCTCACACCAGTGGGAAATCAATGGAGTTTAAACTCAACTTGCATAATTTTATCAGTTTTTTATATCAGCCTTTAAATCCTGAAACTTTTAAGCAAAATTCCTTTCAAGTAAGGTAATTCTCTTCTCCATTTATTTATTTATCCACCAATTTGCTAAGCAGCCTTGATGTCCTAGCCATCACGTTAGCTGCTAAGAATGCAGCTGTAAATAGACACACTTTCTCCCTTTATCTGTTATCATTTATTCTGTTGAAAAAGAAAAGGACCAGCTTATCTAGGTTCTCTAAAATGAAGGCTTATCCTGCTTCTGAGCATCTGTGGAAACTGTCTCATCAACTCCGTTTTTCCCTAGAAGGTGAGTGGACCAGTAGGACTAACTACACAAAGAGGAAGAAGGAGGAGGAAGGTGCAGACTGGCACAGCATGACAGACTAACCGTATATGTCCAAAATATGCAAAATTTGCATCCCTGCATTTTGGCCATGAATAGTAACTGTACAGTGCTATATATTTTGATGACTCCAGCATGCTCACAAAACATAAAAAATCATAGCATATATTCAAGATAAAAGGCCGTCACATGTGATTTTAATGTCAAGAAAATAAAACTAACAGAATTTTGCATTTTGTACTATCTTTATCTTGATAAACAGCAAAAGAAGGTTACATTAAAGTAGAAAAAGCATAAAAAAATATAAAGTATCACTGATAGGCTTCAGCTAAGAAGGGCTTCCTCAGAGTAGATGTCCCAGGGTCAGGGCCAGTTCCCTGACTTAGCCCTGCTTGTGTGTAGCCAGTGTGTAAATGAAAGACCTAAAAAGAACATTGAACCTGTCCTCTAGACACCTCTGAAGTGGGGAAGGTGTAATGAGGGAATGCTTTATGAAAGAACACTTCACAACATCCACAAAACTTATACCCCCACTGTCCACATTAAGAAACACACCAACTCTGCCCAGAGGTCTCTCTATGTACTGACAAGTCAGTGGGGCAGAGGTCCAGACCGTGTGGCGATTTTCCTCCTTCACACTTTAAAAGAGAAATGCATCCGGAGAGTCAATCAGCGTGCCATTCTCCCTCAGCTGGGTCTCTGTACAGACCCCTACAGCCCAGGCCCAAGACTTGTCCATGTGCAGTTCCCAGTAATGTTTGCCAGAGGTGAAGACCTGCACTCAACATACAGCAAAATAGTTTGATGTTCCAGGAGCCAGAGACACATATAGATGACCATGCATAAACTTCAGACTTCTCAGACTGCAAACACCCGGATAATTGCAATTGGTTATTTCACTAGTGAAAGAAATGTCCGCTGTGAAGAAAAAATATTCCCGTCAAAATCAGTGTTAAAAATAAAATTGTCTATGAGAAAAAGCATCTCTCTCCCTAGAGTCTCACTGGGAAGAGAACATTCCAACATTATTAGAAGGGCAGTTCTGAATAGAAAATATTGGATTCAAGTGATGCTAACAATATCTCCTGAAGACACAAATATCTAATTATAATAGAAAAAAATCTTCCTAAAAATCAGAGATGATAAAGGAGAAGGTCATGTCTACTTCTGACTGGTTACTTTTTATGACACCTGAAAAGCTGGACAGCTGGGGAATGCCACCAAGTCCATAGCAATAAAACTTATCTCTATCACTCCTTCTTGGAGGACAAAAATAATTTTATGCTAAATAAAGGGAGATTACTTTTCCAGGATATGATAATATTCCAGTTGATAATATTTCAGTTAGTTAAGTGAGTTGTCACTAAAGAAGGAACCTAAAAGCCTTCTTAGAAGTGATTTCGTACTGTCTGCCTCTGATAACTGACTGGTTCCACCTGAGAATTTCCTCTTCCTCTTCCTCTTCCTGACATATGACCCTCCAGGTTCAGGTTTACCATGGACCTCTATGCATGGCCTTGCCAACCACCAATTTCCTTTATTGTTATTATTCATAAAATCTACATTTCTGCATTTAGGTTTTTTTACACTTATGATTATTTCTGATCACAGCCATTGTAATCAGAAATCCACACTTCGTAAGTCCAATTACTAAAACTATTTAAAACCTAAGTCACCGCTGTTGCTTTAAATTGGAATATCTTGAACTGCCATCTAGTTTTCTATGCCTCAGTGAACAACTGACATTTTATGTGATGATATCTCTAGGACTCAAGAAGCCCTTTTTTGGTTCATGTCTTTTTTCTCATTATATAAGTAACTTATCATATTTACAAGTAATTGATAAGGACTGAGTCACATCTATCATTACAGTAATTTTGATTTTATCTTTTACCACATTATAGTGACTCCATGACTAACTAGGACTATACATGCCACTCAGCAGGTTGTTCTCCTCTGCAAGAAAGAGGAAACAATCATCCACAAAAAAAAAAAATCAGAATTGAACACTTTCAGGTGGTGCCACCAATGGGGCAACACTCACCTTGGGAGCTTTTGAGCCTGTCCATCAGTCTAGTAATGGGCAGTGCAGGGAGTTTGGGCCACAGAGGCTGAGGCATGTGCAGCTGCACCTGCTCACTCCTGTAAAGAGGAAGATGCAATTAATCTTTTGGTGCCATCATCATTCAACTGAATGTTCTTCATCACAATCCTTTCGTGGGTTAGGGTTGTACTATTCTTAGGGAATCTCTCTTATTTTTCTTCTTCACCTGCTTCCACCCCCATTTCTCAGAGGTACTTGCCACACTTACTTAATTCTGGGTAAATCTAGTTTTGCTCTTTTATTTCTTGTTGATTGTGAAATAAAAAACCATAATTGACCAGTCTTATAGAAAGGTTTGCAATGAGCCTGACAAAACATAGCTCCCTCAGCCACAGATGTGAAAAAATACTCACTTCTGATCAAGAACATAAGGAAAAAATATACTGCAAAACACATGCAAACAGATGAGCACAGAACAAGTGAAAATACTCTGAGAAATTATATCTTCACTTTGTTCAAAGTAGCCGAATCTTTTTCATGGCCCTCATGAATCCCAGTTAGCATTGAAGAACAAACTCACCTTCTCAGTTCGTCTCCTAACTCATGTCAAGAAAGGAAAGAGAAACTTAGGCTTCTTCAGAAGTAGGATATTCTGCCGAACCAGTCTGAGTTTTGGGAGGATTGGACAAGTACTAATACTACCACTTGCAAACTGTCTTGAAAATTTATTCTCCTTTTCCTCCCTAGAGATAATCTTGACCATATCTTGTCAGAATCTGAATTCTTTTGTAAATGATTTTTAAATTAGTTTTTGATTTATGTATCATTGGTATATTATTATATATTGCTTTTATTAATTTAGGGTGTACAGTATTAACGATTCAACATTTTTATTCCTTACAATGTCATCACAACATTAAGTCTGGTAATCCTCTGTCACCGTGTTTACTTAATTAAAACAATATTATTGACTATATTCTCCTTCTCTTTTTACCCATTCCCCTGGACCCCTACTTTTGGTAACCATCTCTTCTGTTTTTATGTTCTTGAAAAATCCAGAACACTGAGTGTGAAAAGAGGGAACTGTCTGTTCATTGCTGTTACTCTCAGCTCTGTGCCCAGGAGTCTCTCCTAAGGCTTGTCCTGAGAGAGTAATATGCCCCAAATTAATGGCAAATGAAACCAATAACATTACATGAGAAGCAGGAAATATATGGAAGCTTTCACAAAATGTTTCTACATTATCCACTTGCAGACCAGAATTGGCATAATCAATAAAATAAAAAACATATAAAAAAAAAGACCTTGAAAAAGTTTTTCTATTCTGGTGTTTACTGGAGGAAGAAACTAAAGTAGATTTTGAGAAGGAAAATATTCCTCATGGAAGTTCCATAATCACAATTCCATAAGGTTTGTTTGTGCACGGTCAGGTCAACTAATAATAAAATTATATTAGTCCCAAGTGGGAGCTGCTCTCCACCATAGATGCAGGAGATGAAATATATCTTTGGTATCAAATACATAATGGAAGTGTATTTCCATCAATGGTGTGAGCTTCTAATAATATAAAATATTCCCAGGCAAACACTCCATTCTTACCTTAAGCAACTCTACATCTGGTTTCAGAAACATGTTCACGAGCTCGTCATACATTGCTCTTAGATTGATCTTCTTTTCAGCCATTTCAGCCTCAAGTTTCTCAAGTTGCTCAAACATCTTTGAGCCTTCCTTAATAAGACTTTCTCAATATTGTTTTTTCTCCCTCATGGAGAACCAGTTGCAATGCCTCAGAAATATACGTCTGCAGAGAAATGGATTTCCTAGGTCATATACTCGGGCCGACCTTACCCACCTCCACTGAAACAGCAGCTGCTGTACTGATTCATGCTCTCTACCAATAAGCTTCACGTGTCCTAAGTTTAGATCCCCCACTTGTCAGAAACCATTCATTCATTCCTCTTTCCTTCATTTATTTTCCATTCTTTTAAAGTATACCAAAAGCCAATTATGTGCTTCCCTCAAACTACCTCCACCCACTAAATGAACTCCTGAAAGAACTGGAAGAAAGCCTCTCTTTGATCATGTCTTTCACACTTAGCCTCTCAACTCTGAAAGACTGCATGCAAGCCATTAAAATTCAGTGTCAATTAATCAATTGTTACATGCATTATTCTGACTTCTGTGTTAGTAAATTTGTCTCTATGTTATACTCTCCCTATTCTTAGAAGTATTATTGCATTTTACTCCCAGGATTAGGATCCATCAAAAAAGATCTTCCTGAAATTCTCACTACCTTCCCTCAAACTGAGGTCCATCCTCCCAGCCCTTTTCTCTGCCCTCTTTTTCCCTGTGCATTGCTCTTGTCCTCCATCTAAAGCCACAGGCTCCCTATGGTTTTAAAGAACACTGATTCTTACTCCATTGACTATTCCCTCACCAAAGTTCTTCATTCACTATCTCACTCTCCAATCTCAGTTTTTTCTTTACTTCTTTCACTATGCCTCCTTTATTTTTAAAATATTACACTTTCTTTTACTGGAAACACTATCATTCTCTAGCTCCTGTAATTCTCAACACCACAAATACACATCTTAAACTGCTGTTCACAGTTCCTTTTCCCCTCCTGACTGTGTCAGCCTGATTCAGAGGGAAATACAGTCTCACACTTACCATCCAAAAGACAGATATTCTGCCATCTTTACTGAGAGTTCTTTGAATTTCTTGAATCTTTTTTCATAAAGAAAAAGCTTCTCACAGTGGCTAAAGTGCAAGATTCTGGGGAGCTTGGGGGTGTACAATTCAGCAAGTTCTGCAAGAGCAGCACCACAGCTGCTGCTCTCATGTTCAGTGAGGCCTGTGGTGGGCAGGGCCAGACTCTTCACTGGCTGCCCTGTCTCAGACCTAGGGCCAGTGACCGCTTCTTGTCTCCGCTACTCTATTCTGTGGAGTTCTCTTTACCTTCTACTAGACAGCCCCTCCTTGTTTCATGCTTTTTTTTTATCAGTCATTCTTTGTATGGGCATTCCCTATTTATGTTTCTCTCCCTGGACTAGATCTTGAGTCATAAATGTCATAATCATGCAAGGGAAAGTGCTCTATGTCGGTGAAATCTGGTGAACTAGAGCCACAACAAGCATGGAGCAACCTTCAAATTTAGTGAAAAACTCAAGTCCTAGAATAATGCATATGGTATAGTCTTACTTATAAAAAGTTCAAAAATACATAAGGCCAAAAACACACAGGGGATCTAGCCAGGTGGTAAAATTATAAATAACAGGACAGGGCAACATAAAATTCAAGACTGTGAGAATCTCTGGCAGAAAAGGAAGGCACACTGGTGAACAGTACTTGAGGGAACCAAGGAATTGGTAATGTTCCATTTCTTCATTTGGTTATAGGGTTTGGGGAGGTCTACACATGCTGTTTTATTTATTATTTTTCACTGTACATATTGTCTAACTAGTGTGATAAGAGAGTAGTCTCTCAGACTCAGTGGCCACTCAGCACTTGTGGCCTCTGGTTTAGAGCAACCCTGTGAATTGTTCCTTGGGCTCTTGTACAAACTGACGTGCCCTGTGTGTGCATTGACAGGCGTAAGTTTAGAAGTGTTGAATTAGACTTGATTCCCTGACACCCCACACAAGACTTTTTAACATATTAGGCTGTTCTCCTTAATCTTAACACACAATTGAGCTTTCAGAATGACCTTCTGCAATTATCGAAAAGAGTCATTTGTGAGGATGTGCAGACCTGCCTAGTCTCCAAGGCGGTCCCCCATCCCATCCATCCAAGTTCTTAGCAGACTTTATGTTGTGTCCTTTGACTGGGAGGTGGGACAGAGGTTGTGAAAGTTGACCAAGTGCCTCTAATTACTCAGGACAGATGTCATGGATGTACCCTAATGATACAGAAGATCATATTCCTGATTTTGTGCTCCCTTTAAAAAAGAATCTGCCTTTCCAGATATTTCAATGGAAAACCAACCATACTTCACATCTATTTTCTATCCGTGAAGCAATGATGTGTCCTATGAGCAAACCCTTCATCTCCAAGGAAAAAGGCAGGGCAAGGGATATGCCATGAGACACGCAATGGGAGGAAGCAGGGTTGAAGTACCAAGTTTCCACAGAAGGGGACCAATTCAGGATAAGTCAGGGAACCCAGCCCCATCTCCTGGTGGAAGTCACCTGGCTGCCCTGTCCCTGTGGAACCCAAGAGAAGGAGCAGCTCCCTGGACTCAGGGGAAGTGACTCCTGGCTGGAAGGAGTGGGGAAGCCCTGGGCTGCAGCAGTTGGGGTACCTTCCAGCCTGGCTCTCAGGGATGACACTTCATTGGAGATCTGGCCACAGACTGCCACACTGGACAACTTCATGGCCAAGACCACCTCTCCCCACTGCCCCATTAGCTCAAATGCAGTCAGTTCAAATCCCCTAGAAAGATACTGTGGGGTGGGCTCCAGGTGCCTGAAGAGCAGGACAGAGAACAAGGCTTTCCTGTACCCCTCCCCCATGTGTCCCACCTCAACACACCCATTGCTGCCTACAACACAGGCTGCGGTGCCTGTCTCTGCTCTAGAAAGAACTAATGCGCCTGCCTGCGACTGTCCTTTCTGTACACCCGGGCACTACCCCTGAGCATCCCAACCACTCTCAGCAGCCCTCCTGTTCAACGCCCTGCTTGGTTTCTGCAGGTTCCCAGCCTTCCTGGCTGACAGGTCCGTGGAGGTCAAGTGCTCTCTCCTAATTCTACTTCAGTCCAAATTATGTTTCCCCAGTGGAACTGTTACGTTTTGATCCTAAATTTTCAGAGATAGCACTGTCTCTAAAACACCTCCCCAACCTGCAGGCTTACCTCCTTCTGAAGTCATCCCCACAGGCTGAGGCGCTGACCACTGCTGCCCAGGAGCCTCCGCAATGAGAAAATCCAAGTCCAGGGTCCAGAGAGTGACCTGCTCCAACAGATGCTCAGCATCCAGTGGAAGGAGGAGTTTGAATTGAAACAGCAGAACCTGGGGCTCTAGACATTCTGCAGTGGGGCAGGGGCGGAGGGCAGGTGGCATGGGGGGTGGGAGTGGAGAGATATTCCATGGCAGTCTCTGCAGGCAGGCGAGAATCAGAAGTTCCTTTCAAATTGAAGTGGTAACACAGTTGGTGTGTGCTTCTTTAGGCAATTTATACATTGTTTTGTTTCAATGCACAACACGAAGGCTTTACTTGATGTTCCTTTTATTTCAGGTCTTGATCCTTCAACCTAATTTCGGGTCACTCAACCTGATTCTTATCTGACTCTTGACTTACTTCAACACAGGCTACACTTCCGGAACAAAAGTCAAGCACATGTCCTGAAAAAATAATGAGTACTTAGGGCCACACACAGGCCAGTGTTTGAAAAGAGAGTTGATTCCGTGCATCCAGCCCATTTGGTAGCAGTGTGTAGTCTGTTTAGGACCCAGTTCTGAGGCCCCTGTGCCGTCCAGTGTGGGCAGCTTTGCACATTGCAGCCTGCCAGCTTCACCAACAGTCTCCTTTGCTGCCTCTGTCAGGGGAGGCTCTGTAGCCTATGTGGACAGGACCAGAAATCACTAGGTTTTTTTTTTCTTGGAGTAATAAGTTGTACAACGTTTAATTTTTTACCTTTTCAATGATCTTTATCTAATATTCTAAATAAGCAAGAGCTTTTACATAATTTACATGCAAATTGTCCAAGATGGGAAATGCAGTGATGAGTCTTTCTCCTGCCTCTTTCCCCAGCGGCACAGTCCTCTTCCCACGGGAGGCCCGTGTCAGTGGTTCCTTGAAATCTTTCCAGGAGGCCGGATTTGGCAAAGAATGACACCCAACTGAATTTGAATTTCAGATACACAGTGAATTAGGTTTTAGGATAATTGTTTCCCTGCAATATCTGGGAATACCTTTACCATAAATTTGTTCACTGTTTTTTAAAATTTAACTGGCATCTTGTACTTTATCTGGGAACTCTACAAAACAAGTAACTTAGTAGGTTACTATTAGCTACTCCCCCCAAAAGAAAGATCACTTGGATTAAAGGGACTCGAGCGTGCATATTGGCTCCACCACAAAACACAACTGCACACACACATGAAACAAGCATGCTCTTCGGAGGATAAGGAATTTGTGAGAGCCGTCACAAGCATGAACATGTAGGTTCAGTGGCGGTAAGGACAGAAGTAAGGGATGGGAAGACAGAAAATCTTATGTCTCCATGTGTTAACAAGGCTTAATACCCTGATAGTACAAGGATCTCGACTTTTTCTTCAAAGATTTGATTTATTTCCTTTTAGAGAGAGGGGAAGGATGGGAGAAAGAGAAGGAGAGAAGCAACAATGTGCAAAAGATACATCAATCAATTACCCCTCAAATGTGTCCAACTCGGGACTCAGCCCACAACCCAGGCAGGTGCCCTGACCTATTGACCCAGCAACCTTTTGGTTCCCAGGACAACTCCCAAACAACTGAACCACACCAGTCAGTGCACCTCATGGATCTTTAGGTATTCCTGATTTGTCTGCATTTGTTCATATTTGGAGACTTGTCAACTAGGTTTTTTTGTTCGAAGTACGTGAACAAAGAGTGTTTCCCACCTGAATGGCAGTGTTTTGAGTGGTGTGTAAGACCTGTGTGTAAAAGAAGCAGGACAAGGTGATAGTGGAAGTTGCTCTACTAGGATGCCCACCCTCACTGTGAACTTCTGGCTGTTACCTCCATCTGAACACCACTTCCACTGTCGCTTTTCTCACTTAGTCCCTAGTTATTTAATGACAAACTCTGCAATAATTTCCTGTCAATAAAAGTTTTACATTGTAAGAAATGTGCTGCATTTCTAGCAATTTCCGTTGGCCCATGGATCTCCTACTACTGTTTTGTATAAATCTTATCTGTATATCAATGGCACTACTTTTTTAATTTCTGGAATGATGCTTTGAGTCAGAGTTGGAACAAGATTCCAGCAAGATTATAGGTAATCATGAAATTAACATTTCTTGTTGTAATTCAGTGAAGGAGAAATATGGAAGATGGATGAAATAAAGGGATAAGAGGAGCTAAGTGCTGTGGTCTCAAGTTTGTGTGGGCCCCAAACTTTATGTATTGAACTGCAATGCCCAATGGGATGTCCTGAGGAGGTGGGGTCTTTGAGACGGGCTTGAGTCATGAGAGAGGAACCCTCAGAAATGGGATTAGTACCTTACATGAACTTCAGAGAGGTCCCCTGCCCTTTGTGCCAAGTGAGGATACAAGAAAGCTGCCACCTGGAACACAGCCATCAGCCAAACATGTGTGCACCCTGATCTTCCAGCCTCTAGAACTGTGTGAGGGTAATTTCTGTTGCCCATCAGTCTATGATATTTTTCTGTAGCAGCCCCAATGGAATCCACCTAACAGTTTCTATAAATTTAAAGTAAGTTTATAAGCTTATTGTTTATAAAGTAAGCTTATAAACAATAAGCTTACTCTTTACTTTATTGTACCTAATTGCAATTTGATTTCCAGTTTATAAATGTATACCTGGAGAAATAGATAAGCAAAGACATATTTAAACCCATGTCATTGTAATAGCAAATTCAGAATTTTAATGTATGGTTCTTCAATTCCAGTATATGTGCTCTGTGGACCCAATGATGCTTCCTCTTACTGATTGCATTGCCTGGTCAGTCTTCTGTGTGAGACCATGAGTGCAGTGACATGAGAAACTATAACTTTCATCTCTGTATCCCATGCAGTGAGACATGGCTTAGAAAACACTGGTGCTGAATGAATCAGAAATGCATGCTTTAAATTCACAAGCAGAGCCGTGATGGACTCTGTGTTTCTCCATCTAGCCTGGCTAATAAATCTTTCTACCACCTAGTGGCAAAAAAACACTTCTGGGATCTGCTGATCTGAAGTAAAACAAACCATATCTAAAACTTAGTTTTGCAAATAGAATGTCGAGGAGCAAGCATGTGACACAATCTGCTAAAGAGTATTCCAAATAATGTAACATGTCAGTGACTTGGACTCTGGTCCGAAGTGTCCACAGCATTATGGAAAAGGTGAGATACATTAACATAGACTACTGAGTCCTGTGGAGAAAAAGGGACGGCATGGCTTCTCTCTGCAGTGGAGAGTTCCTTGGAGCACCTCAGCCACTCTCTCAGGAGGAGAGCTCTCCAACTCTTGCCTTGACAGGCTTTTATGGGCTTTTTAATAGCATACATCAAAGAAGGTTCTCATTCATTATACTTAGGTTTGCTTTAGGTAATTACTTTTTACAGATAGCAATGGAAGGGATGTTACAGATTACTTCTTACAGATTAACAAGGAAAAATGCTGCAAATTCAAGGAAACAATAAGAGTAACAGGTCTGGTTATACTGCAGTCCTCAGGAGAACTAGCACAGACTTCAGGACGTTATTTTAAAGATATGCAGCACGCATTTTCTGACTGAACTTAGAGTGAGGGAGTTTCAGCAAGAGCAAGTGACAAAGCAGCCTAGGTATAATGCAGGCCTAATTTCCCACAGGAGAACTTCTTCATGGGCATGGTCCTGCTTGTGAACTCATCCCCCACTGGTTTTCATATGGGTGCTGAGATCCATTTCCACATCTGGAGAAGTGGTTCCCAATATGTCAGTCCTGTAACTTCCAATCAATTTTTCTGTGAACCTAAAACTGCTTCAAAAAATAAATAAAAATCCTTTTTCTTCATTAATTGTCAAAGTCTTTATAATCATTGACTATTGAATTATAGTTTTTCTTTCACCCTTGTGTGTTTACATCTCACTGTGTTTATCAACTAGCAAAGCCTGAAGAAAATTTAAATAGTTAAGATAATTTAGAAAAATTCAACTAGAGCTTGGTAGGCCTTATGAAACTCCTGGGACTGATTTTTGTTTTTTAAACAAGTCTCACTTTTAAGAAAAAAAATCATTCATTTGAGAGACAGAGGATGTTTCCTATAGTCGCCTTGACCGGAGATGGAACACCCGACCTTAGATATGCGGGCAGTGCTAGAACCAACTGGGCTGCCCAGCCGGGGCCTCTCATTTACATTTAAGTTTGTGTAATGAGGGGGAGGATCATCTTCACCATGCTGTGGAGATGAGGACGGGAACATCACCGAATGCACAATGAGAAGGATTGGGACAGTTGGCAACTGGTGGGATCAAAGCCAAGACCATGCTGAAAAAAGGAGCCAGTTTGAGATTTGGGGTGAATTCTGGTTTTGACACCTGGAGAAGGGTGTTCCAGAGGAAAATGGTTTTTGAAATGTCAGTGAGGTCACTACTTTGTGATATGAGTTCCTGTGGATATGGGACTTCTTCGTGTTACAATGATAAATAACCTCATGGGGCATAGTTTGATCATGCCAGAAAAGCTTATAGACTAAACAGAATTTGCAGATCCCCATGACAGGGAAAGTGGCAGGAGACACTGAGAGGCCATGTGAAGGAAGCAGAACTTTCTGGTCCTTGAGAAGGAGTGTCTGATGAATGAGAGCCCTTCAGTAAGTGTGGTGAATGTATGAAGCAAATCACTGCACAATGTCCTTTTCCCTGTTGAACTTGCCAGCTCCTGGAGACTCAGTTCAAGCATCAGGGCACAAGGGATGCCCGCCCTTCCTCTGGTCTTTGGGACACATGCACACTGTGCCACCCGGGTGATGTGTGACACTTGCCATTGGATTTCTCTTCGGTTTTACACAAAATTAAAAAGACTGAATGCTGGTCTAGCCCAGTCTAGGTGTCTGCAATGGCTCTGGGAGAGATTTTCCTCTCTGGTTCTTTTACCCTAAATATATTTGACCTCTCTAGGAAGATAGAGGTGGGAAACCTTCAGCTTCATTGTAATAATTAACATGTCATATTTCTGACAACCTGTTGCCCCCACTCAGTTACTATTACTGTGGGGAAGTCAATTGAAATCTAGCTTATGAGAAAGAGAAAGAAGGGGGCACAGGGGCTTGGGTGGAGGTGGGCAAATGGGGGCAGGAAAATGGTGTCATATGTAAGAGTATCACTAAGAAAAATAAAGTTAAATAAAAAAGAATTAGCAAATGTAATAAACATATCCAGAAACTCTGTATATGGTGCATTCCCAGCATAGGCAAGGCTGGAAAATGTGCCTACAGTCTATTTGTCTTTTCAATATGGAATAAAATTGTGGGTTTATTATAGGAATATGATGAATTTTAATATTAAATGATAATCCAATTCCTTATACTAATATTCCTATGGAAAATTTCATTGATAGTTGGTAGAAGTCATTTGTTAAATAGTAATACATGTTATATAATAAAACAACACAAAAATTGTGGTACATATACACAATGGAATTCTATGCAGCAGAGAGAAAGAAGGAGCTACTACCTTTTGCAACAACATGGATGGAACTGGAAAGCATTATGCTGAGTGAAATAGGCCAGGTGTTGAAAGACAAATACCATATGATCTCACTTTAACAGGAAGCTAAACAACAAAACAAACAAGCAAGCAGAAAAAAAAAACCAAAGACACTGAAATAGAGAACAAGGGGACAGTGACCAGAGGGGAGAGGGAAGGGAAGTTAAGGGGAAAAACCGGGAGGGATTTGGAGGAACAAATAGGAAGGACACAGGGACAAGAACTAAGGGGGGTGGAAATGGGAGGGAGGTGGGGAGCAACGGGCGGGGAGGCTGGGATGGGAGAAATTGACAAAAAAATTGTACTTGAAAAATAACTAAATAAAATAAAAAAACAACAATACAAGTAAATGGGTATATTCCTAATCAGTTATACTTTATCTTAAATATATATCAATCAGCATAATTTTAATAGTAAATTCTTTAAACATTAGATTGAAAGTCAAATACAAGACAAATACATCTCACTATTATTACCTAACAAGGTTCTGGATATTAAAAGAACACTTAGAGAAAATATTAGACCTATAAAAATTGTTAATATTACCATTTTTATGAAAACTGGTTACCTACAAAAACAATAAAAATAATTCACTTATATATCTAGTTATCTAAATGCTCAAACTTTAATGATTTTCATGTGAAAATGATACAATTATTTATATAATGCTTATATGCATGAGAACAGAATATGGAAATAGCCAGCAATACACAGGAAAAAAACTAATGAGAGGGCAATAACCTTAAATAGATTCTCAGACATACCAGTGAACCAAATAGTCGAAGCAACGTGGCACTGGGAGGAGAGTTCACAGACAGACCAGGAGACGGGAACAGTGTCCATGTCTATGTCTACAGCTCAGTGTCTATGTATGTACCTATGTGCCCATGTGTCTGTCTCTCTATCCCTCCCCTCAATCCTGAATGATGAATGTGAGATTCACCTGCACCCGGAGCAACAGGGAGGAATTAAGGCTTCTCTACAGAGGCACTTATCAAATTAAAGAGTGGATCTAAAACAAAATATATACATATATATTTGAAGTTATAGAGATGTAAGTCTTACAGAGATGTAAGAGTTAAGTATATACATAAACAGTGCTTCCTGCATGAGCTGCCCACTCTCACATTTCAGAGAGGCCAACTTTTTCCTCACACCAGACAGTGCAAGAATCCAGAGGTACAGTTCTTGCAGGGGGTGTAGGAGCCACAAGCTCAAGGGGCCCCCTGACAACCTCTGGCAAACAAAAAATGAGAAAAGTAAATCTTTAGAAATACAATTTCTTAAAAAGTACAGTTCACATACATTATTACATTACCTTCGGGTATACACACCTATGATTAGACAGTACATCACTGAATGAGTGATCACCCCAGTAAATTTCACACCCTTCTGATAAAGGCACACAGTTATTAGACTATTATTGCCTATATTCTCTATGGTATAATTTACATCCCCATGACTGTTACATAACAAGTGTGCTTCTTAATCCAGTCAGCTTTTATGCCCACCCACCCAAGGCCCTCACACCTGCCAACTGTCAAAATGTTCCAAAAGAAAAACTCCTGACTTTGAAAATACTCAGTCTAAAGCAGAGTGACCGCCACAGCCCAATCATCTGTTTCCAGAGCCGTCACTGCACAGAGTTCCTGGGGATGGTGAAGATGGTG
Organism: Artibeus jamaicensis; assembly: GCF_021234435.1. NCBI lineage: Eukaryota > Metazoa > Chordata > Mammalia > Chiroptera > Phyllostomidae > Artibeus > Artibeus jamaicensis. Next base: position 16,259,394 of record NW_026521911.1, on the reverse strand, counting down.
TAGGGGGACCCAATACATGTGCATAACTGATATTTCTTCTCCCAGCAGGACCCTCTCCTCCAGGTTTATGGGCCTGATATTAAGAGTACTCTCCCAAATTTCATAGTCCCCAATGTGTTCTATCCTTTACTGAGGATGGGTAGGGGGATGAAGGAACAAGCAAAGAAATGAAAGGGAAAAGAAGAGCAGCCCTTCTTTTATTGCAGAAGTCATGGATTTTTGGGGTGAAGCTCTGTGTCCCAACATTTTGGGAATGAACAAAGCTCAGTTGGAGTCTGAGTCAGAGGTGGACCCTGAGAAAGATGAGCTGCAGCTGCTGTCCTCACAGTCTTCATCTTCATCCCCGCTGCTGGAGTCTGAGCAGCTACTGCTTTCTGCCTTTTCCCCATCTTCCTTATTTTCTTCTGATCTCTGGGAGACATGAGAACGGCCCCCTCAAGTCCTTGCTGACCCTCTCTCTGGAGCCTGCATCCCCTGCTCCTGTGCAAGCCTTCCTTGCAGAGCCCTGGCTCAGGGACAGAGCACTTCTTTCCTCATGATCTTGGGGTCCGGGCCTCCAGTCATGTTCATGTTCTTACGCTTAGCATAGGATCTCTCTCTGTAAGCAGCATATTCTTCAGGGGACAGACTGCTGAGCCAGTGGTCCAGGTCCACCTTGTACTGTTTCTGCAGCTCCTCTGCCTGCTTCTTGTAATGCTGCTTCTGGCTCAGCGGGACACGCTGCCAGCGTCTGCCAATCTCCACCATGCGCTCCCTCATGGGCAGGTCTTGCAGCTCCCTACTTGACCACAAATCCTGGTGGAACTTGTGGTATTCGTTCATTGGGGGCTTCTTGGGCTCTCCATGGAATTTTACCTTCTCAGAAAAATTGTTTACTGGGGGAGATTTCACTGGTTCTACATTTTCCTGAAACGTCTTTTGGACTTTGGTTGAGCTCCTCCTTTTAGGGACAACAGAAGTGTCAGAGTTCTGCATTAGATCAGGGTGGTCCTTCCTAAACTGAGCCATTTTCTCCTCAAACTCCTCTTTCTCTTTTTGGAAATCTTGAATGTATTTCAGCTTCATTTGTTCTGGGAGTTCCTTGTATTTCTTAGACAGAACCTTGGTCAGCTCCTGGTTGTTCATCTCAGGGTGCATTTGGGAGTACTGGGCCCTCTTCTCCGTGAAAAAGCGGAAGTAAGCAGTCAGGGGTCTCTTGGGCAAGTGGGGATGGTTCTTGAGCTTTTTCTTTTGGTAAAAAGTTTTTAAATGTTCCTTAGTGTCCTGAACTATTTCTGTCAAAGTACGAAACCTTCTTGTTTGACTGGAAATTTCTAACCACTTGAGCTTGCACATTTCTGCAGAATAATTTTTAAAAGCCACTTTTCCCCAGTCCACCTTTGACTGGGTCATTTTGAATGTGCGACTGTCATTGGGTGGGAGATTCTTCTCTACAAGGTGTAGTAACATCTCAATGTCTTCTTTGGGCCATTGGTCTTGGCCATTAGTCGATGCCATTTCTAGGACTTTGAGTCCCTTACAAAGTTATATAGACACCACAGCAGAAGCTCAAATATCTTCACTCTTAGGACTTAGCAGTTGAGCTATTTAAGAAGTTTTGCAAAGTGTGGTGCTATATATCTGAGGAGAAAGAGAAGAAATAAATGAGACAATCAGAACCCACTGAGATTTGTCCTTTATATAATTGACTTGCCTAAACAAAATAAATGAAAAATTGCTTACATATAAAGTGAAATTTTGTTTATCTATCATATACTAGACTGTCACTTTTCAAAATCATCTTGTCACCATTCATTCTACCCTTCTTTTGCCAAATCTCATCAGAGCCTCTCTTAAATACAATGACAACTTTCTACTCAGTGCTCAAGGTATGAAAAAATAAAAATCAACCTGTCTTTTGATCCAGCAATTCCACTGCTAGGATCATATCCTAAGAACCTCAAAACATCAATTTCAAAGAACATATGCACCACAATGTTCATAGCAGCACAATTTATAATTGCCAAGAACTGGAAGCAACCTAAATGCCCATCAGTAAATGTATGGATAAAAAAATTGTGGTACGTATACACAATGGAATTCTATGCAGCAGAGAGAAAGAAGGAATTACTACCCTTTGCGAAAACATGGATGGAACTGGAAATCATTATGCTGAGTGAAACAAGCCAGGGGTTGAAAGACAAATACCATATGATCTCACCTTTAAGAGGAAGCTAAAGAACAGGACAGACAAGCAAGCAAAATAAAAACAAATACACTGCAATAGAGAACAGGGGACAGTGAGCAGAGGGGAGAGGGGGAGGGAATTTAAAGGGAAAAATGGGAGGGATTTAGAGGAACATGTATAAAGAACACAGGGACAATATCTAAGGGGAGTAGAAATGGGAGGGAGGTAGGGTGCATGGGGGAGCGGTGGGCTGGAATGGGAGAAATAAACAGAAAACTGTACTTGAAAAATAAGTAAATAAAAATTAAAAAAAAAGAAAAGTGCTCTGGGGAAGAAGATCAAAAATTAAAAAGGAAAGAGAAATGTTGGGAAAAGAAAGGCTTATTAATCTCTAGTGCCTTTAGTGTCGCAACCTTCTAAGTACAATCAGATGCCTGTGCAGGAGTTATGGGCTGGAAATAACATGAAAGAAGCTAAGAAGACATGCACACCAGACTGATATATTTTATGAATGAATTTAAAACCTGCAGTAAATGATTAATTTTTACATTATTTGTAGTGGAAAGGAATATCTACAGAACCATTTTGCTTCTCCCATCTAAGGTCAATAACCATATAAAAATTATGGAATATCTACAGTTTTATTAGATTAGCTGTTCTTCATTATTAATCATCTGTCACTTACCAATCACAACCAGGTTTTCCAATTTAGTTTTAGGTCTCAAGCCGAGATAAGAAACTACACAAAATCTAGAACAATCCCTCTAGGTATCACAATTTGTACAGATGAGGAGGGGGGGCTTTTGCATAAAATGTTAAAACAATATATTATGCAAAACTAAATGTCAAAACAAGAACATTAAAACTTTATAGCTTAAGAATAAACTAAAGTAATGCTGTCATTTGAATTTAACTAGGCAAATTACATTTTCATAGGAAAGTCTTAAGCCAGCCCATAGTTAAATTATCATTTCTATTTTTTAAGGAAAGAAGGACTAAGTCATCTACATGAAAGTGTGTGCTCACCTGATGATTGTGGAATTCTGCTCACTGATGCTCATGGGGTCAAGGATTCTATGTCGTCCGGGCTCTCAATACAAGAGAGGCAGTTGCCACCTTCTGAGCTGTGAACAGTCAAGCCATCCAGGAAGGCCTCCCAGCAGAATGAACCTGGCTTTTGAAGGGAGCTTATCAAGGGACCATGGAAGCTCCGCCCCAATCAGGTTTCCACAGTGTTGAAACCCTGGAGGACAGACCATGACATCAGTGATTAGATTAATGCCTTCAGCGAAGTCTCAGGAAACAAACTCTTTAAACCCCACCCCCATCACTTGTTGTTGGTCCAACCCAGGCATTGACTTTTCACACCATGCACCTGGCAAAATGTCATTGGAGTTTGTGGCCAATATTGGTGAAAATATCCCCACACTCTACTTCCATTCCCACTCCCACATTTGACTTTATTTCAGTGTGGTATTTGAATATAAATCCTTCTCTTAAGGACTAATTTCAGTCTTTTCCTATGGATTAGATCCTAAAAGTCTCTCAGCAGCAGAAAGGCTATTTAAACTGTTTCAATCCCGGTCAATTTCTCCCCTATCTTTAGAGGAGAAGGTAGCACTCTAGATAAAAGTGTGACTATGTTTAGTTCTGTGTTTAGAGAGCTGAGATATGGACGAAAACACGTGTGATTTGGTGCAAGCAATTTGGTGAAATCCAAGCTGGCAATCAGGATATCATGACTGAAATGATGATTTTGTTTTTTTACAGTATCAGGCTTCATCGATTTTTCGAAAAATCTATTCTCCCCCTCCATTTAAGAATTTTATTACTGAATTTCCAACAAGTAATTTGGAAAGATTTTATTACTGAGTTTCTTATGTGAATTGCCCAATGATAACATATTATCAAGACACTCTATATGAATAAAAAGTTTTAACACTTGGTTTATAATGCAGTATGAAAATATGAATTAATTTTGGATTTTTCAACTGATTCATATACATAGACACTGCCAAAGTTTGTCAGAGAAATTTCTGGAGGAGTAAACTCCTCCTGTTTCTCAATGGGAATATTTTGCTGGTGTGGGCTGTTTAAATAAACGTCTCTTTTTCAATACCATGCAATAGTTTTGGTAATGAGAATGAGGCACTACAAGAAGGAAAATCTGTTTTTATAAAAATATACTGCCAAATACATACCACATACCTTAAAATAACTCACATAGACTTTTTCCTGTGCAACCCACAAGGCTAAAGCCCCATCCTCACATTCCCTAGCCCTACCCCTTCCCTGTCACTGGGACCCCACCAAACAGCTCAGGGTTTACAATGCCCACAGTCAAAACGTCACCTGGTTCCCTGACAATTCCCCTGGTGTCCTTGGCAGGTAAAGCACAGGCAGGGCAGGGCCAAGGGCGAGGCCTGGCCTCCCAAGCCTAGTTAGGCAGCCCTTACCCCAGAACCACCACTTGCCTAAACAGCCTGTCAGTCTATGGGGGATGGACGACAGCATGCAGCCCAGACCCCCAGCTCCTGCTCCACTCCTGGCCTGTCTCTGCCCCTGGCTTCTGGGACCACAGCGCCATCGCCCACAGCACCCAGCCACTCAGTTCCTAGAATGCATGCCCACAGGCCTTGTGTTTTGTTAGAGCTCTTCAGAACGTGCCTTCAATGCTGGAGGCCAAGAAGCTCACTCTCCCACTCTCTTGGAGGGGGAGCCCTGCCCGCTTCTGTTAAGTATTCACCTGAGCTAAATCCCACATACAACATATGCCCTGTTCGTCGAACAGTGACATGAAAACTAACATAAATAGTTTTAATGAAATAAGACACATAAGAAACTATACTCTGAAGCACCTAAGCTATATCATTGTTAAACTATGAAATTGGTAAAACATTAAGAAATAATATTCTCATATGGCTGAAATTACGAATTGGGCACTGTCATGTACTATCGGTATGGGTAAGGTAAGTGGAGGCAGTCCGGCTTCCTCACCCAGGTGTCTGGGCAGCTGAGAGAAGCAGTGTTCCCATAGCCTTGAATGGACCTGATAACCAGTGTTCTCAAAGCCTTCAGACCGAGTCCAATAAACTGTTACCATCACATGAACTGGACTCGCATGTGCAGAATTACTTTATTTTACATTCTATCATGTCTGTCATCTTGCCAGCTTTGTCCCCCTCAATTATTTAAACTTTCAGGGTCTCACTGCTGGGGCGATGATGGGAGACATGGGCAAAAAACTCCTGCTGTGATGGGTGCCACGCTGGGTCACAAGGGCCACCCACCCGTGCCACACAGAGAAGTGCAGAAAAAGGAACAGCTTGTAGCGTGCTTGGCTTGCCCCCGAGTGAAGAAAGGCAGGCCAGACATTCCAATGGCTGCATGAGTATTACTTTGTCTTTGTGAATTCCATGAACCAGCCTGACCTTGAAGGGTTTCAAAACAATATGTTATAGATTAATGAAAGGTAGTTTGCCAATATGCTTTAAAATTCTTAAAAATACCTCTGTCTCTGTCCTAGAAATTCTAGTTCCAGAAGAGAAGCCTGAAAAACTTCCTAGACAACACTTAGCATACAAGGAATTTACACCAGCAATTTCTCTTCTCACTGCACACAATCACCTACAGTAGTCTCACTCTTCTCTACCATGTTGTTTTCCTCAGTTTCAGTCACCTGAAGTGAGCCCTTTTCTTCAACCCCAATGTAATCGTCTGTCACTTTTACCATTCCACAACAAGGTTGTCCAATTAAGTTTCAGGTTTTAAGCCTAAATAAGAAACTACACAAAATCTAGAACTTTTCCTCTAGGTATCACAGTTTGTACAGACAAGGAACATAAAATGTTAAAACAATGCATTATGCAAAAGTAAACGTCAAAACAACAACATTAAAACTTTATAGCTAAAGAGGAATCTAAAGTAATGCTGTCATTTGAATTTAACTAGGCAAATTACATTTTCATAGGAAAGTCTTAAGCCAGCCCATAGTTAAATTATCATTGTTATTTTTTAAGGAAAGAAGAACTAACTCATCTACATGAAAGTGTGTGCTCACCTGATGATTGTGGAATTCTGCTCACTGATGCTTATGGGGTCAAGGATTCTGTGTCGTCTGGGCTCTCAATACAAGAGAGGCATTTGCCACCTTCTGAGCTGTGAACAGACAAGCCATCCAGGAAGGCCTCCCAGCAGAATGAACCTGGCTTTTGAAGGGAGCTTATCAAGGGACCATGGAAGCTCCGCCCCAATCAGGTTTCCCCAGTGTTGAAAACCTGGAGAACAGACCAGGGTCAGGGATTAGATTAATCCCTTCAGTGTTATCTCAGAAAACACGCTCTTTAAACCCCACCCCAATCCCTTGTTGTTGGTCCATCCTAGGCATTGATTTTTCACACCATACAGAGGGCCAAAGGTCCTCGGAATTTCTTGTCAATGTTGTTGAAAATGTCTCCACACTCTAATTCTATTCCAGCTCCCACATCTGACTTTGTTTCAACATGCTATTTCAGTATAAGTTCTTCCTTAAGTACTAATTTTGGTCTTTTCCTATGGTCTAGAACCTGAAATTCTCTCAGCTACAGGATGGCTATTTAAACTGTGTCAATCCCAGTCAACCTTTCCCCCAGTCTTTAGAGAAGAAGGTGGCATTCGAGATAAAAATGTGACTGACTAGGATTCAGAGAGTTTAGTTCTGCATTCAGAGAGTTAAGGAAGATATGCTCTAAAACTCATGTGATTTGGTGCAAGCAATTTGGTGAAACCCAATTTGGCAATCAGGATATTATGACCGAAATGATGACTTTGTTTTTTTTAGAGTATTGGGCTTCATCAATTTTCAAAAAATAGATTTTCGCCCTCCATTTAAAAATTTTATTACTGAGTTTTTAACAAGTAACTTCTGATATGAATTGCCCAATGATAGCATATTATCAAGATTCTCTAAATGAGAAAAATGGTTTAATAGTTGGGTTATAATGCAGTATGTAATAATGAATTAATTTTGGATTTTTCAACTGATTCATATACAAAGACACAGCCAAAGTTTGTACAGAGAAATTTCTGGAGGTCTAAATTCGTCATGTTTCTCAATGGAAATAAGTGGCTTGTGGGCTTTTTAAGGAAACGTCTCTTTTTCAATACCATGCAATAGTTTTGGTAATGAGAATGAGGACCTGCAAGAAGGAAAAGCTGTTTTTATAAAAATATACCACCAGATACATACCACATACCTTAAAATAACTCACATAGACTTTTTCCTGTGCAACCCACAAGGCTACAGCCCCCTCCTCACATCCCCCAGCCCTACCCCTACCCTGTCACTGGGAGACCCACCAACCAGCTCAGGGTTTACAATGCCCACAGTCAAAATATCACCTGGTGCCCTGATTATTCCCCTGGTGTCGTTGGCAGCTAAAGCACAGGCAGGGCAGGGCCAAGGGCAAGTCCAGCTCTCCCAGCCCTGGTTAGGCAGCCCTCACCCTGGAGCCACCACGTGTACACACAGCCCATCAGTCCAGGGGAAAGGAGGACAGCATGCAGCCCAGACCCCCTGCTCTTGCTCCACTCCTGGCCTGACTGTGCCCCTGGCTTCTGGGACCACACCCCAATCGCCCACAGCACCCAGCCACTCAAGTTCCCAGAATGCATGCCCACAGGTATTGAGTTTTATTAGAGCTTTTTAGAATGTGTCTTCAATGCTTGAGGCCGAGAAGCTGGCTCTCCAGCTTTTCTGGAGCCAGAGTCCTGCCTGCTCCTCTTACCTCTTCACCTGCCCTAACTCATATACACATATATGCCCTGTTCACTAGACTATTACATGAAAACTAACATAAATGGATTTAATGAGAAAAGACATGTAAGCAAACTATACTCTGAACCACCTAAGATATTATTATACTATGAAATTGGTAAAACATTAAGAGATAATATTCTAACATGGTTGAATGTTCCAAGTGGGCACTGTCATATACTACTGGTATGGGTAAGGTAAGTGCAGGCAGTCTGGCTTCCTCACCCAGGTGTCTGGGTAGCCAAGCGAAGCAGTGTTCTCAATGCCTTGAATGGACCTGATAACTAGTGTTCTCATAGTCTTCGGACGGAGTCCAATAAACTGTTACCATCTCATGAAGTGGGTTCCTACCTGCAGAATTGCATTACGTTTTATAATTTCTGTCATCTTGACAGGTTTGTTCCCCTCAAGTGCTTAATCTTTGACAGTCTCCCTGCTGGGGGCAATGATGGGAGACACAGGCAAAAAGAAACATGCCATGATGAGTGCCACATACTGTTCTGATAGAATACAATACTGCCACTTCTGTAGTTTGGGAGACATGACTCATGCAGAGCATCCATCTTGAGTTCCTTCTGGCTTGTTAGCCATTTAGTAGCCATCTTGGATATCAGATTGACCGTGGTAATATTGAAGTGTTTGTGTTGAAGCTCATGTTACTTAATAATGATCCCTCAGTAGAGAAGTAGTTTAGACTTTATCATAAGTATCTCAGTATGGGAGAAACCTAGTAATAGAGGGGTTGTTTGTAATGAAGATTTCAGGATTCCCCCGAGTGTCTTGCAATGCATTTATCAGAGAATAGATGAGAGTACTGTAGGTAACATATGAGGAATAAACGTTTTCTTTTTCTTTTCAGAAAAAAAAACTCCTGGATATTTGGAATTTCAGAAGAACTTTCTTACTTTCATTGGAGCATGCACGGAAGTAAATTATTCTTTCTCCACAAAAAGCAAATTATCTCCAAGTCGTAACTTCCTTTACCTGTGATGAATATGACATTACTGGGACATTAGGACTTTGTAGGTTTGAATTAACTTTGCAACTGAATTTCAGATCATCCAAGATTTGTTGTTGTTCCTATGTGCAGTGAATGACTAGTGGCCTTAGATGAGAATGGCAATACAGATTTGAGACAGGGAGGAACTGGAAGGAGTCCTTGCAGAGAGAAAAGCCAAGATTGCAGTCAAGCTGCCACAGGTGAGGGATGCCAGCAGCCAGCAGATGAAGGAAGCAAGAAAGGGTCCTCCACCAGAGCATTTGGGGGGAACGTGCTCTGCCCTTCCTTCGTATCAGACTTCTAGCCTCTAGAACTATGGGAGATACATTTCTGTTGTTTAGAGCTACCCGGTGTGTGGCAATTTGTTATCTCTGCCTTGGGAAACCATAAAAGATAATGACCTCCATGAGAGCAGCCAGCTCTTAATTTTATTTCCTGTGTCTTTAGTTACTGCCCTTTGCACTCACACACACACAGCAAGACTGAGAAACTCTGCCTCTAGAAATAAGAAGAAAATAGTCACTGATATTTAGAAATGTCTAAGTGCATTACTATTTGGAGTCTAAATATGCAGGTGAGTAGAAATAACAAAAATGTGATGGAATATGCTTGTAAGAGAAGATTTTGTCTCCAGTACAAGGATTTATGTTACTTCAATAACAAACATTAAAACCAGGGTACTGGTGTCTGACCCTTTTCCCATTCTCACCACCCACCAGAAATTACTACCTGTGAAACCACTACTCAAAAAGTACTGGGACATGATGGATTAGTACTTCAACACCTTTTTTGTTTATTTTCTGTGATTCTCTATTCAGAGGTTATGGGAAAATACTTTCAGCCTGTCTTCTTCTGAAATACTTAATAATATGATTGGGCTCAAAACTCACATTTCTATAATTCATGAAGAGATTCTAATCACATCTTTTATAAGTGGATGATACAAAACCATGGAATCTGCCCTGACTGGTGTGGCTCAGTGTACTGGGCATCGTGCTGCAGACAAAAGGGTCACCAGTACAATTTATTTTTTCAAATAAAAAAAATAAATTGTAAAATTTTCAAAGTATTTAAATTTCATTTATGTTTATTCCAAAAAACACATTTCATCAAATCAATATTTATATTTAAACATATAATTTAGATTTAATTTATATTCAATCCAATATATATTCAAATGCCCACATAAACTCTAGATGAAATAAACCATTAAATTTGAATTGTAAAATCAGAAGAAAATGAGGGTGTGGTTTGATAATTGTAGATGTCCTTCTAAACATAAAAATTGGAAAATCACCAAGTGAACATACACAAATGAAAAACAGCATACTGGGAAAAATGTTTTCAATGAGTACAAAAAACTCTTACTATAACTAACTTAAAGGTCCTTTGAAACACTAAGCTCAATATTAATAATTAATTTTCACTGCCCTCCCCTAAGGGTGAGTGTGTGTGTGGAAGAAAATAAAAGGAATAAGAACATAAAGCCAAGCCACAAAGAGGTTTATGAGAATTAGTGAAAATACGTAGGGTTAAGACTTCTATTCTTCTTGAAATTCAGCCACAAATTTAAGATAGAATTAAATCTATTATCAGGAAAAGCCAGGCTTAGATGATCACAAGCTTAGATGTGGAGTCAAGAGGATTAGTAAACAAGAATAAGTTAGGAGGCTGTGAGCATCAGATTACAGAAAGGGTTAATATGTATAAAGTATTGACCCAGAATTGACCTCTATAGCAAGTAGAAGCTTCTCAGTCTGACCCATTTCATCAAAAATGTTTTGATTATTTCTTGCTCTTCATAGTTATAAGACATTGAGACAATAATTCAGGGAAGTTCATTAGTCCACTCCAAACTTTTGATCTATGAATCCATTGCGCTCTGAGATTTGGTAAGTTTTGTTAAGTCACTACAACTAATTTATGCTTCAGAACACTGATCCAATGATCTCCAATGATTGTACAATTTCATTACTTGTAACTCAGTCCCCAGAGATTGTGCTATTATTGAGTAGTAAGTTTATCTTCAAAGTCATTGAAACTCTTTTTGTATTATTAAATGTTTTTAACTTTAAAAAGCTTCACAGACAACCCTGACTGGTGTGGCTCAGTGGATTGAGTGCCAGCCTGAGTCCCAAAGGGTCACTGGTTTGATTCCCAGCCAGGGCACATGCCTGGGTGGGGGGCCAGGTCCCCAGTGGGAGGTACACAAGAAGCAAGCACATATTTGTGTTTCTCTTACTCTCTGTCCCTTCCCCTCTCTCTAAATAGAAATCAATAAAAAAAATAGTCACAAACAGAAAAAAAGCAATTCTTCAAAATAAAGCTTATATATACCAAGTACTTATAAACCATGTCAACCTAAAGGACAATTTTCTAGCAGAACTCACAGTTTTTGAAATTTATATATGAAAATATTTATTTTGAGTTGCCTCATTGAAAAATTCTCTACTATTAGAAAAGACATATTCAAATTCAAGTTATGCATTGAGGATATTCAGGTCTGTGGAACTACTCTGTGGAATTCTTTTATGGTGGTTACATTCCATTATAAATTGTCTAGACCAATAGAATGTACATACCAAGAGTTAAGGATAAGGTAAACTATGGGTGTGTCTGTTGGACTCTGGGTGATAAAGATGTGTCACTGCAGTTCCATTAATTGCAATAAATATACCACTAGGCAGGGGGATGTTGATAATGGGGGGAGGCTATGAGTATGTGGGGACAAGGGCCATATCTCTGTATCTTCCCCACAATTTTGCTCTGAACCTAAAACTGCTCTAAAAAGTAATCTGTTTGAAAAACAAAAATCCGTGCCAAAGACCTATTGTAGTTTTGTATTTTAGGTTTATAATGAAGGATTATGGGAAGGCATACATCAAGGTCCACAATGGGGGCATAAAAATGTAAGATCAAATAATGGCATCTGATAAAATTAAACCAGTTTAATTATTTACCACTGGCAAGAATGTGCTACTGTTACTTTAAAAAGATTAAGTATTATGCAAATCTAATCAAATGACTTAAACTCTGGTTTACACCCATTATAATGTAATCTCTGGTTGAGAGCGTAGTTTGAAATGTTAAGAAAACTGCCTAGTCTTTAGAAATTTTACACAAAGGATTAGATAATGCAATTCAGTCTCCACACTTTCTAGAAAATAAAGACCCTCACTAGTAGTGGTTATTCTGATACCAAGTTACATCCAGCAGTGAATACTGTTTTGTAAAGTAAGCAGCCTGGATAACTTTGACAAATTTTCTGCTCAAACAACTATCATAAGACCATTCATAATGGCCATCTGTTGGAATTTAAAAGAAGGTGGGTTCCTACCCACCCTATCTCCCTAAGACTACCTGAAATTGTTCTGTCAGCTAAGGATTTGGGAAGAAGGTATTTTCCTGGGTGGTTTGTCTAGTTTTGTTTTGCATAACTGGGGAGTCACATGCAGGTACCAAGCTTTTGAAATGGAGCAGTCTGAACTGATCTGTGTTTAAGGGTAAAACACCTGTGGAATATCAAAAACTTAGTAAAAAAAGGAATGTATAACACCTCATTAATATTTAAAATAGTAATATGTTGAGATGATAATGTTTTAGATGTCCTGGTTAAATATATTCTTAAATTTTATTTTAAATGTTTTTAATTCCTTTTTATTTTGAAGCTACGAGAAAAAATTTAAAAGCATGTAGGGCCTGGACTATGTTTCTGAAAAGCAACTTACTGTTTAAATAATTTAATGAATGAAGGATTGAGTTATATATATTTCATGAAATCTTGTGATTAAATCAAGCACGTCTCCCAAATTGTCCCCTATCTTCCTTCTTACATAGTAAGTTTCCTGGAGGAAAGGGCTCAGTTACCTTGTTTTGGTTCACCCCAAACATCGGAATCTGCTGAGGTGAAACCAAGTGTTTCATTTGAACTAAATGATTGTATTGAATCAACTGGGAACACAGGTCATGGAATGCCACCCTCTATATATTTTAAAAATCTTTAGTTTCTAGACATAGCTTTAAAAACATTCTATTTCAGTCTTAAGGACTCAGGTTATAGTTACGTGTAAATCAAACTCTGTGAAAAACAGAGAGAAAAGATTATGTTCTCATCATGGAAACACATAGAAGTCACCCTTAGTTTAGAACAGATTACTGCATTTATTTCATTTTTAAGGTATAATTTGTTATATGGTGCTCTATCTCATTATAACTTGTTATCGTGAGGTTTTCAAACTAGGAAAGGGAGCTAGATCTTGAAGATCTAAACAACACAAATAAACTCAATCTGATCATTTAAAATGTGGCAGAATGCAAGGAACTGGTTAGACTGCTAAAGAAAGAGCTGCAGAAAGGCAATGGAAATAATTCAATGCCCATTTATTATTTTATAAGCAAAGAAGAAACAAGTAAACAAATAAGGAGTGAAATAAGAATATCTGCTACTACCACTTATATTTAAAACTATGATGATGTCCTATACAATGCGAATAGACAAGAAAATGTCTGGTTCCACCCGTGCCAAGAAATACATCTTATAACAGTTGTCAAGAAATAAATCTATCATAATTTGCATTATTAACATTACATGACTGTGTAATTGGAAAATTTCCTGAAATCTATCATTAGTGTAGTTAGGAAGAAATTTAACCAAGTGTATTTCTTGTACATTTCTTTCTTTTTTGTTCTCTTTTCCCCTTTCTTTCCTTATGGAACCAAGAGTATTTCTATTAAAAAAAAAAGTGGGAAAGAAAATCTAAAAGATTCGTACAGCTTACCATAAAACATGTACATTTTATTAGGGCATCAGCCCCCAGTGTTGTTTTCTATACTTTGTAAACCTAGTCAGCCACTCTATCTCTCTCCACATAATCTGGTCAGCCACGTCACCTCTTTCTGATAACATTGGCCAACCTCAGAAAGTGGGTGTGGCCTTAAGTGTGTGGAATCCCTTAAAAGGCAGGTTTACTTCAGAGGACACTTCTTCTATAGGGTAGACCGACACAATCTGTAGCTGCCAGGAGAGCAGAGGGACTTCCTACTGACCCTGATATCGACAGAATTTCCAAAGGTGAGACTCTCTGCAGTATAGAATTTGGGATAAATATCTCCATGTCTACTTTCTCTTATACAAATGCTTTCGATTTACATGTTGGAGTGATTGGGTCTCCTCCAAGCAAACAAGTAGCTTTCCTCATCGTCTAAAATGATTGAAATAGATTAAATGATTCATAGTCTATATATGTGCTTCTGGACCACTCCGCTTATTTAAGTCAATTAGTGATAATTGAGATCATTATTTTCTTTTTAAAATTTAAAATTTTTTAAAATTTTATTGTTCAAGTGCAGTTTTCTGCCTTTTCCCCTCACCCCTCCCGACCGCACCATCCCTCCTCACCTATCTCCCCTGTTTCCTCCCCCACCCCTTGTCATTTTCCACATGTCCTTTATGGAAAATTGTTCCTGTAAACCCTTCACCCTTTTCCCTCATTATACCCTCCCCTCTCTCCTCGGGTCACTCTCAACTCGTTCTCAATTTCGATATTTTTGGATATGCTTTGCTTGCTTGTTGGTTTTGTTGATTAAGTTCCTGTTCATGGTGTTTTTCTTTCACTGCCTGGCTTATTTCACGTAGCATAATGCTCTCCAGTGCCATCCATGCTGTCACAAAGGGTAGAATCTTCTTTCTTTCTGCTGTGTAGAATTCCATGTGTAAATGTACCATAGTTTTTTGATCCATTCATTTACTGATGGGCACCTAGGTTGCTTCCAGCACTTGCTTATTGTGTTGCTATGAACATTGGAGTGCATAGGTTCTTTTGGATTGGTGTTTCAGGGTTCTTAGGATATAATTCTAGCAGTGAAATTACCTGATCAAAAGGCAGATCCATTTTTAGTTTTCTTAGAAAATTCCATGCTGTTTTCTATAGTGGCTGCACCAGTCTGCAATCCCGCCAACAGTGCAGTAGGTTTCACTCTTCTCCACAACCTCTCCAACACTTGTCGTTTGTTGCTTTGTTTATGATGGCCATTCTGACTTGTGTGGAGTGGTATCTCAGTGTGGTTTTATTTTGGATCTCTTGGATGGCTAGCAATACTGAACATCTTTTCATGTGTCTATGGACCTTGTGTATGTCCTCCCTGGAGAAGTTTCTGTTCAAGTCCTTTGCCCATTTTTGAATTGGGCTGCTTGTCTTCTTAGCTGGAAGTCATGTGAGTTCTTTGTATATTTTGGAGATCAAGCACTTGTCTGAGGTATCACTGGCCAATATGTTTTCTCATACAGATGGTTCTTTTTTTCATTTTAATGTTGTTTTCTTTAGGTGTGCAGGAGCTTTTTATTTTGATGAGATCCCATTTGCTTATTGTTTCCTTTATGTCCCTTGCTCTGGGGGACAGATCAGTGAAAATACTGCTGCATGGAATGACTGAGATTTTCTTGCCTATAGTGTTACAGAAAACAACACAGCCACTTTTCTGGGTGTGGAATGGAAGTCTATTTTACGTTCGTTCCCAGAGGAGTGAGTTTCCAAATTTTGGGCACTCAGCAGTGGGGGAGCAGTTATTTTTATAGAGCTAGGGAGGGCCCATCCTAGGGACTCTTACTTGTGGCACAGAAGCAGGAGGCACTTTACAGAAGCAGAAGGAGCAGAGTGTTATCTCTGCCTTGTAGATGATAAATAGTCCAGAGACGTCAAAAAAGGCATTTCGCTGCTTTGGGCCAAAACAAGCCACCAAGCTACAAAAAGAAATCACTCTCTAGTCCCTGTGTTGTGTCTTCAAATGGCTACCAATTTCCCCCAACAATAGGACTGTAATGGTGTCACAACTTATATTTAAATCTTTTATCCACCTTGAATTTATTCCTGTGCATGGTGTAAGTTGGCCTTTAGTTCCATTTTTTTGCATGTAGCTGGCCAACACCATTTGTTGAAGAGGCTATTTTTGCTCCATTTTATGCTGCTTCCCTCTTTGTCAAATATTAATTGACTGAAGAGATTTGGATT
Organism: Artibeus jamaicensis; assembly: GCF_021234435.1. Taxonomy (NCBI): domain Eukaryota; kingdom Metazoa; phylum Chordata; class Mammalia; order Chiroptera; family Phyllostomidae; genus Artibeus; species Artibeus jamaicensis. The sequence goes on along the minus strand of NW_026521911.1, from coordinate 16,243,426 downwards.
TATTACTGGGTGCTCTATTCTGTTCCATTGGTACCTGTGCCTGTTTTTATGCCAGTACCAGACTGTTTTGATTACAGTGGCCTTATAATACATTTTGATATCAGGTCTTCTGATCCTCCCTACTTTGCTCTTCTTTCTCAAAATTGCAGCTGCTATTCAGGGTCATATATAGTTCCATATAAATTTTTAAAGTATTTGTTGTATATCTGTGAAATGTGCCATTGGTACTTTAATAAATATTGCATTGGATCTGTAACTTGGTTTGGGTAGTATGGACATTTCGATGTTGTTAATTCTTTCAATCCATGAATATAGGATATGTTTCCATTTGAGTGTATCTTCCTTAATTTCTTTCTTCAGTGTTGTACAGTTTTCTGAGTACAGGCCTATTACTTCATTGGTTAGGTTTATCTATAGGAATTTTATTTTTCTTTTTGCCATATCAAATGGGATTTGTTTCCTGATTTCTGTTTCTGCTGTTTCCTTGTTGGTATACAAAAATGCCTTAATTTCTGGATATTGACTTTTTATCTTGCTGTTTTACCACATTTATTTATTAGGTCAAGCAGTTTTTTATCAGAGTCTATAAAATTTTCTGTTTCCACTATCATGTCGTCTGCATACAATGACAATTTTGTTTTTCTCTTTTCCAATTTGGATATCTTTTATTTCTTGTTCTTGTCTGACTGATGTTGCTAGGACTTCCAATGTTATGCTGAATAGAAGTGGTGTAAGGGGACAAACTTGTTTGTTACTGATCTTACTGAGAGAGTTTTTAGGTTTTGCCCATTGAGTATGATGTTGGCTGTAGCTCTCTCATAATTGGCCTTTACTCTATTGAGGAATGCTCCCTCTATTTCCACTTTGCTAAGTGTTTTTATCATAAATGGGTGTTGTCCCATATCAAATGCTTTTCCCAAATCTATTGATATGATCATGTGATTTTTGTCTTTGCTTTTGTTTATGTTATATATTACATTTTTTGATTTGCAAATATCGAACCATCCCTGAATCCCTGGGATGAATCCCTCTTGCTCATATTGTATGTTTATGTGTAGGTTGTTTTTTTAATGTATTGCTGAATTTGGTTTGCCAATATTTTGTTGAGGATTTTAATGTCTATTTTCATCAGCAATATTTGCCCGAAGTTTTCTTTCTTTGTTGTGTCTTTATCTGGTTTTGGGATTAGGATGATGCTGGCTTCATAAAATGAGTTTGGCAGTCTTCCAACTTTGTGAATTTTTTGGAATAGTTTGTGAAAGATAGGGGTTAACTATTCCTTAAATGCTATGTAAAATTCTCCTGTGAAACCATCCAGTCCAGCCTTTTGTATATCAGAAGTTTTTGGCTACTGCTTTGATTTCATCAGCTGTTATTGGTCTGTTCAGGCTTTCTGCTTGTTTTTCATTGAGTTTTAGAAGATTATAGTTTTCTAGAAATTTGTCCATTTTGTGTAGGTTTCCAAATTTCTTGCAGAGCTGGTTTGCTTGGTGGGAATGTATTCTTTTAGACTTCTTTTGTCTGGGAAGCTCCTTATTTGGCCTTCCATTTTAATTGAGAGCCTTGCTAGGTAGTCTTGGTTGCACGCCTTTAGTTTTCATTACTTGGACTATTTCTTGTCATTCTCTTCTGGCTTGGAGCATTTCTATTGGGAAGTCAGCTGCTAATCTTATTGGTGAACGCTTGTATGTTACTTCCCATTTCTCCCTCACTGCCTTTAAGATTTTCTCTTTGTCTTGGAATTTTGCCATTTTAATTGTGATGTGTCTTGGAGTGGGCCTCTTTGGGTTCCCCTTGATTGGGACTCTGTGTTTCCTGGATTAGTGTGAGTTTCTCTCATCAAATCGAGGAAGTTTTTCATCATTACTTTTTCAAATAGATTTTCTATCCCTTGCACTTCTTCTTCTCCTTCTGGTATCTCTATTATAGGGATATTGCTACATTTCATGTTGTCTTGCAGCTCTCTTACCACCTGTTTGATTAATATGAGTCTCTTTTATTTTTCTTGTTCTATCTGGGTGTTTTTTCTACATTTTTCCTCCAACTATCTGATTTGATCCTCTTCTTCATCCAGCCCGCTTGTAAATCTTTCTAATGTGTTATTTATTTCTGAGATTTTATTGTTCATTTCTTTCTAATTTTTATATATATTTTCTATTTTCTTTTTCATGCTGATGTAGTTCTCACTCAGTTCCTTGTAGTTGTCTGTGAGTTCCTTGAGCATCTGTGTAACCATTAATTTTAATTCTATATCTAATAGTTTGGTTACCTCCATTTCTTTCAGCTATTTTAGTGTGGAGTCTTCTATTTCTTTTGAGTTCTTGTTCTTTTTTTGTCTCCTCATTGTATGTGACTCTTTTTGTTTCTGTGCTTCCTGATGTTTTTCTTTGCTAACTGTCTTTGGAGGGTGAACTTCTCTGGTAGGAATTCTATGAGATTCAGTGGTATGATCTCTGGTCTCCTTGTCTGGACACTCTAGGGTTGGCCTTTTTTTGTTTGTTTTGGCTCTCTTGCTATACTTAGATTTTCCCCTTTTGGTGGTTCCTTTCTTGATATTTTTTCTCTTCCAGCAGGAAAACTGATGTTTGTAGTTCCCACCTATTCTTGTGCATGAGCAGTGGCAGAGGGAAGGCAAAACAGGTTAAGACAGCAGAAGAGTATTTTATGGGATTTAGAATTCCAGCAAGTAGAGAAGAGATAGGAGATTCTTTGGGTAAATATAGCATTAACTGTGATATTTCACCCAACCAGCCACTTTTTATAAATGGGGAAAGAGAGATAAGACTCTTGTTAGAGGGGAGGATGATTGTGCACTGAATCCAGAAAACAGAGCACTGGTGCCAGTTTAGATGATGAGATATAAAGAGATTAATGTATAGAAAGTAGGTGTAGTGTAAGAGAGAATAGAGTTAACCAAAACAACAATAATGATCAGGATTAAATGACGTGGGCTAACATGAGGGTGGTTGCTGTGTAGTATGTACAATTGTATGGAAAAACAATTATTTAAAACAGTACAGAGGTTTTACAATGTCTTCTGCAACTTCTCCAAACTTCATATAAGCTGGGATTCCATTGGTTGTTCACTTTGTTTCTCAGAAGACCTGCCAGGTCATAGGGAGAGCTGGGTTTCACTCCCACCTACCTCATCTCCATCTCCCCCGCTGCATTAGAGACCATTGTTTATTTTAGCAAAGAAAGATGCTGAGGACTCTCTTGTCTCATTTTTTCACTTGTATCAGGAAGACACCCAACCTGTCTAGACTAACCAGGTCTAGGTTTGTACAGGAAGTAAGTTAATGGGTAAATCAGGTTCCTATTTATCAGGTAGATAGAGGTCAAGTAGACATTCCTTCCTTCAAAAACTTTATTTCCTCATCTGGGAAACAAAATGACTTTCTCTTTCTTACTTATTTTAACTTTCAGAAACATGGATTCAGATACCTCATCAGCCTTCCAGAATAATCTCACTTGCTCCATCTGTATGAACTACTTCCTAGACCCTGTCACCATAGACTGCGGGCACAGCTTTTGCCGTCTCTGCCTGTACCTCTGCTGGGAGGAGGCCCAAACTCCAAGACACTGCCCTGAGTGCAAAGGAGTCTCAGAGAAGCCAGATTTCAAAACCAACATTGCACTAAAGAGCCTGGCTTCCATTGCCAGAGAGGACAGAGCTAACTACATCAAGAGCTCTGAGGAACAGATCTGTGTGGCACACAAAGAAGCAAAGGAGCTCTTCTGCAAGGATGAGAAGGGCCTGCTCTGTGCAGTCTGCTCTGAATCCCCAGAGCATGCGGCTCACAGCCACAGTCCAATACAGTGGTCTGCTGAGGAGTACAGGGTAGGTGCAATGTGGTAGGTATAAGCTCCAAAATGAGAGAGAGAAAGATGAAAATGATAATAAGGAAGGGGATGACCATGGACATAGTGAAGATGGTACTGTTTCTATGTAAATTCCAAATTACAAGTGTAACTGGGCAATGCTATTAACCAACTTGTGCACTATAATCAAAGTAGTGTTGAGCCTTTACTGAAGTACCTTGCCTTCAAACTACTGTCTAAGTATGTAGAATTGGTGCAATTGTGGGGTGGGTGGCCAGCACCAGGAACACTGGCTTCTGATGCAAATTGTACCTGCTTATATCAGGATATGTGAAAATCTGGTTGCCAATTTCTTAATAAATGAATGTTATCTGTAGCCCCCCGCAAACATTTTATTGTATGTTTCTGTCACCTCTCATATACCAAATATTTGAATCAAATTAAATGAATATGGAAAAAAACAGACCTCTCCATTTTAATTCAGGGTGAGTTTTCCCAGCAACGGCCTGTAACCATAAATAAGGAAATAATATTTACAATATCATCTTTTTGTCACTAAAGCTTATGGTTATATTGCAGGAGAAACTTCTAAAGAGAATGAACTCTTTATGGAACATGACTCAAGAAATGAAAAACAATCTGAAGCAAGAAGCTAAGAAAACCAAGTCATTAAAGGTATGAATGAACATGTTCTGTTTATTTTTATAATTTATGCAGGTTGAAAAAGGCTGGCTTAGATTTTTAGTCAAATCCAACTTACCAGTTACAGGATAGTGGTTTCCACCTATGCAAAGGCAGTGGGTTTTAGTAATATACCAGTAAACACATATGTAACAGCCAAAGAAATACATAATCAGCCAACAGAAGCTACTGCAAGGAATATGAACACAGTTGACTCTTGGACAACCAGAGGGCTTGCAGTCAATTATCCACGTATAACTTTGATCTCTTTCAGAATTTCCTCATTCTTTCTTATCTGCAAGGCATTGTTTTCAGCATCCATAAACACCAAATTTCAAGGATGTTCACATCTTTAATATAAAATGGTATAAATCAATTCATGCGGTTGGCCCACTGCAATCATTCCAGTCTTAGATCAAAAATATCATCTTTGATATGGTATGGGCTGAATGCATGCATAGCAAACTCACAGATACAGACAGTCAGCTGTGTATTTATTGAAATAAAATCAGAGTATTAGTGGGCCCTCACAGTTCAAATCTATGTCCAAGCGTCATGTGTGTATGTGGTAAGCAGGGCTTGATAGGTATTTCCAGTTCGATTTTGAAGGTTTGGTAAATCTTTTGGAAACTGAGTGAAATAAAACAATACACTAAGTTTGACTCCAAAGGACAGAAAAAAATAAAGCTGTACATAGAGTAAAGAGTAGAGAATTTTAGAAAATAAGTATGATATGGCATATACTTCAATATTGTTAAATATGTAGAAAAAGCACACAAAAGAACAAGAGAGAAAGAAGGTAACAGGGAGGAAATAATTACTAGAGTAAGAACCTTGAAGAAGCATCACAGAGAGAGAGCCTGGGGCCCTTTGGAGGGATTAATTTAACAGGGAAAAAAGACTGGGATCAAAAGGTCAGGATAGACAGAAGGACTAGCAAATACCCAAGACACTTGGAGGCATGAGGCAGAAAGTTCATCAGGTCCTTTTTTGATGAGTCTGAGGAAATATTTCAAGTTTGAAGTTTTCTACTGAGAGTGGAGACAGGTAATGTCTTTGTTCCACTATCTGTGCAGGACTACATGGCCAGTAGGAGGGTGATGATCCAAGCTGAATATCAGAAGATACATCTGTTCCTCTATGAAGAGGAGCGACTCCATCTGAACTCAATGGAGAGAGAAGCAAAGGAGATCTTCCAACAACTCAAGGAGAGTGAACTCAGGATGACCCAGCAGAAAGAAAGCCTGAAAGGAATGTTGAGAGAGCTGACTGACATGTGCCACAAGCCTAACTTGAAGCTGCTCCAGGTGAGAAGGGAGGGTCGATCCTCAGAGACAGGAATCCTCTTCTGGGCAATGTTGGCCTAACATTGAAATGTTGCCTGCATATAGGATACCATTACCCTCAGCTTAGCATTAATGCCCCTTGGCTCCCATGATCAAGTCAGTCCAGTCAGTCACTTATTTACTCATATCCTTTTAATAATGATTTAAGTATAATCCAAAGTACTACGTACTCAGAGAGTGTTCAAAATCAGTCAGTGTCTGACCAGGGAACATTAACTTTGCTGTGGTAATTCTCTATTTGTGTTCCCATAATCCACTGTCACTCTCTGTATCCAGGTTTTGCCCTTTTTAAGGCAAAATTTATAGAAAATGGTAATAAATTTTAATGCTCTCTTTGTTTTTCTTTTGTTTCACTCTTTTGCTTTAATTGTTATCATAAGTGGTCGGGTCTTTCCTTGGGAATAAGATGGGGCAATGAGTGACACAGGAAACCTAGAACTTGCTGCATCCTCTCATTTTTCTTCCTGAATTTCTTCCACCCTCATTGCACCCTGAGGGAACTCAGCATGTTTTAGTGTAAGTTCTGTTATTAAGATATCCTCTGGCCCTGCCTGGTGTAGCTCAGTGGATTGAGTGTCAGCCTGCCAACAAAGGGTTGCCAGTTCGATTCCCAGTCAGGGCATATGCCTGTGGTTTGAGCCAGATCTCCAGTAGGTGGTGTTCAAGAGGCAACCAGACACTGATGTTTCTCTCCCTTTGTTTCTCCTTCCCTTCCACTCTCTCTCTTAAAAAACAAACAAACAAACAAACAAACAAAACGATAAGCTGTGATTGTTCCTTAAAACAGAATAGGAAAAAATACTTTACTAAAAGAAACTCTGAGAAAACTATTTAAATATACTAGAAAAGGCCTAAAAGCCAAAACTGATATGTCTACCTTCTGTTTTGTTTGTCTTGCAGGATTTGGGAAATATATTGGAAAGGTGAGTTTATACTGATGATCTCTAAAAAACAATTGTTTTCTTCATGAAGTGGGTGTACAATTTTTGAAGTATGAAATCTTGTCCTCTGTGGCTATTTTCTATTTTGTTTAAAATAATAACAAAGCCCTGTAGCACTCTGGTTGGAGAAGATTCTTCCTTATGAGTCTGCATTGCCACACACCTAAAAACCATCTGACCTTCTGGGCTTGGTTCTAGTCCCTCACCGCCATCCTCTCCAGACATCTCAGTAAAAGTCTCTGAAAGTATTTTGGTAAGGTAGTAGGGAGATGGAAGGTGAAAAGGACAGGAAGAAGGAGCTTTCCTATGAGTAGGATAGGAGAGGGGGGCCTTGCTTTTGTTCCCAGGAGTAGCAATGACTCAGCCTGTTCCATCACTGCATGTCCCTCCTTGTAGGCAGCAATTCAGGGGGGAGTGACCTCCTGGTGCCCTCAGGAAGTGCTACCTTCAGCAGTAGGACTTTGAGTGTAGAGTTTTTTACTTGCTTCAAAAAAAAAAAAAAGAACAAAGATGTCTGGCTCTGTAGATATTTCACTTTTGGACACTGAATGTTTCATTGGCAACCACCATGTATTGCTATGTATAACGCTCTTTCAAGGATAGTGCATACCCATGTTTTTAGCCCCAACTTTCAGGAAAAAAATCTTTCCTTTGAATTTTTTAAAAAATATTTATTTATTTATTTATACATAGAAACAAACCACATTATCATTTTCCAAGGTATTATTTTGCATACGGCTATTGTCATTGCTTTCTAAAGTTACACTTTTAATATATGAGCATAAACAAAAGAATTAAAAACATTTATATAGATATAGAATTAGTACTATCTATGTACAATGAGTATCTTTATTTATCCCTCAGTGGTTTGGGCAAAAAAGTGTGCATTATACTTGGAAAAATACAGTACTTGCAGACTCAAGTCCCACAGGCTTTTCCTGAATTTTCTGGTCTCTGTAAGATACCCAGGAGTCTTGCATTCTCTGAGGTGGAGTAGAGGGAGGAAACAATTCTCAATTTTAGAAATGAAATAATATCTGAAAAAAATAGTAAAGTTGAAATTTGATATAATTTAAATTTATTTTAAAAAGTAACATTTATTAATGCCCAAAGTGTGAAATACAATGTATTCCCAATTAACTCAGAATGGGAGGATTCTGGTGAAATATCTTGGATAACAAGCTGTGATTTTTGTAATGATTGTGGGATCAATGATTTTGGCCCTAAATCCCTCCACTGTCATTCTTTACAGAACTGAACCAGTGCAGATGCAAAAGCCTCAGCCAGTGAATCCAGAGCTCACTTTATGGCACGTCACTGGAATCCCAGATATGCTGAACACCTTCAGAGGTAAGAGTCAGCCCTTTGTCATCAGGCCGCCATTTCTTTTGTGGCTCTTCAGACTGAGTCTTCTGTTTTAATTATGTATATTTTTTCTGACATGAAGGTAGTTTGTGACTTTCCAAAATTGTTATCTTCTTCCTTTATAGTCATATCACAATGACCAAGGCTGAACTTTGCAATTTATAGAGTATTAAAAATATGAGGCAAGATACCTTTTTAAATTACATTTGATGTAGACCTTGAAGAAGACTAGAAGACTAGGAAAAGAGAAATGAGATTGGTCATGTGGTTATGAGGAAATAGAATATTTAGTTCTCAGACTAACAATCAATATTATACTCGATTCAGTCTCAATCATTCTTGAAAGTTTCAATATGGCATTGATGGTTTTTAATCTGTTGTATATTGCAAGTGTATTTATCATTCATTGCACAAAAATATTTGTGCAATTATTCATAAGATTGGCAAGTGCAAAAAAACCTGAACTTGTCATAAGCATAATAATTTTAATGCTGTTAGATCAATTTCAAAACCACTGGCAGGAGAAGGATCTGTGAGCATGGCCCCACCATACCAGGGCCCCCCTGGACAGCAGGTCTAGTCCCCGAGGGCTGAAATCAGGATCAGACTGAATGTGAGGTCTAAACAGATCATGTAAAGCCAGAACATTCCCTTCAGGCACTCCTAATTTATCTATAATTCGAATTTCTCTCCAATAATTTGATTATTAAATATGTACCAGGTGTAACTTACATTCCAATAATTATCCTCAAATAGTAAATTGCTATTTATTTATTAAACTATATCCAGGACAATTAGCACAGGAAGAGATTTCTAAAGTGACAAAAGAGGTTTAGGTGTGACCTGAAACAAACTATCTGGGGATTGAGATTAAATCACTGCTTTACACAGTTCGTAATATATGCAGAGGGTTTTTTGGTTTGCCCTGTTGTTTTCTGTGTTAATTTAAAGGATATCTGTGCTGTAGAAGTAGTGATAACTTTTGCTCTTGGTAGAGGAGCCAGTCTCAACTCCCTTTACTTCTTTATTTTGTATTTCCTTAGAGGGGGGCAAATGAAGAGACTGTCTCTCAAGGCATGGAAATTCCATTCATTCACCTGATTTTTTGCCTCTTTTGCAGTGGACAATGTTCTGAGGGCAGAAACCATCAGTTGCCGTATAAGCCTTCATAAGAGTCTCAGTGCGATATGTGGAGGTGACCGTGACAGCGCTTCCAGAGAGCCCCAGAGAGTGCAGGGTTTTGCAGCATTGGGAACTCATACCTTTACCTCTGGTAGACATTACTGGGAAGTGGATATGCTGAACCACTCAATGTGGATTCTGGGAGTCTGTAAAGATTCCCTGACAAGTAATACTGATATTATTGCTTACTATAAAGAAGCTTCTCTTTTATTTTCATTGAAAGTGAATGATCATTATTGTCTCTCCACTAACTGCCCACCCTTCATTCAGTATGTGAAAATGCCTCTGGGTAAGATTGGAGTGTTTTTGGATTATGACAATGCAACAGTGAGCTTCTATGATGCTGAAAACAGTTCCCTCATATGTAGTTTATTTTCGTCTCCCTTTTCTTCCCCTCTGAAGCCTTTCCTATGCTTTGATTCTCCATGAGAAGTTAAGTTTTGGCCATTTATTTGATACAGTTTCATGTCTAAGGAAACTATTTTTATGAAATGTCCTGTGAGGTGGCAGGTTGATACCTGAGTGTCTCAGAGCATATTGTAACTTCAGGACACATAATTATTGTATGTTTCCAACATGGCATAACCACGTTGAATGCATAAATGTGTTTATTAAATTTTTTAATAAAATGTTTACAATGGAGAGCTTCCTAGAATATAGTCAATGGCTCAATGGCATTTTTTAAACTGACAGCTGTATTATGAGAAGTTATAGAACATGTCATCCACCACATCTCAGCTAATATGATCATTTTTAAAGGATGTCATCTCTGACCCTACAGACCACTGTAGTTCCTCTTAATCCAAACTCTCTGAGCACACTATACCATGTCCTCATAATAGTCAGCAAACTTTCATCAAATTGGTAGATGCTTATTACCACTGGAATGAAAATTGTAAGAGTAGGATGTATTAGTTACTATTTCCACTGCCCACTGCTCTACTTATGATACAGGGTACAGCCAAGAGGGGGGTCCCAAATAGAGATTTGGAATGGGGTCCAGAAATCAAGGTGTCTAGGAACTATTGGAAAGACATATAAGATATCCTGACCCCTTCCCACCCAATAGGTGTGAGTTGGGGGAAGGGACACATGGAGCAGGAACTTGTAGAGCTGTTTTGTACAGCCACAGCTTTGCAGCCAATCCATGGCATGGTCATTTAACATATCTATAACCTTTAACTGGTTGCATAGATATGTGAAGTAGCTGTGGCCATGCTCTGAGCCAGGGGGATGAAAACGGACTCCCCCCACAAGATGTAACTAGGGGGCATGTCCCCCAGGTTATGGCGCCTGCATGAGAGCTTGGAAAAGATTGGCTCCATGACATGGGGCCACACCTTCCTAGAATCATGATGGCAGCCCAGTAAACTTGGAATAATACAGGAATGCTGGCAGGTATCTCTGAGTGTAGGGGGAGTTGGAAATGGGGGCACAGAGAAAGATTGTCATGGGGATTTAAATCCAGACACAGCAGCCATTGAGGGGAAATCACCATGTGGCTGTGGCAGAAAACCCTCACTCGGCTTTGGCAGAGTGGCAGTGTGCCCCCACCCCCTGCCCTCCTCAGCTTAGCTTAAAAGAACCACATGGTTTTGGCCAGAGTGGGCACCCATGCAGCTTTGGTAGAAGAGGACCACGCCACTTTGGGGTACTCCCTTTTGTCAGGTGGCCTGGGAAGCAGAAGAGACTTTGCCTGGAAGAAAATGGGTACCAAGAACTCTTGCCAGTAGGCCATGAGAAGCTGTCATGTGGCTTTGGATTAATTAGAGATCCTGCCTGGACGGTGACACAGTTGGTGGTGCCAGCAGCCTGAATCATGAACCTTTCCTTCTTTTTCTGAGATATGGTACCCTGAGTTAGGGCAGGGGGAGAAGGAATCACTCTGGGCAGCTGTGGGTATCCAAAACAACTTTGATCTGTTAATGAGGACATTAGGTCACTACTCTAAGTCTGTATAGCATTATATACACATTTTCTCTTTATTTCTTCTTCTTTTTTAAATAAATCCCTGGCCTTGAGAGACATCTTTCCTATGGCCACAGACAATCAAACCTAGAGGGGAGTCCTTTCAGTCATGGTATATGTATCCCTTGGGCCCAGTGTGTGTGTGTGTGTTCTGTAACACTTAGAACATAAATCACAATAAATATAAGGTGAACCTGCAATTTAGTGTGGGAGAAGAACAATAAAAACCAAAACCAATACAACACTGTGTGATGGTGAAAGAGAGAGTAAGCAGGCAGCTTGTGTCTGTGTTTGATCTTCTGTCTCCCATTCCAGCACTCAGGGCCTTGAAGAGGATACTAAATGAATTAACAATGATGCATGACCACCATGACTGGAACACACATGTGCACACACACCTGGTCTCTGTGCTTAGAGAGTCTCTAGAGTTGCTTCCTCCCACACAGAAGTAGCACTTCCTCAAATCAGTGAGAAATCAATGGAGGTTAAACTCAACTTGCATAATTTTTATCAGTTTTTTATATCATCCTTTAAATCCTGAAACTTTGAAGCAAATTTTCTTTCAAGTGAGGTAATTCTCTTATCCATTTATTTATTTATTCAACAATTTGCTAAGCCGCCTGATGTCCTAGCCATCCTATTAGCTGCTAAGAATGTAGCTATAAATAGACAGCACTTTCTCCCTTTATCTCTCATCATTTATTTTGTCTAAAAAGAAAACAGTATGGAATTTTCTCAGAAAAATAAAAATTGACCTGCCTTTTGACCCAGCAATTCCACTGCTAGGATTATACTCCAAGAATCCTAAAACATCAATTTCAAAGAACCTATGCACCACAATGTTCATAGCAGCACAATTTACAATAGCCAAGAGTTGGAAGCAACCTAGGTGCCCATCAGTAAATGAATGGATCCAAAAATTGTGGTACATATACACCATGGAATTTTATGCAGCAGAGAGAAAGAAGGAACTACTACCTTCTGCAACAACATGGATGGAACTGGAAAGCATTATGCTGAGTGAAATAGGCCAGGCATTGAAGGACAAATACCATATGATCTCACCTTTGACAGGAAGCTAAAGAATAAAACAAACAAGCAAACAGAATAAAAACAAAGACGCTGAAATAGAGAACAAGTGGGCAGCGACCAGAGGGGAGAGGGAAGGGAACTTAAGGGGAAAAAGGGGGAGGGATTTTGAGGAACAAGTATGAAAGACACAGAGATGAGGACTGGGGGGGGGGATGGGAGGGAGGGGGGAGACCGGGCGGGGGGGGGAGAGAAAAAAAATGTACTTGAAAAGTAACTAAATAAAATTAAAAAAAAAAAAAGGACCAGCTTATTCTAGGTTCTTTAAAATAAAGGCTTATCCTGTTTCTAAAAGTCTGTGGAAACTGCCTGGTCAACTCAGTTTTTCCCTAGAAGGTGAGTGGACCAGCAGGACTCACTACACAAAGAGGAAGAAGGAGTAGGAAGGTGCAGACTGGCACAGCATGACAGACTAACCGTATATGTCCAGAATATGCGAACTTTGCACCCTTGGATTTTGGCCATGAATAGTAATTGCACGCTGATATATATTTTGATGACTCCAGCAGGCTCACAAAACATAAAAAATCACAGCATATATTCAAGATAAAAGGCCTTAACCTGTGATTTTAATGTCAAGAAAATGAAATTTAAAAAATGTTGAAATTTAAAATCTTTACATTGAATCACAGCAAAAGAAGGTTACATTAAAGTAGAAAAAGCATAAAAGAATGTAAAGTATCACTGATAGGCTTCAGCTAAGAAGGGCTTCCTTAGAGTAGATGTCCCAGGTTCACAGCTAGTTCCCTGACTTAGCCCTGCTTGTGTATAGCCAGTGTGTAAATGAAAGACTTAAAAAGAACATTGAACCTGTCCTCTAGACACCTCTGAAGTGGGGAAGGTGTAATGAGGGAATGCTTTATGAAAGAACACTTCACAACATCTACAAAACTTACACTCCCACTTTCCACATCAAGAAACACACCAACCCTGCCCACAGGTCTCTCTATGTACTGACAAGTCACTGGGTCAGCGGTCCAGACCGTGTGACGATTTTCATCCTTCACATGTTAAAAGAGAAATGCATCCGGAGAGTCAATCAGCGTGCCATTCTCCCTCAGCTGGGTCTCTGTACAGACCCCTACAGCCCAGTCCCAAGACTTGTCCACGTGCAGTTCCCAGTAATGTTTGCCGGAGGTGAAGACCTGCACTCAACATACAGCAAAATAGTTTGATGTTCCAGGAGCCAGAGACACATATAGATGATCATGCATAAACCTCAGACTTCTCAGACCATCAAACAGCCTGATAACTGCAATTGGTTATTTCACTAGTGAAGGAAAGGTCCACTGTGAAGAAAAGAGAATATTGAAGTCAAAATCAGTGTTAAAAATAAAATTGTCTATGAGAAAAGGCGTCTCTCTCCCTAGTGTCTCACTGGGAAGAGAACATTCCAACATTATTAGAAGGGCAGTTCTGAATAGAAAATATTGGATTCGAGTGATGCTAACAATATCTCCTGAAGACACAAATATCTAATTATAATAGAAAAAATCTTCCTAAAAATCAAAGATGATAAAGGAGAAGGAGGTCATGTTTACTGCTGACTGGTTACTTTTCCTGACACCTGAAAAGCTGGACACCTGGGCAATGTCACCAAGTCCATAGCAATAAAACTTACTTCTATCACTGTTTTTTGGAGGACAAAAATAATTTTAGGTTAAATAAACAGAGATTACTTTTCCAGGATATGATGATATTCCAGTTAATTAAGTGAGTTGTCACTAAAGAAGAAACCTAATAAACTTTTTATAACTGAATTCATACTAATTATCTGCCTCTGATAACCGGCTCCACCTGAGAATTTCCTCTTCCTCTTCCTGACTTATGACCCTCCAGGTTCAGGTTTACCATGGACCTCTATGTATGGCCTCACCAACCACCAATTTCCTTTATTGTTATTATTTGTAAAATCTCCATTTCTGCATTTAGGTTTTTTTACATTTATGATTATTTCTGATCACAGCCATTGTAATAAAATACCCACATGTTATAAATCCAATTACTAAAACTATTTAAAACCTAATTCACCGCTGTTCTTTTAAATTGGAATATCTTGAACTGCCATCCAGTTTTCTAAGCCTCAGTGAACAACTGACATTTTATGTGATGATATTTCTAGGACTCAAGAAGCCCTTTTGGGTTCATATCTTTTTTCTCATTATATAAGTAACATCACATTTACAGGTAATTGATAAGGACTGATTCACATCTATCATTACAGTACTTTTGATTTTACCTTTTACCATATTATAGTGACTCCATGACTAACTAGGACTATACATGCCACTCAGCAGGTTGTTCTCCTCTCCAAGAAAAAGGAAAAGATCCTCCACAAGAAATCATAATTGAAGAACACTTTCAGATGGTCCCACCAATGGGGCAACACTCACCTTGGGAGCTGTTGTGCCTGTGCATCAGTCTAGTAATGGGCGGTGCAGGGAGTTTTAGCCACAGAGGCTGAGGCATGTGCAGCTGCACCTGTTCACTCCTGTAAAGAGGAAGATGCAATTAATCTTTTGGTGCCATGATCATTCAACTGAATGTTCTTCATCATAATCCTTTCATGGGATAGGATCATATTATTCTTCGTGAATCTCTCTTATTTTTCTTCTTTACCTACTTCCACCCCTATTTCTCAGAGGTACTTGCTTCTCTTACTAAATTCTGGGTAAATCTAGTTTTGCTCTTTTATTTCTTGTTGATTGTGAAATGAAAACCATAACTGACCAGTCTTATAGAAAGGTTTCCAATGAGCCTGACAACACGTAGCTCTCTCAGTCACAGATGTGAAAAAATACCCACTTCTGATCAAGAAGAGCAGGAAAACATATACTGCAAAACACATACAAACAGATGAGCACAGAACAAGTGAAAATACTCTGAGAAATTATATCTTCACTTTGTTCAAAGTAGGCGGATCTTTTTCATGGCCCTCATGAATCCCAGTTAGCATTGAAGAACAAACTCACCTTCTCAGTTCATCTCCTAACTCATGTCAAGAAAGGAAAGAGAAACTTAGGCTTCTTCAGAAGTAGGATATTCTGCCAAACCAGTTTGGGTTTGGGGAGGTTTGGACAAGTACTAATCCTACCACTTGCAAACTGCCTTGAAAATTTATTCTCCTTTTCCTCCCTAAAGATAATTTTGACCATATCTTGTCCTAATCTAAATTCTTCTGTAAATGATTTTTAATTAGTTTTTGATTTATGTATCATTGGTATATTATTATGTACTGCTTTTATTAATTTAGGGTGTACAGTATTAATGATTCAACATTTTTATACCTTACAATGTCATCACAACATTAAGTCTAGTAATCTTCTGTCATCGTGTTTACTTAATTAGAACAATATTATTGTCTATATTCTCCTTCCCTTTTTACCCATTCCCCTGGACCCCTACTTTTGGAAACCATGTGTTCTGTTTTTATGTTCTTGAAAAATTCAGAACACTGAGTGTGAAAAGAGGGAACTGTCTGTGCATTGCTGTTACTCTCAGCTCTGTGCCTAGGAGTCTCTCCTAAGGCTTGTCCTGAAAGAGTAATATGACCCAAATTAATAGCAAATGAAACCAATGATATCACATCAGAAGCAGGAAATATATGGGAGCTTTTACCAAATGTGTCTACATTACCCACTTGCAGACCAGAATTAAAAGACCTTAAGATAGTTTTTACTTTCTGGTGTTTACTGGAGGAAGAAACAAAAGTAGATTTTGAGAAGGAAAATATTCCTCATGGAATCTCCATAATCACAATTCCATAAGGCTTGTTTTTTCATGGTCAAGTCAGGAGCAGATTATATTATTCCCAAGTGGGAGCCTCTCTCCACCATGGATGCGGGAGATGAAGAAATATATATCTTTGGTATCAAATACATAATGGAAATGTATTTCCACCAATGGTGTGAGCTTCCAATAAAATAAAATATTCCCAGGTAAACACTCCATTCTTACCTTAAGCAACTCTACATCTGGTTTCAGAAACATGTTCACAAGCTTGTCATATATTGCTCTTAGGTTGATCTTCTTTTCAGCCATTTCAGCCTCAAGTTTCTCAAGTTGCTCAAACATATTTGACCCTTCCTTACTAAGACTCTCTCAATATTGTTTTTTTCTCCCTCATGGAGAACCAGTTGCAATGTCTCAGAAAAATCCCGGGTTTCAACTTGGCATCCATGGATATACGTCTGCACATAAATAGATTTCTAGGTCACATACTCGGGCCAACCTTACCCACCTTTACTGAAACAGCAGCTGCTGTACTGATTCATGTTTTCTACCAATAAGCTTCACGTGTCCTAAATTCAGGTTTCCCACTTGTCAGAAATCATTCATTCATTCCTCTTTCCTTCATTTATTTTCCATTCTTTTAAAGTATACCAAAAGCCAATTATGTGCTTCCCTCAAACTACCTCCACCCACTAAATGAACTCCTGAAAGAACTGGAAGATAGCTTCTCATTGATCATTTCTTTCACACTCAGCCTCTCAACTCTGAAAGACTGCATGCAAGCAATCAAAATTCAGTGTCAATTAATCAATTGTTACATGCAATATTCTGACTTCTGTGTTAGTAAATTGGTCTCCAGTGTTACATTCTCCCTATTTTGAGAAGTATTATTGCATTTTACTCCCAGGATTAGGATCCATCAAAAAAGATCTTCCTGAAATTGTCAACGCCTTCCCTCAAACTGAAGGTCTTCCTCCCAGCCCTTTTCTCTGCCCTCCTTTTCTTGGTGCATGGGCTCCTGTCCTCCATCTAAACCCACAGACTCCCTATGGTTTTAAAGAATATTGATTCTTATTCCATCACTTATTCCCTAACCAATGTTGTGGATTCACGCTCTCACTCTCCAATCTCAGTTTTTCTTTACTTCTTTCACTCTGTTTCCTTTATTTTAAAATATTACACTTTCTTTTACTGGAAACACTATCATTCTCTAGCTCCTGTAATTCTCACCATCACAAACACACATCTTAAACTGCTGTTCATGGTTCCTTTTCCCCTCCTGACTGTGTCAGCCTGATTCAGAGGGAAATACTGTCTCACACTTACAATGCAATAGATAGATATTCTGCCATCTTTACTGAGACTTCTTTGAATTTCTTGAATCTTTTTCCATAAAGATCTCATGTGGTTTGAGACCCTGGACTGTTTTAAAAAACAGAATTTTTGCACCGAGAAAAACAAATAATTTTAGGTTTTAGACTATTAATGATGGAGATAATCAAGGGATATTAGGTAAATGTACTTTAGGGAGAGAAGAAGGAATTTGATGTTTCCCTATTTGCCCTCTTTGACGATAAATTTTAGAAGATTTCAGGCTGTATGACCACACAGTGCAATATAGTCATTTGTCTAGGGAAACTGATCAGGATTTTACTTAGCGTGTCTGCTTCTCTGATAGTGAGGTATATCTTGCATCAAAATTTGGAGCTACTGATACTTGTCTCCTGCCAACTTCAATCTCTTTTGTCCTGTGTTAACAAATATGTTTTCCATAGAAAAATTTTTTTGCATTTTAGTTTTTTTCTCAGAATGAGGTCTTCCCACTGACGTGAGCACAATGTTGTATCATCAAAATAATGATGACCATTAACTTAATTTCTCTCCCATTAAATGTAACCACCATGAAGGCAGGCATACAACTGTGTTTTCCTCACAGCCCCATCACTGGTGCTTAAGTTGGTACTTGGCCCTCAGTAAGGAGAGGATTTAATCCTGATGATGATTCTCAGGTCCTTATGTTGTCTTGGCTGCACTCTCCTGCAGCTATCGTTGTGCACTCAGAGGTAGCACTTACCCAGTTTTCCTCAGCAGCCTCTTCTACGAGGCAGTGTCTGTGAGCCTCGTGCTCCAGAGTGCTAGAGCATTGCATACAGAGCAGACTGCTGTCATCTTCAGAGAAGGTCTGCTTTGTCTCCTTGTGTAGCCCACACCTATAGTGCTCAGAGCTCAGGAACTGCCGCAGACTGGCTTTCCTGCCATTAGACATTAGGTTTTTCAGAAGAATGTTGGTTTTTCAGAAGAATGTTGGTTTTGAAATTTGTCTGCTCTAATGGTTCCCTGCACACAGAGCAATGTGCAGGGTTTTCAGCTTTCTCCCAACATGCACAGAGACACAACCAACAGAAACTGTGCCCACAGCCCATGGTGACTGGGTCTGTAAGGTAATTCAGGCAGACGATGCGGGCAAGTTCTTCTTGAAAGACTTGGACATGTCTGAGTCCATTTTTCTGAGGGAAGAAAACTAGGAGTTCACTCCTCTGCCCAGAAGACACAAAGGTCTAAGCAAAGTTTGACAGAGAGGTAGATGACTTGTATTCTATAATTACAGAAGGTCATTCTGAAAGCTGAACTGTGTGTTTAAATTAAGAACAGCCTAATATGTTAAAACTCCTGTGTGAGGTTATCAGGGAATCAAGTCTAATTCAACACTTCTAAACCTACGCCTGTCAGTGCACACACAGGGCACGTCAGTTTGTACAAGAGCCCAAGGAACAATTCACAGGGTCGCTCCAAACCATAGGCCTCAAGTCCTGTGTGGCCTGTGAGGCTGAGAGGCTACTCTCTTATCACACTAGTTAGACAATATGTACAGTGAAAAATAATAAATAAAACAGCATGTGTAGACCTCCCCAAACCCTATAACCAAATGAAGAAATGAAACATCACCAATATCCTTGGTTCCCCCAAGTACTGTTCACCAGTGTGCCTTCCTTTTCTGCCAGAGATTCTCACATTCTTGAATTTTATGTTGCTCTGTCCTGTTATTTATAATTTTACCACCTGGCTAGATCCCCTATGTGTATTTGACCTTATGTATTTTTGAACTTTTTATAAGTAAGACTATACCATAATGCATTATTCTAGGACTTGAGTTTTTCACTAACTTTGAAGGTTGCTCCATGCTTGTTGTGGCTCTAGTTCACCAGATTTCACTGACATAGAGCATTTTCACTTGCATGATTATGACATTTATGACTCAAGATCTAGTCAAGAGAGAGAAACATAAATAGGGAATGCCCATACAAAGAATGACTGATAAAAAAAGCATGAAACAAGGAGGGGCTGTCTAGTAGAAGGTAAAGAGAACTCTACAGAAGAGAATAGCGGAGACAAGAAGCGGTCACTGGCCCTACGTCTGAGACAGGGCAGCCAGTGAAGGGTCTGGCCCTGCCCACCACAGGCCTCACTGAATATGAGAGCAGCAGCTGTGGTGTTGCTCTAGAAGAACTTGCTGAATTGTACACCCCCAACCTCCCCAGAATCTTGCACTTTAGCCACTTTGAGAAGCTGTTCTTAGGGAGGTGTCTTGCCAGAGGCATTCTACGACAAAAACCAGCTCAGGGCAGTGTTGGAAGAAGCTCCTGCTGCTGGTTTTGCTGGCCACCTTGAACTGCAAGATGCTAGCAGAGGAGGTGCTATAGCAGGGGCAGGAGCTACAGGATGGGGCAATGGTGAAGCCACGTGCAGTGCAGGGTACCAGGGAAATCATTTGCATGCAGGGCACTGTCAAGGGAGTGTTTGGGAACCAGGGAGGAAAACCTGTCCTTCAATGTCGCTTCAATGCCTGCTGCTCAAAGTTTAACATCATGCCCCTTGGCAAGAAAAAGCATTATTTAAAGGGTCCAACTGCATTTACAAAGAGACAGCAATGGGGAGTAATTTGGAAGAAATAAGTTGGATAACTGTCACATAACAAAATGTATTTCTTCATTTTTCTGCAGGTGGGCATTTGGAATGTTATCTGTATGTTACTCCTATGAACATGTCTGCCAATACATTTATAATAACAAAGGATCAAATAGGAATCATATATAAAGAAAAAAGATATATATATATATATATATATATATATATATATATATATATAATCACCTTGGGATTAGCCCTGGGATGAGAAGAGCACATGGCTCCTCTGGGGGACGGTGGGGCTACATCTAGGCTGGGATCCCCAGGGTCTGGCAGTGGGACTGACACCCCACTGCTCCATACTGGTTGCAGTGCCGCTTCCTCCAATTCCCTGTGACAGAAAGGTCACACTTTCTTTTTTGGGCTGGGCCTGGGCAGATCCCCAGCACCCTGGACCTCCAGGGAACCAAGGCCTGAGGCAGGGACTGTACTCAGAGACAGCTCAGGAGGCAGCAGGCTGTTGGGAGAGGCCCAGAGGAAGGACAGGCTGGGCAGGTCCTCCTCATTCTCACTGGACCTGCGCACTGGCCTGCCAGTCTCCCTAACAGGAGGGGTCTCTCTGGGAATGGGGGCAGCCCTGGGCCCCAGTGCAGAGTAAGTGTGCCTGGGACCTGGGGGAGCAAAGAGGGGACATTGAGCCACCAGTGGTGAGCACTCCTGATGTCCTGAAAAGACAGCAAAGGCTTTGGGCTTGGACAGGTGGGCATCTGCTTGACAGTGGTTTGGCAGTCTTTGAAGTCAGTCTCTGGTGGGGAGGCTTTGTCAATGACCTACAGGTGGGGGCCATAGTCACACCTATAGGTGTCCTGGCTGGCTGCAGACTCAGAAGGACTGGAGTCCAGTGGGGGTGCAAAATGACTCAGGGGTGCCTGCACACCCTCCTCCTCCTTTGAGGCCAAAAGTCTCTCCTCTACCAGCTGGGAGAAAGAGGGGCACAGTGACTGGCTATGTACCTGAGTGTGAGAGGACATGTGTGAGGGACAAGCCAATGTCATTGGGGGGAGGAGAGCAGGAGGATGTCATATTGACTCAACCTCAAGAAAGACATGTGTCTCTCCTGCTGTCCTCCTGTGCCATATTCCCATCTTTGTGTTCTTCCCTCCCCATCCTCTCCTTCCTCTTGCCCTCTCTTTCCTGTCACCCTCTCCTTCCTGTCATCCTCTTTCTTGTCATCCTGTACTGCACCCACCCCAGAGCTGGCCTCTCCACACGCCATGCCTACAGGCAGGGGTGGGCTGGACACAGTCATATGCACCCCCATTCTGAGTTGCTGCCTTCCCTGGTCTACCTGGGTACTCCCGCCCATGGCTCACCTGAGGTCCCCATGTCACCATTTCTGGTGTCCCTCCCTCCCTGTCTAACCTAAGGCCTCTCCTGTAATTCACCTGCAGTCTGTTTCTCTCATGGCTCATCTAGAGCCCTTCTCCCATTTTCCTAAGTTCCATCTCACCACTGGCTCACCTGTTCAGGAATGAGTCGTTTCTCCTGCCCCAAGTCCTCAGCTAGGGCCGAGACATCCAACTGTGCTTCTGGGGAAAGCAACTGTGCCAGAAATCAGTGGTGAATGACCTTTGCCACCTGGGAAAGAAGGAAGAGGCTATGAGTGACCTGTGAGTCAGTAGAACCAAGAGGAAATTTAGAAAGCAAAGGTCCACCCCATCCTCTCCTACAAGGTGAGCATTTTACAACTCATGGTCATTAGCTACAGACACACACACAGGAACATACAGACAGACAAACACAAGGGAACACTCACACACACCACACATACCACATGCACACTGTCATGGACACACCTAGCTCAGGAAAAAAGAACAGAGCTTAATCCCATCCATCTTGGCAGAACCCTGGTCTTGGACCTGGGGTGCGGCCCTCTAGAATCCTGTAGACCTCAGAGCTCTGAGCCAGCCCACCTTGACGACAAAGTCTTCCTGGGAACACAGCTTGTCAATGTAGATGAGGAGACCAGGGTCCAGGTAGGTCCCACTCTCTTCCTGCTGTAACTCCTTTCTGTCCTCATCCAAGGTTCAACCTGATGGACCCAGGGCTCATAGGGCCAGCTGCACCAGCTTGTCCACGATGTCCATGTACCCTTTCAAGGCTCCAGGGGGGATGTCTTTGGGTACCTTGGTCTCCAGGGGCCACTAGGATCTGTAGGTGCCCTGGACCTTGAGTACCACCTTCCTGGGAATGTGAGCTGGGGCAGAGAGGGAAGGGGAGGGAGTGTGAGGGGCTCTAGCTTCCTCCTCCTGAGCATGTGATGGTGAGGGCAGTGCAGGGGGACGTTAACTTGGTGCAACTGGGCCAGGCCCTCTGAAGCCATGTGACTATGTGAGGGGTGAGGTCAGAAGGGGACATCGAAAAGAGTCAATTGTGAGGACGTGCAGACCTGCCTAGTCTCCAAGGCGGTCCCCCATCCCATCCAGCCAAGTTCTTAACAGACTTTATGTTGTGTCCTTTGACTGGGAGGTGGGACAGAGGTTGTGAAAGTTGACCAAGTGCCTCTAATTACTCAGGACAGATGTCATGGATGTACCCTAATGATACAGAAGATCATATTCCTGATTTTGTGCTCCCTTTAAAAAAGAATCTGCCTTTCCAGATGTTTCAATGGAAAACCAACCATACTTCACATCTATTTTCTATCCGTGAAGCAATGATGTGTCCTATGAGCAAACCCTTCATCTCCAAGGAAAAAGGCAGGGCAAGGGATATGCCATGAGACACGCAATGGGAGGAAGCAGGGTTGAAGTACCAAGTTTCCACAGAAGGGGACCAATTCAGGACAAGTCAGGGAACCCAGCCCCAACTCCTGGTGGAAGTTACCTGGCTGCCCTGTCCCTGTGGAACCCAAGAGAAGGAGCAGCTCCCTGGACTCAGGGGAAGTGACTCCTGGCTGGAAGGAGTGGGGAAGCCCTGGGCTGCAGCAGTTGGGGTACCTTCCAGCCTGGCTCTCAGGGATGACACTTCATTGGAGATCTGGCCACAGACTGCCACACTGGACAACTTCATGGCCAAGACCAACTCTTCCCACTGCCCCATTAGCTGTAATATAGTCAGTTCAAATCCTCTAGAAAGGTACTGTGGGGTGGGCTCCAGGTGCCTGAAGAGCAGGACAGAGGACAAGGCTTTCCTGTACCCCTCCCCTACGTGCCCCGCCTCCACACACCCACTGTTCCCTGCACACACAGGCTGCAGTGGCATGTCTCTGTTCTAGAAAGAACTAATGCGCCTGCGGCCGTCCTTTCTGTACACCCGGGCACTTCCCCTGAGCATCCCAACCACTCTCAGCAGCCCTCCTGTTCAACGCCCTGCTTGGTTTCTGCAGGTTCCCAGCCTTCCTGGCTGACAGGTCCGTGGAGGTCAAGTACTCTCTCCTAATTCTACTTCAGTCCAAATTATGTTTCCCCAGTGGAACTGTTACCTTTTGATCCTAAATTTTCAGAGATAGCACAGTCTCTAAAACACCTTCCCAACCTGCAGGCTTACCTCCTTCTGAAGTCATCCCCACAGACTGAGGCACTGACCACTGCTGCCCAGGAGCCTCCGCAATGAGAAAATCCAAGTCCAGGGTCCAGAGAGTGACCTGTTCTAACAGATGCTCAGCATTCAGTGGAAGAAGGAGTTTGAATTGAAACAGCAGAATGTAGGCCTCCAGACATTCTGCAGTGGGGGAGGGGCGGAGGGCAGGTGGCATGGGGGGGTGGGAGTGGGGAGACATTCCATGGCGGGCTCTGCAGGCAGGCGAGAATCAGAAGTTCCTTTCAAATTGAAGTGGTAACACAGTTGGTGTGTGCTTCTTTAGGCAATTCATACATTGTTTTTTTTTTCAGTTCACAGCACTAAGGCTTTACTTGACGTTCCCTTTATTTCAGGTCTTGATCCTTCAACCTAATTTCGGGTCACTCAACCTGATTCTTATCTGACTCTTGACTTACTTCAACACAGGCTACACTTCCGGAACAAAAGTCAAGCACATGTCCTGAAAAAATAATGGGTACTTAGGGCCACACACAGGCCAGTGTTTGAAAAGAGAGTTGATTCAGTGAATCCAGCCCATTTGGTAGCAGTGTGCAATCTGTTTAGGACCCAGTTCTGAGGCCCCACTGCTGTCCAGCGTGGGCAGCTGTGCAGGCTGCAGTGGGCCCAGCCTCACCAACAGTCTCCTTTGCTGCCTCTGTCAGGGGAGGCCCAGCAGCCTATGTGGACAGGACCAGAAATCACTACGTTTTTTTTTTTTTCTTGGAGTAATAAGTTGTACAACGTTTAATTTTTTACCTTTTCAATGATCTTTATCTAATATTCTAAATAATCAAGAGCTTTGCATAATTCACGGGCAATTGTCCAAAATGGGAAATGCAGTGACGAGTCTTTCTCCTGCCTCTTTTCCCAGCGGCACAGTCCTCTTTCCCACGGGAGGCCCGTGTCAGTGGTTCCTTGAAATCTTTCCAGGAGGCCTGATTTAGCAAAGAATGACACCCAACTGAATGTGAATTTCAGATACACAGTGAATTAGGTTTTAGGATAATTGTTTCCCTGCAATATCTGGGAATACCTTTACCATAAATTTGTTCACTGTTTTCTAAAATTTAACTGGCCTCTTGTACTTTATCTGGGAACTCTACAAAACAAGTGACTTAGTAGGTTACTATTAGCTACTCCTCCCAAAAGAAAGATCACTTGGATTAAAGGGACTCGAGCGTGCATCTTGGCTCCACCACAAAACACAATTGCACACACACATGAAACAAGCATGCTCTTCGGAGGATAAGGAATTTGTGAGAGCCGTCACAAGCATGAATGTGTAAGTTCAGTGGTGGTAAGGACAGAAGTAAGGGATGGGAAGACAGAAAATCTGATGCTTCCTGTGTTAACAGGGCTTAATACCCTGATAGTACAAGGATCTCGACTTTTTCTTCAAAGATTTGATTTATTTCCTTTTAGAGAGAGGGGAAGGATGGGAGAAAGAGAAGGAGAGAAGCAACAATGTGCAAAAGATACATCAATCAATTACCCCTCAAATGTGTCCAACTCAGGACTCAGCCCACAACCCAGGCAGGTGCCCTGACCTATTGAACCAGCAACCTTTTGGTTCCCAGGACAACTCCCAAACAACTGAACCACACCAGTCAGTGCACCTCATGGATCTTTAGGTATTCCTGATTTGTCTGCATTTGTTCATATTTGGAGACTTGTCAACTAGGTTTTTTTGTTAGAAGTACGTGAACAAAGAGTGCCTCCCACCGGAATGGCAGTGTTTTTAGTAGTGTGTAAGACCCGTGTGTAAAAGAAGGAGGACAAGGTGATAGTGGAAGATGCTCTACTAGGATGCCCACCCTCACTGTGAACTTCTGGCTGTTACCTCCATCTGAACACCACTTCCACTGTCGCTTTTCTCACTTAGTCCCTAGTTATTTAATGACAAACTCTGCAATAATTTCCTGTCAATAAAAGTTTTACATTGTAAGAAATGTGCTGCATTTCTAGCAATTTCCATTGGCCCATGGATCTCCTACTACTGTTTTGTATAAATCTTATCTGTATATCAATGGCACTACTTTTTTAATTTCTGGAATGATGCTTTGAGTCAGAGTTGGAACAAGATTCCAGCAAGATTATAGGTAATCATGAAATTAACATTTCTTGTTGTAATTCAGTGAAGGAGAAATATGGAAGATGGATGAAATAAAGGGATAAGAAGAGCTAAGTGCTGTGGTCTCAAGTTTGTGTGGGCCCCAAACTTTATGTATTGAACTGCAATGCCCAATGGGATGTCCTGAGGAGGTGGGGTCTTTGAGACGGGCTTGAGTCATGAGAGAGGAACCCTCAGAAATGGGATTAGTTCCTTACATGAACTTCAGAGAGGTCCCCTGCCCTTTGTGCCAAGTGAGGATACAAGAAAGCTTCCACCTGGAACACAGCCATCAGCCAACCATGTGTGCACCCTGATCTTTCAGCCTCTAGAACTGTGTGAGGGTAATTTCTGTTGCCCATCAGTCTATGATATTTTGCTGTAGCAGCCCCAATGGAATCCACCTAACATTTTCTATAAATTTAAAGTAAGTTTATAAGCTTATTGTTTATAAAGTAAGCTTATAAACAATAAGCTTACTCTTTACTTTATTGTACCTAATTGCAATTTGATTTCCAGTTTATAAATGTATACCTGGAGAAATAGATAAGCAAAGACATATTTAAACCCATGTCATTGTAATAGCAAATTCAGAATTTTAATGTATGATTCTTCAATTCCAGTATATGTGCTCTGTGGACCCAATGATGCTTCCTCTTACTGATTGCATTGCCTGGTCAGTCTTCTGTGTGAGACCATGAGTGCAGTGACATGAGAAACTGTAACTTTCATCTCTGTATCCCATGCAGTGAGACATGGCTTAGAAAACACTGGTGCTGAATGAATCAGAAATGCATGCTTTAAATTCACAAGCAGAGCCGTGATGGACTCTGTGTTTCTCCATCTAGCCTGGCTTATAAATCTTTCTACCACCTAGTGGCAAAAAAACACTTCTGGGATCTGCTGATCTGAAGTAACAGGAACCATATCTAAAACTTAGTTTTGCAAATAGAATGTCGAGGAGCAAGCATGTGACACAATCTGCTAAAGAGTATTGCAAATAATGTAACATGTCAGTGACTTGGACGCTGGTCCGAAGTGTCCACAGCATTATGGAAAAGGTGAGATACATTGACATAGACTACTGAGTCCTGTGGAGAAAAAGGGACGGCATGGCTTCTCTCTGCAGTGGAGAGTTCCTTGGAGCACCTCAGCCACTCTCTCAGGAGGAGAGCTCCCCAACTCTTGCCTTGACAGCCTTTTATGGGCTTTTTAATAGCATACATCAAAGAAGGTTCTCATTCATTATACTTAGGTTTGCTTTAGGTAATTACTTTTTACAGATAGCAATGGAAGGGATGTTACAGATCACTTCTTACAGATTAACAAGGAAAAAATGCTGCAAATTCAAGGGAACAATAAGAGTAACAGGTCTGGTTATACTGCAGTCCTCGGGAGAACTAGCACAGACTTCAGGACGTTATTTTAAAGATATGCAGCACGCATTTTCTGACTGAACTTAGGGTGAGGGAGTTTCAGCAAGAGCAAGTGACAAAGCAGCCTAGGTATAATGCAGGCCTAATTTCCCACAGGAGAACTTCTTCATGGGCATGGTCCTGCTTGTGAACTCATCCCCCACTGGTTTTCATATGGGTGCTGAGATCCATTTCCACATCTGGAGAAGTGGTTCCCAATATGTCAGTCCTGTAACTTCCAATCAATTTATACGTGAACCTAAAACTGCTTCAAAAAATAAATAAAAATCCTTTTTCTTCATTAATTGTCAAAGTCTTTATAATCATTGACTATTGAATTATAGTTTTTCTTTCACTCTTGTGTGTTTACATCTCACTGTGTTTATCAACTAGCAAAGCCTGAAGAAAATTTAAATAGTTAAGATAATTTAGAAAAATTCAACTAGAGCTTGGTAGGCCTTATGAAACTCCTGGGACTGATTTTTTTTTTTAAAACAAGTCTCACTTTTAAGAAAAAAAATCATTCATTTGAGAGACAGAGGATGTTTCCTATAGTCGCCTTGACCGGAGATGGAACACCCGACCTTAGATATGGGGGCAGTGCTAGAACCAACTGGGCTGCCCAGCCGGGGCCTCTCATTTACATTTAAGTTTGTGTAATGAGGGGAGGATCATCTTCATCATGCTGTGGAGGTGAGGACGGGAACATCACCGAATGCACAATAAGAAGGATTGGGACAGTTGGCAACTGGTGGGATCAAAGCCAAGACCATGCTGAAAAAAGGAGCCAGTTTGAGATTTGGGGTGAATTCTGGTTTTGACACCTGGAGAAGGGTGTTCCAGAGGAAAATGGTTTTTGAAATGTCAGTGAGGTCACTACTTTGTGATACGAGTTCCTGTGGATATGGGACTTCTTCATGTTACAATGATAAATAACCTCATGGGGCATAGTTTGATCATGCCAGAAAAGCTTATAGACTAAACAGAATTTGCAGATCCCCATGACAGGGAAAGTGGCAGGAGACACTGAGAGGCCATGTGAGGGAAGCAGAACTTTCTGGTCCTTGAGAAGGAGTGTCTGATGAATGAGAGCCCTACAGTAAGTGTGGTGAATGTATGAAGCAAATCACTGCACAATGTCCTTTTCCCTGTTGAACTTGCCAGCTCCTGTCGACTCAGTTCAAGCATCAGGGCACAAGGGATGCCCGCCCTTCCTCTGGTCTTTGGGGCACATGCACACTGTGCCACCCGGGTGATGTGTGACACTTGCCATTGGATTTCTCTTCGGTTTTACACAAAATTAAAAAGACTGAATGCTGGTCTAGCCCAGTCTAGGTGTCTGCAATGGCTCTGGGAGAGATTTTCCTCTCTGGTTCTTTTACCCTAAATATATTTGACCTCTCTAGGAAGATAGAGGTGGGAAACCTTCAGCTTCATTGTAATAATTAACATGTCATATTTCTGACAACCTGTTGCCCCCACTCAGTTACTATTACTGTGGGGAAGTCAATTGAAATCTAGCTTATGAGAAAGAGAAAGAAGGGGGCACAGGGGCTTGGGTGGAGGTGGGCAAATGGGGGCAGGAAAATGGTGTCATATGTAAGAGTATCACTAAGAAAAATAAAGTTAAATAAAAAAGAATTAGCAAATGTAATAAACATATCCAGAAACTCTGTATATGGTGCATTCCCAGCATAGGCAAGGCTGGAAAATGCGCCTACAGTCTATTTGTCTTTTCAATATGGAATAAAATTGTGGGTTTATTATAGGAATATGATGAATTTTAATATTAACATGATAATCCAATTCCTTATACTAATATTCCTATGGAAAATTTCATTGATAGTTGGTAGAAGTCATTTGTTAAATAGTAATACATGTTATATAATAAAACAACACAAAAATTGTGGTACATATACACAATGGAATTCTATGCAGCAGAGAGAAAGAAGGAGCTACTACCTTTTGCAACAACATGGATGGAACTGGAAAGCATTATGCTGAGTGAAATAGGCCAGGTGTTGAAAGACAAATACCATATGATCTCACTTTAACAGGAAGCTAAACAACAAAACAAACAAGCAAGCAGAAAAAAAAAAAACCAAAGACACTGAAATAGAGAACAAGGGGACAGTGACCAGAGGGGAGAGGGAAGGGAAGTTAAGGGGAAAAACCGGGAGGGATTTGGAGGAACAAATAGGAAGGACACAGGGACAAGAACTAAGGGGGGTGGAAATGGGAGGGAGGTGGGGAGCAACGGGCGGGGGAGGCTGGGATGGGAGAAATTGACAAAAAAATTGTACTTGAAAAATAACTAAATAAAATAAAAAAACAACAATACAAGTAAATGGGTATATTCCTAATCAGTTATACTTTATCTTAAATATATATCAATCAGCATAATTTTAATAGTAAATTCTTTAAACATTAGATTGAAAGTCAAATACAAGACAAATACATCTCACTATTATTACCTAACAAGGTTCTGGATATTAAAAGAACACTTAGAGAAAATATTAGACCTATAAAAATTGTTAATATTACCATTTTTATGAAAACTGGTTACCTACAAAAACAATAAAAATAATTCACTTATATATCTAGTTATCTAAATGCTCAAACTTTAATGATTTTCATGTGAAAATGATACAATTATTTATATAATGCTTATATGCATGAGAACAGAATACGGAAATAGCCAGCAATACACAGGAAAAAAACTAATGAGAGGGCAATAACCTTAAATAGATTCTCAGACATACCAGTGAACCAAATAGTCGAAGCAACGTGGCACTGGGACGAGAGTTCACAGACAGACCAGGAGACGGGAACAGTGTCCATGTCTATGTCTACAGCTCAGTGTCTATGTATGTACCTATGTGCCCATGTGTCTGTCTCTCTATCCCTCCCTCAATCCTGAATGATGAATGTGAGATTCACCTGCACCCGGAGCAACAGGGAGGAATTAAGGCTTCTCTACAGAGGCACTTATCAAATTAAAGAGTGAATCTAAAACAAAATATAGACATATATATTTGAAGTTATAGAGATGTAAGTCTTACAGAGATGTAAGAGTTAAGTATATACATAAACAGTGCTTCCTGCATGAGCTGCCCACTCTCACATTTCAGAGAGGCCAACTTTTTCCTCATACCAGACACTGCAAGAATCCAGAGGTACAGTTCTTGCAGGGGGTGTAGGAGCCACAGGGTCAAGGGGCCCCCTGACAACCTCTGGCAAACAAAAAATGAGAAAAGTAAATCTTTAGAAATACAATTTCTTAAAAAGTACAGTTCACATACATTATTACATTAGCTTCGGGTGTACACACCAGTGATTAGACAGTACATCACTGAATGAGTGATCACCCCAGTAAATTTCACACCCTTCTGATAAAGGCACACAGTTATTAGACTATTATTGCCTATATTCTCTATGGTATAATTTACATCCCCATGACTGTTACATGACAAGTGTGCTTCTTAATCCAGTCAGCTTTTATGCCCACCCACCCAAGGCCCTCACACCTGCCAACTGTCAAAATGTTCCAAAAGAAAAACTCCTGACTTTGAAAATACTCAGTCTAAAGCAGAGTGACCGCCACAGCCCAATCATCTGTTTCCAGAGCCGTCACTGCACAGAGTTCCTGGGGATGGTGAAGATGGTGTAGGGGGACCCAATACATGTGCATAACTGATATTTCTTCTCCCAGCAGGACCCTCTCCTCCAGGTTTATGGGCCTGATATTAAGAGTACTCTCCCAAATTTCATAATCCCCAATGTGTTCTATCCTTTACTGAGGATGCGTAGGGGGATGAAGGAACAAGCAAAGAAATGAAAGGGAAAAGAAGAGCAGCCCTTCTTTTATTGCAGAAGTCATGGATTTTTGGGGTGAAGCTCTGTGTCCCAACATTTTGGGAATGAACAAAGCTCAGTTGGAGTCTGAGTCAGAGGTGGACCCTGAGAAAGATAGCTGCAGCTGCTGTCCTCACAGTCTTCATCTTCATCCCCGCTGCTGGAGTCTGAGCAGCTACTGCTTTCTGCCTTTTCCCCATCTTCCTTATTTTCTTCTGATCTCTGGGAGACATGAGAACGGCCCCCTCAAGTCCTTGCTGACCCTCTCTCTGGAGCCTGCATCCCCTGCTCCTGTGCAAGCCTTCCTTGCAGAGCCCGGGCTCAGGGACAGAGCACTTCTTTCCTCATGATCTTGGGGTCCGGGCCTCCAGTCATGTTCATGTTCTTACGCTTAGCATAGGATCTCTCTCTGTAAGCAGCATATTCTTCAGGGGACAGACTGCTGAGCCAGTGGTCCAGGTCCACCTTGTACTGTTTCTGCAGCTCCTCTGCCTGCTTCTTGTAATGCTGCTTCTGGCTCAGCGGGACGCGCTGCCAGCGTCTGCCAATCTCCACCATGCGCTCCCTCATGGGCAGGTCTTGCAGCTCCCTACTTGACCACAAATCCTGGTGGAACTTGTGGTATTCGTTCATTGGGGGCTTCTTGGGCTCTCCATGGAATTTTACCTTCTCAGAAAAATTGTTTACTGGGGGAGATTTCACTGGTTCTACATTTTCCTGAAACTTCTTTTGGACTTTGGTTGAGCTCCTTTTAGGGACAACAGAAGTGTCAGAGTTCTGCATTAGATCAGGGTGGTCCTTCCTAAACTGAGCCATTTTCTCCTCAAACTCCTCTTTCTCTTTTTGGAAATCTTGAATGTATTTCAGCTTCATTTGTTCTGGGAGTTCCTTGTATTTCTTAGACAGAACCTTGGTCAGCTCCTGGTTGTTCATCTCAGGGTGCATTTGGGAGTACTGGGCCCTCTTCTCCGTGAAAAAGCGGAAGTAAGCAGTCAGGGGTCTCTTGGGCAAGTGGGGATGGTTCTTGAGCTTTTTCTTTTGGTAAAAAGTTTTTAAATGTTCCTTAGTGTCCTGAACTATTTCTGTCAAAGTACGAAACCTTCTTGTTTGACTGGAAATTTCTAACCACTTGAGCTTGCACATTTCTGCAGAATAAGTTTTAAAAGCCACTTTTCCCCAGTCCACCTTTGACTGGGTCATTTTGAATGTGTGACTGTCATTGGGTGGGAGATTCTTCTCTACAAGGTGTAGTAACATCTCAATGTCTTCTTTGGGCCATTGGTCTTGGCCATTAGTCGATGCCATTTCTAGGACTTTGAGTCCCTTACAAAGTTATATAGACACCACAGCAGAAGCTCAAATATCTTCACTCTTAGGACTTAGCAGTTGAGCTATTTAAGAAGTTTTGCAAAGTGTGGTGCTATATATCTGAGGAGAAAGAGAAGAAATAAATGAGACAATCAGAACCCACTGAGATTTGTCCTTTATATAATTGACTTGCCTAAACAAAATAAATGAAAAATTGCTTACATATAAAGTGAAATTTTGTTTATCTATCATGTGCTAGACTGTCACTTTTCAAAATCATCTTGTCACCATTCATTCTACCCTTCTTTTGCCAAATCTCATCAGAGCCTCTCTTAAATACAATGACAACTTTCTACTCAGTGCTCAAGGTATGAAAAAATAAAAATCAACCTGTCTTTTGATCCAGCAATTCCACTGCTAGGATCATATCCTAAGAACCTCAAAACATCAATTTCAAAGAACATATGCACCACAATGTTCATAGCAGCACAATTTATAATTGCCAAGAACTGGAAGCAACCTAAATGCCCATCAGTAAATGTATGGATAAAAAAATTGTGGTACGTATACACAATGGAATTCTATGCAGCAGAGAGAAAGAAGGAATTACTACCCTTTGCGAAAACATGGATGGAACTGGAAATCATTATGCTGAGTGAAACAAGCCAGGGGTTGAAAGACAAATACCATATGATCTCACCTTTAAGAGGAAGCTAAAGAACAGGACAGACAAGCAAGCAAAATAAAAACAAATACACTGCAATAGAGAACAGGGGACAGTGAGCAGAGGGGAGAGGGGAGGGAATTTAAAGGGAAAAATGGGAGGGATTTAGAGGAACATGTATAAAGAACACAGGGACAATATCTAAGGGGAGTAGAAATGGGAGGGAGGTAGGGTGCATGGGGGAGCGGTGGGCTGGAATGGGAGAAATAAACAGAAAACTGTACTTGAAAAATAAGTAAATAAAAATTAAAAAAAAAGAAAAGTGCTCTGGGGAAGAAGATCAAAAATTAAAAAGGAAAGAGAAATGTTGGGAAAAGAAAGGCTTATTAATCTCTAGTGCCTTTAGTGTGGCAACCTTCTAAGTACAATCAGATGCCTGTGCAGGAGTTATGGGCTGGAAATAACATGAAAGAAGCTAAGAAGACATGCACACCAGACTGATATATTTTATGAATGAATTTAAAACCTGCAGTAAATGATTAATTTTTACATTATTTGTAGTGGAAAGGAATTCTACAGAACCATTTTGCTTCTCCCATCTAAGGTCAAGAACCATATAAAAATTATGGAATATCTACAGTTTTATTAGATTAGCTGTTCTTCATTATTAATCATCTGTCACTTACCAATCACAACCAGGTTTTCCAATTTAGTTTTAGGTCTCAAGCCGAGATAAGAAACTACACAAAATCTAGAACTCTCCCTCTAGGTATCACAATTTGTACAGATGAGGAGCATAAAATGTTAAAACAATATATTATGCAAAACTAAATGTCAAAACAAGAACATTAAAACTTTATAGCTTAAGAATAAACTAAAGTAATGCTGTCCTTTGAATTTAACTAGGCAAATTACATTTTCATAGGAAAGTCTTAAGCCAGCCCATAGTTAAATTATCATTTCTATTTTTTAAGGAAAGAAGGACTAAGTCATCTACATGAAAGTGTGTGCTCACCTGATGATTGTGGAATTCTGCTCACTGATGCTCATGGGGTCAAGGATTCTATGTCGTCCGGGCTCTCAATACAAGAGAGGCAGTTGCCACCTTCTGAGCTGTGAACAGTCAAGCCATCCAGGAAGGCCTCCCAGCAGAATGAACCTGGCTTTTGAAGGGAGCTTATCAAGGGACCATGGAAGCTCCGCCCCAATCAGGTTTCCACAGTGTTGAAACCCTGGAGGACAGACCATGACATCAGTGATTAGATTAATGCCTTCAGCGAAGTCTCAGGAAACAAACTCTTTAAACTCCACCCCCATCACTTGTTGTTGGTCCAACCCAGGCATTGACTTTTCACACCATGCACCTGGCAAAATGTCATTGGAGTTTGTGGCCAATATTGGTGAAAATATCCCCACACTCTACTTCCATTCCCACTCCCACATTTGACTTTATTTCAGTGTGGTATTTGAATATAAATCCTTCTCTTCAGGACTAATTTCAGTCTTTTCCTATGGATTAGATCCTAAAAGTCTCTCAGCAGCAGAAAGGCTATTTAAACTGTTTCAATCCCGGTCAATTTCTCCCCTATCTTTAGAGGAGAAGGTAGCACTCTAGATAAAAGTGTGACTATGTTTAGTTCTGTGTTTAGAGAGCTGAGATATGGACGAAAACACGTGTGATTTGGTGCAAGCAATTTGGTGAAACCCAAGCTGGCAATCAGGATATCATGACTGAAATGATGATTTTGTTTTTTTACAGTATCAGGCTTCATCGATTTTTCGAAAAATCTATTCTCCCCCTACATTTAAGAATTTTATTACTGAATTTCCAACAAGTAATTTGGAAAGATTTTATTACTGAGTTTCTTATGTGAATTGCCCAATGATAACATATTATCAAGACACTCTATATGAATAAAAAGGTTTAACACTTGGTTTATAATGCAGTATGAAAATATGAATTAATTTTGGATTTTTCAACTGATTCATATACATAGACACTGCCAAAGTTTGTCAGAGAAATTTCTGGAGGTGTAAACTCCCCCTGTTTCTCAATGGGAATATTTTGCCGGTGTGGGCTATTTAAATAAACGTCTCTTTTTCAATACCATGCAATAG
The DNA here is from genome assembly GCF_021234435.1 of Artibeus jamaicensis. Lineage (NCBI taxonomy): Eukaryota > Metazoa > Chordata > Mammalia > Chiroptera > Phyllostomidae > Artibeus > Artibeus jamaicensis. The sequence goes on along the minus strand of NW_026521911.1, from coordinate 16,208,342 downwards.
TTTTGGTAATGAGAATGAGGCACTACAAGAAGGAAAATCTGTTTTTATAAAAATATACTGCCAAATACATACCACATACCTTAAAATAACTCACATAGACTTTTTCCTGTGCAACCCACAAGGCTAAAGCCCCATCCTCACATTCCCCAGCCCTACCCCTTCCCTGTCACTGGGACCCCCACCAAACAGCTCAGGGTTTACAATGCCCACAGTCAAAATGTCACCTGGTTCCCTGACAATTCCCCTGGTGTCCTTGGCAGGTAAAGCACAGGCAGGGCAGGGCCAAGGGCGAGGCCTGGCCTCCCAGGCCTAGTTAGGCAGCCCTTACCCCAGAACCACCACTTGCCTAAACAGCCTGTCAGTCTACGGGGGATGGAGGACAGCATGCAGCCCAGACCCCCAGCTCCTGCTCCACTCCTGGCCTGTCTGTGCCCCTGGCTTCTGGGACCACAGCGCCATCGCCCACAGCACCCAGCCACTCAAGTTCCCAGAATGCATGCCCTCAGGCGTTGTGTTTTGTTAGAGCTCTTCAGAACGTGCCTTCAATGCTGGAGGCCAAGAAGCTCACTCTCCCACTCTCTTGGAGGGGGAGCCCTGCCCGCTTCTGTTAAGTATTCACCTGAGCTAAATCCCACATACAACATATGCCCTGTTCGTCGAACAGTGACATGAAAACTAACATAAATAGTTTTAATGAAAAAAGACACATAAGAAACTATACTCTGAAGCACCTAAGCTATATCATTGTTAAACTATGAAATTGGTAAAACATTAAGAAACAATATTCTCATATGGCTGAAATTAAGAATTGGGCACTGTCATGTACTATCGGTATGGGTAAGGTAAGTGGAGGCAGTCCGGCTTCCTCTCCCAGGTGTCTGGGCAGCTGAGAGCAGTGTTCCCTTAGCCTTGAATGGACCTGATAACCAGTGTTCTCAAAGCCTTCAGACCGAGTCCAATAAACTGTTACCATCACATGAACTGGACTCGCATGTGCAGAATTACTTTATTTTACGTTCTATCATTTCTGTCATCTTGCCAGCTTGGTTCCCCTCGAGTACTTAAACTTTCAGGGTCTCACTGCTGGGGCGATGATGGGAGACATGGGCAAAAAGACTCCTGTAGTGATGGATGCCACGCAGGGTCACAAGGGCCACCCACCCGTGCCACACAGAGAAGTGCAGAAAAAGGAACAGCTTGTAGCATGCTTGGCTTGCCCCCGAGTGAAGAAAGGCAGGCCAGACATTCCAATGGCTGCATGAGTATTATTTCATCTTTGTGAATTCCATGAACCAGCCTGACCTCGAAGGGTCTCAAAACAATATGTTATAGATTAATGAAAGGTAGTTTGCCAATATGCTTTAAAATTCTTAAAAATACCTCTGTCTCTGTCCTAGAAATTGTAGTTCCAGAATAGAAGCCTGAAAAACTTCCTAGACAACACTTAGCATACAAGGAATTTACACCAGCAATTTCTCTTCTCACTGCACACAATCACCTACAGTAGTCTCACTCTTCTCTACCATGTTGTTTTCCTCAGTTTCAGTCACCTGAAGTGAGCCCTTTTCTTCAACCCCAATGTAATCGTCTGTCACTTTTACCATCTGAGAACAAGGCTGTCCAATTAAGTTTCAGATTTTAAGCCTAAATAAGAAACTACACAAAATCTAGAACTTTTCCTCTAGGTATCACAGTTTGTACAGACAAGGAGCATAAAATGTTAAAACAATGCATTATGACAAACTAAACATCAAAACAAGAACATTAAAACTTTATAGCTCAAGAGTAAACTAAAGTAATGCTGTCATTTGAATTTAACAAGCAAATTACATTTTCTTAGGGAAGACTTAAGCCAGCCCATAGTTAAATTATCATTTCTATTTTTTAAGGAAAGAAGAACTAACTCGTCTACACGAAAGTGTGTGCTCACCTGATGATTGTGGAATTCTGCTCCTGATGCTTATGGGGTCAAGGATTCTGTGTTGTCCGGGCTCTCAATACAAGAGAGGCAGTTGCCACCTTCTGAGCTGTGAACAGTCAAGCCATCCAGGAAGGCCTCCCAGCAGAATGAACCTGGCTTTTGAAGGGAGCTTTTCAAGGGACCATGGAAGCTCCGCCCCAATCACGTTTCCGCAGTGTTGAAAACCTGGAGAACAGACCAGGGTCAGGGATTAGATTAATCCCTTCAGTGTTATCTCAGAAAACACGCTCTTTAAACCCCACCCCAATCCCTTGTTGTTGGTCCATCCTAGGCATTGATTTTTCACACCATACAGAGGGCCAAAGGTCCTCGGAATTTCTTGTCAATGTTGTTGAAAATGTCTCCACACTCTAATTCTATTCCAGCTCCCACATCTGACTTTGTTTCAACATGCTATTTCAGTATAAGTTCTTCCTTAAGTACTAATTTTGGTCTTTTCCTATGGTCTAGAACCTGAAATTCTCTCAGCTACAGGATGGCTATTTAAACTGTGTCAATCCCAGTCAACCTTTCCCCAATCTTTAGAGAAGAAGGTGGCATTCGAGATAAAAATGTGACTGACTAGGATTCAGAGAGTTTAGTTCTCCATTCAGAGAGTTAAGGAAGATATGCTCTAAAACTCATGTGATTTGGTGCAAGCAATTTGGTGAAATCCAAGCTGGCAATCAGGATATTATGACTGAAATGATGATTTTTTTTTACAGTATCAGGCTTCATCAATTTTCAAAAAATAGATTTTCGCCCTCCATTTAAAAATTTTATTACTGAGTTTTTAACAAGTAACTTCTGATATGAATTGCCCAATGATAGCATATTATCAAGAATCTCTAAATGAGAAAAATGGTTTAATAGTTGGGTTATAATGCAGTATGTAATAATGAATTAATTTTGGATTTTTCAACTGATTCATATACAGAGACACAGCCAAAGTTTGTACAGAGAAATTTCTGGAGGTCTAAATTCGTCATGTTTCTCAATGGAAATAAGTGGCTTGTGGGCTTTTTAAGGAAACGTCTCTTTTTCAATACCATGCAATAGTTTTGGTAATGAGAATGAGGACCTGCAAGAAGGAAAAGCTGTTTTTATAAAAATATACTGCCAGATACATAACACATACCTAAAATAACTCACATAGACTTTTTCCTGTGCAACCCACAAGGCTACAGCCGCCTCCTCACATCCCCCAGCCCTACCCCTACCCTGTCACTGGGACACCCACCAACCAGCTCAGGGTTTACAATGCCCACAGTCAAAATATCACCTGGTGCCCTGACTACTCCCCTGGTGTCGCTGGCAGCTAAAGCACAGGCAGGGCAGGGCCAAGGGCGAGTCCAGCCCTCTCAGCCCTGGTTAGGCAGCCTTCACTTCAGAGCCACCACTTGTACACACAGCCCATCAGTCCAGGGGAAAGGAGGACAGCATGCAGCCCAGACCCCCTGTTCCTGCTCCACTCCTGGCCTGACTGTGGCCCTGGCTTCTGGGACCACACCCCAATCGCCCACAGCACCGAGCCACTCAAGTTCCCAGAATGCATGCCCACAGGCCTTGCATTTTGTTAGAGCTTTTTAGAATGTGTCTTCAATGCTTAAGGCCGAGAAGCTGGCTCTCCAGCTTTTCTGGAGCCAGAGTCCTGCCTGCTCCTCTTACCTCTTCACCTGCCCTAACTCATATACACATATATGCCCTGTTCTCTAGACTATTACATGAAGATTAACATAAATGGATTTAATGAGAAAAGACATGTAAGCAAACTATACTCTGAACCACCTAAGATATTATTATACTATGAAATTGGTAAAACATTAAGAGATAATATTCTAACATGGTTGAATGTTCCAAGTGGGCACTGTCATATACTACTGGTATGGGTAAGGTAAGTGCAGGCAGTCTGGCTTCCTCACCCAGGTGTCTGGGTAGCCAAGGGAAGCAGTGTTCTCATTGCCTTGAATGGACCTGATAACTAGTGTTCTCATAGTCTTCGGACGGAGTCCAATAAACTGTTACCATCTCATGAAGTGGGTTCCTACCTGCAGAATTGCATTACGTTTTATAATTTCTGTCATCTTGACAGGTTTGTTCCCCTCAAGTGCTTAATCTTTGACAGTCTCCCTGCTGGGGGCAATGATGGGAGACACAGGCAAAAAGAAACATGCCATGATGAGTGCCACGTACTGTTCTGATAGAATACAATACTGCCACTTCTGTCGTTTGGGAGACATGAATCATGCAGAGCATCCATCTTGAGTTCCTTCTGGCTTGTTAGCCATTTAGTAGCCATCTTGGATATCAGATTGACCGTGGTAATATTCAAGTGTTTGTGTTGAAGCTACCCTCATGTTACTTAATAATGATCCCTCAGTAGAGAAGTAGTTTAGACTTTATCATAAGTACCTCAGTATGGGGGAAACCTAGTATATAGAGGGGTTGTTTGTAATGAAGATTTCAGGACTCCCCCAAGTGTCTTGCAATGTATTTATCAGAGAATAGATGAGAGTACTGTAGGTAACATAGGAATAAATGTTTTCTTTTTCTTTTCAGAAAAAAACCCCTGGATATTTGGAATTTCAGAAGAACATTCTTTCTTTCATTGGAGCATGCAGGGAAGTAAATTATTCTTTCTCCACAGAAAGCAAATTATCTCCAAGTCGTAACCTTCCTTTACCTATGATGAATATGACATTACTGGGACATTAGGACTTTGTAGGTTTGAATTAACTTTGCAACTGAAGTTCAGATCATCCAAGATTTGTTGTTGTTCCTATGTGCAGTGAATGACTAGTGACCTTAGATGAGAATGGCAATACAGATTTGAGACAGGGAGGAACTGGAAGTAGACCTTGCAGAGAGAAAAGCCAAGATTGCAGTCAAGCTGTCCCAGGTGAGGAATGCCAGCAGCACCAGATGGGGAAGCAAGAAAGGATCCTCCACCAGAGCATTTTGGGGGGAACGTGCTCTGCCCTTCCTTCGTATCAGACTTGTAGCCTCTAGAACTATGGGAGATACATTTCTGTTCTTTATAGCTACCCGGTGTGTGGCAATTAGTTATCTCTGCCTTGGGAAACCATAAAAGATAATGACCTCCATGAGAGCAGTCAGCTCTTAATTTTCTTTACCTCCTGTGTCTTTAGTTACTGCCCTTAGCACCCACACACACACAGCAAGACTGAGAAACTCTGCCTCTAGAAATAAGAAGAAAATAGTCACTGATATTTAGAAATGTCTAAGTGCATTACTATTTGGAGTCTAGATATGCAGGTGAGTAGAAATAACAAAAATATGATGGAATATACTTGTAATAGAAGATTTTGTCTCCAGTACAAGGATTTATGTTACTTCAATAACAAACATTAAAACCAGGGTACTGGTGTCTGACCCTTTTCCCGTTCTCACCACCCACCAGAAATTACTACCTGTGAAACCACTACTCAAAAAGTACTGGGACATAATGGAGTAGTACTTCAACACCTTTTTTCTTTGTTTTCTGTGATTCTCTATTCAGAGGTTATGGGAAAATACTTTCAGCCTGTCTTCTTCTGAAATATATAATAATATGATTGGGCTCAAAACTCACATTTCTATAATTCATGAACAGATTCCAATCACATCTTTTATAAGTGGATGATACAAAACCATGGAATCTGCCCTGACTGGTGTGGCTCAGTGTACTGGGCATCGTCCCACAGACAAAAGGGTCACCAGTTCAATTTATTTTTCAAATAAAAAAATAAATTGTAAAATTTTCAAAGTATTTAAATTTCATTTATCTTTATTCCAAAAAACACATTTCATCAAATCAATATTTATATTTAAACAAATAATTTAGATTTAATTTATATTCAATCCAATATATATTCAAATGCCCACATAAACTCTAGATGAAATAAACCATTAAATTTGAATTGTAAAATCAGAAGAAAATGAGAGTGTGGTTTGATAATTCTAGATGTCCTTCTAAACATAAAAATTGGAAAAATCACCAAGTGAACATAAACAAATGAAAAACAGCATACTGGGAAAAATATTTTCAATGAGTACAAAAAACTCTTACTATAACTAACTTAAAGACCCTTTGAAACACTATGCTCAATATTAATAATTAATTTTCACTGCCCTCCCCTAAGGGTGAGTGTGTGTGTGGAAGAAAATAAAAGGAATAAGAACATAAAGCCAAGCCACAAAGAGGTTTATGAGAATTAGTGAAAATACATAGGGTTAAGACTTCTATTCTTTTTGAAATTCAGCCACAAATTTAAGATAGAATTAAATCTATTATCAGGAAAAGCCAGGCTTAGATGATCACAAGCTTAGATGTGGAGTCAAGAGGATTAGTAAACAAGATTAAGTTAGGAGGCTTTGAGGATCAAGTTACAGAAAGGGTTAATATGTATAAAGTATTGACCCAGAATTGACCTCAATAGAAGTAGAAGCTTCTCAGTCTGATCCATTTCATCAAAAATGTTTTGATTATTTCTTGCTCTTCATAGTTATAAGACATTGAGACAATAATTCAGGGAAGTTCATTAGTCCACTCCAAACTTTTGATCTATGAATTCATTGCGCTCTGAGATTTGGTAAGTTTTGTTAAGTCACTACAACTAATTTATGCTTCAGAGTACTGATCCAATGATCTACAATGATTGTCATTACATGTAACTCAGTCCTCATAGATGGTGCTATTATTGAGTAGTAAGTTTATCTTCAAAGTCATTCAAACTCTTTTTGTATTATTAAATGCTTTTAACTTTAAAAAGCTTCACAGACAACCCTGACTGGTGTGGCTCAGTGGATTGAGTGCCAGCCTGAGACTCAAAGGGTCACTGGTTTGATTCCCAGCCAGGGCACATGCCTGGGTTGGGGGCCAGGTCCCCAGTGGGAGGCACACAAGAAGCAAGCACATATTTGTGTTTCTCTTGCTCTCTCTGTCCCTTCCCCTCTCTCTAAATAGAAATCAACAAAAAATAGTCACAAACAGAAAAAAAGCAATTCTTCAAAATAAAGCTTATATATACCAAGTACTTATAAACCATGTCAACCTAAAGGACAATTTTCTAGCAGAACTCACAGTTTTTGAAATTTATATATGAAAATATTTATTTTGAGTTGCCTCATTGAAAAATTCTCTACTATTAAAAAAGACATATTAATAATTCAAGTTATGGGTAGAGGATATTCAGGTAGTGGAAATACTCTGTGGAATTCTTTTATGGTGATTACATTCCATTATAAATTATCTAGACCAATAGAATGTACATTACCAAGAGTGAACCATAAGGTAAACTATGGGTGTGTCTGTTGGACTCTGGGTGATAATGATGTGTCATTGCAGTTCCATTAATTGCAATAAATATAGCACAAGGAAGGGGGATGTTGATAATGGGGGGAGGCCATGAATATGTGGGGACAAGGGCCATGTCTCTGTATCTTCCCCACAATTTTGCTCTGAACCTAAAACTGCTCTAAAAAGTAATTTATTTGAAAAACAAAAATCCATGCCAAAGACCTATTGTAGTTTTGTATTTTAGGTTTATAATGAAGGATTATGGGAAGGCATACATCAAGGTCCACAATCGGGGCATAAAAATGTAAGATCAAATTATAGCATCTGATAAAATTAAACCATTTTAATTATTTACCACTGGCAAGAATGTGCTATTGTTACTTTAAAAAGATTAAGTGATTATGCAAATCTAATCAAATGACTTAAAGTCTGGTTTACACCCCCATAATGTAATCTCTGGTTGAGAGGGTAGTTTGAAATGTTAAGAAAACTGCCTAGTCTTTAGAAATTTTACACAAAGGATTAGATAATGCAATTCAGTCTCCACACTTTCTAGAAAATAAAGACCCTCACTAGTGGTTATTCTGATACCAAGTTACATCCAGCAGTGAATACTATTTTGTAAAGTAAGCAGCCTGGATAACTTTGACAAATTTTCCTCTCAAACAACTATCATAAGACCATTCATAATGGCCTCTGTTGGAATTTAAAAGAAGGTGGGTTCCTACCCACCCTGTCTCCCTAAGACTACTTGAAATTGTGCTGTCAGCTAAAGATTTGGGAAGAAGGTATTTTTCTGGGTGGTTTGTCTAGTTTTGTTTTGCATAACTGGGGAGTCACATTCAGGTACCAAGCTTTTGAAATGGAGCAGTCTGAACTGATCTGTGTTTAAGGGTAAAACACCTGTGGAATATCAAAAACTTAGTAAAAAGAGGAATTTATAACACCTCATTAATATTTAAAATAGTAATATGTTGAGATGATAATGTTTTAGATGTCCTGGTTAAATATATTCTTAAATTTTATTTTAAATGTTTTTAATTCCTTTTTATTGTGAGGCTACCAGAAAAATTTTAAAAGTGGGTAGGGCTCAGACTATGTTTCTGAAAAATAACTTACTGTTTAAATAATTTAATGAACGAAGGATTGAGTTGTATTTTGTGAAATCTTGTGATTAAATCAAGCACGTCTCCCAAATTGTCCCCTATCTTCCTTCTTACATAGTAAGTTTCCTGGAGGAAAGGGCTCAGTTACCTTGTTTTGGTTCACCCCAAACATTGGAAACTGCTGAGGTGAAACCAAGTGTTTCGTTTGAATTAAATGATTGTATTGAATCAATTGGGAACACAGGTCATGGAATGCCAACCTCTATATATTTTTAAAATCTTTAGTTTCTAGGCATAGCTTTAAAAACATTCTATTTCAGTCTTAAGGACTCAGGTTATAGTTACGTGTAAATCAAACTCTGTGACAAACAGAGAGAAAAGATTATGTTCTCATCATGGAAACACAAAGAAGTCACCCTTAGTTTAGAACAGATTACTGCATTTATTTCATTTTTTAAGGTATAATTTGTTATATGGTGCTCTATCTCATTATAACTTGTTGTCATGAGGCTTTGAAACTAGGAAAGGGAGCTAGATCTTGAAGGATCTAAACAACACAAATAAACTCAATCTGATCATTTAAAATGAGGCAGAATGCAAGGAACTGGTTAGACTGCTAAAGAAAGAGCTGCAGAAAGGCAATGGAAATAATCCAATGCCCATTTATTGTTTTTAAATACTTATAAGCAAAGAAGAAACAAGTAAGCAAATAAGGAATGAAATAAGAATATCTGCTACTACACTTATATTTAACACGATGATGATGTCCTATTCAATGCAAATAGGCAAGAAAATGAAATACATCTTATAACAGTTGTCAAGAAATACATCTATCATAATTTGCATTATTAACATTACATGATTGTGTAACTGGAAAATTTCCTGAAATTGATCATTAGTATAGTTAGGAAGAAATTTAACCAAGTGTATTTCTTGTGCATTTCTTTCTTTTTGGTTCTCTTTTCCCCTTTCTTCCCCTATGGAACCAAGTTTATTTCTATAAAAAAAGTGGGAAAGAAAATCTAAAAGATTCATACAGCTTACCATAAAACATGTACATTATATTAGGGCATCAGCCCCCAGTGTTGCTTTCTATACTTTGTAAACGAGTCAGCCACTCTATCTCTCTCCACATAATCTGGTCAGCCACGTCACCTCTTTCTGATAACCTAGGCCAACGTCAGAAAGTGGGTGTGGCCTTAGGTGGGTGGAATCCCTTAAAAGGCAGGTTTACTTCAGAGGACACTTCTTCTCCAGGGTAGACTGACACAATCTGTCGCTGTCAGGAGAGCAGAGGGACTTCCTACTAACCCTGATATCGACAGAATTTCCAGAGGTGAGACCACTCACAGAGACTCTGGTGAGTATAGAATTTAGGGTAAATATCTCCATGTCTACTTTCTCTTATACAAATGCTTTCGATGTACATGTTGGAGTGATTGGGTCTCCTCCAAGCAAACAAGTAGCTTTCCTCATCGTCTAAAATGATTGAAATAGATTGATTCATAGTGTATATATGTGCTTCTGGACCACTCAGCTTGTTTAAGTCAATTAGTGATAACTGAGATCAATGTTTTATTTTTTTAATTAAAAAAAAATTTATTATTTTATTGTTCAAGTGCAATTTTCTGCCTTTTCCCCTCACCCCTCCCGACCGCACCAGCCCTCCTCACCTATCTCCCCTGTTTCCTCCCCCACCCCTTGTCATTTTCCACATGTCCTTTATAATTGTTCCTGTAAACCCGTCACTCTTTTCCCTATCCTCCCTGTCGGGTCACTCTCAACCTATTCTCAATTTCGATATCTTTGGATATGCTTTGCTTGACGGTTCGTTTTGTTGATCAAGTTCCTGTTCATGGTGTTTTTCTTTCACTGCCTGGCTTATTTCACTTAGCATAATGCTCTCCAATTCCATCCATGCTGTCACAAAGGGTAGAGGCTCCTTTCTTTCTGTTGTGTAGAACTCCACTGTGTAAATGTACCATAGTTTTTTGATCCATTCATTTACTGATGGGTACCTAGGTTGCTTCTAGCACTTGGCTATTGTGTTGCTATGAACATTGGGGTTCATATGTTTTTTTGGATTGGTGTTTCAGGGTTCTTAGGATATAATTCTAGCAGTGAAATTGCCTGATCAAAAGGCAGATCCATTTTTAATTTTCTTAGGAAATTCAATACTGTTTTCTATAGTGGCTGTACGTCTGTAATCCCACCAACAGTGCACTAGAGTCCCCTTTTGTCCACAACCTCTCCAACACTTGTCATTTGTTGCTTTGTTTATGATGGCCATTCTGACTTGTGTGGAGTGGTATCTCAGTGTGGTTTTAATTTGTATCTCTCTGATGGCTAGTAATACTGAACATCTTTTCATGTGTCTCTGGACCCTCCGTATGTCCTCCCTGGAGAAGTTTCTGTCCAAGTCCTTTGCCCTTTTTAAAATTTCATTTCTTGTCTTCTTAGTGGGGAGTCATTTGAGTTCTTTGTATATTTTGGAGATCAAACACTTGTCTGAGGTATCACTGGCCAATATGTTTTCTCATACAGATGGTTCTTTTTTCATTTTAATGCTGTTTTCTTTAGCTGTGCAGGAGCTTTTTATTTTGATGAGATCCCATTCATTTTTATTCTTTCCTTTATGTCCCTTGCTCTGGGGGACAGATCAGGGAAAATACTGCTGCATGGAATGTCTGAGATTTTCCTGATTATAGTGTTACAGAAAACAACTTCGCCACTTTTCTCTGTATGGAATGGAATGTCTATTTTACGTTCATTCCCCGAGGAGTGAGTTTCCAAATTTTGGGCTCTCAGCAGTGGGGGAGCAATTATTTTTATAGAGCCAGAAAGGGCCCGTCCTTTGGACCCTTACTTTTGGCACAAAAGCAGGAGGCACTTTACAGAAGCAGAAGGAGCAGAGCATTATCTCTGGCATGTAGATGATAAATAGTCCAGAGACCTCGAAAAAGGCATTTGGCCCCTTTGGGCCAAAACAAGCCTCTGACCTGCAAAAAGAAATCACTCTCTAGTCCCTGTGTTGTGTCTTCAAATGGCTACCAATTTCCCCCAACAATAGGACTGCAGTGGTGTCACAACTTATATTTAAATCTTTTATCCGCCTTGAATTTATTTCTGTGCATGGTGTAAGTTGGCCTTTAGTTTCATTGTTTTGCATGTAGCTGGCCAACACCATTTGTTGAAGAGGCTATTTTTGCTACATTTTATGCTGCTTCCCCCTTTTTCAAATATTAATTGACTGAAGAGATTTGGGTTTATTACTGGGTGCTCTATTCTGTTCCATTGGCCTCTGTGCCTGTTTTTATGCCAGTACCAGACTGTTTTGATTACAGTGGCCTTGTAATAAATTTTGATATCAGGTCTTGTGATCCTTCCTACTTTGCTCTTCTTTCTCAAAATTGCAGCTGCTATTCAGAGTAATTTATGGTTCCAAATAAATTTTTGAAGTATTTGTTGTATATGTGTGAAACATGCCATTGGTACTTTAATAAATATTGCATTGAATCTGTAAATTGATTTAGGTAGTATGGACATTTCGATGTTATTAATTCTTTCAATCCATGAACATAGTATATGTTTCCATTTGTGTGTATCTTCCTTAATTTCTTTCTTCAGTGTCGTATAGTTTACTGAGTATAGACCTATTACTTCCTTGTTAGGTTTATCCATAGGAATTTTATTTTTCTTTTTGCCATATCAAATGGGATTTGTTTCCTGATTTCTGTTTCTGCTGTTTCATTGTTGGTATACAAAAATGCCTTGATTTCACTATCATGTCATCTACATAGAATGACAGTTTTGTTTTCCTCTTTTCCAATTTGGATATCTTTTATTTCTTGTTCTTGCCTGATTGATGTGGCTAGGACTTCCAATGTTATGCTGAATAGAATTGATGTAAGGGGAGAAACTTGCCTTTTTCCTGATCTTACTGAGAGAGTTTTTAGGTTTTGCCCATTGAGTATGATGTTGGCTGTAGCTCTCATAATTGGCCTTTATTCTATTGAGGAATGCTCCCTCTATTTCCACTTTGCTAAGTGTTTTTATCATAAATGGGTGTTGTCCCTTATTAAATGCTTTTCCTGAATCTATTGATATGATCATGTGATTTTTGTCTTTTCTTTTGTTTATGTGATATATTACATTTATTGATTTGCGAATATTGAACCATCCCTGCATCCCTGGGATGAATCCCTCTTGCTCATAGTGTATGGTTTTTTAATGTATTGCTGGATTCGGTTTGCCAATATTTTATTGAGGATTTTAATGTCTATTTTCATCAGCAATATTTGCCAGAAGTTTTCTTTCTTTGTTGTGTCTTTTTCTGGTTTTGGGATTAGGACGATGCTGGCTTCATAAAATGAATTTGGGAGTCTTCCAACTTCTTGGATTTTTTGGAATGGTTTGTGAAACATAGGGGTTAACTATTTCCCAAACGCTATGCAAAATTCTCTTGTGAAACCATCCAGTCCAGGACTTTTGTGTATCAGAAGTTTTTGGTTACTGCTTCAATTTCATCATCTTTTATTGGTCTCTTCAGGCTTTCTGCTTGTTTTTCATTGAGTTTTAGAATATTATATTTTTCTCGAAAGTTGTCCATTTTGTCTAGGTTTCAAAATTTCTTGCAGAGCTAGTTTGGTGGAGGTGTATTCTTTTAGACTTCTTTTGTCTGGGAAGCTCCTTATTTGGCCTTCTATTTTAATTGAGAGCCTTGCTAAATAGTGTTGCTTGCATGCCTTTAGTTTTCATTAATTGGACTATTTCTTGCCATTCTCTTCTGGCTTGGAGCATTTCCATTGGGAAGTCAGCTGCTAGCCTTATTGGGGATCCCTTGTATGTAACTTCCCATTTCTCTCTTGCTGCCTTAAAGATTCTCTCTTTGTCTTGGAATTTTGCCATTTTAATTATGATGTGTCTTGAAGTGGGCCTCTTTGGTTTCATCTTGATCGGGACTCTGTGTTTCCTGAATTAGTGTGAGTTTCTCTCATCAAATCAAGGAAGTTTTTCATCATTACTTTTTAAAATACATTTTCTATCTCTTGCTCTTCTTCCTCTTCTGGTATGCTTCTTATATAGATATTGCTGCATTTCATGTTGTCTTGAAGCTCTCTTACCACCTGTTTGACTTATATGAGTCTCTTTTATTTTTCTTGTTCTATCTGGGTGTTTTTTTTCTACATTTTTTCTCCACATTACTGATTTGATCCTCTCCTCCATCAAGCCTGTTTGTAAATCTTTCTAATGTATTTTTTTATTTCTGAGATTTTATTGTTCATTTCTTCCTGGTTTTAGTATATAGCTTCTATTTCCTTTTTCATGCTGATGTAGTTCTCAATCAGTTCGTGGTAGTTTTCTGTGAGTTCTTTGAGCATCTGTATAATCATTCATTTAAATTCTATACCTGATAGTTTGGTTACCTCCATTTCTTTCAGCTCTTTTAGTGGGGAGTCTTCCATTCCTTTTGAGTTCTTGTTCTTTTTTTGTCTCCTCATTTTAGGTGACTCTTTTTGTTTCTGTGCTTCCTGATGTTTCACTTAGCTAACTGTCTTTGGAGGGTGAACTTCTCTGGTAGGAATTCTATGAGATTCAGTGGTATGATCTCTGGTCTCCTTGTGTGGACATTCTAGGTTTGGCCTTTCTTCTGTTTGTGTGGGCTCTCTTGTTGTACTTGGGCTTTTTTCTTTTGGTGGTTCCTTTCTTGGTGGTTTTTCTCTTCCAGCAGGAAAACTGATGTTTGTAGCTCCCACCTATTCTTGTGCATGAGCAGAGGCAGGGGGAAGGCAAAACAGGTTAAGACAGCAGAAGAGTATTTTATGGGATTTAAAATTCCAGCAAGTAGAGAAGAGATAGGAGATTCTTTGGATAAATATAGCATTAACTGTGATATTTCACCCAACAAGCCACTTTATAAAAATAGTGAAAGAGAGATAAGACTCTTGTTAGAGGGGAAGATGATTGTGCATTGAATCCAGAAAACAGCACTTGTGCCAAATTAAATGATGAGATATAGTGAGATTAATGTATAGAAAGTAGGTGTAATGTAAGAGAGAATACACTTAACCACAACAACAATAATGATTAGGAGTAAATGAAGTGGGCTAACAAAATGGAGGGTTGCTGTGTAGTATGTACAATTGTATAGAACAACAATTATTTATAACAGTACAGAGGTTTTTCAATATCTTCTGCAATTATTTACAATAATACATAGGTTTTGCAATGTCTTCTGCAACTTCTCCAAACTTCATATAAGCTGGGATTCCATTTGGTTGTTCTCTCTGTTCCTCAAAAGATCTGCCAGGGCATAGGGAGAGCTGGGTTCCACTCCCACCTACCTCACCTCCATCTCCCCTCCTGCATTTGAGATCATTGTTTATTTTAAACAAAGAAAGATGCTGAGGACTCTCTTGTCTCATTTTTTTCACTTGCATAAGGAAAACACCCAACCTGTCTAGACTTACCAGGTCTAGATTTGTACAGGAAGTAAGTTAATGGGTAAATCAGGTTCCTATTTAATAGGTAAATAGAGCTCAAGTAGGCAAGCCTTTCTCCAAAATTTTTCTTTCATCATCTGGGAGACAAAATGACTTTCTCTTTCTTTCTTATTTTTTAACTTTCAGAAACATGGATTCAGATACCTCATCAGCCTTCCAGAATAATCTCACCTGCTCCATCTGTATGAACTACTTCCTAGACCCTGTCACCATAGACTGCGGGCACAGCTTTTGCCGTCTCTGCCTGTACCTCAGCTGGGAGGATGCCCAAACACCAAGGCACTGCCCTCAGTGCAGAGGAGTCTCAGAGAAGCCAGATTTCAAAACCAACATTGCACTAAATAGCCTGGCTTCCATTGCCAGAGAGGCCAGAGCTAACTACATCAAGAGCTCTGAGGAGCAGATCTGTGTGGCACACAAAGAAGCAAAGGAGCTCTTCTGCAAGGATGAGAAGGGCCTGCTCTGTGCAGTCTGCTCTGAATCCCCAGAGCATGCAGCTCACAGCCACAGTCCAATACAGTGGTCTGCTGAGGAGTACAGGGTAGGTGCAATGTGATAGGTATAAGCTCCAAAATGAGAGAGAAAGATGAAAATGATGATAAGGAAGGGAATGACAATGGACGTAGTGGAGATGGTACTGTTTCTATGTAAATTCCAAATTACAAGTGTAATTGTGCAATGCTATTAAACAATTTGGGCACTATAATCAAAGTAGTGTTGAGCCTTTACTAAGGTACATTGCCTGCAAAGTACTGTCTAAGTATGTAGAATTGGTGCAATTGTGGGGAGGGAGGCCCGCACCAGGAACAGTGGCTTCTGATGCAAATTGTACCTGCTTATAGTCATGATATGTGAAAATCTGGTTGCCAATTACTTAAGAAATGAATGTTATCTGCAGGGCCCGCCAAAACTCTTTATTGTATGTTTCTGTCACCTCTCATATTCCAAATATTTGAATCAAATTAAATGAATATAAAGAAAACCAGACCTCTCCATTTTAATTCAGGGTGACTTTTCCCAGGCACTGCCTTTAACCATAAATAACTGAATAACATTTACAATATCATCTTTTTGTCACTTAAGCTTATGGTTATTTTGCAGGAGAAACTTCTAAAGAGAATGAACTCTTTATGGAACATGACTCAAGAAATGAAAAACAATCTGAAGCAAGAAGCTAGCAAAACCAAGTCATTAAAGGTACAAATGAACACGTTCTGTTTATTTTTATAATGTATGCAGATTGAAAAAAGGCTGGCTTAGATTTTTAGCCAAATTCAACTTACCAGTTACAGGGTAATGGTTTCCACCTATGAAAAGGCAGTGGGTTTTAGTAATATATCATTAAACACATATGTAACAGCCAAAAAATACATAATCAGCCAACAGAAGCTACTGCAAGGAGTATGAACACAGTTGATTCTTGGACAAGCAGAGGGCTTGCAGTCAATTATCCACATATAACTTTGAACTCTCTCAGAATTTCCTCATTCTTTCTTATCTGCAAGGCATTGTTTTCAGCATCCATAATTCCCAAATTTCAAGGATGTTCACATCTTTATATAAAATGGTATAAATTAATGCATATAGTTGGCCATCTGCATTCACGGGTTTCCAGTCTTAGATCAAAAATATCATCTTTGATATGCTATGGGCTGAATCCATGGTTAGGAAACTCACAGACACAGACAGTCAGCTGTGTATTCATTGAAATAAAATCAGAGTATTAGTGGGCCCTCACAGTTCAAATCTATGTCCAAGGGTCAACTGTGTACATGGTGAGCAAGGCTTGAAAGGTATTCCCTATACAATTTTGAAGGTTTGGTAAATATTTCAGAAACTGAGTGAAATAAAACAACACACTAAGTTTGACTCCAAAGGACAGAATAAAAATAAAGCAGTACATAGAGTAAAGAGTAGAGAATTTTAGAAAATAAGTATGATATGGCATATACTTCAATATTGTTAAATATGTAGAAAAGGCACGCAAAGGAACAAGAGAGAAAGCAGGTAACAGAGAGGAAATAATTACTAGAGTAAGAACCTTGAAGAAGCATCACAGAGAGAGAGCCTGGGGCCCTTTGGAGGGATTAATTTAACAGGGAAAAAAGACTGGGATCATAAGGTCAGGATAGACAGAAGGACTAGCAAATACTCAAGACACTTGGAGGCATGAGGCAGAAAGTTCATCAAGTCCTTTTCTGATAAGTCTGAGGAAATATTTCAAGTTTGAAGTTTTCTACTGAGAGTGGAGACAGGTAATGTCTTTGTTCCACTATCTGTGTAGGACTACATGGCCAGTAGGAGGGTGATGATCCAAGCTGAATATCAGAAGATACATCTGTTTCTCTGTGAGGAGGAGCAACTCCATCTGAACACAATGGAGAGAGAAGCAAAGGAGATCTTCCAACAACTCAAGGAGAGCGAACTCAGGATGACCCAGCAGAAAGAAAGCCTGAAAGGAGTGTTGAGAGAGCTGACTGACATGTGCCACAAGCCTAACTTGGAGCTGCTCCAGGTGAGAAGGGAGGGTCGATCCTCAGACAGGAATCCTGTTATGGGCAATGTTGGCCTAACATTGAAATGTTGCCTGCATATAGGATACCATTACCCTCAGCTAAGCATTAATTTTCCTTGGCTCCCATGATCAAGCCAGTCCAGTCAGTCACTTATTTACTCATATCCTTTTAGTAATGATTTGAGTATAATCCAAAGTAATATCTACTCAGAGAGTGTTCAAAATCGGTCAGTCTCTGACCAGGGAACATGAACTTTGCTGTGGTAATTCTCTATTTGTGTTCCCATAATCCACTGTCACTCTCTGCTATCCACACAAAAGCAACCTGCTAAAGACATTGAGGTTTTGCCCTTTTTGTAGGCAAGATTTATGGAATGTGGTAATCAATTTTAATGCTCTCTTTGTTGTTCATATGGTTCACTGTTTTGCTCTAATTGTTATTGTAAGTGGTTGGTTGGATCTTTCCTTGAGAATAAGATGGGGCAATGAGTGAGACTGGAAAATTAGAACTTGTTACATCCTCTCATTTTCTGCCTTAATATCTTCCACCCTCAGTGCACCCTGAGGAAACTCAGCATGTTTTAGTGTAATTTCTGTTATTAAGATACCCTCTGGCTTTGCCTGGTGTAGGTCAGTGGATTCAGTGTAGGCCTGCCAACAAAGGGTTGCCAGTTCGATTCCCAGTCAGGGCATATGCCTGGGTTTTGAGCCAGATACCCAGTAGGTGGTGCTCAAGAGCCAACCACACATTGATGTTTCTCTCCCTCTCTTTCTCCTTCCCTTCCCCTCTCTGTCTTAAAAACAAAAAGAAAAAAAAGCCTCTGATTATTCCTTAAAACAAAGTAGAAAAAATATTTTTCTAAAACAAACTCTGAAAACTATTAAACATACTAGAAAAGGCCTAAAAGCAAGAACGCATATGTTTACCTTCTTTTTTGTTTGTTTTGCAGGATTTGGGAAATATATTGGAAAGGTGAGTTTATACTGATGATTTCTTAAAAATTCTTGTCTTCTTCATGAAGTGGGTACACAATTTTCGAGGTAGAAACCTTGTCCTCTGTGGCTATTTTCCATTTTGTTTAAAAAACTAACAAAGCCCTGAAGCACTCTGGTCTCAGAAGTTTCTTCCTTATGAGTCAGCATTGCCACACACCTAAAAACCATCTGACCTTCTGGGCTTGGTTCTAGTCACTCACTGCCATCCTCTCCAGACATCTCAGTAAAAGTCTCTGAAAGTATTTTGGTAAGGTATTAGGGAGATGAAAGGTGAAAAGGACAGGAAGAAGGAGCTTTCCTATGATTATGATAGGAGAGGGGGGCCTTGCTTTTGTTCCCAGGGGTAGCAATGACTGAGCCTGTTCCATCATTGCATGTCCCTCCTTGTAGATAGCAATTCAGGGGGGAGTGACCTCCTGGTGCCCTCAGGAAGTGCTACCTTCAGCAGCAGGACTTTGAGGGTAGAGATTTTTACTTGCTTGACAAAAAAAAAAAAGGAACAAAAATCTCTGTCTCTGTAGATATTTCCCTTTTGGACGCTGAGTGTTTCATTGGTAAATACCATGTTTTGCTGTGTATAATGCCTTTCCATGTATAGTGCATACCCATGTTTTTGGCCCAAACTTTCAGGAAATAAATCTTTCATTTTAATATTTTTAAAATCACTTATTTATTTATTTATACTTAGAAACAAAACTGATGATCATATTCCAGGCTATTAGTTTGCATATGGCTATTGTCATTGCTTTTTACAGTTATACTTCTATTATAGGAGCAAAAATAAAAGAATTAAACACATTTATATAGATATAGAATTAGTACTATCCATGTACAATGAGCATCTTAATTTTTCCCTCAATGCTTTGGGCAAAGAAGTGTGCATTACACTTGGAAAAATACAGTACTTGCAGACTCGAGTCCCACAGGCTTTTCCTGAATTTTCTGCTCTTTGTAAGATACCCAGGAGTCTTGCATTCTCTGAGGTAGAGTAGAGGGAGGAAATGCTTCTCAATTTTAGAAATGAAATAATATCTGAAAAAACATAGCAAAGTTGAAATTTGATATAATTTAAATTTATTTTAAAAAGTAACATTTCTTATATGCCCATGGGGTGAAATACAATGTATTCCCAATTAACTCAGAATGGGAGGATTCTGGTGAAATATCTTGGATAACAAGCTGTGATTTTTGTAATGATTGTGGGATTAACCTTTGGCCCTAAATCCCTCCACTGTCATTCTTTACAGAACTGAACCAGTGCAGATGCAAAAGCCTCAGCCAGTGAATCCAGAGCTCACTTTATGGCACGTCACTGGAATCCCAGATATGCTGAACACCTTCAAAGGTAAGAGTCAGCCCTTTGTCATCAGGCCTCCATTTCTTCTGTGGCTCTTCAGACTGAGTCTTCTATTTTAATTATTTAAATTTTTTCTGACATGAAGGTAGTTTGTGACTTTCCAAAATTGTTATCTTTGTCCTGTCTAGTCATATCACAATGACCAAGGCTGAACTTTGCAATTTATAGAATATTGAAAATAGGAAGCAAGATGCTTTTTTAAATTACATTTGATGTAAGAAATAGAATATTTAGTTCTCAGACTAACAATCAATATTATACTTTATTCAGGCTCAATTATTCTTGAAAGTTTAAATATGGCATTGATGGTTTTTAATCTGTTGTATATTGCAAGTGTATTTATCATTCATTGCACAAAAATATTTGTGCAATTATTCATAAGATTGGCAAGTGCAAAAAATAACTGAACTCGTCATAAGCACAATAATTTTAATGCTGTTAGATCAATTTCAAAACCACTGGCAGGAGAAGGATCTGTGAGCATGGCCCCACCACACAAGGTCCCTCCTAGACAGCAGGTCTAGACCCCAAGGGCTGAAATCAGGATCAGACTGAATGTGAGGTCTAAACAGATCATGTAAAGCCAGAACATTCTCTTCAGGCACTTCTAATTTATCTATAATGGGAATTTCTCTCCAATAATTTGATTCTTAAATATGTAACAGGTGTAACTTACATTCCAATAATTACCCTCAAATAGCAAATTGCTATCTATTTATTAAACTATCTATTTATATCAAGGACAATTAGCACAAGAAGAGATTTCTAAAGTGACAAAAGAGGTTTAGGTGTGACCGGAAACAAACTATCTGGGGATTGAGATTAAATCACTGCTTTAGGCAGTTGGTAGTATATGCAGAGGGTTTTTGGTTTGCTGTGTTATCTTCTGTATAATTTAAAGGATATCTGTGCTGTAGAGGTAGGGATAACTTTTGCGCTTGGTAGAGGAGCCAGTCTCACCTCCCTTTACTGTCTTTATTTTGTATTTCCTTAGAGGGGGGCAAATGAAGAGACTGTCTCTCAAGGCATGGAAATTCCTTTCACTGACCTGATTTTTTGCCTCTTTTGCAGTGAACAAAGTTCTGAGTGCAGAAGCCATCAGTCGCTGTATTAGCCTTCCTAATGGTGTTAGTGTGATGTTTGGAGGTGACCGTGACAGCGCATCCAGAGAGCCCCAGAGAGTGCAGGGTTTTGCAGCATGGGGAACTCATACCTTCACCTCTGGTAGACATTACTGGGAGGTGGATGTGCTGAAGCGCTCGAGGTGGATTCTGGGAGTCTGTAAAGATTCCCTGACGAGCGGTACTGATATTATTGTTGATTATGAAGAAGCTTCTTTCCTATTTTCTAGGAAAGTGAATGATCATTATTGTCTCTCCACTAACTGCCCACCCTTCATTCAGTATATGAAAAGGCCTCTGGGTAAGATTGGAGTGTTTTTGGATTATGACCATGCAACAGTGAGCTTCTATGATGCTTCAAACCGTTCCCTCATATGTAGTTTATTTTCGTCTCCCTTTTCTTCCCCTCTGAAGCCTTTCCTATGCTTTGATTCTCCATGAGAAGTTAAGTTTTGGCCATTTATTTGATACAGTTTCACGTCTAAGGAAACTATTTTTATGAAATATCCTGTAAGGTGGCAGGGTGATACCTGATTGCCTCGGAGCATATTGTAACTTCAGGACACATAATTATTGTATGTTTCCAACATGGCATAACCTCATTGAATGTATAAATGTGTTTATTAAATTTTTTTAATAAAATGTTTACAATGGAGAGCTTCCTAGAATATAGTCAATGGCTCAATGGCATTTTTTAAACTGACAGCTGTATTATGAGAAGTTATATAACATGTCACCCACCACATCTCAGCTAATATGATCATTTTTACAGGATGTCATCTCTGACCCTACAGACCACTGTAGTTCTTCTTAATCCAAACTCTCTGAGCACACTATACCATGTCCTCATAATAGTCAGCAAACTTTCATCAAATTGGTAGATGCTTATTACCACTAGACTGAAAATTGTAAGAGTAGGATGTATTAGTTACTATTTCCACTACCCACTGCTGTACATATGATACAGTGTGCAGCCAAGAGGGGGCCCCAAATAGAGATTTGGAATGGGGTCTAGAAGTCAAGGTGTCTAGGAAATATTAGAAAGATATATAAGATATCCTGACCCCTTCCCACCAAAAGGGTGTGAGTTGGGCGAAGGAACACGTGTTGCAGGAACATGCAGAGCTGTTTTGTACAGCCACAGCTTTGCAGCCAATCCATGGCATGGTCGTTTAACATATCTATAACCTTTAACTGGTTGCACAGATATGTGAAGTAGCTGTGGCCATGGTCTGAGCCAGGGGGGTGGAAATGGACTCCCCCCACAATATGTAACTGAGGGGAAGGTCCCCCAGGTTATGGGGCCTACATGAGAGCTTGGAGAAGATTGGCTCCATGACATGGGGCCACACCTGCCCAGACTCATGATGGCAGCCCAGTAAACTTGGAATAATACAGGAATGCTGGCAGGTATCACTGAGTGTAGGAGAAGGTGGAAATAGGTGCACAGAGGAAGATTGTCACGGGGATTTAAATCCAGACACAGCAGCCATTGAGGGGGAATCACCATGCGGCTGTGGCAGAGAACCCTCACTGGGCTTTGGCAGAGTGGGGGCGTGCCTCCACCCCTGCCCTCCACAGCTTAGCTTAAAAGAACCATGTGATTTTGGCCAGAGTGGGGACCCAGGAAGCTTTGGTAGAAGAGAACCACGCACCTTGGGGTACTCCCTTTTGTCATGTGGCCTGGGAAGCAGGAGAGACTTTGCCTGGAAGAAAATGGGTACCAAGAACTCTTGCCAGTAGGCCATGAGAAGCGGTCATGTGGCTTTGGATTAATTAGAGATCCTGCCTGGACGGTGACAGAGCCAGTAGTGCCGGCAGCCTGAATCATGAACGTTTGCCTCTTTTTCTGAGATATGGTACCCGAGTTAGGGCAGGGGGAGAAGGAATCACCCTGGGCAGCTGTGGGTATCCAAAAGGACTTTGATATGTTAATGAGGACATTAGATCACTACTCCAAGTCTGTATAGCATTATATACACATTTTCTTTTTCTTTGTTTCTTTTCTTTTTTTTTTTTTTTTTTTACAAATCTCTGGCATTGAGAGACATCTTTCCTATGGCCACAGACAATCGAACCTAGAGGGGGTCCTTTTGGTCATGGTATATGTACCCCCGGGCCCTGTGTGTGTATGTGTTCTGTAACACTCAGAACATAAATCACAATAAACATAAGGTGAACCTGCAATTTAGTGTGGGAGAAGAACAATAGAAACAAAAACCAATACAACACTGTGTGATGGTGAAAGAGAGAGTGAGCAGGCAGCTTGTGTCTGCGTTTGATCTTCTGTTTCCCATTCCAGCTCTCTTGGCCTTGAAGAGGATACTAAATGAATTAACAATGATGCATGACCACCATGACTGGAACACACATGTGCACACACACCTGGTCTCTGTGCTTAGAGAGTCTCTAGAGTGGCTTCCTCCCACATAGAAATAGCACTTCCTCACACCAGTGAGAAATCAATGGAGATTAAACTCAACTTGCATAATTTTATCAGTTTTTTATATCATCCTTTAAATCACAAAAATTTTAAGCAAAATTCCTTTCAAGTAAGGTAATTCTCTTATCCATTTATTTATTTATCCATCAATTTGCCAAGCAGCCTTGATGTCCTAGCCATCATGTTAGCTGCTAAGAATGTAGCTGTAAATAGACAGCACTTTCTCCCTGTATCTGTTATCATTTATTCTGTTGAAAAAGAAAAGGACCAGCTTATCTAGGTTCTCTAAAGTGAAGGCTTATCCTGCTTCTGAGCATCTGTGGAAACTGTCTCATCAACTCCGTTTTTCCCTAGAAGGTGAGTGGACCAGTAGGACTAACTACACAAAGAGGAAGAAGGAGGAGGAAGGTGCAGACTGGCACAGCATGACAGACTAACCGTATATGTCCAGAATATGCAATTTGCATCCCTGCATTTTGGCCATGAATAGTAACTGTACAGTGCTATATATTTTGATGACTCCAGCATGCTCACAAAACATAAAAAATCATAGCATATATTCAAGATAAAAGGCCGTCACATGTGATTTTAATGTCAAGAAAATAAAACTAACAAAATTTTGCATTTTCTACAATCTTTATCTTGAATCACAGCAAAAGAAGGTTACATTAAGGTAGAAAAAGCATAAAAGAATGTAAAGTATCACTGATAGGCTTCAGCTAAGAAGGGCTTCCTCAGAGTAGATGTCCCAGGTTCAGGGCCAGTTCCCTGACTTAGCCCTGCTTGTGTGTAGCCAGTGTGTAAATGAAAGGCCTAAAAAGAACACTGAAACTGTCCTCTAGACACCTCTGAAGTGGGGAAGGTGTAATGAGGGAATGCTTTATGAAAGAACACTTCACAACATCCAGAAAACTTATACCCCCACTGTCTACATTAAGAAACACACCAACTCTGCCCAGAGGTCTCTCTATGTACTGACAAGTCACTGGGTCAGCGGTCCAGACCGTGTGGCGATTTTCCTCCTTCACACTTTAAAAGAGAAATGCATCTGGAGAGTCAATCAGCGTGCCATTCTCCCTCAGCTGGGTCTCTGTACAGACCCCTACAGCCCAGGCCCAAGACTTGTCCACGTGCACTTCCCAGTAATGTTTGCCGGAGGTGAAGACCTGCACTCAACATACAGCAAAATAGTTTAATGTTCCAGGAGCCAGAGACACATATAGATGATCATGCATAAACCTCAGACTTCTCAGACCATCAAACAGCCTGATAATTGCAATTCGTTATTTCACTAGTGAAGGAAATGTCCACTGTGAAGAAAAGAGAATATTGAAGTCAAAATCAGTGTTAAAAATAAAATTGTCTATGAGAAAAAGCATCTCTCTCCCTAGTGTCTCACTGGGAAGAGAACATTCCAACATTATTAGAAGGGCAGTTCTGAATAGAAAATATTGGATTCGAGTGATGCTAACAATATCTCCTGAAGACACAAATATCTAATTATAATAGAAAAAATCTTCCTAAAAATCAGAGATGATAAAGGAGAAGGAGGTCATGTCTACTTCTGACTGGTTACTTTTCATGACACCTGAAAAGCTGGACACCTGGGCAATGCCACCAAGTCCATAGCAATAAAACATCTCTATCACTCCTTCCTGGAGGACAAAAATAATTTTATGCTAAATAAAGAGAAATTACTTTTCCAGTATATGATAATATTCCAGTTGGCAATATTCCAGTTAATTAAGTGAGTTGTCACTAAAGAAGGAACCTAAAAGCCTTCTTAAAAGTGATTTCGTACTAATTGTCTGCCTCTGATAACTGGTTCCACCTGAGAACTTCCTCTTCCTCTTCCTGACATATGACCCTCCAGGTTCAGGTTTACCATGGACCTCTATGTATGGCCTCACCAAACACCAATTTCCTTTATTGTTATTATTCGTAAAATCTCCATTCCTGCATTTAGGTTTTTTTACATTTATGATTATTTCTGATCACAGCCATTGTAATAAAATACCCAGATGTCATAAATCCAATTACTAAAACTATTTAAAACCTAATTCACCGCTGTTGCTTTAAATTAGAATATCTTGAACTGCCATCCAGTTTTCTATGCCTCAGTGAACAACTGACATTTTATGTGATGATATCTCTAGGACTCAAGAAGCCCTTTTTTGGTTCATGTCTTTTTTCTCACTGTATAAGTAACTTATCATATTTACAAGTAATTGATAAGGACTGATTCACATCTATTGTTACAGCAGTTTTAATTTTATCTTTTACAACATTATAGTTACTCCATGACTAACTAGGACTATACATGCCACTCAGCAGGTTGTTCTCCTCTGTAAGAAAGAGAAAAAGATCATCCACAAAAAACCAGAATTGAAGAACCCTTTCAGGTGGTCCCACCAATGGGGCAACACTCACCTTGGGAGCTGTTGAGCCTGTCCATCAGTTTAGTAATGGGCGGTGCAGGGAGTCTGGGCCACAGAGGATGAGGCATGTGTAGCTGCACCTGCTCACTCCTGTAAGAGGAAGATGCAATTAATCTTTTGGTGCCATCATCATTCAACTGAATGTTCTTCATCACAATCCTTTCGTGGGTTAGGGTTGTACTATTCTTAGGGAATCTCTCTTATTTTTCTCAGCTCTGTGTCAAGGAGTGTCTCCTAAGGCTCATCCACAAAGAGTAATATGACCCAAATTAATGGCAAATGAAACTAATGATGTCACATTAGAAGCAGGAAATATATGGGAGCTTTCACAAAATGTTTCTACATTATCCACTTGCAGACCAGAATTGGCATAATCAATAAAATAAAAAACATATTTAAAAAAAGACCTTGAAATAGTTTTTCCTTTCTGGTGTTTACTGAAGGAAGAAACAAAAGTAGATTTTGAGAAGGAAAATATTCCTCGAGGAAGCTCCATAATCACAATTCCATAAGGCTTGTTTGTGTATGGTCAGGTCAAGAGCATATTATATTAATCCCAAGTGGGAGCCGCTCTCCACCATGGATTCAGGAGATAAAGAAATATATATCTTTGGTATGAAATACATAATGGAAATGTATTTTCACCAATGGTGTGAGCTTCCAATAATATAAAATATTCCCAGGCAAACACTCCATTCTTACCTTAAGCAACTCTACATCTGGTTTCAGACACATGTTCATGAGCTTGTCATACATTGCTCTTAGGTTGATCTTCTTTTCAGCCATTTCAGCCTCAAGTATCTCAAGTTGCTCAAACATATTTGACCCTTCCTTATTAAGACTCTCTCAATATTGTTTCTTCTCCCTCATGGAGAACCAGTTGCAATGTCTCAGAAAAATCCCTGGTTTCATCTTGGTATCCATGGATATACGTCTGCAGAGCAATGGATTTCCTAGGTCACATACTCGGGCCAACCCTACCCACCTCCACTGAAACAGCAGCTGCTGTACTGATTCATGCTCTCTACCAATAAGCTTCACGTGTCCTAAATTCAGGTTCCCCCACTTGTCAGACACCATTCATTTATTCCTCTTTCCTTCATTTATTTTCCATTCTTTTAAACTATATCAAAATCCAATCATGTGCTCCCCTCAAACTACCTCCACCCACTAAATGAACTCCTGAAAAAACTGGAAGATAGCTTCTCATTGATCATTTCTTTCATACTCAGCCTCTCAACTCTGAAAGACTGCATGCAAGCCATTAAAATTCATTGTCAATTAATCAATTCTTGCATGCATTATTCTGACTTCTTGGTTAGTAAATTGGTCTCCAGTGTTACATTCTCCCTATTCTGAGAAGTATTATTGCATTTTATTCCCAAGATTAGGATCCACCAGAAAAGATCTTCCTGAAATTCTCACCACCTTCCCTCAAACTGAGGTCCATCCTACCAGCCATTTTCTCTGCCCTCCTTTTCTCTGTCGATTGCTCTTGTTCTCCATCTAAAGCCACAGGCTCCCTATGGTTTTAAAGAACACTGATTCTTATTCCATTGACTATTCCCTCACCAAAGTTCTTGACTCACTATCTCACTCTCCAATCTCAATTTTTCTTTACTTCTTTCACTATGTCTCCTTCATTTTTAAAATATTACACTTTCATTTACTGGAAACACTATCATTCTCTAGCTCCTGTAATTCTCACCATCACAATCACACATCTTAAACTGCTGTTCATGGTTCCTTTTCCCCTCGTGACTGTGTCAGCCTGATTCAGAGGGAAATACTGTCTCACACTTACCATCCAATAGACAGATATTCTGCCAGCTTTACTGAGACTTCTTTGAATTTCTTGAATCTTTTTTCATAAAGATCTCATGTGGTTTGAGACCTTGGACTGTTTAAAAAATAGAATTTTTGCACCAGAAAAACAAATAAATTTAGGTTTTAGACTGTTAATGATGGAGATAATCAGGGATATTATTGAAATGTACTTTAGGGAGAGAAGAAGGATTTTGATGTTCCCTATTTGTCCTCACTAATGATAAATTTTAGAAGATTTCAGGCTGTATGACCACACAGTGCAACATAGTCATTTGTCTAGAAAAACTGATAAGGATTTTACTTAGCATAGCTACTTCTCCAATAGTGAGGTATACTTTGCATCAGAATTTGAAGCTAGTGATACTTGTCTCTTGCCAACTCCAATCATTTTTGTCCTTTTTTAACAAATATATTTTCCATAGAAATTTTTTTTTGCATTTTAGTTTTTTTCTCAAAATGAGGTCTTCCCACTGACGTGAGCACAATGCTGTATCATCAAAATAATGATGACCATTAACTTAATTACTCTCCCATTAAATGTAACCACCATAAGGCAGGCATACAATTGTGTTACCCTCACGGACCCATCACTGGTGCTTAAGTTGGTACTTGACCCTCAGTAAGGAGAGGATTTAATCCCCATGATGATTCTCAGGTCCTTATGTTGTCTTGGCTACACTCTCCTGCAGCTATTGTTGTGTTCTCAAAGGAGCACTTACCTAATTTTCCTCATGAGCCTCTTCTGTGTGGCAGTATCTGTGAGCCTCGTGCTCCAGAGCACTGGAGCATTGCACACAGTAGACTCCTGTCATCTTCAGAGAAGATCTGCTTTGTTTCCTTGTATAGCCCACACCTATAGTGCTCAGAGGTCAGGAACTGCCACAGACTTGCTTACCTGCCATTAGACACTAGGTTTTTCAGAAGAATGTTGGTTTTGAAATTTGTCTGCTCTGATGGTTCCCTGCACACAGGGCAATATGCAGGATTTTCAGCTTTCTCCCAACACGCACAGAGACATGACCAACAGAAACTGTGTTCTGTTGTAATTCAGGCAGACGATACGGGCAAGTTCTTCTTGAAAGGCTTGTGACATGTCTGAGACCATTTTTCTGAGGGAAGAAAACTAGGAGTTTACTCCTCTGCCCAGAAGATATAAAGGTCTAAGCAAAGTTTGACAGAGAGGTAGGTAAATAATTACATAAAGTCATTCTGAAAGCTGAACTGTGTGTTTAAATTAAGGAGAACAGCCTAATATGTTAAAACTCCTGTGTGGGGTTATCTGGGAATCAAGTCTAATTCAACACTTCTAAACCTACTCCTGTCTATGCACACACAGGTTATTTCAGTTTGTACAAGAGCCCAAGGAACAATTCACAGGGTCGCTCCAAACCATAGGCCTCAAGTCCTGTGTGGCCTGTGAGGCTGAGAGGCTACTCTCTTATCACACTAGTTAGACAATATGTACAGTGAAAAATAAGAAATAAAACAGCATGTGTAGACCTCCCCCAACCCTATAACCAAATGAAGGAATGAAACATTACCAATATCCTTGGTTCCCCCAAGTACTGTTCACCAGTGTGCCTTCCTTTTCTGACAGAGTCTCACATTCTTGAATTTTATGTTGCCCTGTCCTATTATTTATAATTTTACCACCTGGCTAGATCCCCTGTGTGTATTTGGCCTTATGTATTTTGAACTTTTTATAAGTAAGACTATACCATATGCATTATTCTAGGACTTGAGTTTTTCACTAACTTTGAAGGTTGCTCCATGCATTATTGTGGCTGTAGTTCACCAGATTTCACTTACATAGAGCATTTTCCATTGCATGATTATGACATTTATGACTCAAGATCTAGTCCAGGGAGAGAAACATAAATAGGGAATGCCCATACAAAGAATGACTGATAAAAAAATAAAAGCATGAAACAAGGAGGGGCTGTCTAGTAGAAGGTAAAGAGAACTCCACAGAATAGAATAGCGGAGACAAGAAGCGGTCACTGGCCCTAGGTCTGAGACATAGCAGCCAGTGAAGGGTCTGGCCCTGCCCACCACAGGCCTCACTGAATATGAGAGCAGCAGCTGTGGTGTTGCTCTAGAAGAACTTGCTGAATTGTACACCCCCAACCTCCTCAGAATCTTGCACTTTAGCCACTGTGAGAAGCTGTTCTTAGGGAGGTGTCTCGGCAGAGGCATTCTACGACAAAACCAGCCCAGGGCAGTGTTGGAAGAAGCTCCTGCTGCTGGTTTTGCTGGCCACCATGAAATGGAAGGTACTATCAGGGGAGGTGCTATAGCAGTGGCAGGAACTACAGGATGGGGTAATGGTGAAGCCAAGTGCAGGGCAGGGTCCCAGGGAAATCATTTGCATGCAGGGGGCTGTCAAGGGAGCACATGGGAACCAGGGAGGAAAACCGCTCCTTCCAATGTCGCTTCAATGCCTGATGCTCAAAGTTTAACATCATTCCCCTTGGCAAGCAAAGCATTATTTAAAGGTTCGAGATGCATTAACAAAGAGGCAGCAATGAGGAGTAATTTGGAAGTAATAAGTTGGAAAACTGGCACATAAAACAATGTATTTCTTCATTTTTTGCAGATGGGCATTTGGAATGTTTTGTGTATGTTTATATAATCATATATAAAGAAAATAGTGATATATATATATATATATATATATATATATATATATATATATTGAAGCTACTTTTCTATCTCGGGGACACTGTACATCTATGTCTTACTCTATGGGCTACATTTAGTGGTCTCCAACTTTTTTGGCACCAGGGATTGATTTCATGGAAGACAATTTTTCCAGACAGTGGGGAGGAAGGGATGGCTTTACAGCTTTCGATACAGCTTAACTGATACTTGCCTATTACTGAAAGGGCTTTGATATCACTCAGCAAGCAATTAATGTGTTATAGTCTTTGAGCAGCCACACCTCTTTGCTAATGATAATCTGTATTTGTACCTTGGAAGAGCTGAGAGTCACTCACCACCTAAGTGACTGCTTCTGGAAGGCCCCTCACCCAGTCCGTCTTTGGGAGTAGAAGTGATGGGAGGGCTCGCTGGGGATTCAGAGCTGTGCGCTCCCAGGAGCAGATGGAAGGAGTCCCTGTCAATCTGGAAGGACAGACTGAAGGGTCACCTGTGAATCCATAGATTCCATGACTTCCCGTACACTCCCTCCCTCTCGGGTCCCCTCCCCAAGCTGCAGCACAGACCCCAGTATGAAGACAAGGCCAACTAGAACATTTTCGAACAGAAACATCTTTATTTACAACTGACACACAATGCCACAGAGGAGCTGCTCCTACCTCAGCCCCACGCCCACCATCACTGTCCTGCTGTCCCTCCCTGCCACCGGTGTAAGTAGTACTGTCAGGGTCAGCGTTGGGATGAGAAGAGCCCATGGCTCCTCTGGGGGACAGTGGGGTCACATCTAGGCTGGGGTCTCCAGGGTCTGGCAGTGGGACGGACACCCCACTGCTCCTTACTGGCTGCAGTGCTGCTTCCTCCAATTCCCTGTGACAGAAAGGTCACACTTTCTCTTTTGAGGCTGGGCCTGGGCAGCCCCCTGAACTCCAGGGCAGGCAAGGCCTGAGGCAGGGACTGTACTCAGAGACAGCTCAGGAGGCAGCAGGCTGTTGGGAGAGTCTCAGAGGAAGGACAGGCTGGGCAGGTCCTCCTCATTCTCACTGGACCTGCGCACTGGCCTGCCAGTCTCCCTAACAGGAGGGGTCTCTCTGGGAATGGGGGCAGCCCTGGGCCCCAGTGCACAGTAAATGTGCCTGGGACCTGGGGTAGCAAAGAGGGGACATTGAGCCACCAGTGGTGAGCACTCCTGATGTCCTGAAAAGACAGCAAAGGCCTTAACGGTTGTACAGGAAGGTATTTGCTTGACAGTGACTTTGGCAGTCCTTGAAGTCAGTCTCTGGTGGAGAGGCTTTGTCATTGACCCACAGCTTGGGGCCATGGTCACAACTATGGGTGTCCTGGCTGGCTGCAGACTCAGAAGGACTCGAGTCCAGTGGGGGTGCAAAATGACTCAGGGGTGCCTGCACACCCTCCTCCTTCTTTGAGGCCAGGACTCACTCCTCTACCAGCTGGGAGGAAGAGGGGGACAGTGACTGGCTCTGCACCTGAATGTGAGAGGACATAGGTGAGTGAGAGGACAATGGCACTGGGGGGAGGAGGGCAGGAGGGTGTCATATTGACTCAAACTCAAAACAGACCTGTGTCTCTCCTGCTGTCCTCCTGCACCATATTCTCATCTTTGTGTTCTTCCTTCTCCATCCTCTCCTTCCTCTTTCCCTCTCTTTCCTGTCACTCTCTCCTTCCTGTCGTCCTCTTTCTTGTCCTCCTGTACTGCACCCACCCCAGAGCTGGCCGCTCCACATGCCATGCCTACAGGCAGGGGTGGGCTGGACACAGTCATGTGCACCCCCATTCTGAGTTGCTGCCTTCCCTGGTCTACCTGGTGCTCCCTCCCATGGCTCACCTGGGTTCCCCATGTCACCATTCTATCTGGAGTCCCTCCCTCCCTGTCTAACCTGGGGCCCCTCCTGTAATTCATCTGCAGTCTGTTTCTCTCATGGCTCATCTAGAGACCTTCTCCCATTTTCCTAAGTTCCATCCCACCACTGGATCACCTGTACAGGAGTGAGTCGTTTCTCCTGCCCCAACTCCTCAGGTCGGGACAAGAATTACAACTTTGCACAGGGGAAATCAACTGTGCCAGAAATCGGGGGTGAATGACCTCTGCTACCTGGGACAGAAGGAAGAGGCTGTGAGTGACCTGTGAGTCAGTAGAACCAAGAGGAAAATTGGAAAAGCAAAAGTCCACCCCACCCTCTCCTACAAGGTGAGCATTTTACAACTCATGGTCATCAGCTACAGACACACACACAGGAACATACACACAGACAAACACAAGGAAATACCCATACACAGCACACATACAACATGCACACTGTCATGGACACGCCTAGCTCAGGAACAAAGAACAGAGGTTAATCCCATCCACCTGGGCAGAACCCTGGTCTGAGGCCTATAGAATCCTATAGACCTCAGAGCTCTGAGCCAGCCCACTTTGATGACAAAGTCTTCCTGGGAACATGGCTTCTCAATGTAGATGAGGAGAACAGGGTCCAGGTAGGTCCCACTATCCTCCTGCTGCAACTCCTCTCTGTCCTCTTTCAATTATCCACCTGACAGCCCCGGGGCTGAGAGGGCCAGCTGCACCAGCTTGTCCATGTACCCTTTCAAGGCCCCAGGGGGGATGACTTTGGGCACCTTAGTCTCCAGGGGCTGCTAGGGTCTTTAGGTGCCCTCGACCTTGAGTACCACCTTCCTGGGAATGTGAGCTGGGGCAGAGAGGGAAGAGGAGGGAGTTTGAGGGACTCCAGCTTCCACCTCCCGAGCATGTGATGGTGAGGACAGTGCAGGGGGACGTTAACTTGGTGCAACTGGGCCAGGCCCTCTGGGGCCAGGCCCTCTGAAGCCACGTGACTATGTGAGGGGTGAAGTCAGAGGGTGGCATCCAAAAGAGTCAATTGTGAGGATGTACAGACCTGCCTTGTCTCCAAGGCCCACTCCCACCGGGTCCAGCCAGGTTCTTAGCAAACTTTATGTTGGGTCTTTTGACAGGGAGGTGGGACAGATGTTGTGAAAGTTGACCAGATGCCTCTAATTACTCAAGACAGGTGTCATTGATGTTTCCTAATGATACAGAAGATCATCTTCCTGATTTTGTTCCCCCTTTAAAAAAGCATCTGCCTTTCCAGATGTTTCAATGGAAAACCAACCGCACTTCACAGCTATTTTCTGTCCGTGAAGCAGTGATGTGGCCTATGAGCAAACTCTTCATTGCAAAAGAAAAAGGGAGGGCAACGAATATACCATGAGACACGCAATGGGAGGAAGGAAGCAGGTCTGAAGAACTGAGTTTCCACATAGGGGGATCAATTCAGGACAAGTCAGGGAACCCAGCCCCATTTCTTGGTGGAAGTTACCTGGCTGCCCTGTCCCTGTGGAATCCAAAAAAAACAAGCAGCTCCCTGGACTCAGGGGAAGTGACTTCTGTGCTGGAAGGAGTGGGGAAGCCCTGGGCTGCCGCAGTTGGGGTACCTTCCATTCTGGCTCTCAGGGATGACACTTCATTGGAGATCTGACCACAGACTGCCACACTGGACAACTTCATGGCCACGACCACCTCTCCCCACTGCCCCATTAGCTCTAATGCAGTCAGTTCAAATCCCCTAGAAAGATACTGTGGGGTGGGCTCCAGGTGCCTGAAGAGCAGGACAGAGGACAAGGCTTTCCTGTACCCCTCCCCCACGTTCCCCACCTCGACACATCCACTGCTCCCTGCACACACAGGCTGCAGCAGCTTGTCTCTGCTCTAGAAAGAACTAATGCGCCTGCCTGTGGCTGTCCTTTCTGTACACCCGGGCACTACCCCTGAGCATCCTGATCACTTCTCAGCAGCCCTCCTGTTCAGCACCCTCCCTGGTTTCCACAGGTTCCCAGCCTTCCTGGCTGACAGGTCCGTGGAGGTCAAGTGCTCTCTCCTTCTTCTACTTCAGTCCAAACTATATTTCCCCGGTGGAACTGTCATATTTTAATCCTTAAGTTTTCAGAGATAGTACTGTCTCTAGAATGCCTCCCACCCTGAGGGCTTACCTCCTTCTGAAGCCATCTCTGCAGGCTGTGGCACTGATCTCTCCTGCCCAGGAGCCTCCACAATGAGAAAATCCAAGTCCAGGATCCAGAGAGTGATCTGCTCCAACACATGCTCAGCATCCAGTGGAAGGAGGGGTCTGAATTGAAACAGCAGAACCTAGGGCTCTAGACATTCTGCAGTGGGGGAGGGGCGGAGGGCAGGTGGCATGAAGGGGTGGGATTGGGGAGATTTTCCATGGCAGGCTCTGCAGGCATGGGAGAACCAGAAGTTCTTTCAAAATGAAGTTGTAACACAGTTGGTGTGTGCTTCTTTAGGCAATTCATACACTGTTGTTTTTTTTTTTTTTCAATTCACAGCACAAAGGCTTTACTTGATGTTCCCTTTATTTCAGGTCTTGATCCTTCAACCTAATTTTGGGTCCTCAACCTGCTTCCTATCTGACTTTTGAGTTACTTCAACGCAGGCTACACTTCTGAAACAAAAATCAAGCACATGTCCTGAATAAATAATGGGTATGTAGGGCCACACACAGCCCAGTGTTCGAAAAGAGGGTTGACTCAGCGGATCCAGCTCCTTCGGTAGTGCTGCGGAATCTCTTTAGGATGCACTCTCGAGGCTCCAGTGCCGTCCAGGGTGGGCAGCTGTGCAGATTGCAGCCTGCCAGCCTCACCAACAGTCTCCTTTGCTGCCTCTGTCAGGGGAGGTCCAGTAGACTATGCAGACAGGACCAGAAATCACTACTTTTTTTTCTTGGAGTAATATGTGTTTTTTTGTTTTGTTTTTTGTAGTCATTTTTTAAAATTTTATTTAGTTATTTTTCAAGTACAGTTTTTTGTCTATTTCTCCCATCCCAGCCTCCCCTGCCCCGTGCTCCCCACCTCCCTCCCATTTCCAACCCCCTTAGTTCTCGTCCCTGTGTCCTTCCTATTTGTTCCTCCAAATCCCTCTCCCTTTTCCCCCTTAAATTCCTTTCCCTCTCCCCTCTGGTCACTGCCCCCTTTTTCTCTATATCAGTGTCTGTTTTTATTCTGCTTGCTTGTTTATTTTGTTGTTTAGCTTCCTGTTAAAGGTGAGATCATATGGTATCTGTCTTTCAACACCTGGCCTATTTCACTTAGCATAATGCTTTCCAGTTCCATCCATGTTGTTGCAAAGGGTAGGAGCTCCTTCTTTCTCTCTGCTGCATAGACCTCCATTGTGTATATGTACCACAATTTTTTGATCCATTCATTTAGTGATGGGCACCTAAGTTGCTTCCAACTCTTGGCTATTGTAAATTGTGCTTCTATGAACATTGTGGTACATAGGTTCTTTGAAATTGATGTTTTAGGATTCTTAGGATATAATCCTAGCAGTGAAATTGCTGGGTCAAAAGGCAGGTCAATTTTTATTTTTCTGAGAAAATTCCACACTGTTTTCCATAATGGTTGTACCAGCCTGCAATCCCACCAATGGTGAACCAAGGACCCCTTTTCCCCACAACCTCTCCAACATTTGTTGTTTGTTGCTTTGTTTATGATAGCCATCCTGACTGGTGTAAAGTGGTATCTCATTGTGGTTTTAGTTTGCATCTCTCTGATAGCTAACTATATTGAGCATCTCTTCATGTGTCTCAGGATATTCTGTATGTCCTCCTTGGAGAAGTGTCTGTTCAAGTCCTTTTCCCATTTTTTAATTGGGTTGGTTGTCTTCTTAGAGTGGAGTCATGTAAGTTCTTTGTATATTTTGGAGATTAAACCTTTGTCTGAGGTATCATTGGCAAATATGTTTTCCCATACAGTTGGTTGTCTTGCTAATTTAATACTGTTTTCTTTAGCCACGCAGAAGCTTTTTATTTTGATGAGATCCCATTTGTTTATTCTTTCCTTTATATTCCTTGCTCTAGGGGACATATCAGTAAAAAAGTTGCTGCATGAAATATCTGCTGCATAAAATATCTGATTTTCTTGCTGATGTTCTCCTCTAGGACTTTAATGGTGTCACAGCTTATATTTAAATCTTTTATCCACCTTGAATTTATTTTGCTGTATGGTGTAAGTTGGTGCTCAAGTTTCATTTTTTTGCACATAACTGTCCAGTTCATGGAGTAATATGTTCTTCAATGTTTAATTTTTTACCTTTTGAATGATCTTTATCTAATATTCTAAATAAGCAAGAGCTTTGCATAATTCACAGGCAA
The DNA here is from genome assembly GCF_021234435.1 of Artibeus jamaicensis. NCBI lineage: Eukaryota > Metazoa > Chordata > Mammalia > Chiroptera > Phyllostomidae > Artibeus > Artibeus jamaicensis. The sequence goes on along the minus strand of NW_026521911.1, from coordinate 16,171,913 downwards.
ATTGTCCAAGATGAGAAACGCAGTGACGAGTCTTTCTCCTGCCTCTTTCCCCAGCGGCACAGTCCTCTTTCCCACGGGAGGCCCGTGTCAGTGGTTCCTTGAAATCTTTTCAGGAGGCCTGATTTAGCAAAGAATGACACCCAACTGAATTTGAATTTCAGATACACAATTAATTAGTTTTTAGGATAATTGTGTCCCCTGCAATATTTGGGATATACTTTTACTGTAAATTTGTTCAGTGTTTTGTAAAATTTATTTTCAACTGGCCTCTTGTACTTTATCTGGGAACTCTACGAAACAAGTAACTTAGTAGATTACTATTAGCTACTCCCCCCATAAGAAAGATCACTTGGATTAAAGGGACTACAGTGTGCATTTTGGCTCCACCACAAAACACAGGTGCACACACACATGAAACAAGCATGCTCTTTGGAGGATAAGGAGTTTGCGAGAGCCGTCACAAGCATGAACATGTAGGTTCAGTGGCGGTAAGGACAGAAGTAAGGGATGGGAAGACAGAAAATCTGATGCTTCCTTGTGCTAACAGGGCTTAATACCCTAACCTCCTGTGTTCACAGGTGTTAAAACTGCACTGCACATGAGATGGATGTGCGCTGTGAAACTAAGCCAGAATTCTATCCGCCATATCCAACCCCCATTACAGAAACCTCATCCACCTAAGTCTCAGTTTGCCAGGCTGAGCCTGGAAGCCCTGCTCACTGGCTCCCAAGTTTCCTGTCTGCCTCACACATGCAGCCCTGCTCTTGGGCACCTAACTCATCATTGCATGTGGTTCCATCTGCACGTCAATCACGCTGCACCCCTTAGAAACCTTGTTGATTCTCATTTTCACGTGGTACATAAATGTCAGTTTATCACGGTCAAATGATGTGAATGGGCATTTGTGTTTTGTGTTGTGAGAGGAGAGGATTTTTAGGAAGTTGGTCAACAGAGGTGAGTTGTGACAACTTGGGAGGATTGCAACTGAATCTCCAGGGAAACAAGCTTCACTCCCTGCTTTAGCACCAATATTCTTAGTGATGACTGTTCCCCACTATGAACATTCCCTGAAAGACTCCAATGCAACACAAGTTCTGCTGTATAATACAAAAAAAGGAGGGAAGTGAAGGTGGATATTTCCCATACTACAGGGTGAACAGAAACCGGCTCAGGCAATCAAGTCTTGAGCAACACTACACAGCAAACTTGCAATGGAAACCTGTGAACCAACATCTATTGAAAAACCTCCATGAACTAAATAAATACTCTGAGAAAATATTCCACTACAGTCTGTGCTTTTGGAAAAACTCTAGGAGGAAAGTGAAATTAAAGTCTCTCTTCAAATGTTTCCCAAGTCTAAATTTCTTTGCCAGATAGATTTTTTCCTCTCTTGTCAGAATTGTTTAATGACAATTTTGGAGGCAGGACCTACTATTTTCAGAAACCATGGAAATGCAGTCCAAAGTGCATGAAGGCACTTGCTCCAGTTTGAAGATGTGAGCTTTAGGGAGACCTCTCCAACATGGTTTCAGGAGGAAGGGCTGTGTCTAAGACCATGGATAGCATAGGTGCAATTTTAAAATCCTAAGTACTCCTTTCATATGCCTCAATCTGAAACAGTGACCACTACAAAGAGACCTTGCTGGAGAACCTTTGCATGAAGGCCCCCAACTCCACACTGTCCTGTCTTTCCTCCCCTGTGCAGGGGTGAAGGGAGTGGGCATGCCTCTATCCTGGACAGACCCAAGCACCCATGCACTGGGGATGGGGCTCTGCCCTGCAACTGATCCCAGAGATCATTGTGGCCAGTAGCCTCTGGTGGGCGCAACTGCACCAAGCAGGGAGGGGTGGGGCCCAATGGCCACCTTGCTTGGTAGGAGGCCTGGCATGGCGTCCTTCAGAGTGAGTTATGTAAATGAGGAGGTAAGGGATGCTTGGGCTCTTCCTTCTTAGGTATCACCCCAGTCCACTGTTTATGCTGTGGTTTATTTGCGCCCTGAGTCTTTATTCATTCCCCTACCCCACACCCCACATACAGCTCACTTCCGGTGGTGTTTCCACCATGGAATTGGCACCAGGGGAACTCCCTGCAAGGGGGTTCAATAATTGCCCGGCTTACAGCAGTACCTAATGCGTGCAAGCTGTTAATCTCTGAGGGTCACCCTGTGTCTCCAGCATTCTGAACAATACACAAGCTGTAGGGCAGTTTCATTCTTCTGAATTTGAAAATGGTCCTCTTGTTCAGCAAGAAGTAGCTCAAGTCATTGAACATGAGTGGAAATGAGTGAAGCTTTCATGTACTTCCTGATAGTTTTATGAGAAAATCTCAACCATTAATTACGTTCAAATGGCACTCTTGTCAATGAAGCAAGTGACTTTGCTGGCTCTAAAGGCAATGCAGTCTGTTGTCAAATCATGGACTTGGGAGCAGAGATGGGGTTTGTAGTTTTTAATTGATTGGTAGGAATCTGATTATGTCTTGAAATGTGTGAGTTGGTTTTGTCTGTGGATATTTGTGATTAAGAGGAGATCATGTCTGCTTTTGGTAAGAGTGTGTAGGACTGAGTGTTGCATTTGGAGGGTGTTGAGATGTAGTGCATGTATATTCAAGGAGTTGGTGGTTAGGTGTTTGTATTTTGTGTTTGTGGATGGAGCATATTTACCCATTCTTTCTTTCCTCGCATCCTGGGTATTTGGGGAATGATCTACTGTTTTGGAAAGATCATCTGCATATGTGAAAAATGTTTCTGTTCACTAGCTTGAGTGTATGATCTTGTTGTTTTGTATTTGAGGAATGTAGAAGCATCATTATGTGTTCAGGACATGTTGTTTGGTTATGTGTATTATTTTTCATTTTTTGATTTCAGGAGTTCTGTATACTGGTGGGTGTTGTGTATGCTGGTGTTATGTGGTGTTTGTATGTTTTGATGTAGTGTTTGTGTGATTGTGTGTTCTGTGGGTTGGAAGAGTAATTGTGCATGAGAATTTGGGAGTGTGATGTTATGTATATGCAGGTACTGTGGCATTATATGTGTATTTGAGACATAAGGTATAAAGTGATATGTTTGCTTATTTGTGTTTTACTGGGTAATTGTGGGCTATTTGCAGCTTTTGTGGGTAGTTGTGTGCATATTGAGTTTGTGTGTGCATTCAAGGTCCATGGCCATGTGGAGGAATATTTGCTAGAGCTATGTGTTTATATTTTTCATTAGGGGGCTGTTAGGCTTTTCTATATTTGCAGAAGCAAGTATGTATGTATTTGATGGACAGGTAGCTTTCGGTGTTATACAGACAGTGGGAGAATAGTGTTTACATGTTGTATCTGAGATGTGAGATGCAATTATTTGTTAGTATTTGTGTATGTGACTCATTAGATAAGGATAATTTGGTGTTTCGAAGTTGTTTCATACATGGTTTTCTGGAGATATTTCTCTGTGTCTTGCACATGTATGCTGGTTTGTGTGTATATTTATTACCATGTGCATGGATCATCAAAGTTTCTTCATAGGGTGTGGGGTGGTTAGGCTTACTCAAAGTGAATTTCTTTGGAGAAGACTAGAGTGTTTGGTAGTAGGTAGTAAGAAGTGGCCTGTCCGTGTGTTCAGAGTGAGGGCAGAAGAAAGTATCTTGGCTGTTGTAAACAATGATCCTTGTTCAAATTCGTGTTTTGGGTTTCTTTGGATAAATACCCAGAGGTGGAGTTATTGCTTCCTTCACTGACTCTTGTTATAGCTTTTCTTTTAAAGTCTATTATGTCTGATACAAATGTTGCTACCTCAGGATTTTTGCTTGTTTGTATCAATTTACATGAAATACCATTTCAGCCCTTCACTTTCTATGTGTGTCTTTCAGTCTACACAGGTTGTCTGTAACAGCATATGTATGGGTGTTGTTTTTTTATTCATTTAGACAAACTATGGCTTTCGAGTGGCTCACTTAATCCATTTACATTTAAAGTAATTATTGATATATATGTTGTTATTACCACTTTATTATTCATATTTTCTCCTATTATTAAAGAAGTCCCTTTAACATTTCTCATAACGTGGGTTTGGTGATGATGAAATTCTTCAGCTTTTTCTTGTCTGGCAAACTCTATATATCTCCTTCCATTCCAAGTGACAGCATTGCTGGGTAGAGTAATCTTGATTCTAGGTCTTTGATTTCCATAACTTATAATATTTTGTGCCAATTTCTTCTGTTGAGAAATCGGGTGACCATTTTATGAGACCTCTCTTGTATATAAGGTGGGTTTGGCTGGGGTAGGGAAGAGGGGTGTGAAGAGTATGCAGACAACTGTAACTGAACAACAATAAAGTAATTTTTAGAAAAGTAAAAAAAAACCTGACATAACCCTGTGAATACTAAACCTGTTGTCTGTCTCTCCAGGTTCACCACCTGACACCAGAGTCATGAGGCTGAGGGACTGCCAAAGAGTGGCTGTGCAAAGAGTCTTGGGAAAGTGACAGTTTGGGATGGGCCCTGTGGGCTCAGGGGCTCAGTTATGCCACCAGCTCTACTGGGACAGTGCTGGACGCCTCTACTGGGGCTGATTTCAAGACCAGTTTGAAAATCTGTGAATTAGAGGGGAGTGCTGATATAGGGATCCTGGCCTCCTAGGATGTTCAGTCACCATGGGGCAATGCAGGGGCCATGCCTCCAACTGATCCCTTTGTGCTTCAAAAATTAACTCAGAAGTATCAGGCTTGGTGATAAGGAGACTGCCCAGGCCTGGCAGTACTCTGATGGGCCTCACCAAGCCGGGCTCCTCTTTAGGTCTGTGTGATGGCCGACTCATTTTCAGGGAAGTGACACAGTTCTTTTCACATTACTCATTTTTCATCCACCCACTTGTACTTTCACAGACTTAGAGTGGAGTAAGCAAGAGAAGGTAGGGTTCCCTTTCCTCCTGGTGCTGTAGATGAACAAGGGAATCGGCTTCTGCTCTGAAAACCTTTGAGCACCACCTCTGTCCCTCAAGGCTACAGGTGACTGGATTTCTGCACTCCCATGGGGACTGTCTTGATGCCCCAAATCCCCCACCACATTAGCACTAGAGGAATAAGGGAGGAATACGCCCTCCACATTGATCACACCCCCAACACACAGTGGAAGACAGACACCCCAACATCCCCTCAACTCCAGGCATTTGTTCACTAGTAATGATGACAGTCAAGGCAAAACCTTCTGGCACTTAGCTTTCTCCCTCTATCCTCCCAGGGTGTCTGCCTTTCTTTAAACATTTTTTAAGTAAAAAACCTTGCATTTTGAATCGCAGGTAATACATTCATATACTGGAGTTGTACTGAGCTCCTCAGTCCCAGATATGAATTCTTTGTTTCATCTAGAAAAGTGATAAGTCCTTAAAGATCCAGGTGTGTGACATTCAGTTAGGAATTAGAGAACCTGCATCCTATATAGATTCTGTCTTTCTCTAACGGATTCTTAGGAAAGTGTATTATTATGTCAGGACACAATGACTTGTAAGTTGCTTCTTGGGAGGAAAACTTCAGGGACTAGAGGAGGTGGGCAAAGCAGAGGATGGTGAAACAGTGCAGGAACTGACTCGCAGAAATAGCTAGAGGTATCAAGGCACAGTGGAGGAGTAGGATCCAGGAAGGTATGACCAGGGTGCTATGGAGGTGAGGCCCTGGGCAGCCATCGAGCTAGGGGCTGTGTGGTTGAGAGACTATGGGGCTGACAGGCTGTGGAGCTGAGGGTCTGTGTGATTAGGGGCTGAGGGGCTGTGGGCAGTAACTGGAGACAACATCTCAGAACCATGTTCTCCCAAGGCAGTAACCAAGTGTACAGGCAATGTACACTTGGCAGTAGTGTTCTTCTCAGAACTGTCTCTAAAGGCCACTTTGTGAGCAGTCATACTCAGGGCTATTATTCTTGAAAAGGTATGATTTTTTTCCTCTGGACTCTTTTAAAATAAGAAGTAAAAACATGCCCAATTAATGGTATTTATATGCAGTTGGTGTCTCTGGATTTTTTTAGGTGGAGGTACATCAAGATTGCTTTCCTTGCTTCCTGAGTCTAGAGTGCTCTGGTTGTCTTCATAAGGAGTTCAACAGTATAAACTCTTATCTTTGACACTTGCTGGTTCTCTTTCCCTTACACTTTATTTATTTAGTTATTTGTATAATTGATTATTGAGAGAGAGAGAGAAAGAGAAATGATGTGCAAAAGAAACATATTGGTTGCCTCCTAAATGCTCACCATAGTGCATCAAACCTGCAAGCCCGTTATGTGCCCTGACTGGGGGTGGAATATACAAACTTTAGGTGCGTGGGATAATTTTCCACACAATAGAGCCACCCAGTTTGGGCTCTCACATTTATTTTATTGGGATTTCTTCTGTAGGTGGTCTTCTTGCTTTGGTTTTGTTCTGTCCATATTTTACTCCCAGTAGTATTTTTCTCTGTGTGGAGATTGACCCTAAAGGGAATTTGTGTTGGTTATGTTGAGAGTGTTGAAACTAGGTTGTACCAGCCTTTTCACATCTTATTGCACACTCTTTGCATATTTTAGTGTGTGAGCATCTTCCCCTTACCAAGTTCAACAGCTGTTCTTAAATTGGCCTGCCATGCCTTTCAATGAATCTCTGTTGCTGACATGTGGGGTCTCAGACTTACCAGAAGTTCTGTCCACCTCCACATTTCCTCCTAAACAGAACCTGATACTACAAGGATCTTGACTTTTTCTTCGAAGATTTGATTTATTTACTTTTAGAGAGAGGGGAAGGATGGGAGAAAGAGAAGGAGACAAACAACAATGTGCAAAAGATACATCAATCTACCTCTCAAATGTGTCCAACTAGGGACCCAGCCCACAGCCCAGGCAGGTGCCTTTACCTATTGAACCAGCAACCTTTTGGTTCCCAGGACAACTCCCAAACAACTGAACCATGCCAGTCAGGGCACCTCATGGATCTTTAGGTATTCCTGATTTGTCTGCTTTTGTTCATATTTGGGGACTTGTCAACTAGGTTTTTTTGTTGGAAGTACATGAACAAAGAGCATCTCCCACCTGAATGACAGTGTTTTGAGTAGTGTGTAAGACCTGTGTGTAAAAGAAGCGTGACAACATAATAGTGGAAGTTGCTGTACTAGGATGCCCACCCTCACTGTGAACTTCTGGCCATGCTGTTACCTCCATCTGAACACCACTTCCACTGTCTCTTTTCTCACTTAGTCCCTAGCTATTTAATGACAAACTCTGGAATAATTTATTGTTAGTAAAATTTTTACATTGTGTGGCCCCCAAACTTTATGTATTGAACCGCAATGCCCAATGGGATGTCCTGAGGAGGTGGGGTCTTTGAGACGGGCTTGAGTCATGAGAGAGGAACCCTCAGAAATGGGATTAGTACCTTACATGAACTTCAGAGAGGTCCCCTGCCCTTTGTGCGAAGTGAGGATACAAGAAGTGTGCCACCTAGAACACAGCCATCAGCCAACCATGTGTGCACCCTGATCTTCCAACCTCTAGAACTGTGCGAGAGCAATTTCTGTTGTTTATTAGCCCATCAGTCTATGATATTTTGCTGCAGCAGTCCCAGTGGAATCCACCTAACATTTTCTATAAATCTACCATAATTATAAATATTAAGCTTACTGTTTATCATACCTAATTACAATTTTATTTCCAGTTTATAAATGTATACCTGAAGAAACAGATAAGCAAAGACATTTTTAAACCCATGTCATTATAATAGCAAATTCAGAATTTTTATGTTCGGTTGTTCAATTCCAGTATATGTGCTCTGTGGACCCAATGATGCTTCCTCTGACTGATTGCATTGGCTGGTCAGTCTTCTGTGTGACACCATGAGTGCTGTGACATGAGAAACTGTAACTTTCATCTCTGTATCCCATGCAGTGAGACATGGCTTAGAAAACACTGGTGCTGAATGAATCAGAAATACATGCTTTAAATTCACAAAGAGAGTCAAATGAATTGACTCTGTGTGTCTCTCCATCTAGCTTGGCTTATAAATCTTTCTACCACCTAGTGGCAAAAATGACATCTGGGATTCTGGTGATCTGAAGTAACAGTAATCGTATCTTAAACTTGTTTTGCAAATAGAATGTTGAGTAACAAGCATGTGACACAATCTGCTAAAGAATTTTCCAAATAATATAACATGTTTCATTGTAATAACTGACATGTCTTATATCTGACAACCTGTTGCCCCCACTCAGTTACTATTACTGTGGGGTAGTCAATTCTAATCTAGCTTATGAGAAAGAGAGAGAAGGGGGCACAGGGGCTTGGGCGGAGGTGGGCAAATGGGGGCAGGAAAATGGCGTCATGTGTAACAGTGTCACTAAGAAAAATAAAGTTAAATAAAAAAGAATTAGCGAATGTAATTAACATATCCGGAGACTCTATAAATGGTGTATTCCCAGCATAGGCAAGGCTAGAAAATTTGCCTATACTCTAGTCCTCTTTTCAATATGGAATAAAATTGTGGGTTTATTATTGGAATATGATGAATGTTTATTTAATATTAGCAAGATAATCCAATTCCTTATACTAATATTCCTAAGGAAAATTTTATTGATAGTTGGTAGAAGTGATTTTTTAAATACTGATACACATTATATAATAAAAACAACAATATATAAGTAAATGGGCATATTCTGAATAAGTTATATTTTATTTTAAATATATATTAATCAGCATAATTTCAATAGTAAATTCTTTAAACATTAGTTTGAAAGTCAATAACAAGACAAATATGTCTCACTATTATTACTTAACACTGTTGTGGATATTAAAAGAACACTTAGAGAAAATATTAGAACTATAAAAATTGTTAATATTACTATTTTTTTGAAAACTGATTACCTACAAAAACAATAAAAATAATTTACTTAGATATCTAGTTATCTAAATGCTCAAACTTTAATGATTTTTCATGTGAAAATGATACAATTATTTTTATAATGGTTGTATGCATGAGAACACAATATGAAAATAGCCAGCAGTACACAGGAAAAAAACTAATGAGAGGGCAATAACCTTAAATAGATTCTCAGACATACCAGTGAACCAAATAGTCGAAGCAACATGGCACTGGGACGAGAGTTCACAGGCAGACCAGGAGACGGGAACAGTGTCCATGTCTATGTCTACTGCTCAGTGTCTATGTATGTACCTACGGGCCTGTGTGTCTGTCTCTCTATCCCTCCCTCAATCCTGAATGATGAAGGTGAGATTCACCTGCACCCGGAGCAACAGGGAGGAATTAAGGCTTCTCTACAGAGGCACTTATCAAATGAAAGTGAATTTAAAACAAAATATAGACATATATATTTGAAGTTATAGAGATGTACGTCTTACAGAGATGTAAGAGTTAAGTATATACATAAACAGTGCTTCCTGCATGAGCTGCCCACTCTCACATTTCAGAGAGACCAACTTTTTCCTCACACCAGACAGTGCAAGAATCCAGAGGTACAGTTCTTGCAGGGGGTGTAGGAGCCACAGGCTCAAGGTGGCCCCTGAAAACCTCTGGCAAACAAAAAATGAGAAAAGTGAAATCTTTAGAAATATAATTTCTTAAAAACTACAGTTGACATACATTATTACATTAGTTTTGGGCGTAGACACCAGTGATTAGTCAATACATCACTGAATGAGTGATCATCCCAGTAAATTTCACACCGATCTGCACACAGTTATTAGACTATTATTGCCTATATTCTCTATGGTATAATTTACATCCCCATGACTGTTACATAACAAGTGTGCTTCTTAATCCAGTCAGCTTTTATGCCCACCCACCCAAGGCCCTCACACCAGCCAACTGTCAAAACATTCCAAAAATAAAACTTCTGACTTCGAAAATACTCAGTCTAAAGCAGTGTGACCTCCATAGTCCAATCATCTGTTTCCAGAGCCGTCACTGCACAGAGTTCCTGGGGATGGTGAAGATGGTGTAGGGGGACCCTATACCTGTGCATAACTGATATTTCTTCTTCCAGCAGGACACTCTCCTCCAGGTTTATGGGCCTGATATTAAGAGTACTCTCCCAAATTTCATAGTCCCCAATGTGTTCTATCCTTTACTGAGGATGGGTAGGGGGATGAAGGAACAAGCAAAGAAATGAAAGGGAAAAGAAGAGCAGCCCTTCCTTTTGCTGCAGATGTCATGGACTTTTGTTGGGAAGCTCTGTGTCCCACCATTTTGGGAATGAACAAAGCTCAGTTGGTGTCTGAGTCAGAGGTGATCCCTGAGGAAGATGAGCTGCAGCTGCTGTCCTCACAGTCTTCATCTTCATCCCCACTCCTGGAGTCTGAGGAGCTACTGCTTTCTGCCTTTTCCCCATCTTCCTTATTTTCTTCTGATCTCTGGGAGACATGAGAACGGCCCCCTCTAGTCCTTGCTGACTCTGTCTCTGGAGTCTGCAGCCCCTGCTCCTGTGCAAGCCTTTCTTGCAGAGCCCTGGCTGATGGACAGAGCATTTCTTTCCTCATGATCTTGGAGTCCGGGCCTCCAGTCATGTTCATGTTCTTACGCTTAGCATAGGATCTCTCTCTGTAAGCAGCATATTCTTCAGGGGACAGACTGCTGAGCCAGTGGTCCAGGTCCACCTTGTACTGTTTCTGCAGCTCCTCTGCCTGCTTCTTGTAATGCTGTTTCTGGCTCAGTGGGACACGCTGCCAGCGTCTGCCAATCTCCACCATGCGCTCCCTCATGGGCAGGTCCTGCAGCTCCCTACTTGACCACAAATCCTGGTGGAACTTGTGGTATTCGTTCATTGGGGGCTTCTTGGGCTCTCCATGGAATTTTGCCTTCTGAGAAAAATTGTTTTCTGGGGGAGATTTCACTGGTTCTACATGTTCCTGAAACTTCTTTTGGACTTTGGTTGAGCTCCTTTTAGGGACAACAGAAGTGTCAGAGTTCTGCATTAGATCAGGGTGGTCCTTCCTAAACTGAGCCATTTTCTTCTCAAATTCCTCTTTGTCTTTCTTGAAATCTTGAATGTATTTCAACTTCATTTGTTCTGGGAGTTCCTTGTATTTCTTAGACAGAAACTTGGTTAGCTCCTGGTGGTTCATCTCAGGGTACATTTGGGAGTACTGGGCTCTCTTGTCTCTGAGGAAGCGGAAGTAAGCAGTCAGGGGTCTCTTGGGTAAATGGGGATGGTTCTTGAGCTTTTCTCTTTGGTAAGAATTTTTTAAATGTTCCTTAGTGTCCTGAACTATTTCTGTCAAAGTACGAAACTTTCTTGTTTGATTGGAAATTTCTAACCACTTGAGCTTGCACATTTCTCCAGAATAATCTTTAAAAGCCACTTTTCCCCAGTCCATCTTTGACTGGGTCATTTTGAATGTGTGACTGTCATTGGGTGGGAGATTATTCTCTAGGAGGTCTAGTAACATCTCAATGTCTTCTTTGGGCCATTGGTCTTGGTCATTAGTCGATGCCATTTCTAGGGCTTTGAGGCCGTTACAAAGTTATATAGACACCACAGCAGAAGCTCAAATATCTTCCCTCTTAGGACTTAGCAGTTGAGCTATTTAAGAAGTTTGCGAAGTGTGGTTCCATATTTCTGAGAAGAAAGAGAAGAAATGAATGAGAAAATCAGAACCCACTGGGATATGTTGTTTATGTAACTGACTTGCTAACAAAATAAATAAAAAATTGCCTACCGCTGCAGTGAAATTTTTGTTACCTTTCCTATGCTACATTTTCACTTTTTAAAATTGTCCTGTCACCTTTCATTGTACCCTGGTATTGCCACATCTCATCAGGGCCTTTTCTGTATACAGTGATAACTGGCTACTCAGGGCTCAATATAAGAAAAAAGTGTTGGTGAAGATGAGCAAAAATAAAAAGAAAAGAAAAATTTTGAAAAGGTAAGGGCTATTGATTTCTAGTGCCTTTAGTGTGGCCACCTTCTAAGTTCACTCTGGTGTCTGTGAAGAAGGTACAGGCTAGAAATATAATGAAAATTTTATTTTCCAATGAAAATGGAATTCATGCTAAGGAGACATGCATTCCACACTGGTATATTTTATGAATGAATGATTACTGGAGTAAATGACTAATGTATAGATTATTTGTAGCGCAGAAAAATGAATACTTTCTAGGGAACCATATTAATTCTCCCTTCAAAAGTCAAGGACCATATGAGAATTATGGAATATCAACAATTTTATTACATTAACTTTTCTTAATTTTTAATTTTCTCTCATGTTTACCCACCAACCAACTCAGGGTTTACAACGCCCACAGTGAAAATGTCCCCTGGTACCCTGACAATTCCCCTGGTGTCCTTGGCAGCTGAAGCACAGGCAGGGCAGGGCCAAGGGCGAGGCCAGCCCTCCCAGCCCTGGTTAGGCAGCCCTCACTGTGCAGCTATCACTTGTACACACAGCCTATCAGTCCAGGGGGATGGAGGACAGCATGCAGCCCAGACCCCAAGCTCCTGCTCCACTCCTGGCCTGTCTGTGCCCCTGGCTTCTGGGACCACACCCCAATTGCCCACAGCACCCAGCCACTCAAATTCCCAGAATGCATGCCCACAGGCCTTGTGTTTTGTTAGAGCTCTTCAGAGCGTGCCTTCAATGCTTGAGGCCAAGAAGCCCGCTCTCTCGCTTTCCTGGAACTGGAGCCCTGCCTGCTTCTCTTACCTCTTCATGCACACTAACTCACACACACAATATATGCCCTGTTCGCCGGACTATGACGTGAAAACTAACATAAATGGTTTTAATAAAAAAAGACACATAAGCAAACTATACTCTGAAGCACCTAAGCTATATCATTGTTAAACTATGAAATTGATAAAACATTAAGAAATAATATTCTAATATTGCTGAAAGTTCCAAGTGGGCACTGTCATATACTACTGGGTAAGGTAAGTGGAGGCAGTCCGGCTTCCTCTCCCAGGTGTCTGGGTAGCTAAGGGAAGCAGTGTTCCCATAGCCTTGAATGGACCTGATAACTAGTGTTCTCAAAGCCTTCAGACTGAGTCCAATAAACTCTTACCATCACATGAAGTGAGCTCACATGTGCAGAATTGCATTAGGTTCTGTCATTTCTGTCATCATGCCAGCTTTGTTCCCCTCGAGTACTTAAACTGTTATGGACTCCCTGCAGGGGATGATAATGGGAGACACAGGCTAAAAGACACATGCCATGATGGGTGCCACTCTGCGGAACAAGAGCCACGGATGCGTGCCACACAGAGAAATGCAGATAAACACGCAGCTTGCAGTGTGCCTGGCTTGCCCACCCATGAATAAAGGCATGCCGGACATTCCAATGGCTGCATGAGTATTATCTTGTCTGTGTGAATACCATGAACCTGTCTGGTTTTGAATGGTCACAACACAGTATATTAGAGTTTAATGAAGTGTAGCTTGCAAATATGCTTTAAAATTTTTAAAAATATGTCTGCCTCTGACCTAGTAATTCTAGTTCTAGAAGACAATCCTGAAAAACTTACTAGACAAGAGTTAATATGCAACAAGTTTACAACAACAATTTCTCTTCTCACTGCATACAGTCACCTACAGTAGTCTCCCTCTTCTCTACCATGTTGTTTTCCTCAGTTTCTATTACCTGAAGTCAACCATGGTTTGGGAATATTAAATGGGAGATCCCATTAAGAGACAATCCTAGATTTTAAATGGCATGCCATTCTGATGGAACCTAACACTGTCACTCTCTGCCCTTCCCAGGACATGAATCATACAGAGCATCTACCCGGAGTCCCTACAGGCTTGTTAGCCATTTAGTAGCCATCTTGGATATCGGGTCCACTGTAATAATATTGAAGTGGTTGTGTCGAAGTGACCTTCATCTTACTTAATAATGGTCCCACAGTATATAAGTAGTTTAGACTTTATCATAAGTATCTTTGTATAGGGGAAAACATAGTATATAGAGGGTTTGGTTTTAGTGAAGATTTTAGGCTTCCCCTGGGGGTCTTGCAATGTATTTCTCATAGAATAAGTGAGAGTAATGTACATTACATATCAGAAACAAACTTTTTTTTTTTTCAGGAAAAACTGAATTCTTCGTATTTCAGGACACCCTTCTTTCATTTCATGGGTGCATATAGTGAGATAAATTATTATCTCCCACAAAAAAATACCCCAAGTCCTAACATCCTTTACCTGTGATGAAAGTGACCTTTCAGAATATTAGATCTTTGTAAGAATAATTAAGTTGAGTGCCTGAAGTTCAGATCATCCCAGATTTGGGGTTCATCCTATGTTCAATGAATGACTAGTGATCTTAAATGAGAAGGGCCATAGAGATTTGAGACAGGGAGGAACTAGAAGAAGACCTTGTAGAGAGAGAAGCCAAGATTGCAGTCAAGCTGCCACAGGTGAGGGATGCCAGCAGCCACCAGATGGGGAAGCAAGAAAGGATCCTCCACCAGAGCATTTTGGGGGGAACGTGCTCTGCCATTCCTTCGTATCGGACTTCTAGCCTCTAGAACTATGGGAGATACATTTCTGTTGTTTAGAGCTACCTGGTGTGTGGCAATTTGTTATTTCAGCACTGGGAAACCAATAAAGATAATGTCCTAGATGGGAGCAGCCAGCTCTTAATTTTCTTTATTTTCTGTGTCTTCAGTTATTGCACTTAGCACTCACACCCCCCCCACACACACACACAGCAAGATTGAGAGACTTCTGCCTCTATAAATAAGAATAAAATAGTCACTGGTATTTAGAAATGAGTAAGAGCATTACTATCTGTAGTCTGAGATATATGGGTGAGTAGAAATTTTTTTAAAATGTGACTGAATATGCTTGTAATAGAAGATTTTTGTCTGCAGTACAAGGATCTATGTTACTTCTTTAACAAACATTAAAACAGGGTACTGGTGTCTCACTCTTTTCCCATTCTCGCCACTCTCCAGAAATTATTACCTGTGAAACCACTACTCAAAAAGTAGTGGAAGATAATGGAGTACTTCTTCAACACCTTTTTTGTTTTTTGCTGTGACTCTCTACTCAGATGTTATGGGAAAATACCTCCAGCCTGTCCCCTTCTGAAATACAGCCTGTCCCCTTCTGAAATAACGTGACTGGGCTCTGACACAGACACCAGACCACAGCGTCCTCTGCATTACGGGTGAGATATGAGACTAATTCACATGACCTACCGAATCCTGTGGAGCAGAAGGGATGGCACAGCTTCTTTTCAAGGGGAGAGCGAGCATCAGAGCGCCTCAACCACTCTCTCAACAGTAGAGCACCCAGACCCTTATCTTGACAGCCTTTTACTGGATTCAGTTTGCATAGAAATACAGGGTGTATATGCAAAGCTCATCAGTGATTGTCAGGCAGAAATGATTAAACAATAGATGATATTTAGAGAACTCTTAGGGCTTATTCTGAATCAGGGTCAGATATTCAATGGCCATAAAACTTTGGAGAACAATCTCGCTTCTTGCTTGGACCCTTATTTAAATTGAGGGTATTAGCAAAGTAGGTTTCACAGGATTTTACATATTCTTTCTTAGGCCTGATTGCCCCAGGGAACCCGCCCTTTCCAGGATAGGGCTGCACCCATCACAGGCATTGTTTCAGGCTTAAGTCAGGCAGGGGAAGTAAGGCAGCCAAGACATTAGGAGACTTCTTGCAGACAGAATGAGGACTCAGGCTATGTCAACGCTGAGGGTCCAGGATCCAGCACCCCCTTTTTCTGTAGCTCCCAAGTCCTTCCCTGGGTCCCCCATGATCTTGCCTCTTAGGCCATCCCTCCCTTGAGGAATCATACCCGTTATTGGCTGACCGATCAAGCATTGGGGGCCAGGTGGGGTGAAGTAAAAAAAGCAGAGGTGGTGCCCATCCAGGGACCTATTTTAGTTGCTTATGATCCCAAGGTCACTCACTCGGCCTTAGCCATGGGGTGGTTACAGCTCCTGAAACCAGGCAGAGCAGTTCCCAACATCTCCCCCATTAATATTTGTAAAATCAATTGTAGTTGTTAAGCCTGTGAAACCTACTATTTTCTGTTCCCCTATGCAATCTCAAGAAAATAACCTTTATATACATCATAAAGCACAAATAAGGATTCAGACAAAGAGGCACTCAAGGGCTGTCAAGACTCAAACTGGTAAATTTAATTCAACAAATCAGTTTTGGGAGTTCAACCATTGTAGATTACTGTGGAGTGTCTGGGACACTTTTTGTTTGGTAAGGCCTTTGCTTGAGCATTAAGGGCCTTGATGTCCCCCCATGTGGTGGGGACACACCTAAAGGGAACATTATGGGGCACAGAGGGGTTGTTGCCCTCTGTATGAGGTGCTTGAGCTTCAGCCCTTGTCACTGGGGCAGGCCCCATTGTCCTCCATTGGCAGACCCAGGCCCCCAAGTGATGGGGTGTGTGTCCATTTTCTTCTGGTTGTTCAGGGTCAGCTGGGCCATCTGTCCTGCTAGTCAATTGGTTCTGAGCTCCAGGTAGTGCAACTTGGTGTCTATATTGCTCATGATAAAGCTTTACGCTTTTGGCTGGCAGCCAGACAACACCTGTAGGGATGGAAACAAATGCACACCCTCTTCTCCCTGATGTTATGAGATCTACAGGGCCCTGCCAAGAACCATCTCCCAGCAGATAGCTATATAAAATCTGATGATAAGATAACTTTGGCTCTTTCTTCTGAAAATGTTTCTTAATCGGAGTATATCATAATTTAGAAAATTATATGTAACCATGGCTAACATAATCAAATTTTGTGGGGAGGACTCATGGATCCCCCTTTTTTGTTTTTTAAGATTTTGAAAAGTATGATGAGCCCATTCTGCAATTGCCTGACTGGTTAGATTGTAAAGTCTTCCTGTTTTACGGTGGATATTGCAACACTAAAGAAAAACCTTAATAGAATGTACAAGGTATCCAGGGCCATTATCAGTTTCAATTTGCTGAGGCTGTCTTAAATGACTAAAGGCCTCCAGCCAATGGGCTTGAATATTTTCAGCAGATTCCCCTGTCAAGGCAGATGTATGTAGGGCACCAGAGTAAGTGTCAATAGAAATATGCACTATTTGAATTTTCCAAAGGGAATGTAAATGAGTGATATGTTTGCCAAATTGTTCAAGAACATAGTCCTCAAGGATTAACTCCTTTGGACGGGGGTGCCTTGCTAAGGGCCTGGAAATCTGGACATTCTTTAATAACTTGCCTAGCTTGGGAGCGAGGAATATTAAATTGTTTCCGATTTGCCTGGCTATTTTGATGAAAAAACTGATGAGAAGCTGCTGCTTCCTGGAACACAGTAAGGACACTGACTACAGCATCTGCCTTATTGTTACCATACACCAGGGGCCAGGCAGGCCTTAATGGGACCGAATATGAGGAATGAAGATGGGGTGTTCTCGCTTGTCAAGGAGGGACTGCAGGGTGAAAAATAGGTTAAGTAAATTGGGGTCAATAGAAGTCTTAATGAATGCCTGATCTAGATGCAGGATAGTATAAACAATATATCCTGAGTCACAAACTATATTCAACTGTTCTTGGGGCCATTGCCACAGGGCCATGATTGCAGCAAAAAGCTCAGCCCTTTGAGTAGAGGGGTGTCCTGAGGATACAAAACTTCTCCAGTCTTTGCCCTCTTGCCAGGCAAAAGCAGCCCGTCCAGTTTTTCTGGACCTATCAAGAACACAGTTCTTGCTTCATTTATTGGTCTTGAACTGACTTTTTCTGCTAGCCTTATTTGAAGGAATGTTTTGAAACCATCTATCTGAGGGCAGATTAATTTTTAGTTCTCCTACAAAGTCAGCTATGGCACACTGAAATTCTAAAGATTGAGCTGCCAATTGTTGTAAATAGACTTGAGTTAAGGGGATGTGAATGAAAGCAGGGTCATATCGAAATAAATGTTGTGTTCTCTCATGTCCTTTTATAATAAGGTGACTCAATGCAGTTATATATGTGGTATAATGGAACAGAAGGGGGAGGCAATTATTGACCCACCCAAGGATGCCAAAAACTGTCAAGAACACATACACACACAGGACTAAAAAGGGGGTACAATATGCTATTACCAAAAGGACCCCTTACTAGATTCAATTGTCTGCCACCTTAGAAAAAATGTTTCTAGATGCCAGAGATTTGTGAAAAGGAATGGAAATGTTTATTTAATGCTATACAGGCTTAAAGTAGTTTTGTATCCTCAGGACACCTCTCTACTCTAATGTCTTCATTAAAATACCAAAGTCCTTTTGGATACCCACGGATACACACAGTGCTTCCTTCTCCCCCTGCCCTAATTCAGGGTACCATAACTCAGTAAAAGAAGTAGGTGTCTGTGATTCTGGTTGCCGGTACTTTCAGCTGTGTTCCATCCAGGCAGGATCTCTAATGAATCCAAAGCCATGTGGCACCTTCTCATGGTGCACCGGCAAGAGTTCTTTCACCCTTCTTCCAAGCAAAGTCTCTCCTGCTTCCCAGGCCACGTGGCCAAAGGGAGCACCCAAAGCTGCGTGGTCCTCTTCTACCAAAGCTGCAGGGGTCCCCACTCTGGCCAAAACTGCACGGTTCTTCTCTCCACCAAAGCTGTGGGGAGCAGTGGGTTTGCCACTCTGCCAAAACCTAGTGGTGATTCTGTGTTAAAGCCGCATGGGGATTCTCTCTACCCAAGCTGTGGGGGTCCCCACTCTCCCTCAAGTACGTGGCTCTCTCCCTGAACTGCCACAGCTGTGTGGTCCTCTTCCCTACCAAAGCTGCACATGGCTCTCTCCTCAATGGTTGCTGAGTCTGGGTGTAAATCCTCATGCCAGTCCTCCTCTGTAGCCCCATTTCCTCCTCCTCCCACAACTGGCTACACTTGCTAGCACTCTCATATTCTTCCAGCTTTACTGGGCTTCCATTGTGAGTCTGGACAGTTGTGGCCCCATGGCAGAAAGCCAATCCTGTCCAAGCTCTCACACAGGTGCTGTCACCTGGGGAATCTGCCCCCAGTTACATCTTCCGGGGGATGTCCCTTTCCATGTCCCTGGCTCAGAGCATGGCCACAGCTATTTAACATATCTATGCAGCCAGTTAAAGGTTATAGATATGTTAAATGACCATGGATTCGCTGCAAAGCTGTTGCTGTACAACATAGCTCTGCATGTTCCTGCTCCATTTGTCCCTTCTCCCAACTCAAACCTGCGGCGGGGGGAGGACATCCTACATATCTTTCTACTATTTCCTGGGCACCTTGAGTTTTGGACCCCATTCCAAATCACTTTTTTGGTGCCACCTTCCTGGCTGCACCCTGTTACAGTGGTAATAGTGTGTTGTGGTTGATGAGACAGAAAAAGGCCCTCTCTCATAGCTAAGTGGGGTGATAGCTGTCCTATAAGCCTCATTAGAGTTCCTAAGGTTGAAAAATAGAAAAGCCAAATAGGAAACTGTGAATTAATTCTAGTTTGTTGTCACTGCTGAATATGTTGACTTATTATATAATTCTTGTATGGTCTCAGAGGACAGTTTTCTGGGGGAATTAAGATCCAGGTCCCCTTAATGGGCATTAAACAAATGAGGTAATTGTTGGGTAGGTATTCCAAGGCTGGGTCTCACCCAGCTGATTGCTCCTGGGAGTTATCGGAGGTGATGAGTCAAATCTTTGGGTGGATTAATTTGAAGGGCTTCAGGCTGAATTGTCCTATTAAAAAAGATATATAGCTTAAATATTTCCAAGGTCCTGAATGCTGGATTTTTTTCTGGAGCAATTACTAGCCCAGCAGAGGCTACAGAATTTTTAAGAAAAGAAGCAGTTTTTGCTAACATACCTTGTGAAGGAGCTGGGATCAGGATGTCATCCAAATAATGATAGATAACTAAATTAGAAAATTGATCTCTTGCTGGCCAAATAGCTGTTTGAATAAAATGCTGGCAGATAATTGGGCTGTTAAGCATTCCTTGAGGCAAAACTCTCCATTGAAACGGCTGCAAAGGCCGAGAATTGTTAATGCCTGGGAGGGAAAATGCAAAACACTCCAGATCCTGTTCTGCTAAAGGGATTGTAAAGAAACAATCTTTTGGGTCAAAAACTAAAGTGGCCAATCCTTTGGAATGCAAGCTGGATTGGGGACTCCCAGCTGCAGGGCGCACATGGGTTAGAGGGATTCACCGATTTTTCTTAGGTCATGAATAAGACTCCATTTACCAGATTTCTTTGGTACAACAAAAATAGGCATATTCCAAGGGCTGTTAGGGGGTTCAATACGACCTGCTTCTAATTGTTGTTTAACTAAAAGGCAGGCCTGTTCAAGTCGCTCTCCTTTAAGTGGCCACTGATCAATCCACACTAGCATATTGGAGGGCCAGGTAAGCGGTAGGGGAGTTCTAAGAGCAGAGGCCACTAGGGGAAATGCAGCAGAGACATTTGCACCACCCCCAACCCGCGTGAAGAGATCACGGCCCCAAATACTAAGGGGCATAGGCAGGATATATGGTCAAATTCTCCCTACCTGTCCTGCTGGTCCGTAACATTTAAGAGACCACACACTGACTTGTGGTTGAGAAACTCCTGCAACACCTGTTACAGGTGTTCTGCTGTCCATTAGAGGCCGTTCTGGAAGCCAAAACTGATTGGAGATAATAGAGATATCCGCTCCCATATCTATGAGGCCAGGAAAGGTCCTATCCTTTATTTTTATTTGTAAGATTGGTTTATTTAATTTAATTGATTCTGTCCAAAAAAACTGATTGACTGTCTGCACTACCGAAGCATTCCTCTCCCCTCACTATATTCTGAGTCTTTAGGATTACCTAGGGGAGTAGCAGCAGCTGGGCAATATGCAGTTGGGCAGAAATAATATGATAACCAGAAGCTTTGGGCATGATTTTAATTTCCCCTTGGTAGTCTGAGTCAATGACTCCTGCCTCAACAAAAATGCCTTTGGTAGTAATACTGTATCTCCCCAAGATTAAACTGACTGTTCCTGGGGGTAAAGGTTGCCAGACACCAGTGGGAGCTATGATTACTCAATCCTATTCCTTTAAGATGAGCTCATTGGTGAGGACCAAGTCCAGCCCTGCACTTCTGCAGGTGGCTGCATGAAGGTTGGAAACTGTGCATTTCCCTGCATTCCTTGATATTGACTGTCATTCTGAAAGCTCCAGTTGGGGTTGGGGATTCTGGAGTAGGTGCCCCTTAAAGTTTCCCTGAATAGGTTGGCTGTTTTTGTCAAGTTTAGAGCAGTGTTCCTTCCCAGTGTCTGCCCTTGCCACAGCGCAGACAGTCCTTTAGGGGAAGCTTGTAATTACCCTTTTCCCCAAGGACTTACTGTCCTTGCGCAGGTGACCAGGCTTTCCATAATTGTAACATCTGGGATCTCCCTTAACTGCAGCAGCCAAAAGAGAAGCCTTATGCTGCCCTGTGCCAAAATCTTGGCAAACCTTGATAAACTCACTGATGTCTTTGGTGATAGTTGGCAGGGGTCCTATAATGGTCCTGCAGTCTTTGTTAGCATTTTCATAAGCTAGATGACACAAAAGATATTTGGCTGCTCTGTCATTACCTATTTGCCTTTCAATAGCTTCTCGGAGGCGATCAATAAAGTCAATATATTGTTCCATAGCACCCTGATGGATATTGATAAAGGAAGGAAATTCCCTGGCCTGAGAATCAGGCACAGCCTTCGTGGCTCTGAGAGCAATTTGAGCATTTTGATTAAAAGCATGAGGATCAAGCCTGGCTTGAGCCGTAGGGGTGACAAAATCACTAGAGCCTAGCAGAACAGGGAGGGTGACAAGATTATTCATTTGTGCATTCTCAGTCATTTGGTGGCTGGCTTGCTGAGAGTACTCTTAATCTTAATGCCAGACTGAGAACTGAGCTGGGGTTAAGACTTTCCTGGCCAGAGCAATCCAGTCACAAGGGACCTTTCTATAGCTGTCAGTGATGGCTTGAAATCGCCCATTAGTGTAAGGAGACTGAAGCCCATTTTCTCTAATGCTGATTTTTAGATCCTTGTGAAGGGAAAAAGGAAGGGGTTCATGGATATTTTTTTGACCCCTGACTATAATGAGGAAGGCTGAAAGGGCATCTAAATTCCCAGCCTCTGCTGCCTGCTGAAGGCACCATCTCATGGCCTTAACAGGATATCCATCTAAATTTTCTGGGTCTCTTGGTGGTGGGTCATCCTGTGGGGAGGAACTCTCCTCAGGTTGAAGTAAGGAGCGACGACTACGAAGCAGGTCCTCAGGTGGTGCTGTGGGCAGAACTTTCATGGCTGGTTCTTCCACTACATCACATCTGACTTCCTCCTCTGAACTAGAGGCCTTATCCTCCTTTTTTAACTAGTTCTGGTCTCCTAGCCCATATGGGCAGGAGAGCAGTCTCGACTAGCCCTCAAGTATACCAGGTTTTGAGTTCCAGTAGAAAGACCAACACCCTGTAAAGTTTCTATCCAATTGCCTGCTTTCTACCAAATCTTTATTTCTAAGTTTCCCTCATCAGAAAAAGCAGGGTAGTAGTCCTTTATAGTTTTTAAATGCTGAATGAGATGCTGTTCCTTCACCTTGCAACCCACTCCCCTGAGGAGCTGCTATAACACCCATGGATAAATTTCCTGTTTTTTAGACAAATCAGAGCCCGTTCTTTGCTATTAAAAGGCTCCTTTTTACTTTTGATTGTTGTGTTTTCAGATTCTGCTGCCTGTGCTGAAACCTAACTAGTTAGCTATTGAGAGATATAATGTGCTGTTAGTGAAAGACAGTCAGGGAGAGGGGTACTGGACTTTCTGAGTACCCTCACCCTGCTTAGGGTTTGGGTTCTCCCCCAGCGTTTAGGACAGCAAGGGGGGCTCGTAGTGCTAAGTGACCAACCTTTATATGGCACTTCCTGGATGAGCCAGAAGATAGATTAAGCAGTGTTTGAGGTCCCTATAAGGCCCCTGCACATCTCAGGAATTGATCTCAGACACCCTCGCAAGGTTCCGACTCACGTGGAGGAACATCCAATTTCTCTGGCTGAGGGGGCAAAGTGCCTTTTGTCTTTGTAGCTTGGTGAATGTCAAAAGGCCTCATACACAACCTGTGACTAACACTCAATTCTTCTGGAAAATTATCTTTGGAGTCCAATAGAAAGTGAAACATTTATTCCCTATCTGCTTTTTCTTATGCAGGCAGATGGAGGGAAAAGGCAAAATCAAAAGGACTGCAAGAGGCAGCTTAAGAGAAAAAATTTGCTGAGATGCTTTTAAATTGTCCTGTAACTAGTCGATGTTTTTAAAACTGATTAAAGGAAAAAGCTTTGCTCTTTCTCCCAAGCCTAGACCTGGTTGGGGGTTGTGCCACAGGGGTGGGCTTGTGAGTGTCTTTATAGTGTGCCTGTTATTGCGTGGACTTTTGCTTGTGGCTGGCAGAAAACCTAGTGTTCCTACCTGGTCCACATCCCAGATAATCCTGCCACTGGTGACTTCTAGTGGTGAGATTCCTTGTGTCATTTAATTGCTCAGTACGTGCCTTTGAGGTTGCAGCAAATGCTTGGAAGAGAGAGCAAAGCTCCTAACTTATTAAAGAAAGTACAGTTGCAAAGAGATAGCAAGAGAGAACGACGTAGGAAGAAAACCCTTTTCTTCTGAAATCCAACATGCCCTACTACCGAACTGAAAAGAACTTAGTGTTGTCGGCCCTTACCTGGGATGATGCATGCACTCCCACCAAGTTGATGTGCTGTCCACAAGGATGGCTCCTGGCCTCTGGATCCCTGTTCCTGGGTGCCAGCTGACTCAGATACCGGCCCACAGTGTCCACAGCATTATGTATTAGATACAAGACAAATTCACATGTTGTAGCAAGTCCTGTGGAGGAAGGGATAGCGAGGCTTCTCTCTCAAGTGGAGAACAAGCCTCAGAGTGCCTCAGCCACTCTCTCAAGAGGTGAGCACCAGGACCCTTGCCTTAACAGTCTCTTACTGGATTCAGTTTGCATACAAATACAGGGTGTATATGCAAAGCTCATCAATCATTGTCAGGCAGAAATGATTAAACAATTGATAATATTCAGAGAACTCTGAGGGCTTATTCTGAGTCAGCGTAGAGTATTTAAATGACCATAAAACTTTGGAGAACAAACTCACTTCCTGCTTGGACACTTATCATTTAAATTGAGCGTATTAACAAAGTAGTTGTCATACGATGTTATGCATTCTTTCTTAGGCCTGATTGTCCCAGGGAACCCGCCCTTTCCAGGATAGGGCTGCACCCATCACAGGCATTGTTTCAGGCTTAAGTCATTGTTTCAGCCTTAAGTCAGGCAGGGGAAGTAAGGCAGCCAAGACATTAGGGGACTTCTTGCAGACAGAATGAGGACTCAGGCTATGACAACGCTGAGGGTCCAGGATCCAGCACCCCCTTTTTCTGTAGCTCCCAAGTCCTTCCCTGGGTCCTCCATGATCTTGCCTCTTAGGCCATCCCTTCCTTGAGGAATCATACCCGTTATTGGCTGACCGATCAAGCATTGGGGGCCAGGCGGGGTGAAATAAAAGGATCAGAGGCCGCACCCCTCCAGGGACACTTTTTAGTGGCTTATGATCCCAAGGTTGCTCACTCTTCCTTAGCCATGGGGGGTTACAGCTTCTTAAACTGTTGCAGAAAACAACTCAGCCCCTTTCGGGTGTATAGAGTGGAACTTTATTTTATGTGCGTGGACCCAGAGGAATCAGTTTCTAAATTCTGGGCACTCAGCAGTTGGGGAGCAGTTATTTTTATAGAGCAAGGGAAGGCCCATCCTTCAGACCCTTACTTCTGGTGCAAAAGCAGGAGGCAGTTTACAGAAGCAGAAGGAGCAGAGCATTATCTCTGATATGATAAACAGTCCAGAGAAGCCAAGAGAGGCTTTTGGCCTCTTTGGGCCAAAACAAGCCACCAGACTGCAAAAACAAATCACTCTCTAGTCATTGTGTTGTGTCTTGAAACGGCTATCAGTTTTCCCCAACAAAACAAGTCAGGGCAGTTCCCAACAGGGCTCAAAACTCATATTTCTATAATTCACTAACAAATTTCAATCACATCTTTTATAAGTGGATTATACAAAACCATGATATCTGCCCTGACTGGTGTGGCTCAGTGTCCTGGATATCGTCCTGCAGACAAAAGGGTCACCATTTCAATTGCCAGGGTGAGCTGATTGATGTTTTACTTGCACATGAATGTCTTTCCCCCTCACTCTCTCCCTCCCTTGTTCTCTCACTAAAAATAAATAAATAAAATCTAAATAATAAAACCATTGAATCTGGTCTGCCATTTTCATTCCAGGGTGAATGTAAAATGTAAAGATTATTTTTTGAGGCATATGACAAAATATGAGTCTAATAAATTCACAATGTATAGTAGTTAGACCTCTTATTTTACTTTTAAGTAGACCTTCTGTTACCGAACAAGAGGCCCGAGGGAGGGGCAATACAATATTTGGCCCACCTAGGGATGCCAAAAACTGCTAGAGAACAGGGGTCCCTCCCAAGGACAGAATATTAATATCTACTGGGCTCTTCTGTCCGCCGCCAATTGGAAAGACATCTCTCAATGCCAGAGATTTGTGAAAAGGAAATAAAATGTTTATTTAATGCTATTCAGGCCTAATGCCTCCACTAAAATATCAAAGTCCTTCAGGGTATACACCTACACCCACACAGCGCTCCTTTCTCCCACTGTCCCAACTCCAGGTACCGTAAATCAGGAAAAGAGCACACATATGTGTTGCAGGCTGCTGGTACCATCAGCTGTGTTACCATGCAGGCAGGATCTCTCTCTAGTTAATCCAAAGTACTGTGGTACCCTCTCATGGTCCACTGGCAAGAGTTCTTTGTACCCAGTTCCAGTCAAAGTCTCTCTTGCTTTTTAGGCCACGCGGCCAAGGGGGGCACCCCAAAGCTGCGTGTGCCTCTTCTACCGAAGTTGCAGGGGTTCACACTCCACCAAAAGCATGTATCTTTCTTCTTCACCTTGCTGCAGGGATCTCTGGCAAAGCTGCATGGTTTTCCCTTTCACCTGGGCAGTTCTCCCCTCATGTCCTGGAGCCAATCTTTTCCAAGCTCTCACACAGGCCTTCTCATCCAGGGGCACAGCACCTTGTTACATCCTGAGGCCAAGCCACTCCCTTCTTCCTGACTCAAAACTCGACCACAGCCATTTAACATATCTATGAAAACCAGTTAAAGGTTATAGATATGTTAAATAATCATTCCAGAGGTTAGCTGAAAAACTATTGCTATGCAAAACAGCTCTCAATGGCCCTGCTCCATTCGTCCCTTCCCCCTTGGGGGGGTGTTGAGGACATCTTATATGTCTCTCCAATATTCTTATACACTTTGAATTCTGGACACCATTCCAAATCTTTTTTTGGCGCCCCCCCCCCCCCACCGCTGCACCCTGCATCACTTCGTTTTAGAGTAATTTGAGGTTTGCAGTATATTAAACCTAAATTACAGAGTTTCCATATATTTCCTTTGCTCACATCAACATTCTCTCCCACTATCAACATCCTTCGGGAGAGTGGGAGATTTGTTATAATCGGTGTGTTACAGAAAACAACTCAGCTGCTTTCAGGTGTAGGGAGTGGAAGTTTATTTTACACGCACAGACCCAGAGGAGTCAATCTCCAAATTCTGGGCACCGAGCAGCAGGGGAGCAGTTATTTTTACAGAGCAAGGGAGGGCCCATCCTTCAGACCATTACTTCTGGTGCAAAAGTAGGAGGCAGCTTACAGGAGCAGAAAGCAGAGTGTTATCTCTGGTATGTAGATGATAAACAGTCCAGAGAAGCCAAAAGAGGCTTTTGGCTTGTTTGGGCCGAAACAAGCCACTGGGTTGCAAAAACAACTGGGCTGCAAAAACAAATCACTCTCTAGTCACTGTGTTGTGTCTTAAAATAGCTATCAATTTCCCCCAACAAGTGAAACTTCACTGACACTTCTTTATCACAGGAGTTCATCCAGGTCACTCTTGATGTTATACATTCAAAGGGTTTGGACAAATTTTAAGAACATGTATCCATCCTTATGCTATTAATCAGAATATTTTCACTGTCCTAAAAACCCTCTGTGGTCTACCTTTTTACCCCACCCCCATACACCAACACCAATCTCTTTAAATTCCCCATAGTTTTGCCTTTTTTAGAATGTCATAAAATATCAGTTGTCAAGTATGTAGTCTTTTCAGAATGGCTTTTTAATTAATTTATTTATTTTTATTTCAGAGTGAAAGAGAGAGAGGAGGGAGAGAGGGAGACAAACATCAGGGTTTTTTCCCACTCATTTATGCCTTCATTGGTTGCTTCTTGTATGTGCTCTGACTTGTGATTGAACCTGCAATCTTGGTGTATTGGGACAACACTGTAATTGACTAAGTTACCCAGCCAGGGCTTGGCTTTTTTTTTTTTTAAACTTAATAATATGCCTTTAAGCTTCTCCTTGTCTTCTCATGGCCTGATTGGTCATTTCTTTTTAGCACTGAATATTCCATTGCTGGATATACCACAGGTAATTTATCCATTCACCTGCTGAAGGACATCTTGGTCAGTTCCAAATTTTGGCAATTATGAATAAAGTTGCTACACACAGCCATGTGCAGGTTTAGTATGTATCGTTTTATTCTAATCTTGTGGGTAAACACCAATGAGCATGATATCTGGATCATGTGGTAAACTATGTTCAGTTTTGTAAGAAGCAACCAAACTGTTTTACAAAGTAGTGGTGCCATTTTACATTCCCACCAGCAATGCATGAGAGTTTGTTTCTCCTCAACTTCACTAGCATTAGTTGTCAGTTAGTTTTATATATTTGTGCATTTTAGTAGGTGAATGGTAATATCTCCTATTTTAATTTGTAATTCTCTACTGAAATGATGGTGAACATCTTTTAACATGTTCATTTGGCTATCTGTTCAAATCTTTTGCCCATTTTTAAAAATAGGATCGTTTGTTCATTAATACTGGGTTTTAAGGCTCCTTTGTATATTTTACATTGTCCTTTATTAGATATGTTGTTAGCAAATATTTTCTCCCAGTCAATGGCTTGTTTTCTCATTCTCTTTCTTTCTAAAAATTTTTTATTTTTGATTTTACAGAGAGGGAAGGGAGGGAAAAAGACAGGGACAGAAAGATCAAGGTGAGAGAGAAACATCAATTAGCTGTTTCCTGTATGCGCCCCAACTAGGGCCAGAACCAGCAACCCAGGCACATGCCCCAACTGGGAATCGAACAGGCAACATTTGGTTTGTGGGACAACACCAAACCAACTGGGCTGCACCTGCTAGCTCATTCTCTTCATAGTGTCTTTCTGAAATGAGATTTATTTGTGTATGCAATTTTTAATTTTATTTTTGTTATTTAAAATTTTGTAATTTTAAATTTATTTTTAATTTTAAAAGATAATTAATGTATTATTTAAGTATAGTGATATAAATTATCTGTTAAACACATTTAAGTAAAAATGTTAGCATATCTTAAAAAATATTGAGTAAATAACAGGATAGTTGTTCTACACAGCCAGAAATCCTGTGGGTAATGGACAAGGGCTGGAGTCTGCCCCAGCGTTTCCTGCTTTGGTGCAAAGGCGGAGTGCTGACCATAGTCTCTTTGTGAGAGGTTCTGGGCATTCTGTTTTTCCTCCTACCTTCCTCTCTGCCAAGCTAGAACTTGGCTCTCAGGAGATGCGGCTCCCTGACAGTGCAGAGCCCCAGGGTCATGGGTCTGCCCTGCAGGCAGTTCTAGAAGGCCCCTCCTCATCCTGACACACATCATGAGGTGATGGATGCTCGGCTGATCATTACATGGAATTCACACTCATGGCTAACTTTCCCGGGTACTGATATTGCCTTGAAATTGCTGCCTGTGCATGCTGCTGTCCTGTCTGTGCATTGCTATGACTAGGATGAACTTGTTAGGAAGGACACTCTTGTTGCCCTAGTCTGGCTTTGCAGAGTTCCAGCCCTTTGCCTTCTGTCAATGGATTTATTCTGTACCTTCACCCTTAAATAAAAGTGGGGCAAACAGGAACACGTGTCCCACTCCATGAAAACCAGTTGCAACTCTCCTGTGTCTCTCTATCAAGCTGGGACATCCACTGCATTTCCCCAGGGTCACCTGAAGGCTCCAGCAGCCAGTACGGAGCAGGCTTCCTAGCACTTCTCCCTGGTCACCAAGCTCTGGTAAAGGCTCCAAGAAAACTGTGGCTGTGGGATGGGATATGGAATGAAAAGCTCGAAAATCTAGAGGCTCTTACTCCATCTCAGCACAGCAACACCTAATTTGGTATCAAAGTTGAAAAAAACAGAAAAAAAACCCAACCCAGTTCTTTATTTCCAGAGCCTAGAATATCTTGAGTAATTTTCTTGATACTAATCTGTGAAAATAGATGTTCTCGGAAAGTCCGTCCAGCTGGGAAGGGAGAACCATGGAGGCGGCAGCGGGGCGCCTTCTGCCTCAGGAGGTGGGGTGGAGGCCTCTGCCTGGCCTGCTCCTGCAGGGTCTGCACCACCACCGACATTCCTGAAAGAGCAGCTCCTAACATGGGTTCAGGTGTCTCATTGGAAAGCACAAGCTGCAGACGAGATAACTGAGGTTTATAAACGAGAGTATTCTGATCCTGTTCATCCTTAGCTTCCCTCACCCTGCACTCCCAGGTTCCCAGTGCCTTTACCAGAGCCTGCTTTCAGTCCCAAGTCCTCGGATTGGCTGGAAAAAGGCACCAACTCAATGTATGATGAAAAAGAACATAGTCAAACAGCCCACCTTATTTTCAACTAGATGGTAGCAGTAGTTTCCAGCAAAAAGTTCAGAGGAAGGTGAAACTTAAAATTCCACACATTTCCTCTCTCCCTGGTGGCCCAAGAGCCATGTCTGAAGGTGGTCGTGTTGATTTATGCAGGGGAAGGTGACAGTCCTCACCACAGGTCTGTAGTTAGTGGAAAGGGCTGTGAACAGTGTGAGGGTGAGCCATCCTCTTTTTCTTCACAGTCCGACACACCAAACACATTCACATTTTACTGCTGGGTTGTCCAAAAAGCCTGTTTAGTTTCCTCTGTACAATAAAAGTCACATGTTTCATTTTCACCAATAACTTTACTGACTTGGATATTTGAGTATGCTGGCTATCTCCCACTATTGGCTTCTACTGGGTAGAGGGCAGGGGTGCTGCTAAACATTTTCCAATGCACAAGACAGCCCACAGCAAAGAATTATTTGGCCAAAATGTCCATAGTACCAAGAAACTTCACAAACCACTTTTGACACATTTGACCAGTCACAACACCATCTCCATATACTGCACAGATCTTTTTTGGGGTTTCAGTTGCATTTTTACCTTTCTTGAAATGAAAAGCACAATATGCTGAAAATGTTGTGTATCTTCTTCCATCTTCAGTGTCGAAATGGCTACATAAAAATTCACCAATTTTGATATTTTTATTAATGCATGCTGATATGACAGCTGTCACAATACAATCTAACAAAGTTGTTTTGAATGAAGTTAAAGACAACTATGCACTACTAGAGCCATCATACAGAAAAAATGTACAGTTTTTGGCCAACCCAATAAATGTGTTTCTGGTTACACATGTATCACAGGCTACTCACTGATGTTCTGTGAGATACAGAAAATCAAAAATAAATCACTTGAATCACATTATTACTAGAAATATTTATGAATGTTTTAGAATAACTTATATTTTCTTAATAAATAAATGTTTCGTACTTCACCAAGGCAAAGTCGGTGCTAGATAAATTAGAGAATAGACAAGAGGAAAAAAGGCCTCTGGCTGTGTTCTGAAGGATGGCGGGCACCCAGGAGGAAGTAACTGTGCTTTGGAGTTCAGCACTAGTTTTAAAGATCGTGACTGTAGAAACTTATATCATCCACCCAGAATGTATACACGTGTGTTGTGAAAGTTCCAGAGACCAGGCAATAATTCCCATTTCTTACAAAGGCTCTGCATTCCCGCAGCTGGGTTGTCAGTGAGAACCACACTTGGTATAAACATCAGTTTCTGGTAGAGTCCAAATATAATTATTCATTTAAAAATAGTCTTTCTTAGTTTTCCCCATTGTTGTGGGTTTCTGTTTTGTTATAGTGAGTTATAAACTAAGTAGTAAATGTAGATCAAAGTGATTTTCAAAGAAGCTGCCTTGGGAGCAAGCACTAGGCTGGAAAGAGGTGGGTGTCGGGGGAAAGCTTCACTCACCGACTTGTACAGGGAGCACCCAGCTGGTTACTTTCACGGTTAACCGTTCACAAAATGTGGAACATATTTGTGAGGCCAAGGCTGAGGCAGGGTAGGGCAGTGGTTTTAAAGCAAGAGTATAGTCTTTGTGAGGCCAGGCAAGAGCATACATCAAGGTCCATGGACTACATGCCAAATACTTTATTTATTTTTGGGGGGGGAGGGAGAAAGGGAGAGAAAAACATCTATGCATGAGAGAAACGACCACTGGTTGCCTCCTGCCTGCTGCCCTCAACCTGGGACCTGGCCTGCAACCCAGGCATGTGCCCTGACTGGGAATCGAACCAGTGAGCTTTCGGTCCACAGGCCAGTGCTCAGTCCACTGAGTAACACCAGCCAGGACCATCATCAAATATGTAAAATGTATAACCATGTCTTACAAACAGTCAATTAAATTTTTTATCTTCCAATCTTGACAAATATTATATACCCTCATATTGGCATGGAAGGCTGGGTTGACATTTAAAATTGTCAGGCCTTGTTCAGGGTGCTAAGATGGTTCACTGTGGGGAAAGCAAACCACCCAGTAGAAGCTGGATAGCCTGGGTGCAGGCAGGGCCTTTGGGAGACCCTGACAGGAGAAGCTCTGGGAGGCGGGACACTGCAGATCTGTCTGCCTGTGGGATTGGATCAGGTGCTTCCAGAGCCCAGGGAACAGCTCTACTGCCTTGGTCCCAGAACTCATGCGACTCTTCCCCTTCAATTGCTTATTTCCGAAGACAAGAAGGGAGAATGTTTTGTCCAGTACCTGCCCATCCTGCAACTGTCCCGGCCCCCCAACCCTGCTACAACTAGTTTCTTTTTTCGCTTCCCTTCCTATGAGACAGGATAGCAAGAAGCTAGGAAAATTCCTTGACAAGCGGAAGAGGAAACCTGAGACAGGGAGCTAAACACAGGGTCCCAAGGGCAGATGGTCGTCAGGGCAGAAGGCACCCCAACCCCAGGGTGCCTGGCAAAGGGCAAGACTGGGAAAACAAACACCTCACCCCCAGAGTAACCTCTCCTCCCCTGGCCTTTCCTCCCTGGAGATAACATCTAGGCCTCAGTTGTGTTTCAGCTCCAGGCCCAGAAAAGCAGCAAAACCAGGGGGGTGGTGCCAGCAATGAGTAGCATGCAATGACAGTCAATGCAGTGACGAAACATTTCCTGCCCTGCCACTGATCAATCAGAGGAGACCATGAGCATGAAAGGGTGCAGCTGGAAAACTGATGAGCACTCCACTGAAACCCTCCTCTGAGACCTTCCCTAAGGCTCCCACCTGCAAGAAAGAGATAAAGGCCTCAAGACAAAGGACCCAGTGTGCGCACTTTCCCTCTGGGGAGCACCCTGCCCCATTTTCTCTTCCCTCCTTCTCCACTTTTCTTCACATGTAGGAGAGTCCTAAATTCTAAGGCAATGGGCAGCAGCAGCTTCTCCCAGGATAATAGCCTGAACCTGTCCACAAGGCCCCCTTTTCTCTGACTTCCTAGTCAGTTTAGGCAACCCGGCCCGGGCTCTCCTGCTGCTTCTTCTATGGAAAGCCCTTCTTTGTTTCACTCTCCCCAGCTTTAATCAATGAATCCTCTTTGTCACCTGGACTCATGTTGTGAAATCTTTCCTACAGAAAGTCAAGAACCCACACACTATAGGTGGCCCTAGGCAAACCCACTCAGGGTCAGGTCCTTGCCTGGTAACACACCCAGAATTCCCTTAGCCTACTCCTTTCTCATCTGACCTGCTCCACACACTGATACTGGAGGGTCAGGGGATTTGGGGCATTTGCAAATTCTAAAAGATAAGAAGTCATTCTACCTACACTGTACCCCATGTTT
Source organism: Artibeus jamaicensis (assembly GCF_021234435.1). Lineage (NCBI taxonomy): Eukaryota > Metazoa > Chordata > Mammalia > Chiroptera > Phyllostomidae > Artibeus > Artibeus jamaicensis. The sequence goes on along the minus strand of NW_026521911.1, from coordinate 16,138,909 downwards.
CTAGGTACCTGCTCAGCTGGGACTCCTTCTCATAGGACATTCCTCCTGCTGAGTCCCTGCCTCCTGTCCAGAAGCAAAAGCCACCTCCTGCCCCATGCCTGAATGGCTCAACCCAGGAAAACTCCAGAGCTCATAGGATCAGGTAGGGGAATGGTGACCTCGTGGAGGAGGTATCCAACTTCCCACACACATGAAGTAGGGCATTCTGGAAACTGCGGTTTCCTCTCTTTTTCTCCTCCTATTATTAACCCCAGCCTTTCAGAGCCTGTTCTGTCTTTCACATAACTCAGACTCTTGCTAGGGCCCCGGGGGTCTATGCACAGCCAAGGCAATGCCCTAAGGACCCTTTGCAGAGGTCTCAGCTGATTCTCGAGAACCCACAGTTCGGTTTTCCATGGATGCCTGAAAGATATTTGGAGCCAATGGTAACTTGGAGGGAGGTTTTTTCAAGGGTACAACTTGGCAAATAGTTCCCCACCCCACAGGCAGTGAACTGAACGGATTAAAGCATAGTAGATATAAAGCTGAATTTGCCTGAATACAAGTCTTCTTCCTCTGCCTTGGTCTGGGGGTGCCTGAGAGGGGGCATCTCATCTTTTCTCTACTATTTTCCCTTAGCTGGGCTGTGGAGCACCAGGCAGAGAATCTCCCTCCCATCGTGCTGTTGCTGAGAAGCCTCGCAGTGCTTACTGTGGGGTCTGAGAAGCAGGAGAAGTCTTCGTTTGAGAGCGGTGGCCAAGGTGTTCTTACTTTAATGTCATACATTAAAATACAAGCATCTACTAACAAATGAACTAAAGCATTTCCTACATAACAGAAAATAAAATAACTCTAAGGTAAACACAGATAAAATATTTTCAAGTTTTCGTACATTTGCTAAAGTCACTAGCTAATGAAACAATCCTTTCTATCTTTTGGTAAGTTAAATATAAAAGCCCTTGATGTCGAAAAATTTAGCTATAAAGGCAGCCTGTGAGGGTTGGTTTATTGTAAAATCAGTGACTCTTGATTATATTATCTTGGCAGAGGTTTATTTAGGGAGATTAGCAAAGGTGTTAAATTAATCTTCCCTTTTGAAGAGACCCAATCATCCATTCTTAACACCTGTCTGAAGACCGCTGAAATGTGATCACCTGGAAAAATGGGTGTGGTCTTCAGACACAATATGAGGAGCCAAACTCATCTCTCTTCCCCAGAAGAGAGAGAGTGTGTTTGGAACTCACCTGGCTGGGGTGACTTCTGAAAGCTCCTCCCACCACACTTGAAAGGCTTGCTCCCTGAGCTGACTTCTAGAACAAGCATTGGTGAGTTTTAATTGGTCGGCAAACTGCCCTTGTTTCTATGAGATCACGTTATCTGCCAAAGGAATGACAATGATTTCATAACTGTTTTGTCATCTTGCATTGGTATGCCTCGGAACTAATATGATGACTAAATTTAGTTCTCTTGCTTTATGTATCCCTTAGTTGTTGCTAGGTATTATGATGACTCAGAATATACGTGCCAGGTATCTTGTGGTTTTGTTGCAGATCCTAAAATATATTCTTTAGGAGTGTTTGATTCTATATGTAGTACATGTTACAGTCTACTCTAAAAGTAGTGAATACCTGTGTACACAAGAAAGAGGATATTCTATACTATTTAACAAGGTAAATATTCAATTATTTGAGTAAAATATTTCAATATTCACTTTGAAGTGAAGTAAATGTTTTTTTTTTAAGAAACAGGAGTTTCCTGACAAATTTTAAATTCAGGAGAGTCCAGTGGTAACTTCAGAATCTTGTATCTGCATATCCTTTAACCAAGCAATATCGTCTTTGGCATTCTTTACAATAAAATTTCTCACAAAGAGTAGATACAAAGGATACATTTTGTAGAATTTTCAGTAGTTGGATAAATAAAGGAATAGAAAATAAATGTTCTGAAATGTGAAGTATCATTTAATGAAATATACTACATATTATTGGTCAGTTATGCAGCAGACAATATTCTCTAATCACTGACTTAGCCTGTGTTATCTTGTATGTTTTTAACTAATGGATTTTATTAATAAGAAATGCTTGCTTCTATATAACTAGAAAAACCACTACAAGCAAATTCACAGTACTGAGTCATATCAAATTACAAATAAAAACTCACTCATATTAGTCAGGATCACAGTTAGTGTTCTTGGGGGCTAATATTTCAATTTATTACTAATATAATAAGAAATATTTATTAAACATCAATTAATTGACTTACATAAGGTACATCCAGGGCATTTCCTCTGTGAGTGGTCCTGTGTGGTAAACCTAGAATGGATCATGGAGACCTGTGTATTTTTCCTTTTCATTGTGCCCTGACTAGTAATCAAACCAGCGATGCTTTACTTTGTGCAGTGATGCCCAACCAACTGAGCCAACCAATATGAGACCTGTTTTTATATTTCCTAAATTTAAAAGCATATACATTTATGATAGTTTTCTTTGATGTGCCAACTTGGCTAGACAGAACTCTGAGAATGGAAACAAGGGCAGCAGCATTTTTTAGCATACATACCACTTGCCTAGTTATTCAATCAAAGACTAATCTAGGTGGTGATATAAAGAGATTTGCAGATGTAAGTAAAATCCCTTATTTTGACTGGAACCTAGAGAGATTTGCAAGTGAGCCTGAGTTCATCATTGCAGGCCCTTTAAAGAATGGCTTAGACAATCCTTGAACAAGACAACAAATGGGTATTGCTGCAAATACTCGTCACTGACAGCGACAAATGCTTTGTTCCATGACCATTGGGTTCCAGCCTGCTGGTGATTTCTCTTCCACTCTTACTGTACCACAGATCTCATACTTGCTTAACTAGCCCCCATGATCATATAAGCCTATTCTTTGTAATAAAGCTGTATAGGAATCTCTTCACATGTGCATCCATATTCCTGGTTCTGCTGCTGCGATTTGAACCTTGACTGACATAGCATTGATGGATTCTTCTTCACTGCTATGACAGTCTTGATCATAAATCATTTCTGTTTGTTTAGTTTAGGGAGGTTTTCATCTTCACTGAGAATATCAATTTTAGAGAGAGAAAAAGGGGAAGGAGAGAGAAAGAAACATCAATCGGTTGCCTTCTCTATGAGCCTTAACCTGGGATCAAACTGCAACCTAGGTATATGCCCTGACTGGGAATCAAACTCACAAATTTTCAGTGTGTGGGTCAATGTTCCAACCAACTGAGCCATCTGGCAAGGGCTTAGCCACACATTGTGTGGTCCATTGGCAATGAATTCTTCTCTCACAATATTAGGAGAGCCCTTCTTCAAATTCCCTTCCTTTTTTAGATTTTCACTTAAAAACACAAGGATATGGCATACCAAGAAAAATGCAGGTGACCCTCTTTATTTGTAGACTCTGTATTTGTGAATTTATCCATTCATTAAAATTTCTTTGTAATTCCAAAATGAATACTCATGCTACTTTCTGAGACACTTTTGTACTTGCACCCAGCAGGAAAGGTTTGAGTCCTGCCAGTTGAACGTTCCAAGCAGAGTTTGAGTAAGGAGAATCTCTTTCTTCTTCTTTCAACCCAAACTGCAAGCAGATGTTATTTCCATGGTACATTACGGTAGGGTTTTGGCACCTTTGTGCTGTTTGTTGGTGATTTCACTGTTTAAAAGGGTCCCCAACTTGAGTGCTGAAACACTGTGATATAGCATATGAAGGTAATGTGTCTGTTAGATTAGCTTCCTTAAGGTATGAGCTCTAGCACTTTTGGCTATGAATTCAAAGTTAAGGAATTAATTAATTAGACATATTAAATGAGGTGTCTTTAATAGAAACACACATAAAACAACGTTATGCACTAACTGATGGATGGAAATATTGTGACCAGATGCTCAAAGGAAACTCTGCATTGTTGCTAGAAACCATGCTTCAGTACTTCCTAGTAGAGAGTGTTTGTGCCACTTTATAGGACATGACTACTGTGAAAAAGTTGAGTTTACTGCACGTGTCATGTCTGTCATTTTAAAAACAAAGTATTTTTGTACAATGCAATGAAGAGTCCGTACTTAAAAATAAAAAATATATTACTCATAGAAAAATGGGCAATTTTTTGAAGAGCTTATTTATGGCAAAGAAAATTAAAGAGCAAATAAACTGTAATTAACAATGAAGAGAAAAAATTCAAATAATAAGAACCATTTTTACCCATGAAATTGGCAAAACTTTTGTAAATTTGATGACAGTCTCCAAGTATTGGGTAATTAGTGATTTCTCCTAAGTGTTGGAAAGGGAAAGTATCTGAAATTGTAGGCGGTGCTCTGCATTGGCTTACTCCAGGGAATGTCTTGTAGGTAGATTAGAAGATCACTTTAAGAAATGCCTCCACTTACAAAAAACTCAATGAATATTGAATAAGCCCTAGATCATTGTTGAGCACATGTCTACTATGATAGTACTTAGTTTCAGATGCATCATTCAGACAGTTGTTTTTAGAAACACAGCCAGGTGTTCATTTAATCAATGGGGTGAAGTTGACTTGGTAATATGGCATAAACTTCTAGTGTCACCTTGCTAAATATTTGGGAGTTGCAATCCCTCTAAGAGGTGAGTGTGATCTTCAAAGAGTCTAATAAAAGAGACAAGCTTATTTTTCTCTAGAGAAGACAGACTGCACTTAACGTTGACCACACTATGGAGACTTCTGAAAATTATTGCTGCAGCCAGCAAACTCCTGAGGTATATTTAACAGAACTATTTCAGAAAAGTCCTTGTGGAAACCATTCATAGAACCCAGGGTGAGTGCAACTTATACCAAAGAATTTCCTTCTGTTTGGGCGCTAAAAATATTTCATCTTAAACCTACTAAATGATACTATTTGTAACTCATATTCTTACTATGCATTTTATGAACTAAGATACAAGTTGTTGCTATGTTGTGGTTGTTTGATATATTGTTGTGACCCAGAAGGTAGGTGCCTAATATTATGTAATTTTGTAGCAAAGTATCTAAAATATCCAGTGTTTGCTGCTATAGATATGCATGCATAGTGAACCTATGGAGTTCATGTTAATATATACTTACACATACACATATATTTAATGAGTGTATTCAAAAGATCTTATTGTTGAATCCTGTAGCTTCTGACCCTTCATAACTTAGCTTGTTGATCTTGTTTTTTTCCAGACCTGATTCGGAGTTATTAAGAAAATGATTAGGGATACAGTTGTAAGGGAAATAAGAGCACTCTCTAAAATACGTTACTTTAAAAATCAGAACCCAAATTGTCTGACTAATTAAATTTATTTCAAGGCATAATTTTCCATATGCTGCTGGTTGTCATTTTACTTTAGACTTACATCTTACTGAATTATGAAAAAGTTCCCGTAAACTCTGGCCTCTGAAATCTGTTGGGAATTCTGATCGCTTCACTTTTGCCTTAATTCAGAAAGGAAAGCCAGCTCCTTAGAACTGTGAAAATAGAGTTTGTAGTTCCAAAAGAATTATACATATTTTAGTTTAAAATAAATTCAGTCTTTTGTATTAAAAAATCAAGCAAAATATTTACTTTAACTTTTAGCCTCTATTTTCCTGCCAGGAATATGGAATATAATGCTTATAGGACATAACACTTACTATTATAATAACACATGTGCACATTTTAAAAATATGTCAGTTCAGAGTTTGTGTAGGCAGCAGTTAATTTAAGCCTCAAGAATAAAGAGAAAGAAACATTTCTTTCTTTTCTAGTGAATCTAGATTGGTTTCACAATTGGTGTTTTTGTTTGTTTCCTTACTTGCTTGTTTTAAAGAGAAGAGCTGGGTTTCCGTGACCCTCTCTCTGAAGTCCTTTTACAGGACACCTCTGGCCACCTTCCTCTCCTGTTTATTGGCTAAAGTAGATTTACGGGTAAATCTTCCACTTCTGCACTCACTAACAAGTTATTGGAAAGAGGAATGGGGATACTTCTGATTTAGAACAATTGAGACCATCACCCAAGTTCCATATTCACATCCAGGAAATGGATACTTGCACAAATTTGTACTTTGTTACAGACTAAGAACTGGGTGTGGAAGGTGTTATAAGCACTCTAGTCAGAATGTCTGCTGTAAAGCCTGAGGACTCTTCCTTGGCCTGAGATTTTTCATTTGTGTTTAGAATAAATAGTGTTTGTCCTCTTTTAGTGAGTATTACAAAGAGAGAAAAGCATGGCTATCACTACCTCGCAGAACTGTTTAGAAGCTTCTCACCAACCCAGGCCCAGAAATGACCTGTTGCTAATTCTTCCCCAGAAACATGGCTTCTGGGTTCTTGCAAGTCTTCTAGGAGAGACTCACCTGCTCCATCTGCATGAACTACTCCACAGACCCCATCACCATAGACTGTGGGGCCCTGTGTCTACCTCAGCTGGCAGAGAGACTTTAAAACAAATGTCTGCGTGAAGAGACTGGTTTTCCTTGCCTGAAAAGCCAGTCTGTGGCAGTTCCTGAGCCCTGAGCCCTATAGGTGTGGGCTACCCAAGGAGACAAAGCAGATCTTCTGTGAAGACAACAAGAGCCTGCTCTGTGTGCACTGCTGGCTCCAGAGCATGAGGCTCAGAGAGGCCACCCAGCAGAAGAGGCTGCCGAGGAACACCGGGAAAGTGCTGCCTCTGAAGACCCACTTCTGAAAAGTGTGTATGAAGTTCCAGTGGGTCTGTTTCCTTGGGGACTGGATTACTCTATCCAGGTGTCCCTTTCAGAATCTCTGTCCTGGGGTTCCTTAGCCTGAAGCCTCCCACATTTGACAAACATATCATCCCTTTGTTTTCAGTGGCACTGATTTCTCTCTCATTCAGAAGGCTCTCCTTATATTAGGTTTCAATAGTATATTATCCTCTTCACCAGGTCTGATTGATTCTTGGAATTCTATTTCAATCAATAGGATCGAGGGTTTTCTTGTCTAATAGATGTGCAGATCTATCCTCATCAGCATCTTCACTAATCAGGACAGTGCCTTTGGGACAAATCAAACGATGAGGATTTGGAGTCCTCATTTGCATGAGGACAGATCAATCAGGGACCAGGGGTGGAGACTTCAGTCTATATAAACCAGCTTCCTTCCAGCTCTGAGAGTGCACTTTCCCTTTCCAGGGAAGACTGAAGGTTGCGTTTCCATGACTGGAGTCGAAACACTGAGGATACCAAATAACCTGAGCAGAGCTGACCAGCACAGGGCAGGGCAGTCCTCTCTAGCCATAGGGACTTGGGCCAGGACTGCCTTGCCCCAGGACCTCATAGTTGAGAGCTGTATCATAGCCACACTCTATTACAAGTGAGCTGTTTGCCCTGAATAGTTTCCTTTTTTGCTGCACCCCAAATTAAAGATTCCTGTTGGTGTTGGTTTGACACCAACAACCATTGGTTTACCTTCAGTTACCATCACATAAGTTTCTGTAGGTAGTCTGTTCAGTGTTTTTTTGTTGTAATACAGAAAACAGATTCTAGTTCCATTTTAGCCAGTGCCAGAGTCAATAGAAAACTTAAGTATGCAATAATTCTTGGAAGCTTCTAAAACATGAGGCAGCATCACATTGCTTTCAGTAAACCCTAAGCAACTGTATATGCAAATTTAGATGTTTCTTCCCCTTGTTAAAAAGCAACGGGAATTCATTTTTTATAGGTCTGGAGGCTGGAAGTCCAAGATCAGGGTGTCAGCAAGGTCAGTTCTGGAGAAGGCCACTGACTTCTCATTTATCTTCATGTGGTAGAAAGAGCTAGGCGTAGTTACTTTTACACTATACTTTCACAGAAGTGAATGTAATTGCCAGCATATTCTCCATCTAACATTCTTTTTGAAGTGAAGAAGAGCTGAAGAAGGAGAAGAAGTGAAGGAGAGGAATAGAAGGAAAAGAAGGAGAGAGATCAATTTTTTTTTTTACATACAAGAAGAAAAATCTTGTTCTTCCTGGTGATGAGACCTGTCAGGATCTACTCTCCCAACAATTTCATATATATCACACAGCAGTGTTAACTATAGTCTTCTTGTACCCTATATCCCTAGAGAGATTGATCTTAATGTCTGATTACTTTGCAAACTTATAAAATTTAAGTCTGGAAGATTTTTTAAATAAAATGTGACTATTGATGGTTTGATATTTTGTGTGTTTAAAAAGTGAAATTTAGTGTCCATCCTTAAAAATGAATATTTAAGACATTTCGATTATATGTCTCTTCCTTAAAAATACTACAGTACCCCGGCATCTATGTCTCATTATCTGTACTACATCCCTGATAAATTTTTCTGTGATACACCATTGTTCATCATTGAGAACTACTTACAGCAATGCTGAGGAACAAATTATACACTATATTTTTATGTCAAAAGGAATTTCTAACTCATAAGTCTGATCAATAACATAATTCATTTTTTTAAATGAACTCACCTCAGAAACCACTTTATCCATGGTTACTCCATCCTCTTCAGTGCTCCACTTAGGACAATGAATGCTACAGAGCTGCTCCCCTATAATTCACTTCTTTATTCAATAATATTTCTTAGCACTTCTTGTCCTACTAATTATGTTTACATCATAGCAATTTTTTGCTGGTTCTTTAGCCTTTGCTTTTAATAACTGATGCACATTCATGCATTCATTTGTTCAAATACTTTTTTAATGTCTCATATCCTTGGCCTGGTATTTCATTCTAGGAATGCAGCTGTGAAGAGGACTGACTTCTTGTAATTTGCAAACTTGAAAAAAAAACACACCCCAAATTCTGTTGTGAGCTTTTTACAAAGGGAAAATATAAGCTATCCTTCAGGTCATATTATATATGTGACCTAATCTAGTTCAGTAGACTGAGAACTGATGCTAGAAGAAGAGAAATCATCACTGACTTTGGGTTTTGGAAAGGACTTTTTGGAAGGAGAATACTCTGCTTTGCATTTATCCATTTAACAGGATTTCCACACCTAAGTATTCTTCACCTCCAGCAAGCTCAGATAGCAAATGAAAAGTGCATATATCCTACATGGTTTAATAAGAAAGATTCGTTTTATTTAAGTAAAATAGAAAAGCAAATGTCCATACTTAAAAAAAAAAACCACTTTAAAAATAATACAACTATATCTCCTGAAGGTAAAATGAAGTTAAAGACAATGAGGTATAACTGATTTGCCCCATTCAAGAAGTCACCAGGATATAAGCTTCTTCAGTTATTGGAATTCCCAAGACTGTGGTCAAGTCTGTGACCTGTTTCTGATCATTTTGGTCCATAGCAAATGAAAGGTCTGAGAGGGAAAGAGAAGGAGCATGAAAGTAAGTTACAGATGAGGGAACTTTTGGCAACGTCAACAAAGCTTACTATGCCGCATTCATAATCTAGAAACACTCCTACCCAGCCCTGGGGTCTTTGAATATATTGTCGCATTAGTGGGGAGGTAGAGAAGAGACAGAAATGGCCATCTGCTTTGACACACAGAAGTAGAAAGATACCCTTAGAGCTGAGTCGCATATCTTTCCTACGTGCCCAGGATTCCTTGCAAAGTCCTATAATCCAATGACAGAAATTTCCCACATCCATTTCCCAGTAATGTTTGCCAGAAGTGAAGGTCTGAGCTCCCCATGAAGAAATATACTCTAAACTTGCAGAGTTATGGGGCGTGTCTTGATCGTCAGAACTGCACTGCAATTGTTTCAGTTCTTCAAACAGATGTGCTTCATACTTGCTTATTCTATCTTCCAAGGTAATATATACTTCAGTAAAAAGAAAATAATGAAGTCAAAGAACAGAGTTTAAAAGTTCTCAGGACCAAGCACCATAGTGTTCTGGCAAAGGTTTAACAATCAAACCTCTGAAATAAAGCTGGGAATACTCCCAACCCACCATGACCATTTTCAAGGTAACAACCATTTAGGAATTGCTCATAAAATTCCAGAATATGTAACAATTAGTTTTCATGAATGAGTCATTACTGGACCATTCCAGAACATCTCTTTATCATAGTGACTGTAGAGAGTATGTCATTGGAAATGCGGAGACAGGTTGCCAAGGGCTCCTTGTCAATCTATAGAGTAAGTAAACTTCATCATGCATCTAAATCAAAGTAAATTTGAGAATATGTAAAGATGTAAAATGTCAGAGTTCACTTTAATATTCACCAGCTCATTAGTGATTTGGAAGCTACTTCATGGATGTCAAGTAAATGGCAAAATAGCTCTCAACTCACTTAAGCCTTCTCATTAATCAGCTAAAACAAAATAAATAAATAAATAAATATAATTACAATAATAAATATAGTATATGTTATATTTAAAATGTGACAGTTTCCTAAATAGTGATCACTTTGCCCAAGATATTAGGGCACATCATCTAAATAAGCAAAAAATTGACTGTAAATCCATATATACCTTTTTAGAAGTGGTTGCTTACAGAATTGCTAGAGGTGCACCATTAAATCAGAATCTCCTCCCATCCCAGACATGCTTCTTTGTCTGCCAGCCTCACCCTCTACATTTTCTCAAGTTACCCGCCACACAATAAATTCTGTTCCATTTGTTTTGAGATTTCACATCAAAATCTCAAAAAAATTGTTTATAAATATATTATGCTCTTTTAAATTTTGTGATTTTTGATTTACATTTAGATAAACACTGAAATAATATCAAAGTGCTTCTAAATATCTGAACATCTGCATATAACCACAGTTAACAACTAAAAGTTGAAATACACTGAATGAATATGCAGTTTTATATACCAGAGAGGGTTTTTTTTTTAAACTCACTGAAAGTAATCATATAACAAACTAACATATTTGATTGCTTTTGAAAGGTTTCAATTAGCTTTTTCTGACCATTAATTCACAAATGAGATATAAAGTTACTTATAAAGGTTTGCATATTTACCTGCTTCCCTGTTCTCTGATTAAAAGTTTTAGAGCAATGAGGAGAGGTCATCCATGTGCACCTGTTCGTGTAGGAAATGTTACTGCAGTCACACCAGAGCGCTGCCTCTCACCTCGGAAGTTGGTAAGTCTTTCCCGCATCCCAGTGATGGTCCATGCAGTGAACTGTGGATCCACAGGCTTAGGCATGTACAGCTGCACTAACTGACTCCTGCAAAGGAAAAGTCCCACTGCCTTACAAGTGAGTCAAGGGTCTCATTCATGATACATTGAAGATGCTTCCTCAGAATCCTCACAATTAGCTTTCAAGGGTATGAACATAACTCTACAAATTGAGGAATACTGCAGTTGTTAGTATATTTTATAACTGGCTTCCCTACTGTTAATCTCAGGAGAAAACATCACCTCACTCATAATGTTTTCTCCTCCCTTCAAACTACCTTAATGGATCCACACAGTAATTCTCATTTAATTCCTAAAGTACAGTAAGTGCCAAGGTTTTGAAATGTGCTGACTTTCACTATTTAGGGAGCCTCAGCTCTATAGGGTGTCTTTCTTCTTGATTTTTTCTTTTTCTCCTCACCATCCTTCCACCTGCTGCCTCTCGAAGCTTATTTGCCTTTCCCATACAAGACCTGGAATTATCCTCAACTAATGAGGATTTTGAAAATTACAGGCAAGAAAAAATAGTTTTCTTCTTCCTCGTTCTACATTAAACCTTTCTACTGAAACCATACCCCTTCAATCCTCATTTTTACCTAAGGATAGTCATTATAAAGCCTGCAATTCTTTTAGAGAAGGAATAAATAAATAGAAAGAAAGAAAGAAAGAAAGAAAGAAAGAAAGAAAGAAAGAAAGAAAGAAAGAAAGAAAGAAAGAAAGAAAGAAAGAAAGAAATTTGGGGTGTATCTCAGAAGAAATAGCCTGATCGATTACCATGACTTGAACATAGGGGCAAACTTACCTTATCACTATTTCTCCTGAATCCTGTAAACAGAAGGAGAGGAAGCCTTGCTTAGTTTTCCGAACAATGTGGCTGTCCTGGGTAGTTTACATGAGATTGGACTGGAAAATCCAGTATCTCCAGCTTTCTTCCTCTGGCAAATTAATTTGTCACTGTCTTTAGCCTCAAAGCATGAAACTCAGTCTCACATTTATGTACAGTTGATAAAGTCATGGTCTTAATAAAGCGTAAACTAGGAGAGGTTCTTATGGTGAACAAACATGTCTGTGCTTTGTTGCAATCAACAGGGATATTCACAGATAATTCCACAAACTTCTTATAAGAACATGTAGGTTTCAAACCTACAAAACAGAAGGTCTACAAAATAGACCTTCAAAATAGAAAGAATGACTATTTCCACATACTGGCAAGTCCAGACACAAGCTGTTCTGTTGCAATTGGTCAGAAACTCTTGGTATAACAGAAGAATGTAGAAGGAAAATTTGTCTGGATCTGTTATCCTAAACTTTTTATAGATTTTTCCTCTCCTGTGTAAGGCAAAGTGACCCGGGTCTCCAGGTTACACTGAAGGAGCTAAATCTCCCATCACAAAGTCAGAAGAAGCAGAATCTGAACTTTGTAAACAGAGTGAAAATGGAGGTTAAACAAGATAGAGACTTCAGGGGATACCAATGATTTCCAAGCAGACTGGTGTTCAGAATCCTGCCATCCTTTCTTAGTCCTTACCTGGAGCAGGTCCACATCTGCTTTACAGTATAGTTCTTTCAGCTCCTCATATTGTCTCCTCAGGACTTTCCCAATACGAACCATGCTGCTTCTATTTCTCCTGAGTTGCTGAAAAATCATCTTGCCTTCACTTGCCAGACTCTCTAGATGGCTTTGCATTTCCTCATGGAGGTATCGACATACCTTAGGATACTCAGCCCTGATCATCTCCATTCGTAGATTGAGAATATCCTGCAGTGACATTAGGTTATTTAAATCATGTATCTGGATTGTTTTATTCTTCCCTCACCATCTATTGTCTTTGTGTTATGTACAGTATACTTGGCGTAGTCTTTTGGGACTGTTATAACAAAAATACTGGAAACTGGATAGCTTTTAAACAACAGAAATTCATTCCTCACAGTTCTATAAACTGAGAAATCCAAGACTGGTGTTGATAGATTTGGTGTCTGGTGAGAGGCCACTTCCCCAATAGCCATTTTTTTATTGTGTCCTCAGATGACAGAGGGGGCAAGAGACTTCTTTTTAGCCCCTTCTATAAGGGCATTTATCCCATTTAAAAGGATTCTGTCCTCATGACTTAATCACCCCAAAGGCTCACCTTCTATTACCATCACCATGGGGGGTAGAATTGCAACATGGGACTTGGGGGAGGGAGGATGAGACAAACATTCAGACCATAGAATTACTGGATATAGCTTTATGCCTTTCCACTTAAAAAACGCACACATTGTGTTTCTTTCTTTCCTCCCCCCCTTCCTTTTCACTTCCCTGAACCATTGTTTGTAACCATGTTCCTTCAAATTTCACATTTTCATTAAAAAATAGTTTCCTATAATTTCATAAAACATAGTTGTTCCCACCCTGGCTGGTGTAGGTCAGTGGATTGAGTAGGGGCCTGTGAAGCAAAGAGTTGCCAGTTCAATTCCCAGTCAGGGCACATGCCTAGGTTGCAGGCCGGGTCCCCAGTAGGAGACTCATAAGAGGCAACCACAGATTGATGTTTCTCTCTGACTCTTTCTCCTTCCCTTCCCCACTCTCTAAAAATAAATAAATAAAATATTTTTAAAAATAGTTGTTCTCTATAATTCATTACTAAACCTAAGTCATAATCTATTTTTCTCAATACTCATACTCACAAACTGACTTTTTTTTTTAAAGATTTTATTTATTTATCTTTAGAGGGGAAGGGAAGGAGAGAGGGAGAGAAACATCAATGTATGGTTGCCTTTCATGCGTCCCCTGCTGGGAATTGGCCTGCAGGGAACCGGCCTGCAACCCCAGTATGTGCCCTGACTGGGAATCGAACCGTGATTGTCTGGTTCGCAGGCCCGCGCTCAATCCACTGAGCTACGCCAGCCAGGGCTTGACTTTTTTTATATTAGCAAAAAAACAACAATTTATTTCTTCAGGAAAAAGAAGACATCAGAAATGATCTTTCAAATAAAAAGGGTACCAAAAATATGGGAAAACATATTTGCCCAGGCTACCTCGGGCAAGGGTTTGATCTCCAAAATATATAAAGAACTCACATGGCCCTGGCTGGTGAGTATGGAGGGGGTCTCCCTCTCTCCTTCCTTTCCCCTCTAAAGTCAAAAAAGAACTCACATGACTTCACTCCAGGAAGAGAAACAATTCAATTAAAAAATGGACTAAGGACCTGAACAGACATTTCTCCAAGGAGGACATACAGAGCCCAGAGACATATGAAAGGCTGTTCAACATTACTAGTTATCAGAGAGATACAAATCAAAACCACAATGAGATCATTTTACACCAGCCAGAATGGCCATCATAAACAAATCAACAAACAAGTGCTGCAAAGGTTGTGGAAAACAGGAAACCCTAGTGCCCTGTTGGTGGGAATGCAGACTGGTGCAGCCACTATGGACAAATGCATGGAATCTCCTCAGGAAACTAAAAATGGAACTGCCTTTTGACCCAGCAATTCCAATGCTGGGACTATATCATAAGAACCCTGAAACACCAATTCAAAAAACCTATGTACCCCAATGTTCATAGCAGCACAATTTACAATAGCCAAATGCTGGAAACAGCCTAAGTGCCCATCAGTAAATGAGTGGATCAAGACTATGGTACATTTACACAATGGGATACTATGGAGCAGAGAGAAGGAGCTCCTACCCTTCATGACAGCATGGATGGAACTGGAGAATATTGTGCTAAGTGAAATAAGCCAGGCCATGAAAGACAAATACCATATGATCTCACCTAAAAGTGGTGAGATCAACAAAACAAACAAATGAACAAAAAAGAACCAGAGACATGGAAATAAAGAACAAACTGACAGTGACCAGAGCTGGGGTGGATTAGAGAGGAAAGAAAGGGAACATATATGAAGGACCCATGGACAAGGACAATGTGGTGGGGATTATCTTTGGGATCAGGGGTTGGACAGGGCAGGGGAGAGCAACAAGGGAGAAAATGGGGACAACTCTAACTGAACAACAATAAAACATAAATTAAAAATTATCTCAATTTCCAAAACTCTCTGTTTTTTACCAGTGATTAGCTCTGTCTACCTGTTAGTAGCCAGGGCTACACCTACTTCCTCTTCATTGGTCCATCCTGTCTTGTCGCCTCAAAGACATTATTCTCTAGATTACTATCGCACAATATTCATTCTCTTCTTTGCCTGTCTCCTTTGTCTCTGTTGCTGTCTCTTCCTCTCTCTGTCCCCACTTTCAGTTTGTCTGCCTGTTTCATGCTCTCAATCACTTTTTCAGACACACTTCTCCCTTCTTTTCACACAGCCTTTATTTACTTATTCATTCGCTTGCTCATTGGTTTGTTTGTTTATTGTACCATTTAACTCCCCTATACTCTTTTCCATCTCTAATACCCCTCCAATACCATGCTGTTGTCCGTGTCTATGAGTCCTTTATCTTTCTTCTTTTTTCCTCTGCCCACACCTCTGCCCTCCTCCAGAGCTGTCAGCCTACTTTCTACCTATGGACCTATCTCTGTTGCTTGTTAATTTAGTTTGTTCATTAGAGTCCACATATAAGTGAAATCATGTTGTAAATTGTCTTTCTCTGACAGCCTTTAAACATGTGTAAATTTACATGATATTTTTTGGAAATCCCAAACTAAACATCCTTGTTCTAATGACCTTATTTAGCTTCTACACTAACAATTTATCCTCAACAAAAGCCAGACTTATTGATTTGACTTTTCTTGATCCTCAAAACTTTCTGCCACAGATACCCAGGAATTTATCAATTCTACTAACACATTAGTATCAGATTGATTTTTACTTGTTTACAATGGTTTCTTAACATTTAGAGTTTACTAAATTGTTACAGAGCTCTATTTCTACCTCCTTCTCAGTGATCATTTTATTCTTGTCCCTGCTGATGTATTTGTGACAGAAATTGCTTGATACAAAAAAATCAGGAAAAATCTTTTAGTTACATAGTGAGCTCAGCATCAGATCCAACACTGAAGAGCACGTTTCTCTAAAGAGAAACATATTATTGCCCTTTTTCTCAAAAACCAGTAAAGGGATAGTATGATTTAATTCAAGTTCTTCCACTGTAAATTACCATGATATATGTCCCAAGCTGGTCCCAAGGGAAACAGGGCCCCTACTGCTTACCCCCCATACTCTGAATATGTTGGTCACTTTGTTTAGATTTCTCTGGTTTTTCTGCTTATTTTTCCAAAGAGACTTCATTTGCTTCAGAATATTCTCCTGCAAAAGAACTATACATATGAGCACTAAAAAAAAGTAATACATTTCAAATACAATAGTCCCCCATTATTTGTGGTTTTGGTTTCCATCGCATTTTATTTACCCAAGGTCAACTGAAGTCTGAAAATATTAAATGGAAAATTCCAGAAATAAACAAATGTTAAGTTTTAAGCTGTGCGCCATTCTGAGTTGTGTGATGGGAAGTTTTGCTCCATCCTGCCTGAGATGTGAATAATCCCTTTGTCCAGTGTATCCCCACTGTATACATTAGTTGCCAGTTAATCATTTAGTAGCTGTCTTGATTATCAGATTCACTGTCATGGTATCCAGTGTTTGTGTCCTGGTAACCCATGTTTACTTAATAACAGCAAAACACAAGGGTAGTGATGCTTGAAATTTGAATAGGCTGACAAGAAGCCCTAAAAGTGTATGCATGTATGTATATGAAAAAACAGTATACACGGGGTTTGGTATTATCTGTGGTTCCTAGGCACCCACTGGGGGTTTTAGAACATATAAACCTCAAATAACATGGGATGACTGTACCTCAGAAATATACAAGGGGATAGACATGAGCCAAACAAACAGTAAAAAGAGCAGAAATGTCATTGATTTTCCTTGTAACAGTAAGTGTTAAATCTGAGAAATCAACCGAAAATAGAGTTCTTGTATTAGGAAAAATATGTCCATTATCTGAGGAATCTGGCACTGCTATTACATGGAATCTGGTCAGTTTTCAGAAGTAAATCTTGCTTCATATTTAATTTTTAAATGTTAGCCCTCAGTGCTTCTAAGGCCCTTTAAAAATACATTGGCCAGTGTTTCCAAACCTGCTCTCATTAGAATGAGCTCATTGTAATCACTGCTGTAGTAGCCAATGGCTGTCACTGGGACTAGGTTTACCCACCATGTTACTTACACTGAAATACCAGCACCCTAATACTCATCAACTTCATTTTATTCCTCTCCCTCATGTCAACAGAATTTAAACTTAAGAAAAACTAGGACATTTGCCTAGTTTCTTCACTGCTTTATCTCCAGTTTTTTTTTTTAGAACAGTGTCTGGCACATGGTATTTCAAAATTTTATTTATTTATTGCAGAAAATAATAACAATCAATGTAGTTTTCCTCTTGCCCAGCAGATACAGGGTCTAACACATTTCCAAGTGCATTTTGAGGCATTACTTACCCTGTGGTGATCAGCAGCCTGCTGTACTGAATGGTGTCTATGAGTGACATGATCTCGAGAATAACCACAAAGCAAACACAGCAGGATCTTGTCAACTGGGCAGAAGAAGTTCTTTACAATTTTGTGTGTCTTACACATCTGCTGGGGAGAGCTTGGTGACCGGAAGAAAACCAACTGTCCAGCAGGAAAAATGTTTTCCCTAGCTAAAATAGTGCTTTTGAAGTCCATTGGCAGTGATAGTACCCTGCACACAGGGCAGCAAATAGGAGCCTGGATATCTTCCCACAAGAGGCAAAGACAGGGAGCACAAAAGCTGTGGCCGCAGGCAATGGTGATAGGGTCTGTGAAGCAGTCCTTGCAGATGGAACAGGTGAGCACCCTGTAGGAATACGGCCTGCAAGCAAAACTCATGTTTCTGAAAAAATAAAAAGAAAGGATACGCTTTACCCCTGCACATATGAGTTGAGTTTCAGCCTTATCTCACATACATCCCTATGCACCATGGCAGAACAAGTAATGTTTTGAATAGGATGGCAAGGCACAACAAGAGTCCTACAGAATGGTTGTTGGGAACTGCTCTGCCTGGTTTCGGGAGTTGTAACTGCCCCCCATGGCTAAGGCTGAGTGAGTGACCTCCTGAATGTGAGCCACTAAGGAGAGAAAGCTTATCTCTGGCAGCAGCGCTGCTTCTGCTTCATTCCCTGCCCTCAGTGCTTGGTTGGTTAGTCAAAAATGGGTAAGACCCCTCAGGAGGGGCAACCTAAGCCAGACATAATCACTTGGGAGGCCCTCAAGGAAGTACTTGGGGGGGGTTCAACAAAAAGGAAGTGATGGACCCTTGCCCCTCAGCTATTCTGACCTAGCCCAAGTCCCCATTTCCACCTGGGAGAAGCACTTCCTGACTCTAATCCACTTAAGCCTAAAAACCTATGACTGGAAAGGGTGGTGCAGTCCTCTGCCAGCTAGAGCAGGATCTGGGGTGATTGGGCATAAGAAAGAATTCACAAAGTCCTGTGAAGCCTGCTTTTCTAAGAGTGCTTTCATTCATATGATAAGGGTCCAAGCAGGAAATGAGTATGTCTCCCAAAGTTTTTGCAACTGACAAAAATTTACCTGACAGACACTCAGATTTCTCTGTAATATTATCTATTGTTTGATCCTTGCCACCTGACATTAATTGATGAGCTTTACCTGTATCCCCTTGTATTACAACCTAATAAAAGCCATTGAAGAAGAGGTTCTTGGTCTTTTTCCTCTAAGAGATTGACCATCTCTCCTCTCCAAGCAGATCATGTCTTGGTAGTGTCACTTTCATCCATGGCAGATGAGGGGGCTTGCTGGCAAAGTTGCCCCCACAAATGGTAACATGCATTATTGTTTGCCAACCTTTGCTTATAGCACTACTTCTCAGTTCCCTATTAGAAATCTAATATGTTTCATATATATTATCTCTTTTACAAAGACAAAGAAATCAGAGGTCCTGAACTCATCTGTAGTCACAGTGAGTGGGTCATATTTTCTCCAAAACTACCACAGTTTTTCTTTTCTTTTTTTAAAAATATATTTTACTGATTATAATATTACAGCTGTCCCATTTCCCCCCCTTCACTCCCCTCTACCCTGAAGCCCCCCCCTCTCACCCACATCCCCCCCCTTTAGTTCATGTCCATGGATTATACATATAAGTTCTCTGGCTTTTATATCTCCTATACTATTCTTACCCTCCCCCTTTCTATTTTCTGCCTACCATCTATACTACTTATTCTCTGTACCCTTCTCCCCTTTCTTCCCCTCCCACTCCCTTGTTGATAACCCTCCATGTGATCTCCATTTCTGTGTTTCTGTTCCTGTTCTAGTTGTTTGCTTAGTTTGCTTTTATTTTTGTTTTAGGTTTGGTTGTTAATGATTGTGAGTTTGCTGTCATTTTACTGTTCACATTTTTTATCTTCTTTTTCTTAGATTAAATCCCTTCAACATTTCATATAATAAGGACTTGTTGGTGATGAACTGCTTAACTTGACCTTATTTGGGAAGCACTTCATCTGCCCTTCCATTCTAAATGAAAGCTTTGCTGTGTTGAGTAATCTTGGATATAGGTCCTTACCTTTCATGGCTTGGAATACTTCTTTTCAGCCCCTTCTTGCCTGCAAGGTTTCTTTGGAGCAATCAGCTATGGTCTAATGGGAACTCTTTTGTGGGTAACTGTCTCCTTTTCTCTTGCTGCTTTTAAGGTTCTCTTCTTATCTTTAATCTTGGCTAGTATAATTCTAATATGCCTTGGTGTGTTCCTCTTTGGGTCCAACTTCTTTGGAACTCTCTGGGCTTCCTGGACTTCCTGGAAGTCTATTTCTTTTGACAGAATGGGGAAGCTTTTCATTATTTTTTCAAATAAGTTTTCAATTTCTTTTTTTTTCTCTTTTCCTTCTGGCACCCGTAGGATTCAGATGTTGGCATGCTTAAAGTTGGCCTGAAGGTTCCTAAGCTTCTCCTCATTTTTTCCAATTCTTGTTTCTTCATGCTGTTATGGTTGAATGTTCATTTTTTCCTTCTGCCCCAAATCATTCATTTGAATCCCAGTTTCCTTCTTTTCACTGTTGGTTCCCTGTATATTTTTATTTATTTTACTTTGTGTAGCCTTCACTTCTTCCTCTATATTGTATCCATATTCAATAATTTCTGTGAACATCCTAACTACCAGTATTTTGAACTGTGTATCTGTTAGGTTGGCTATCTCTTCACTGCATAGTTCTATTTTTTGAGCTTTGATATATTCTTTCATTTGGGGCATATTTCTTTGTCTCAGTGAGCCAATTACATTGTAAGGTGTGGAGCCTTAAGTATTCACCAGGGTGAGGCAACCCACATCACTGCATTATGGTGCTATATATGAGGAAGGGGTCAAAGAGGGAACAATGCCACTTGCTAGGCTCTCGTCTGACTTTCAGTCTCTTCTCCCACTCCTTACAAGCAAATTAGGCCCTACTTGTGCTGATACCCAGGTGAGTGGGTTTGTGTATGTTTTGGTACTCTGTGGGTCTCACCAATGAACTCTCCTGTGAGGCTGAGAGTTTTTCTCACCACTGTAAACCCCACAGTTTTTACAGCCAGAGATTTTGAGGCTGTAGTTTCCCATGCTGGATCCCTGGGTTGCGTAGTCTGTCTTGTTCTCCAGTAGTTCCTCCAGGTTTATCCTCATGTAAATATGGGACCACCCTGGTCCACCAGCTGCAGCCTTGCAGTGCATCCTTTCTGTTCCAGCAGCCCATCTCCACCCCTACCACTAATCTAAATGAATATTTCTTCTCTAACTTCTTGGTTATTGGCCTTCCATATAGTTCACTTTTCTACCTCCATCTTGGCCAGAGGTCTCTTAGGGTAGAGATGTCAAACTCATTTTCACTGGGGGTCACATCAGCCTCATGGTTACCTTCAAAGGGCCAAATGTAATTGTAGGACTGTATAAATGTAACTGCTCCTTAACAGTTAAATGAGAGCTTGGCCCTGCCACCAAGTAGAAATAAAGTGGAGGGCCAGATAAAACAAGGTGGAGGGCTGGATATGGCTTGTGGGCCTTGTGTTTGCCACCTGTGTCTTAGAGGAAAATATTAAGAAGCAGTTATATAATAAAAGTTACTAAACATAAAAACTATCATGTGGGATGTTGAATCTGTTCTTGAGTGAAAAACTTCACAACCAGTGAAGGCATTAATGGGACATTCAGGGGCATGGTGAGGGCAATGAGGTCTTCCCATTTTAGCTCAGAAATGTAGAAGGCTGTAAAAAAAGTTAAACTAAAAGTTAATGACTTTTATTGAAGCCATCAAAGAATTGAGCTAACAAGTCAAACAACTAATGCAGCTCTGGTTAATGTGGCTCAGTGCATTGAGTGCCAGCCTGAGAATCAAAGGGTTGCTGGTTCCATTCCCAAGCAGGGCACATGCCTAGATTGTGGGCCAGGTCCCCAGTGGAGAACAAGTGAGAGGCAACCACACATTGATGTTTCTCTCCCTTTCTCTCCGCTTTCTTTCTCCTTTCTCTAAAACTAAATATTTTTTTTAAAAACCAACTAAGTCAAATTCTGGATAGAGACAGAGACATGCACAGAGATAAACTGAACCTATGCATGTTTATCTGGGACAGATTCCACCAGAGGCCGTGTAAATAGGTAGAGAGATAAACAAAGTAATTTTAAGTAATTGCTAAAAACTAAAGGGGCACTAAGGTGAGCATGCAAAGACCCTAAGGATCAGAGGCATATTGGCCCTATATTATAGGGAAATGCAGCTGGAGAGATAAGAGGTAGTCTCTCTCTGCAAAGCAGCACAAAGAGATAGGACCCAGAGACAAAGCAGGAAGCAAGTATCTCCAAAGCAGTGTTTTTCAATGGAGCCTACCCTCTCTCAAACAGGGGACATTTGGCAATATCTGGAGACTTTTTTTTTAAAATCAAGCCCAATGTACTAACTGTACTGAGATTGAGAAAACAAGAACTAAAGGCAGTGGAAGCCTCTGGTGTCCATGGAATGACTACATTATAACTTTGGTAACCATAATTTATATGCAACACAGATGCTCAAACTATCAGACAAGGAATTTAAAATAACCGTGATTAGTATGTTGAAGGCTTTGATGAAAAATGTAGACGACATGTAAGATAGATAATTTCAGGAGAGAGATGAAAACTCTAAGACAGAATCACATAGGCCACAAATAGAATACACAGTAGTAGATGCAGTATAACAAAAAAAAAAGTATCAGTGACCATGAAGATGGGTCAGTAAAAATACACAATCTAAACACAAGTAGGAGAAATACACAGTAAAAATAAAATAGAGCATCAAAGAGTAGCAAAACAACATTGAATCATGTGACATCTGTGGTATTGGACTCTCAAAAGAAAACAGGACAGAAACGCATTCAAAGGAATTATTTTATATTATTTTATTATTTTTTGCTTTTATTTTTAATTATTTATTGTACTTTTTTTACATTACCTTTTAGTCACTTTTTACCCACTCCCTCCAGCAATCACCACAATGTTGTCCATGTCCATGAGTCTTTTTTTTCCTTTTTGCTCAATTCTTGAACCCCTAACCCCTGCCAAAAACTGTCATCTTGCTCTCCATCTATGAGTTTGTGCTGATTTTCCTTGTCGGTTCAGTTTATTCATTAGATTCTAGATATGAGTGAAACCATACAGTACTTGTCTTTCTCTGACTGGCTTATTTCACTTAGCAGAATGTTCTCCATGTCTTCTATACTGTTGTAAAATTTTCTTCCTTTTTATGGTTGAGTGGTGTTAAAGGAATAATTTTAGATAATTTCTCAAAGTTGGTGACAGACACTAAAAAAATCAATAATGCTTAGATAATATGAAATAGAAAATATAAAACAAAATAACAATAATAAAATGCACCTAAGCAAGTCATATTCAAATGAATGAACAATGATAACAAAGAGAAATTCTTGAGGGCAACCACAGTTACAGTGAAAAAAAGGTGACATATAGAGATATAAAGTTTAGAATTATAGTAGAAACCATGCAAGTAAGAAGACAATGGAGTGACATTTTTAAAGTTTTCAAAGAAAACAACCATTAATCTACCATTTTATATCCAGTGAAAATATTCTTCAAAATAGAAAGTGATATTAGAATTTTCCAAACAAAGAAAAGCTTGAGGGAATTCAGTGCCAATATATCTAATCTACAAGAAATACACAAAGAAGTTTTTCAGACAAAAGTACCATGTATAGTGATGGGAAGAACTTGGACCTACACAAAGAAATAAAGGAACCTGGATATACAATCAATAAAGATAAAATATAAGCTTTTATGATATTTTTATTTTGTTAAAATAACTAATCATTTAAAGCTCTATTAGTAACAACATACTATGCATTTAGGACATGTATAAAAAAGAAATGTACAGTAGCAATGTCACAGTCGTAGGAAAGAGGAATTGGTCTTAATACTAGGTGTAAAGTGGTATGGTATTACTGAAAGTGGACAAAGAAGTATATTTTGAATGCTAAGGCAAATATTAAAAGATATTCAAATAGAATTGTAATTGCCAATTCAAGAAATAAAATAGAACCTTAAAAATAGCCCCTTAGACTTATGGTTTCTGGTGCAGCATGTGAGAGTCTCAGAAATCACACTTTGCCCTAGTAACAAGTAAAAGGCTAAAAATATTGAAAAGTCAACAACTCTGAAAGCCATCAGAGAAGTGAGGTCACAAGTCAACTCTTGCCTCCCCAGATTCGAGAGACTCAGATAGGCACATACAGAAAGAATTTCAGTCTAGCAGAGTACAAATCCAGCAACAGAATCCTCCATGGGAACCAGTGCTAGTATAGGAAAACCTAAACTGCCATTGATGAACTGTTAGAAACTCAGAGTTGATAAGTCTAAGAGTTAAAAATTCCCATGAGACCCAGTTATAGACTTATAGAAAGAGCCTCACACTACTGAAAGTTTTAGTTCTAAAAACTATACTAGGTTTTTCACAGCAAATATTGATAAAATTCTACTCATGCTTCTGGCAGGGGGAAAGGAAAGTAACCTTTTGAAATATAAAAAATTCCAGATATGGCATTTAAAATATGAAGAATAGCAGAGAACTCTTCTTTAAAAAAATTGGTCTTCTTGCTCTGGCCAGGGGGTTAAGTTGTTTGGGGTGGAGCCCCATTTACCAAAAGATTGTGGACTCCATTCCACATACCTTGATAGAAGGTTCAATTCCCAATCACACACATACGAAGGGCAACTGATTTATGTTTCATCTCTCCCTCTCACTCTTTCTCTCTCTCAAATCCTTCCTCTCTCTCTCTCAAAAAAAAAATCCTTGGGTAATGATTAAAAATAATAATAAAAATAAGTAAAATTTAAAAATAAAAAATCTACAGTTAATATTATACTTAATAGCAAAAGACTAAATTCTTTTTCTCTAATATCAGAATAAGGCAAGATGTCCTTTCTCACAACTCCTTTCAATTGTAAGTTCTAACTAGTGTAATAAAGCAAGAAAAAATGGCATATGTTGGGAAGGAATAAATATATATGTATTCACAGGTGACATGATCATAAAAATAGAAAATTCCAAAGAATTTACTAAAAAATATCCCTGGAGCTAATAAGTAAGTTTAGCAAGATTCAATTTAAATTTGAATGTATTCTTGCATACCAGCAATGAAAAACCTATATTTAGATTTTTAAAAAACCCACATTTATCATAACTGCAAAGAGCGAATTAACTAGATGCAATACATTCTAAAGATCTGATGTGCAATATTGTATGTATAATTAAAAATATTGTATTGTATACTTAAAAATTTGTTAAAAGGTTAGATCTCCTGTGAAGTGTTCTTACCACAATACAAAGACAAAAACGGAAAGAAAATTTTGCAGGTGGTGCATGGATATATGGTGGTTTCATATGATTATATAGTATGTATATATAATTTTTAAATTGTACATTTTAAGTACATGTGGTTTATTATATGTAAATTACATCTCAGAACTGCTTCTCTCCTAGGAGTCAACAGAAAACCACTTCAGGATTCGCCTGTCTCCTCTCCTGACTTCCTTAAGTCTCAGCAAAGTGCAGCCAGGAAGACATTTGGCCTGATTAAGAATAAGGCTATTCACAACAATCTTGAGAAAACACAAAGTTAGAAAAATCATGCTACCTGCTATCTAACTATAACTACAAGGCACTAATAATCAAAACAGTATGGTACTGGCATAAAAACCATATACATCAAAACAGTATAGATCAATGGGACAGAATGGAGAGCCCAGAAATAAACCCATGCCTTCATGATCAATTAATAATTGACAAAAGTGACAAGAACATACAATAGGGTAAAGACAGTCTAGTCAAAAAATGGTGTTGGAAAAAATTAGACAGATACATGGAAAAAATGAAACCAGACTACCTTCTTACAACATATAGAAGAATAAACTCAAAACAGATCAAAGATTTAAATGTTAGAATCAAAACCAGAAAAATTTTAGAAGAAAACATAGGCAGTAAAATCTTGGACATTTCTGATAAATTGCTTTGGGTAAAGAATACAAAAGAAAAAATAAATGAATGAAACTGTAGCAAACTAAAAAGTTTTTGCACAGTAAATGAAACCATCAACAAAATGAAAAGACAACTCACTGAATGGGAGAACATATTCACAAATAATATATCTGATAAGAGGCTAATATCCAAAATTTATAAAGAACTTATAAAACTCAACACCAACCCCCACAAAACAGTCCAATTAAAAAATGGCAAAGGACCTAAATAGACACTTTTTCCAAAGAGGACATACAGATGACCAATAGGCATGAAAAGATGCTCAACATCACTAATCATCAGAGAAATGTAAATTAAAACCACAATGAATTATCACCTCGCACCTGTTAGAATGGCTACTATCAATAAATCAACAAACAAGTGTTGGCAGAAACACTCGTGGATGTGGAGAAAAGGGAACTCTTGTGCACTATTGGTGGGAATGCAGGTTGGTGCCGCCACTGTGAAAAGCAGCGTGGAATTTCCTCAACAAATTAAAAATGGAACTACCTTATGACCCACTGCAAAAAGCAGGACCAATACATGGTATTGGTCTGGTCAAGATAGGATAAAGTATGGTATATAAAACAAAATGAAATCACTCATGTCAACCAAGATGGCTGTCATTAGCCATGACACTTTGGTGCAAGAGGAAAACTACCTAAGTCACAGTAGACACATCTGGCAAGGAAACACACCTAAGATATCTGCACACATCAGCAGAACAGCCATGTCTGCAAAGAGGGACCACCCATAGACAGGCTCCTGGGGAGGCTCCCCACTTGTTCTCAGGGGTGCCAAGATATTTGTCAAGAGACCCAAAAGGGTGGAGTACACAACTCTCAGGGGTATAACCGAGGCAGGCTCCAGACCACTGCTGAGACTTCTGAGCTCCACACACCATAGTGCTGCTCCATGCCACACTGATCTCCCTTGGCATTGACTTCTGGAGGCTCTGTCCTGCTGGACTGAGGACCTCATCTGCCCCATTGTCCAACTGGCTCCAGAGATCCTTCCTTGCAAGACACTGACAAATCCCTTGCTCACCATGCTGTCTCTTGGTCCTGAAGTCTGGAACTCTGGGACTCAGGTTTGTTATCCCCCAATTATCATATGTGATATTATTATTGATAGCTTCTGAGTGACTAGCATTTCTATCAGGTTAGTATAGATTTGGATTAAATCTGAATTAATAAAAGCTGCATAAAGCTGCACTAATAAAGTTTGAGTAGTATGCTAAGTGAAATAAGCCTGTCAGAAAAATACAAGTACCATATGATTTCACTTACATGTGGAATCTAATGGACAAAATAAACTGATAAACACAACAGAAACAGACTCATAGATACAGAGAACAGACTGACAGTGCTCAGATGGTAGGGGCTTTGGGGGCTTGGTGAAAAAGGTGAAGGGATTAAGCAAAAAGCAAAAAAACCTCATGGACACAGACAACAGTATAATGATTACCAGAGAAAAAGGTGGTTTGAGGGAGGTAGAAGAGAGTAAAAGGGGGTAAATGGTAATGAAGGGAGACTTGACTTAGGGCAGTGAACACAAAATACAATATGCTGAAGTATTATAGAATTGCACCCCCCACACCTATATAATTTTATTAATTTTATACCAGTAAATTAGATAAAAAATTAAAATTTTTAAACAATAAGAAAAAAGAGCCTGTTGTTAGAGGATTAAGGAGAGGGGATGCAAAGGGAATTGATGTTTCTCTCCCTCTCTCCTTCCCTTCCCTCTAAAGGTAAATAATATTATAAGAAAAAAGACTCAGTGGAAGTCATCTCGTGGTTGAAAAGTGCTACCTTAATTCCCACTGAAGAAAAAGACTTGGGGTGGAGTTAACACCAGACAACAGAGGGGAAGGGAAAGCACCTTCATATTTCATGGTATTCTCAACTTGCTGAGTCAACCAGCTCTGGTGTCTACACTATCTTTAACTTCCAACTGAAAGAGAAAAAATACATTTTATTACATTTTAAGCTTGTATGAGTCTAGCTCTTTGTTCATTTGCAGGCCAAACACAGCTCCCTTTAGTTTTGGCTTTATTTTTATTTTTTTATGTATATTTTATTGATTATGCTATTATTGTGGTCCCAATTTTACCCCTTTTGCCTCCCTCTGCCAGGCACCTTCCTTTCCTCCAGCAATTCCACCTTAGTTAATGTCCATGGGTTGTGCACAGAAGTTCTTTGGCATTTCCATTTCCTATGCTATTCTTAACGTGCATAAAAAAGAACAAATACTCCAAATAAACTGGAAGAATTATCCAGCATTTACTTACAAAGATTGTGGGAATCCCCTTGGGACTGGATTTTGAGAATACTTGAACAATGGAGCAAGAACATAAAATAGAAAATGAGTTGCTTGGTCTGGGGCACTTTCTCAGGATATAGGATATAATACCCTGACAATGACATCAGAAGATGGGGTACATTGGCTGAGTGCTACCTCCTGTAAGCCTGGAAAAGGTAATGGCCCATGATTAGCAACATTTAAATGCCTGAATTGCTGTGCCAGATGGTAGAAAATAGGATTAAGTGGCCAAGGGGCATTTGTATTTTGGAGTGGATATATAATGAATACAGAAAAATAACCATGGTATTGTGTTCCTCAAAAAAAGTCAAGAGGATACACCAGTCTCCAAAGTCCTCAGGCATATGCTGATGAGATGGAACTAGCTTCAGGACGAAGTTCAGTGGTAGCTATCTGCTTCGGGCTAGAATTGTGGAGATGGTTAATAAACAACATTCCAGGGGCAAAACAGATAGAAGGGAAGCCAAGGGGACTATTTTAAGATCTTAAAAGAAAGAATGAGCATGATGCTAAGGGTTGTTTTTTTAGTTAAAGTAATGATCCTATTTGCAGTTCCTAGGATTGAGACCTTTTTCAGATTTAGTATTCCTTGATTGACAAGGTGGCCACATTCCTAGGAGTAAGTCCTCAGTGATACCATGACAATTACATACCATAATGATTACCCAGTCCTTATCCAAAGGGACTTATGTTTATTAGAAATAAAGAAATATGCATACTATTTGAATTCACACAGGTTATGAGTTTTTAATGGATATATGGATATTTGAAGTATAATCATCACCTCATGTGAGACTGAAAAGAACTGAGAATCAAGTACAAATGCAGTTCTGGTCAAAATCTAAAGTCTAATAAGTCTGTTGAGTCTGTACACCTACCCAGTGATTAATCTCTTGGTAACTGAATATATGGTGGAGACAAAAAAATTTACCTAATCACAATTCAGGCAGATGATACTGTCTGGGTTATCTCAGCTGGGTTGTTACCTAGAATATCTTCATGTAGCCTCTTCCTGTGGCTGCTCAGCCTTCCTCAATGCATACAGCAAGCATCCCAATAAAGCCGGGTGAAAGTTATTCTACCTTTTATGTTACACAGAGTATTTCATCTGCTATTATCACAAAGCTACCCACATGCAAGAGGATGGGAGCAGTACTGAAATTGAATTAGATTATAGAAAGGGAATGAGGATGGAATATGTTGTTGTACCTGGAGCAGGGGTTGGGGGAAATATCAACCTGCTACATCTATTCTCCTAATAAACCAATCAAAGGCATCTGGATTCAGAGAGTGAGAATCCTAGAGATAGCAGAATTTAATGAGCCTCTTATAGATCCACCCTTCAAGCTCCAGATTCCTATCAAAGGGACTTCTAATTCTCTGGATAATTGGTACAGCAAATATTTATTCTTTTGGCAGGCCCTTCAAGGGTTTGATGTCAACTGAACAATCATTCTGAATATAACAGAGTGAAGCAGGGTTGACAGAGATACGCAACACTGGAATAGAGGGATGGGGGAGTGGTCCATCTCCATAGAACCTGTTTGGTAAAGAAGGTCAATACCTATCCTCAACAGCAAACCCCTGCAGATGTCTCCATATTTGGCTACAAAATCTCTTTATAATAGGCCTTGCGGATGTCCTGTGCTTCCTATGACTTTCTTGATTATAAGGGCCAGGGATCAGGCCTGTGTTCATATGAGTGCTTCTGAAGAGAGGCTGATGAAGTCATCAACTGGACCTTACCAGTAAATGTGACCTGAAGAGACAGAAACCTAGGCCTCAATCTCTGACAGAGGCAGTTCTATTCTCACAAACCCTGTGCCTCGCATACTCAGAAGGTACAGCCGGGCTAGCTCCTGTGATATCTCAGTCTTTTGGATTGTGGAGGTATTTGATATTGGCTCAGAGGCATATTATCTCTTTGATGAAATCT
This sequence comes from Artibeus jamaicensis, assembly GCF_021234435.1. Lineage (NCBI taxonomy): Eukaryota > Metazoa > Chordata > Mammalia > Chiroptera > Phyllostomidae > Artibeus > Artibeus jamaicensis. Next base: position 16,109,119 of record NW_026521911.1, on the reverse strand, counting down.
AGTCTTTATATTAACATTCTGCTTTGAAGGAACAGATTCTATCCTTTCCACAGGCTTTGACTATGTACCTACATGGTCTTTTACTCTGGCACTACTGAACCATGAGGTCTACCAGAATCACATGGAAATCCCTCTCTTTCAGTACTCTGTCTGGCCCAGGTCTCAGTACAAAGATCTGTAATGTCTCTACCCACATTCCTGGGCTCTTGTTCTTGCTCTTGACTTTCATAATATAAGATGAGCTAATTACTGAAATATCCCAGAATGAGAAATAGGGATGGCCTGTTCTTGCCCCAAACCCAGCAATAAGGATGCAGGCTTCTAAGAGAGGAGGAAACAAAAGTGAGGTTTTCCAAAATGTGTCCTATCTCTCTGATGTGAATCCTTTGCATGGAGCTGGATTGAAGATTCTCCTGTCCTGACTGATCCCATGAACATGTGAGGAAGTCATGTCTCATAGAACACAGGGTGTTCGGGATTATATAATAGAAAGGGAGGAAGAGGAAAGCAAAGACCAAGTAAAGGAACAGAGATGAGAGTAGGACAAAAGAAACATCTTTCGAAATAGAGAGGAATTTATAGAAAGCAGTGCTAAAAAGAGATGTTACAAAGAAATTTGAAAAAAAAATGCTTACAGCAACTCTGTGGGCAGATATAGGGGAAAAAAAGTTCGAGCAGTGCCTGGCACAAAGTAAAATTTCCTTCCTTTAACTGAATAAATCAGTGAATCCAAGAGAAAGATCACCCCTTGGGGAACAGCAACAAAGTTGCAGAGACAATAGAATACTGATAAAGGAGACAATAGGCAAACTCTAGGCAAAATTATTCCATTCCATTCCAAGGAATTAGCATGAAGTTTCTGCTGTTCATCAATACCCAAACTGAAAGAGAGAGGGTGAGAACATGGCATTATGGCTAAGAGCACAGGCCCTGAAGCTAAACTGTGGGGTTTGATCCCCAGACTCACTGCTTCCTAGTCCAGTCAACTGAGGGTGACTCAGTTTCTTTAGTTTCAAAACAAAGTACCTCTCAAAAGGGGCATAAATGGATCAGTTGGTACTGGTAATTAATCAATGATTAATTACTAGCATTTTTAGTACATTAACATAATGACAACAAAGGACAGAGGGAGCACATTCAGGAGGAAGGCAAAAATACAGGAATGAAAGAGACTTAAGGGAGAGGAAGTAAAAATAGAGCAAAAGAGTGAGAAAAAAACCAAATTTGAGACAGTGATAGGTGAAAGAGCCAGGGAAAGCCTTTAAAAGCTTTCAAACCGGGGGGGGGCGGCGGTGGGCTGGGATGGGAGTATAAGATAGAAAACTGTACTTGAATAATAATTAAATAAATAAATAATAAAAATAATTTATAAAAAGCTTTCCAACCTCAAAATTTTGTAATGGAAATATAATACAGGAAACGGATACATTGGAATGTAATTCAGGGTGGAGATTTCATCTTTCTCACACTGGGGGTGGTTTCAAAAGCCCCATGGTCAGGACCCACCATAATAACATCTCAATACCACTGCCTGGAGCTCACCAGTCTGGCTCAGAAGACACAGTGGACAAGGACAATGGCCAAATGTTTCAGTTAAGGGACTCTCAATCCAGGGATTGGGCTTTAGTCAGTTGGATAGTCTTTCATTTTGTTATCAATTTGTAGCATTGGGGCTCAGTGCTGCCACCTCTCAGCTCCCACTACCCCCAAAATGAATCCAGAAGTAGTTCCACTATGCTCTGAAACCTTGCTGTGGTTTCAGAGCCCAGAGAGTCTCAGCTGCTGTAGAGATAGGGCAGGTACTACTTCACGTTCATAGTGGAGCCACAAAAGGATGGGAGACAATAAAGTTGTGTGAGGACTCTAGGCATGGTATAGTAGGGACAAGGAAGTTTGAGTTCTGGGATCCTCTTTTTTCCAAAGACCTAACCGGACACACATCTAGGGCTCAACTTTCTCTTTGTTCGTGGACGCCATGCCTATCAGGTATCCCTGAATACACTTCCCTTGGATGAGAGAGGCATGGATCTTATCCCCCATTTTAGTTCTGGGAGCAAGCACCCATTATCAGACAGGGCATAGCTTCTCCCATTCTTCATTCTATGGGAAATGTGGCCACTGCAACATGAGAACAATATTCTTAGAGTCACTCATTGCTCACCCCCAATCCCCATCCTGGGTTTCTTGAAAATAGGAACTTAAGGAGCCTCCTGGGGTCAGAGGTTCTAGGTGGGGCTTTCCTCCCCTCTATTCCTCAGAAATGAGTAATAGCCTCCCACAAAGAGAGAAGGAATTACCACAAAAGAAATTGGATGAATTGCCCACTCAATGAAAGACAACGGTCAAAATAACCACCGATTCTTTTCCTCTCAAGGCCATTAAATAAAATCTTTTGTCAATATATTTCTCTGCCTAGGCTAGCCCTTACCTCAGACCAGCTTCTCACAATAACCAAATGAAGAAAAAAGGTAAAGAAACATTTTTTAAATCCTGAATATCATTCATCCTTGAAAAAACATGGTCTCTTTTTCTTGCTCTTATTCTCCAGAGACAAGGTCTCCACAAAGATTGCAAAGTCTTTGGGAAGAAGGGGAATATTGGACTTTCTTCTCACCTCTTATGCATTTGTGTGTGCAAGCTCAAACACTTCCACTCAGACACAGATTTTTCCAACTGTATATAGAAGTTGCTGTGATTACTTATGACTGAAATACATTTTATAATATCATTTCATCCCTAGAACTTTTGCTCATCCTACATTTTGCCCAAATAGAATAAGTGCCACTGATTTCACTCCATGGGGATCCTCTTTCACTCTCTTCTTCCTCAATCCCCCTCTCAGTATATATATAAAAGTATCCTTATGAGTCAACTTGATTCGGGGTGTCTAATTTTCTTAATAACATTTCCTCTGATGAAACATAAAATTTTAAAAACTATACCAAATATAATAGCGTATATTAAAATTATTAACAAAAAAACTATCTGTATTATAAGTTAAAATAATTTCATGTAAATTTTTGTTATTCTATATTTTAAAACATTTTGCAAGTAGTACAACTAAGTGTGTATGGCTATATTAGGAAGGTGCATGTAAACTGCAGTTGCTGTGGTAACTGTAGACCTTTGAATGAACAAAAATGAAGCCTATTTCATTAACAGAAGTAAAGCTCAGAACGTGCAAGTTGCTCTGAAGTTGCTAGATATACAGGGCTGTGCTTAGTCCAGCTCTGCTTTTTTGAAACCTTTCTGAATAACTACTGTAACCATCGAGGTAACCTCAGGTAAAGCTGGTCCACATTAATATGCTTGTTGAACACGAGTCCTGATTCTTTTCAAGCGTGGGTCAAAAGATGAGGCTGGAACTAATTAAAGGTTTTACCAAAGATTTCAGGAAAACTACAGAGAGAGACAAGGAAACAGGCACAAGTAAGGTAATCTTGTTTTATGCAACTCTCTTTCCTTACCTTCCAGTTGGTGCTTGTCCTCAAGGAACCTCTGTTGCCTGATCCTGTTTGCTCCCAGAACCCAAAAGTGATTGTCTGTCTCTCCACCCAGAAGGTCCAAATTTAGGAAGGGGTAGAGATGGAGGAAGAAGAAAGAGACTTCCCTTCCCAGCTGTGCTGTTTCCTATCTAACAAGGGATTGTTCTCAGAAACTAACATCAGCACTGATTTAGCCTGGTAGGTACACCAGAATCACCTGCGGGTCTTGTTAGAATACAGATGGCTAAGCCTAAACTGCAGAGTTTCTTGATTCAGTAGGTCTGGTGTAGGGTCAGGGAGCTTGCATATTGAACAAATTATAAGATGCTGCTGCTAGTGCTGGTTCCTGGACCATACTTTAAAAATCTCTGACTTAGCTCAATATTCATTTAAGATGCTGCTTTAGGTGGTTCAGGATGAACAATTAAAAAAAAAACATTGGGAGTTCCAGCTAAGATGGAGGCATAGGTAGAAATGCTTTGCTCCCTCACACAACCAAAAGAATAACAACCAATTTAAAAACAATAAACAACCAGAAGTGCCAGAAAATTAAACTGCGTGGAATTCCAACAACCAAGGAGTTAAAGAAACATTCACCCACACTGATAGGAGGGGTAGAGATGGGAAATGGGCAGCAGAGTGGAGAGGTCCTTGGCCAGGTGGGGCTGCCTGGATGGGAAACTAAGGACTCAAAGCTAACTGTAAAATACTGCAGGGTTGCCATGGTGGGAGAAGATCCCATAGGAGAGTTCATTGGGAACTGGGGCTAGAGCTGAGAGAGTGAGCAGCATTATTGCCTCTCTGACCCTTCCTTCACAGACAGCACCACAATGCAGCAAAGAGGGTTGCCTCCTCCAGATAAATACCTAAGGTCCTACCCCTTACAACATAACAGGTGTGCCGAGACAAAGGAATATGGCCCAAATTTAAAAAAAAAAAAAAAACAGATCAGAACTCCAGAAAGAGAGCTAAGCGACAAAGAGATAAACAACCTATCTGATGCAGAGTTCAAAACACTGGTAATCAGGATGCTCACAGAACTGATTGAGCTTGGTCACAAAACTAAGGAAGAAATCAAGGCTACCTAGAGTGGAATAAAGTAAAATACACAGGGAACCAACAGTGAAAGGAAGGAAACTGGGACTTAAATTAACTATTTGGAAAAGAAGAAAGAAAGAAATATTCAATCAGAACACAATGAAGAAACAAAAATTCAAAAAAATGAGGAGAGGCTTAGGGGAAACTTATGGGACAACTTCGAGTACTCTAACATCTGCATCATAGGGGTGCCAAAAGAGAACAAGAGCAAGAAACTGAAGAATTTATTTGAACAAATAATGAAGGAGAACTTCCCAATCTGGCAAATGAAATAGCCTTCCAAGAAGTCCAAGAAACCCAGAGAGTCCCAAAGAAATTGGACTAAAGGAGGAACACACCAAGACACATCATTGTTACCCAAAATTAGAGATAAACAGAGAATCTTAAAAGCAGCAAGAGAAAAGAAGAGACTTACTTGAAAAGAAATGCCCATAAGACTATCAGCTGATTTTTTAAAAGAACCCTTAGAGGCAAAAATGGGCTGGAAAGAAGTATTCCAAGTTATGAAAGTCAAGGACTTACATCCAAGATTACTCTATCCAGCAAAGCTTTCCTTTAGAATGGAAGGGCAGATTAAGAGCTTCCCAGATAAGGTCAAGTTAAAAGAGTTCATCATCACAAAGCCCTTATTATATGAAATGTTAAAGGGACTTATCTAAGAAGTAGAACATAAAAAACTATGAACAGTAAAATGACAACAAACTCATAACTATCAGCAACTGAACTGAAATAAAACAAAAATGAAGCAAACAACTAGAACAGGAACAGAACCAGAGAAATGGTGATTACATGGAGAGTTTTCAGTGGGGATGGGGAGAGGAGGAATGCAGGTGGGGAAGGTTCAAGGAATAAGAAGCATAAATGGTAGGCATAAAATAGATGGGGAGAGTCTAAGAATGGTATAGGAAACAGAGAATCCAAAGAACTTATATGTACAAAACATGGACATGAACTAAGGGGCAGAAGAGGTTAGAGGGATGGGGGTACAGGGTGAAGGGGGATAAAAGGAAGAAAATAATTGGGAAAACTGTAATAGCATAAACATTAAAATATATTTAAAAATGCAAAAGGCACCCCAACTCTATTCGATAGCACAAGGATGGGAATCCAGGCTGTGGAGTTGCTGCTATATCTTCTTGCAGTCTGTAGTGGGGAGAAGGGAGTGGCAGATTTGGAGCCCTTTGGCCCATACAGCTATAGTGCTGTGGGAGGGCTACAGGATGGCTACTATGCAGCACCCTTTGTTTTCAGGGCCCCAGACATCAAGCAACGAGGTATAGGCCTGATGACCCATGGTCCGGGCGGCCCAGCCTTTGGACCATTGCCTTCCCTATCCCACCTGCACAGCCAGTAAGTAGGGGATCAGGACTTGTGTCCTCACTACAGGATTCTCAAAATGCATTCTGAGAACACTGCCAGTCTGTGCGGTCAAAACTATTTTTATAATAATATTTAGACATTATTTGCCCTTCGGTCTAGATGGTTTTATAAATTTTATTTTAAATTATTTAATACATAATTTTATTATTTTTTCATTTAATTTCTCTTGTGGCATAACCTAATATAACCCCATTAATAAACAAAAAACTTTTTGGAGCCTATAATAATTTTGCCAGCTTAATTAAGGGAAAATTTACATACTATAACATTCATCCACTTAAGATGATTTTAATACATTTTTAATATATTTTATTGATTATGCCATTACAGTTCTATTCCCCCCTTCATTCCCCTCCACCCTGCACACCCCTCCCCCACCATCCCCCCTTCAGTTTATGACCACGTGTCTCAAGTTCTTTAGATTCTATATTTCCCACACTAATCTTACCCTCCTGCCTATATATTTTCTACCTACAGTCTATGCTACTTATTTTCTGTACCTTCTCCTTCTCCCACTCTCCTGTTGCTAACCCTCCATGTGATCATTTCTATGGTTCTGCTCCTGATTTAGCTGTCCTCTTAGTTTGCTTTTGTTTTAGGTGTGGTGGTTGATAACTGTGAGTTTGCTGTCCTTTCACTGTTCATCTTTTTTATCTTCTTTTTCTTAGGTAAGTTCCTTTAACATTTCATATAATAAGGGCTTGGTGATAATGAACTCCTTGAATTTGATCGTATCTGAGAAGCACTTTATCTGTCCTTCCATTCTAAATGAAAGCTTTGCTGGATAGAGCAATCTTGGTTGTAGGTCTTTGGATTTCATGACTTGGAATACTTCTTTCTAGCCCCTTCTTGCCTGTAAGGTCTCTTTTGAGAAATCAGCTAACAGTCTGATGGGAAGTCCTTTGTAGGTGACTGTCCCCTTATCTCTTGCTGCTTCTAGGACTCTCTCCTTCATTTTAATCTTGGCTAATGTAATTATGATGTGCCTTGGTGTGTTCCTCCTTGAGTCCAACTTCTTTGGGACTCTCTGAGCTTCTTGGATTTCCTGGAAGTCTATTTCCTTTGCCATATTGGGGAAGTTCTCCTTTATTATTTGTTCAAATAAGTTTTCCACTCGTGGCTGTTCCTCTTCCCCTTCTGGTACCCCTATAATTTGGATGTTGGAACGTTTAAAGATGTCCTAGAGGTTCCTAAGCCTCTCCTCATTTTTTTGAATTCTTGTTTCTTTATCCTTTTCTGTTTGGTCATTTTTTTTCTCTTTCTGGTCCACTCCTTTGATTTGAGTCCCAGTTTCCTTTCCATTACTATTGTTTTCCTGTGCGTTTCCATTCATTTCAATTAGTTTAGCCTTCATTATGTTTCTCTAATTTGTGACTATAATCAACCAGTTCTGTGAGCATCCTGATCACCAGTGTTTTGAACTGTGCATCCGAAAGTTTGGCTATTTCTTCATCACTTGTATTTATTGGCTCTGGAGCTCTGAGTTGTTCTTGAGCCATGTTTTGATCTGTTCCTGCCTGTTATGTACGAGGAGGTGTTCACCAGGGCGGGGTTACCCAGGAAGCTGGTTTGTGATGCTATATGTGGGGGCAGGTCAGAGAGAGGCCACCCAGGTCTCTGGTTTGTGATGCTGTATGTGGGGGTGGGGTCAGAGGGGGACAACGGCGTTCCCCTCTGCCACTTTCTGCCACTGGGGCCTGCATGGTCTGTCTCACCGTTTCGCTCCTTCATGGGTTTATCTGCACTCGAATGTGTGACTGTGGTCAGCCCTCAATGGGTCCACTGCTTTGTGCCCTCAGTGGGTCCGCCCACTACTCCACACCTGGGATCCACCTACGGCTGCTGGCACACCTGGGTTGTGTGCCCGGGTCAGTCCTGTGGATCTTTCCTGCCCTACCCCACTCTGCTGCTGGCTCTGCCCCTCTTACCAGTTTGGCTGAAGGGTTCGTTGTTGTCAGACTTCCGTGTAGTTCAATTTTTTTGTGGTTTGGCTGCATTTTTGTTGCTAAAACTTTGTTGCTTTTAAACTTGGTTGTGTGAGAAGGTGCAGTGCTTCCACCTACGCCTCCATCTTGGTGGAAGTCTGATTTTAATACATTTTAATTAAATTTATTTTGTGTAACCATCATCACATCCACTTTTAGAATACTTCCAGTCTTCCAAAAAGATTCTCTATAATATTTCAGTCAATCCCTATTTCAATCCCCACCTCTAGGCAACTACTGATCCAATTTCTGTCTCTATATTTCTGCCTTTTTGGAAATATCATATAAATGTAAAATTGTAGTTTTAATTTGCATATATATTACAAATGACATTGAGCACCTTTTTTTATGTTGAAATCTAATCATTAATATGATTGAATTTGGAGGCAGGGCCTTAGGGAGGTGATTGGCTTATGAGGGTGGAGTCGTCATGAATAGGATTAATACCCTAATGAGACTCCAGAGCCGTCCCTCGTGTGAGGGCATGGAGAAGACGGCTGCCTACAAACCAGAAAATAGGCCTTTACCAGGAACTGAATACACCAGCATCTTGACCTTGCATCTTTCAGCCCCTAGAACTGTGAGAAATAAATTTCTATTGTTTATAAACCACCTAGTCTACAGTATTTTTGTTAGAATTCCAAACAGACTAAGACAATGTCCTTATTTGCTATCCAGATATTTTCTTCAGTGAAGTACCTACTCAAATCTTATAAATTGTACAATGATCACTGAATTTTTTGTCTCATTATAGAATTGTAAGGGTTCTTTGGATACAAATCCTTTATCAGATATGTTTTGAAACTATTTTCTCCCTGTCTATGGGTTATCTTTTAGTTTTATTAAAACATTTAGAAAAGGAACCAAAGACCTGGGTGGGATGGGAATGGTGGGGAGGAAGGGGTTTCCAACTTGTCTATCCCAATGTCCCCCTCCACACACATGTATATGTGTACACACTCAGCAGCTCTTTTTTGGCTGACATTCCAGATTCCTTTCCTGGTTGTTGCTGAAGTGAGGAGCCAGAGGCTAAGCAACTTTCAGGGCCTTGGTTTTCTGTGACCTTGTTTGTGACCCAGAATTTCCAGCATAGTCATCTGCCACTCATCCCACCTATAGTTTAGGGTCCTACCACCCTAACCTGAGGATGTACAGACTACCTGGAGGTAACTGAAAAGATGTTAAAGGGATGAAACTATCTTTGGTTGGAGAGCTTTGGTGGTCATTGGTAGAATTTGCAAATAGCATGCATATAACCTTTCAGTTCAAAAATGTTCACCTGTATCAGTCTATTATTACGTAGTTCTTGTAGAACAAAGTTTGCTTTACCCTAGATATCTAATGAGACTACTACTTCTAGTTGTTTTTCTTTGGCACAAAAACCCGACTCCTCAAAAATGGATTAGAATTTATAAGTGAGAAAATTGTCATTTAGATGTTTAACTAAAACTGGTTTCTGTATTTTTTCTTTAAATATAGTGTAGTGTTTATTACGTAGAGGAAAAGGGAATCTGCTGCATGATACCAAAGTTCTAGCCTCAGCAGTTCCACCCTTCCCTTCTGTGATCTCTCTATCAGGGCAAACTCAGGGGGCCTCCCTACTCAATGTGCATCATTGTTTTAAGAAGAAAGGACAGAATATATTTTTAAAAAATAGATTATGTTGCCTGCGTCAAAACACTTCCAATACTTTTTAGGAATTTATAGTCAAGTATGCATTAAATGTTGTATTTTAGGGTCACTTTTTAAATTTCATTTTAAAACTTGGACACAAATTTCACTGTTACTACTACTGTTATTTTTGTAAATGTAAATTACATTGTTTTATTTAACTCTGTTTTTCCAGGGAAAATATTTAATTATGTATAGAAGTCAATCTACTGGAAAACATTGAGTGTTTGAAAGTAGAGTTGGGTCCTTGGATCCCACCAGAGTCATTCAAGAAAACACATCTCTGAAGTCTGGTTCAGGGGCAATGAGCCTGTGGTCCAGGGTAGGTGGTGGCCAAGTTCAAGAAGGTTAGGTACTGTCCCTGGTTCCAGCATCTGGCTACTAGAGGGAGACCTGCTCCAACAAATCCAGCTCAAGGCCTAGTTGGGAAATGGGCCCTCTGGTGTTTTGGAAGCAAACCAGAGGAATCCCCATTTCCCTGAGACTGTCCTGCAGCCAGTTACATGTGGTCTGGGCAAGAGGATCTGAGAGACCAGCTCTCCCAGGTGTAGCAAGTCAGACACTAGCACCCAGGGACTTGCGAGAGGAGAGAGCTTCATTGTCCCAGGGCTGGATCTCAAGAGAATTTGAGGAAAAACCTTAGGCTCCACTAGCCCTGGGAAGTTTCCAGGAGTAGCCATGGCTCAGGTACCAGCAGAGATGTAGGCACCAACATTTTGGTGTCTCTGGGCCACGTTGGAAGAAGAGTTGTCTTGGGCCACACACTAAATACATTGTGACATGTAGTCACAAAAAAAATCTCATAATGTTTTAAGTATGTTTATGATTTTGTGTTGGGCCACATTCATAGCTGTCCTGGGCAGCATGATGGGCACCCTGCTAGGGAGTAAAATGAGTGTTTCTCCAGGAGCTTTCAAAACTCCAGGTGTGGAGAAGGGACTGGTGGGTGCCACAGAATCCTAGCGGCTCCTTCAGAGACTGCACTCAGGAGGGAGGTGGTAGGAGTCTCCTCACAAAGTCCAGATCTGCTCGCTGCTTGACATGTCTTTGGAATCCTTGGAGGTTCAGTACTTGACTCAAAGGCGGGTGCCCTGAGGGGACCCTCAAACCCCACGAACTTCTGTGGCTGCCCCGCGGCCTCCTGGCCCTACCCCTGGCTCTGCCTGCACTCATATTTGACAGCCCCGTGTGCTTTTCTAGGGAGTTAGGTTCTGCTCCTCAGTGAAGAGCTAGCAGCCACCTCAAGTCGTTGGACCTGGGGGAGCACACGGAGGGAGGACAGATCACACCAGAAGGCCCAGGTAGCATGCTGCTGGGAGGGAGTGGCTGGGTGGTCCTGGGTGGTCTCTCTCCCCCTGCACTTACCCTGTGAGGTGACCGCAGCTGGCTCCGCTCCTGGATAGAGCTGGCAGTCACTTGGAGAGGTTGGTGCCCAGAAGAGCTAGTGAACCCCTGAACTTGGTTGAAAGAGGAGCTGCGAGCAAGGAAGGGGAAGAGAGAATCCTGTGAGGTGAGAACTATGGCAGGAACGAAGAAATTAACTTACCTTTTTTGTTTGTGAGTATGAATCAACTCTGAGCCAGGCATATTATAAGCACTAAAGCTAATCTTCACTTACATCTTATATAATTATAATTTTATTCCCAGTTCATGATGTGTTATGAGGAAATAAAGTAAGTAAAGAGATTGTTATTTTCACCAATGCTATCTTATTAGGGCAGAAAATGCAGAATTTTAGCCTTCATTTGTCCGGTGTGTGTGCTTTCCTGCCTCTTCCTCATTATACTTGCAGGTCCTTCCTTTCTGCTGGACTGTGATGGTGACAAAGTCAGGAGTTGTTACTTTCATCTCTGTATCCCATGCAACCGGGAAAAGGCATACAGAACAGTAGATGCTGAATACATTTGATAGTGTATGAATTAAAATCATGATTCACTGGCAGAAGTATAAAAATGGCAAAGATTGTCATTATTGTCTGATACTGTAATCGCACGCTTCTAAAACAAAAATGAAAGATTTTACTAAGACATCAAGGAATAAGATAAACTGTCAAGTCCGAACTGTTTTTATATATAAAGAATACAAGTGATTATGCAATGTTAATATCCATGAGAACAAAAAGGGAAAATAGCCAGGAATGTTTAGAAAAGGAAAGTATAATGAGGTGGCACTGGCTATAAACAGACTTTCAATGTGTCACTAAACAAAATAATTAAAACAGTGTGGTAGTAGAACATGAATTCACAGACAGATTAGTGTAATAAAATAGTTATATATACACATGCATGTAAGATAATACATTAAAATTTTGCATATGGTAAAAATGTGATTTATTTGCACATAGAGTGTTAGGAAATGGTTGTGGTGGAAACCAGAATAAATTCAGACATGACCTGGGAAATTGGTACCAAGAATCAAAGGGGACTAATTCTAAAAAGCACCCAATTTAAATGTAGACAGAGAGTTTAAATTTTTTTTTCTAATTTCTGAAATCAGTGAGAAAAATCTCATTGTCTCTGAGATAGATATATACAGAAGTGCTGCTGCCCACACGCCCCGCCCACTTGCCGGATGGGGAAGACCAACTCTTTACATCAGACAGCAGGGAGACAGCTCCGTGGGGCTTGACATTTTTATTTTGTTCATTTGCTTTGCCAACTTTTTTTTAATTAATCTAACAAATAGTTTCCTCCACAATAGCAACTGTGGTAAAAACCCCGACAATTTTCTTAAAGGCAACTATCTTACTTTTAATCAGTCAAATCTTCCACTGCCCAGTTCCAGTGCAAGAGTCCTGAGAGACAGTTCCATAGAGAAAGTCCATTGGCTCAGGGTGTCCCCACTGCTTCGGACAGGCAGAACATGTGGTTAGTAAAACTTCTCATCTGAGAACACTCGGTTCATGCCAGTGTGCCATCCACAGCCCAATCGTCTCATTGTTTATTCCAAGAGCCTTAATTGCATGAGGTTTTTCTCTGGGGGGAGGGTAGATTTGGGGAATAGAAAAGCCAGAAGGTCCTGCACAGATACCTATTTATCCAACAAGTCATGTTTTCTTTTGAGGAGGGAAGGATAAAAAGAAGAAAATGTAAAGAGATGGCGAAGAGCCCTTTATTTTAATGCCACTGCCAAGGACTTTTGTAGGAAAGCTCTCTGTCCCACCATTTTGGGAATGAACAAAGCTCAGTTGTGATACAGGGTGCAGCCAGGGGGGGGCCCAAAAAAAGATTTAGAAAGGTGTCCAGAATTCAAAGTGTATAGAAATATTGGAGAGACATATAAGATGTCCTCACTGCCCCCCCCCCCAGGGGGAAGGGATGAATGGAGCCAGGCCATTGAGAGCTGTTTTGCATAGCAACAGTTTTGCAGGTAACCTCTGGAATGGTTATTTAACATATCTATAACCTTTAACTGGTTTCATAGATATGTTAAATAGGAGTGGCCAAGTTTGGAGCCAGGGAGAAAGTAGGGGATGGGGACTCAAGATGGAACTAGCAGGGACTGAAGATGGAACTTGGGGAACTAAAGATGGGAACTAAGGGCTGCTCTCCTGAGTGAGAAGGGCTTGGACTCGGAATGAAGCTAGGGTCTGGGCTCCGGAGTGAGAAGGCCTGTGTGGGAGCTTGGAAAAGACTGGCGCCAGGACACAAAGGGTCCCCGCTTGGCCAGATGAGAGAGAGAGCCACGCGGTTTCAGCAGAGTGAGGACCCCCTCTTGGTGAGGTGAAAGAGGGAGCCGCGTGGTTTTGGCAGGGTGCGGACCCCCTCTTTCCTAGGTGAAAGGGAAGAACCACGCAGCTTTGCCAGAATGGAGATCCCTGCAGCCAGGTGAAGAAGAAAGCCACATGCTTTTGGTGGAGTGCGGACTCCTGCAGCTTTGGTAGAAGAGGCCCACGCGGCTTTGGGGTGCCCCCTTTGGCTGCGGGGCCTGAAAAGCAACAGAGACTTTGACTGGAACTGGGTACAAAGGACTCTGGCCAGTGGACCATGGGAGGGTACCACAGTACTTTGGATTAACTCGAGATCCTGCACAGTGACACAGCTGACGGTGCCAGCAGCCTGCAACACAGACGTGTGCGCTTTTCCTGATTTACGGTACCCGGAGTTGGGACAGTGGGAGAAGGGAGCGCTGTGTGGGTGTGTTACCGAACAAGAGGAGGTGGTCGTCCGAGGGAGGGGCAATACAATATTTGGCCCACCTAGGGATGCCCAAAACTGCTGTACAACAGGGGCCCCTCCCAAAAACCAAATACTAAAATCTATTGGGCCCTTCTGTCCGCCACCAATTGGAAACACATCTCTTAATGCCAGAGATTTGTGAAAAGGAAACAAAATGTTTATTTAATGCTATTCAGGCCTAATGCCACCACTAAAATATCAAAGTCCTTTAGGTTGTACACCTACACCCACACAGCGCTCCCTTCTCCCCCCTGTCCCAACTCCGGGTACCGTAAATCAGGAAAAGAGCACACGTCTGTGTTGCAGGCCACTGGCACCGTCAGCTGTGTCACCGTGCAGGATCTCGAGTTAATCCAAAGTACTGTGGTACCCTCTCATAGTCCACTGGCAAGAGTCCTTTGTACCCAGTTCCAGTCAAAGTCTCTGTTGCTTTTCAGGCCCCGCGGCCAAAGGGGACACCCCAAAGCCGCGTGGGCCTCTTCTACCAAAGCTGCAGGAGTCCGCACTCCACCAAAAGCATGTGGCTTTCTTCTTCACCTGGCTGCAGGGATCTCCATTCTGGCAAAGCTGCGTGGTTTTCTCCTTTCACCTGGGAAAGAGGGGGTCTGCACCCTGCCAAAACCACGTAGCTCCCTCTTTCACCTCACCAAGAGGGGGTCCTCACTCTGCTGAAACCGCCTGGCTCTCTCCCAGGCCTTCTCACTCAGGAGCGCAGCCCTTCGTTACATCCTGAGTCCAAGCCCTCCTCACTCAGGAGAGCAGCCCTTAGTTACATTCTGAGTTTCTGCTAGTTCCTTCTCCCTCAGGAGAACAGCTCATAGATCCCATCTTGAGTCCCAGCTACTCAGTCCTCGCTAGTTCCTTCTCTCTGCCCCTGCCTGGCTCCAAACTTGGCCACTGCTATTTAACATATCTATGAAACCAGTTAAAGGGTATAGATATGTTAAATAACCATTCCTCCAGAGGTTAGCTCCAAAACTGTTGCTATGCAAAATAGCTCTCAATGGCCCTGGCTCCATTCTTTCTTCCCCCTGTGGGGGGGGGGGTGAGGACATCTTATATGTCTCTCCAATATTTCTATACACTTTGAATTCTGGACACCATTCCAAATCTTTTTTTGGGGGGCCCCCTTTGGCTGCACCCTGTATCAATATCCCTCCTTTCAGATATACACCTTTATAATCATATAAAGGAAAATGGACGCAGATCTCATCTTCTTGTAACTGCTTCGAGCTGAAAATGGACGCTGTCCTACGTACTCCGAGGTCAGGGGTGCCCTGAAAGGGGAGGGGAGTGCAGCACAGAGGGAGTCCTTCCTGCAAGGGGAAAGACCTTACAGGGTCCTGGTCAGTTGGCTGTCACCTGGACGTCGCAGGCTTGGTGTCCAAAGGCTGGCATTACTGGACTGTTGGCATTCTGGTCAGGTCATATTCTGGAGGTGACAGATTAGGCAAGAAATTGGAAGCACAATTAAATCATAACCATTAATTGACAAAGGCAGACACTTCAATAAAGAATGGCTTATCTAGTGGAAGGTGTACAAGGCATGTTACACCTATCTAAAAACTCTCGTGCTCCACTATACTCCACTCAGGCTGAAGGGAATACATTGAGATTTCCCTCCTTTCAGATATCTGCACCCTTTCTGTCCAAGCCATCAAGACAGAAAAGCGAAAATCAGTTTAAAGTGAGGCCACAGACCGCCCCAGCCCTTTACCAACCCAACTACTTAGTTCAGCCAAACCGTTGAGTCTCAGGGGGGCGATGACGAAGATGGGCTCCTTAAGTGAGGCCTATATTGCAACCAATCACTCATAGGCATAGGCAGGTCATAGGCATACACTCTATGAAAACAGAACGCACAGGTTAATTCACACAACAATCCCCAAACCAGTCTCTGCGCTGTGAGACTGTCTTTTGGGAAGACATTCCATTGCAAGATCCTTTGCACCTGTAAATTGTACATTTTCGGTAACATCACAAACCTGGTTTCAACTTTCAAATGAAAACAAACTTTCAAGACAATTAGCTGCGCCATTCTGATGTGTAATACTGAGCATTGTGATTTTCCTTGAATTATAATTTTTCTCCTTAAGATCACCCTCACTGTTATTTCAGGGACTACTTTAGGTCCCGCTTTTGATTTTGACTGTTTGTTTGCATAAACACACCAAGAGCAGCCTGGATCACTTATGATCCCTAAGTCTACTTTGCTGGAACTGACACAGGGAACCCTCAGATTGACTTCTCACTCCGCCCCTCAGGGCACAAACGCAGAGCCACACACCTGCCATCTGGCTTTGCCTGTACCAGTTGTTTCACTCAAGTCTTTGAGCCTCCACTGTGCCTACAGGTTCCTTTTTAGCCAACTTTCAGGAAAGCAACCTTCGTTCCTTCCCTAGAAATACTGGCACGAACCGCACAACCAACTAAAGTACCAGGCTTTTCTTGTGGGCTTTCACTAGCTTCACAGGTCAATCTCAGTTCCTCAGGGCTTTCTGGTAACGACCAGAACCCATACATGCCTCCTTCAGGCGTGACATTCCAGGCAAAGTCCTGGTTAACAAAACTACTATTAAAGACTGGTCTTACTGGTTTTATGCAAAGAAAACTTTATGTCATCACTCATTCCTTTAGAATGCCAAATTTCTGGAGATCAGGTAGGGAGAAAAATATAAATCATAATGGAAAATCCTTTTCCTTGTTCACTTTCCTACAGAGTATGAAGTTTCAATCTTTCTTGGAATCCTCAATTTCCTTTTCAGAGCAGATACAGAGCAAAATCTGAAACACAGTGTTCCGAAACAATACAGGTAGAGACATTCTCTCGCACCAATGCTTCCACTGGTGCCTCACAGAGACATGCTCCTTCAGGCCCGGTCTCTTGACAGAGACATGCTGCTTTGCCTCAGGCTGAAGCACTCATCAGCCCCAAATGACCCTTCCTGGGTCCCAGGTGGCAAAAGCACTCTCCCCAACCGGCTACAGGTGACCTTTCTTAGGTCTTCAGGTACACAGAGTTTCTGATCAGAAGCAAAACCAGTGGCAGAGACTTGCTCTCTTCCAATCCAGTCTCATGGCAGAGACATGCTCTTTGCCTCAGGCTGATACACTCATCAGCCACAATTGACCTTTCCTGGGTCCCGGGTGGCAAAGGCATTCTCCCCAACCGGCTACAGTGACCACTAGGTCTTATAATACAGGTTTCTGATCAGAAACAGAACCACATGTGAGAAATTTGTTTTCCCCATGAAACTAGAAAACAAGTAGTTGAGGTTTCCTTTATTCCAGGTTCAAAACTTTCATATCCTTTATACTTATTCCTACTCATCTAGATTTAACCATCACTCTCTTTTAATCTTGGTCCCTTTCCCACACTGGGAAGGACTCTACTTAAACTCAGTATGTGGCAGCTAAAAGTCTATAGCACTACAGGTACCTTCCACTAAAAGTCCCTAGATTCACAGGGACATTTTGCACCTTTCTGAAGCTTATACCTTGCAAATACCCTATAAAGCAGATGGTCACTCTTGGACCTCAGTTCATGACCTTCAAAACCAGAGCCATTACTATCAGAACCAGTTACACAGAGAACCTGACTGCTGCAGTGCCCACACAGCAGCAGCATACAGACCATAAATCAGAAGAGAAGCCTTATCCAGTTCCAAGATGGCGGCGCCCATGCACGTGGGGTCATCCAGCATGGCGGCACCCATGCAAGAGGGGTCATCCAAGATGGTGATGCCCGTGCATGCTCTGTCCTCCATGGTGGGGCACTCACGTGACTCATCCATTTTACCCAAAATGGCAGCACCCCGACTCTGGTTCCACCCACCTGGGAAGGTTCCAGGACTCCGGTTTCAGGAGCCCTGGAAGCCCCCAAGGCCCCTTCCACCAGCGGGCAAGGGGACACCACAAAGCCACTCTCTACCCAGTGGGGGTGGTGCACTGAGGCTGCAGTCACCAATGCAGGTGGAGAGCAGGCTCTGCCCACCTGTGAAGGTGGGGGCTCTGCTACTCCGTTTTCAGGAGCCAAAGTGGCTCCTGGCAACCTCTGCTGCGGTGGGTGAGCAGAGCCCACTTGCAGAGGCTGCGAATCCGTGGTGGAGACTTCTCCCACTTGCAGGGCAGGAGAAGCCGCAGTGGGCCCCACCTCCCCAGAAAGCAGTGTCAGCACGGGAGACACTGCTGTCTGGGGTCCCTCATTCCCTGGGTTCAGAGCATTAATGAGGTTTCTTTCCTCATCATCTTTCTCCTCCTGAGGTCTATCAGGGAGGGATTCTAAGATCCCTTTCTCCTTCTGAACCATTACACGCTTCCCTGTAGAGCTACTCATACAGTTCCAACAAAGCAAACAAAGGTTCAGAGCAAAAAGAATACAGGTGGCGTAAAGACCAGGTATTTCCCCTGCTATCGCCCACAATTCCAGCTCCATTATTGCCAAAGAGCAGTCAGAAACCAAGTTTTCAACCCAAAACACTTTCACATCTCTGCTCCTTCCCCGCTTTGTTTCCTTTTCACCTTTCCAGGCGTGATTAGGCGGCCGATGCCCTCAAGAGCGCAGAGAAATGCTCAGAGACTGGGAAAATTCCAAAGCCTCACTCTCTCGCACCTGAGGGGGTCGGTCTGCCACGGACAATTATCGTCCCGGCGGAGTCGCCAAAAACTGTTACCGAACAAGAGGAGGTCCGAGGGAGGGGCAATACAATATTTGGCCCACCTAGGGATGCCCCAAACTGCTATACAGCAGGGGCCCCTCCCAAAAACCAAATACTAAAATCTATTGGGCCCTTCTGTCCGCCACCAATTGGAAACACATCTCTTAATGCCAGAGATTTGTGAAAAGGAAACAAAATGTTTATTTGATGCTATTCAGGCCTAATGCCACCACTAAAATATCAAAGTCCTTTAGGTTGTACACCTACACCCACACAGCGCTCCCTTCTCCCCCTGTCCCAACTCCGGGTACCGTAAATCAGGAAAAGAGCACACGTCTGTGTTGCAGGCCACTGGCACCGTCAGCTGTGTCACCGTGCAGGATCTCGAGTTAATCCAAAGTACTGTGGTACCCTCTCATAGTCCACTGGCAAGAGTCCTTTGTACCCAGTTCCAGTCAAAGTCTCTGTTGCTTTTCAGGCCCCGCGGCCAAAGGGGACACCCCAAAGCCGCGTGGGCCTCTTCTACCAAAGCTGCAGGAGTCCGCACCTCCACCAAAAGCATGTGGCTTTCTTCTTCACCTGGCTGCAGGGGATCTCCATTCTGGCAAAGCTGCGTGGTTTTCTCCTTTCACCTGGGAAAGAGGGGGTCTGCACCCTGCCAAAACCACGTAGCTCCCTCTTTCACCTCACCAAGAGGGGGTCCTCACTCTGCTGAAACCGCCTGGCTCTCTCCCAGGCCTTCTCACTCAGGAGCGCAGCCCTTCGTTACATCCTGAGTCCAAGCCCTCCTCACTCAGGAGAGCAGCCCCTAGTTACATTCTGAGTTTCTGCTAGTTCCTTCTCCCTCAGGAGAACAGCTCATAGATCCCATCTTGAGTCCCAGCTACTCAGTCCTCGCTAGTTCCTTCTCTCTGCCCCTGCCTGGCTCCAAACTTGGCCACTGCTATTTAACATATCTATGAAACCAGTTAAAGGGTATAGATATGTTAAATAACCATTCCTCAGAGGTTAGCTCCAAAACTGTTGCTATGCAAAATAGCTCTCAATGGCCCTGGCTCCATTCTTTCTTCCCCCCTGTGGGGGGGGGGTGGAGGACATCTTATATGTCTCTCCAATATTTCTATACACTTTGAATTCTGGACACCATTCCAAATCTTTTTTTGGGGGGCCCCCTTTGGCTGCACCCTGTATCAGGTGTAGGTGTATACATAAAGGACTTTGATATTTTAGTGGTGGCATTAGGCCTGAATAGCATTAAATAAACATTTTGTTTCCTTTTCACAAATCTCTGGCATTAAGAGATGTCTTTCCAATTGGTGGCGGACAGAAGGGCCCAGTAGATTTTAGTATTTTGTTTTTGGGAGGGGCCCCTGTTGTATAGCAGTTTTGGGCATCCCTAGGTGGGCCAAATATTGTATTGCCCCTCCCTTGGACCTCCTCTTCTTGTTCGGTAACAGTTGGAGTCTGAGTCAGAGGTGACCCCAGAGGAAGATGAGCAGCAGCTGCTGTCCTCACAGTCTTCATCTTCATCCCCACTGCTGGAGTCTGAGGAGCTACTGCTTTCATCCTTTTTCTGATCTTCCTTATTTTCTTCTGGCCTCCGTGAGCCTTGAGAATGGCCCCCTCTAGTCCTTGCTGGCTCTGTCTCTGGAGCCTGCAGCCGCTGCTCCTGTGCAAGCCTTCCTTGCAGAGCCCTGGCTCAGGGACAGAGCACTTCTTTCCCCATGATCTTGGGGCCCGGGCCTTCATTCATGTTCATGTTCTTACGCTTAGCATAGGATCTCTCTCTGTAAGCAGCATATTCTTCAGGGGACAGACTGCTGAGCCAGTGGTCCAGGGCCACCTTGTACTGTTTCTGCAGCTCCTCTGCCTGCTTCTTGTAATGCTGCTTCTGGCTCAGCGGGAGATGCTGCCAGCGTCTGCCAATCTCCACCATGCGCTCCCTCATGGGCAGGTCTTGCAGCTCCCTACTTGACCACAAATCCTGGTGTAACTTGTGGTATTCATTCATTGGAGGCTTCTCGGGCTCTCCACCGAATTTTACCTTCTCAGAAAAATAGTTTTCTGAGGGAGATTTCACTTTTCCCACATTTTCCTAAAACTTCTCTTGGACTTTGTTTGAGCTCCTTTTAGGGACAACAGATGTGTCAGAGTTCTGCATTAGATCAGGGTGGTCCTTTCTAAGCTGAGCCAGTTTCTCCTTAAACTCCTCTTTCTCTCTCTGGAAATCTTCAATGTATTTCAGCTTCATCTGTTATGGGAGTTCCTTGTATTTCTTAGACAGAAACTTGGTCAGCTCCTGGTTATTCAGCTCAGGGTGCATCTGGAATTACTGAGCCCTCTTCTTCATGATGAAGTGAAGTCAGGGGCCTCGGGTAAGTCGGGATGTTTCATGAACAGATCAAAACATGGCTCAAGAACAACTCAGAGCTCCAGAGCCAATAAATCTAAGCGATGAAGAAATAGCCAAACTTTCAGATGCACGGTTCAGAACACTGGTGATCAGGATGCTCACAGAACTGGTTGATTTTAGTCACAAATGAGAGAAACATAATAAAGGCTAAACTAATTGAAATGAATGGAAATGCATGGGAAACCAATAGTAATGGAAAGGAAACTGGGACTCAAATCAAAGGAGTGGACCAGAAGGAGGAAAAAAATGACCAAACAGAAAAGGATAAAGAAACAAGAATTCAAAAAAATGAGGAGAGGCCTAGGAACCTTCAGGACATCTTTAAACATTCCAACATCTGAATTATAGGGGTACCAGAAGGGGAAGAGGAACAGCCACCAGTGGAAAACTTCTTTCAACAAAGAATAAAGGAGAACTTCCTCAATCTGGCAAAGGAAATAGACTTCCAAGAAATCCAGGAAGCCCAGAGAGTCCCAAAGAAGTTGGACCCAACCAGGAACACACCAAGGCACATCATAATTATACTAGCCAAGATTAAAATGAAAGAGAGAGTCCTAGAAGCAGCAAGAGATAAGGGGACAGTCACCTACAAAGAACTTCCCATCAGACTGTCAGCGGATTTCTCAAAAGAGACCTTACAGGCAAGAAGGGGCTAGAAAGAAGTATTCCAAGTCATGAAATTCAAAGACCTACACCAATATTGATCTATCCAGCAAAGCTTTCATTTAGAATGGAAGGGCAGATAAAGTGCTTCTCAGATACGATCAAATTCAAGGAGTTCATCATCACCAAGCCCATATTATATGAAATGTTAAAGGAACTTACCTAAGAAAAAGAAGATAAAAAAGATGAACAGTGAAAGGACAGCAAACTCCCACTTCTCAACCACCACACCTAAAACAAAAGCAAACTAAGAGGACAGCTAAATCAGGAGCAGAACCATAGAAATGAAGATCACATGGAGGGTTAGCAACAGGGGAGTGGGAGGAGGAGAAGGGGGGAGAAGATACAGAAAATAAGTTGCATAGATGGTAGGTAGAAAATAGATAGGGGGAGGGCAAGATTAGTGTGGGAAATATAGAATCTAAAGAACTTGAGACATGTGGTCATAAACTAAAGGAAGGGAATGGTAGGGGAGGGGTTGTGCAGGGCGAAGGGGAATGAAGGGGGGAAATAGAACAACTGTAATAATATGATAAAATGTATTTTTAAAAAGAGTGGAAAATAAATGAAGGAAAGAGGAATGAATGAATGGTTACTGACAAGTGGGGGAACCTGAATTTAGGACATGTGAAGCTTATTGGTAGAGAATATGAATCAGTACAGCAGCTGCTGTTTCAGTGGAGGTGGGTAAGGTTGGGCCGAGTATGTGACCTGGGAAATCCATTTCTCTGCAGATGTATATCTATGGATTCCAAGATGAAACCAGGGATTTTTCTGAGACATTTCAACTGGTTCTCCATTAGGGAGAAAAAACAATATTGAGAGAATCTTTTTAAAGACTTAATAAGAGAGTCTTATTAAGGGGGGGTCAACGATATTTGAGCAACTCGAAAAACTTGAGGCTGAAGTGGCTGAAAAGAAGATCAACTTAAAAGCAATGTATGACAAGCTCATGAACATGTGTCTGAAACCAGATGTAGAGTTGCTTAAGGTAAAGTGGACTGTTTAGCTGGGAATATTTTATATTATTGGAAGCTCACACCATTAGTGAAAATACATTTCCATTATGTATTTGATACCAAAGATATATATTTCTTCATCTCCTGCATCCATGGTAGAGAGTGGCTCCCACTTGGGAATAATACAGTCTGTTCCTGGCCTGACCATGCATAAACATGCCTTATGGAATTGTGATTATGGAGATTTATATGAGGAATATTTTTCTTCTCAAAATCTACTTTTGTTTCTTCCTCCAGTAAACACCAGAAAGGAAAAACTTTCTTAAGGTCTTTTAATTCTGGTCTGCAAGTGGGTAATGTAGAAACATTTGGTAAAAGCTCCCATATATTTCCTGCTTCTGAGGTGATATCATTGATTTCATATGCCATTAATTTGGGTCATATTACTCTTTCAGGACAAGCCTTAGGAGAGACTCCTAGGCACAGAGCTGAGAGTAACAGCAATGCACAGACAGTTCCCTCTTTTCACACTCAGTGTTCCGAATTTTTCAAGAACATAAAAACAGAACAGATGGTTACCAAAAGTAGGGGTCCAGGGGAATGGGTAAAAAGGGAAGGAGAATATAATCAATAATATTATTTTAATTAAGTATACACGGTGACAGAAGATTACTAGACTTAATGTTGTGATGACATTGTAAGGAATAAAAATGTTGAATCATTAATACTGTACACCCTAAATTAATAAAAGCAATATATAATAATATACCAATGACACAGAAATAAAAAATTAAAAATCATTTACAAAAGAATTTAGATTATGACAAGATATGGTCAAAATTATTTTTAGAGAGGAAAAGGAAAATAAATTTTCAAGGCAGTTTGCAAGTGTTAGGATTAGTACTTTTCCAAACCTCCACAAACCCAAACTGGTTTGGCAGAATACCCTACTTCTGAAGAAGCCTAAGTTTCTCTTTCCTTTCTTGACATGAGTTAGGAGATGAAATGAGAAGGTGAGTTTGTTCTTCAATGCTAAGTGGGATTCATGAGGGCCATGAAAAAGATCCAGTTACTTTGAACAAAGTGAAGATATAACTTCTGAGAGTATTTTCACTTGTTCTGCGCTCATCTATTTGCATGTGATTTGCAGTATATGTTTTCCTTCTCTTCTTGATCAGAAGTGAGTATTTTTTCACGTTGTCAGGCTCAATGCAAACCTTTCTATAAGACTGGTCATTTATGGTTTGATATTTCACAATCAATAAGAACTGAAAATGCAAAGACTTGATTTACCCAGAATTAAGTAACAGAGGCAAGTACCTCTGAGAAATTGGAGTGGAAGTAGGTAAAGAAGAAAAAAAAGAGAGATTCCCTAAGAATAGTACAGTCCTAACCCACAAAAGGATTGTGATGAAGAACATTCAGTTGAATGATGATGGCACCAAAAGATTAATTGCATCTTCCTCTTTACAGGAGTGAGCAGGTGCAGCTACACATGCCTCAGCCTCTGTGGCCCAAACTCCCTGCACTGCCCATTACTAAACTGATGGACAGGCTCAACAGCTCCCAAGGTGAGTGTTGCCCCCTTGGTGGGACCACCTGAAAGGGTTCTTCAATTCTGATTTCTTGTGGATGATCTTTTCCTCTTTCTTGCAGAGGAGAACAATCTGCTGAGTGGCATGTATACTCCTAGTTAGTCATGGAGTAACTATAATCTTATAAAAGGTGAAATTAAAACTGCTGTAATGATAGATGTGACTCTGTCCCTATCAATCACTTGTAAATATGATATGTTACTTATATAATGAGAAAAAAGACATGAACCAAAAAGGGCTTCTTGAGTCCTAGAAATATCATCACATAAACTGTCAGTTGTTCACTGAGGAATAGAAAACTGGATGGCAGTTCAAGATGTTCCAATTTAAAAGAACAGCAGTGAATTAGGTTTTAAATAGTTTTAGTAATTGGACTTATAACGTGTGGATTTCTGATTATAATGGCTGTGATCAGAAATAATCATAAGTGTAACAAAACCTAAATGCAGATATGAAGATTTTATGAATAATAACAATAAAGGAAATTGGTGGTTGGCGAGGCCATGCATAGAGGTCCATGGTAAACCTGAACCTGGAGGGTCAATATGTCAGGAAGAGGAAGAGGAAGTTCTCAGGTGGAACCAGTCATCAGAGGCAGACAATTAGTACAAATTCACTTCTAAGAAGGCTTTTAGATTTTTTCTTTAGTGATAACTTGCTTAATTAACTGGAATATTATCATATCCTGGAAAAGTAATCTCCCTTTATTTAGCCTAAAATTCTTTTTGTCCTTCAAGAAGGAGTGATAGAGATAAGTTTTATTGCTATGGACTTGGTGGCATTGCCCAGGTGTCCAGCTTTTCAGGTGTCATGAAAAGTAACCAGTCAGCAGTAAACATAACCTCCTTCTCCTTTATCATCTCTGATTTTTAGGAAGATTTTTTCCTATTATATTTAGATATTTGTGTCTCCAGGAGATATTGTTTGCATCACTCGAATTCAATATTTTCTATTCAGAACTGATTTTCTAATAATGTTGGAATGTTCTCTTCCCAGTGAGACACTAGGGAGAGAGATGCTTTTTCTCATAGACAATTTTATTTTTAACACTGATTTTGACTACAATATACTCTTTTCTTCACAGTGGACATTTCCTTCACTAGTGAAATAACCAATTGCAATTATCAGGCTGTTTGATGGTCTGCGAAGTCTGAGGTTTATGCATGACCATCTATATGTGATAGATATGTTAAATGACCATGCCATGGATTAGCTGCAAAGCTGTGGCTGTACAAAACAGCTCTGCATGTTCCTGCTCCATGTGTCCCTTCCCCCAACTCACACCTGTTGGGTGGGAAGGGGTCAGGATATCTCATATATCTTTCCAATAGTTCCTAAACACCTTGAGTTCTGGACCCCATTCAAAATCCCCATTTGTGACCCCCTCTTGGCTGCACCCTGTATCATGAGTACAGCAGTGGGTAGTGGAAATAGTAACTAATACATCCTACTCTTACAATTTTCAGTCTAGTGGTAATAAGCATCTACCAATTTGATGAAAGTTTGCTGACTATTATGAGGACATGGTATAGTGTGCTCAGAGAGTTTGGATTAAGAGGAACTACAGTGGTCTGTAGGGTCAGAGATGACATCCTGTAAAAATGATCATATTAGCTGAGATGTGGTGGGTGACATGTTCTATAACTTCTCATAATACAGCTGTCAGTTGAAAAAATGCCATTGAGCCATTGACTATATTCTAGGAATTTCTCCATTGTAAACATTTTATTAAAA
Organism: Artibeus jamaicensis; assembly: GCF_021234435.1. Classification (NCBI taxonomy): domain Eukaryota; kingdom Metazoa; phylum Chordata; class Mammalia; order Chiroptera; family Phyllostomidae; genus Artibeus; species Artibeus jamaicensis. The sequence continues at coordinate 16,083,300 of NW_026521911.1, read as the reverse complement.
AATTTAATAAATACATTTATACATTCAATGTGGTTATGCCATGTTGGAAACATACAATAGTTATGTGTCCTGAAGTTACAATATGCTCTGAGACACTCAGATATCAACCTGCTGCCTCACAGGAGATTTCATAAAAATAGTTTCCTTAGACGTGAAACTGTATCAAATAAATGGCCAAAACTTAACTTCTCATGGAGAATCAAAGCATAAGAAAGGCTTCAGAGAGGAAGAAAAGGGAGAAGAAACTAAACTACATATGAGGGAACTGTTTGAAGCATCATAGAAGCTCACTGTTCCATTGTCATAATCCAAAAACACTCCAATCTTACCCAGAGGCCTTTTCACATACTGAATGAAGGGTGGGCAGTTAGTGGAGAGACAATAATGATCATTCACTTTCCTAGAAAATAGAAGAGAAGCTTCTTCGTAATCAACAATAATATCAGTATCACTCATCAGGGAATCTTTACAGACTCCCAGAATCCACATCGAGTGCTTCATCATATCCACTTCCCAGTAATGTCTACCAGAGGTGAAGGTATGAGTTCCCCATGCTGCAAAACTCTGCACTCTCTGGGGCTCTCTGGATGCGCTGTCACGGTCACCTCCAAACATCACACTAACACCGTTAGTTAGGCTAATACAGCGACTGATGGTTTCTGCACTCAGAACATTGTCCACTGCAAAAGAGGCAAAAAATCAGGTCAGTGAAAGGAATTTCTATGCTTTGAGAGACAGTCTCTTCATTTGCCCCTCTCTAAGGAAATACAAAATAAAGACAGTAAAGGGAGTTGAGACTGGCTCCTCTACCAAGAACAAAAGTTATCCCTACCTCTACAGCATAGATATCCTTTAAATTATACAAAAAATAACACAGCCAGCCAAAATCCATTTGCGTATATTGCAAACCTTGTAAAGCAGTGATTTAATCTCAGTCCCCAGATAGTTTGTTTCAGGTCACACCTAAACCTTTTCTGTCACTTTAGAAATCTCTTTTTCTGCTAATTGTCCTTGATATTGTTTAATAAATAGATAGCAATTTACTATTTGAGGGTACTTATTGGAATGTAAGTCACACCTGTTACATATTTAAGAATCGAATTATTGGAGAGAAATTTGCATTATAGATAAATTAGATGTGCCCGAGGAGGATGTTCTGGCTTTACATGATCTGTTTAGACCTCACATTCAGTCTGATCCTGATTTCAGCCCTTGGGGACTAGACCTGCAGTCCAGGGGGGCCCTGGTGTGGTGGGGCCATGCTCACAGATCCTTCTCCTGCCAGTGGTTTTGAAATTGATCTAACAGCATTAAAATTATCATGCTTATGACAAGTTCAGTTATTTTTAGGACTCTCCGATCTCATGAATAATTGCACAAATATTTTTGTGCAATGAATGATAAATACACTTGCAATATACAACAGATTAAAAACATCAATGCATATTTAAAATTTCAAGAATAATTGAGCCTGAATAAAGTATAATATTGATTGTTACTCTGAGAACTAAATATTCTATTTCTTCATAACCGCGTGACCAATGTCATCGCTCTTTGCCTACTCTTCTAGTGTTCTTCAAGGTCTACATCAAATGTAATTTAAAAAGGTATCTTGCTTCCTATTTTCAATATTCTATAAATTGCAAAGTTCAGCCTTGGTCATTGTGATATGACTAGACAGGAGGAAGATATCAGTTTTGGAAAGTCACAAACTACCTTCATGTCAGAAAAAATATACGTCATTAAAACAGAAGACTCAGTCTGAAGAGCCACAAAAGAAATGGAGGCCTGATGCCAAAGGGCTGACTCTTACCTCTGAAGGTGTTCAGCATATCTGGGATTCCAGTGACGTGACATAAAGTGAGCTCTGGATTCACTGGCTGAGGCTTTTGCATCTGCACTGGTTCAGTTCTGTAAAGAATGACAGTGGAGGGATTTAGGGCCAAAGGTTAATCCCACAATCATTACAAAAATCACAGCTTGTTATCCAAGATATTTCACCAGGTTCCTCCCATTCTGAGTTAATTGGGAATACATTGTATTTCACCCATTGGTCATATATAAAATGTTACTTTTTAAAAATAAATTTAAATTATATCAAATTTCAACCTTCCTATTTTTTCCAGATAATTATTTCATTTCTAAAATTGAGAATCATTTCCTCCCTCTACTCCACCTCAGAGAATGCAAGACTCTTGGGTATCTTACAGAGAGCAGAAAATTCAGGAAAAGCCTGTGAGACTTGAGTCTGCAAGTACTGTATTTTTCCAAGTATAATGCACACTTTTTTGCCCAAAGCATTGAGGGAAAAATAAAGATGCTCATTGTACAGGGATAGTACTAATTCTGTATCTATATAAATGTCTTTAACTCTTTTATTTATGCTCATATACTAGAAGTGTAACTCTATAAAGCAATGACAATAGCCATATGCAAAATAATACCTTGGAAAATGATAAGTTGTTTTGTTTCTAAGTATAAATAAATAAATAAGTGATTTAAAAAAAATAAAACAAAAATTTTTTTTCTGAAAGTTTGGGCAAAAAACATGGGTATGCACTGTACATGGAAGAGCATTATACACAGCAAAACATGCTATTTACCAATGAAACATTCAGTGTCCATAAGGGAAATATCTACAGAGTCAGACATCTTTGTTCTTTTTTATTTTTTGTCAAGCAGGTAAAAAACTCTACCCTCAAAGTCCTGCTCCTGAAGGTAGCACTTCCTGAGGGCACCAAGAAGTCACTCCCTTGTGAAGTGCTAAGTACAAGGAGGGACATGCAGTGATGGAACAGGCTGAGTTATTGCTACACCTGGGAACAAAAGCAAGGCCCCCCTCTCCTATCCTACTCATAGGAAACTCTCTCTTCCTGTCCTTTTCACCTTTCATCTTCCTAATACCTTACAAAAATACTTTTAGAAACTTTTACTGTGTTGTTTGGAGAGGATGGCAGTGAGTGACTAGAACAAAGCCCAGAAGGTCAGATGGTTTTTAGGTGTGTTGTAATTCAGTCTCATAAGGAAGAAACTTCTGAGAGAAGAGTGCTTTGGGGCTTTGTTATTTTTTTTAACAAAATGGAAAATAGCCACAGAGGCCAATTTTTATAGCTCAAAAATTGTACACCCACTTCATCAAGAAGACAATGATTTTTTAGAAGTAATCAGTATAAACTCACCTTTCCAATATATTTCCCAAATCCTGCAAAACAAACAAAAAGAGAAGATAAACATATGAGTCCTGGCATTTAGGCCTTTTCTAGTATGTTTTAATAGTTTTCAGAGTTTCTTTTAGTAAGGAATTTTTTCCTATTCTTTTTTTTTTTTTTTTTAAGGACAGAGAGGGGAAGGGAAGGAGAAAGAGAGGGAGAGAAACATCAATGTGTGCTTGGCTCTTGAGCACCAACTACTGGGGATCTGGCTCAAAACCCAGGCTTATGCCCTGATTGGGAATCGAACTGGCAACCCTTTGTTGGCAGGCCTACACTCAATCCACTGACCTACACCAGGCAGGGCCAGAGGATATCTTAATAACAGAAATTACACTAAAACATGCTGAGTTTCCTCAGGGTGCACTAAGGGTGGTAGGAGTTCAGGCAGAAAGTGAGAGAATGCAGCAAGTTCTAGGTTCCCAGTGTCACTCATTGCCCCATCTTATTCCCAAGGAAAGATCCGACCACTTATAATAACAATTAAAGCAAAACAGTGAACCAGATGAAAAACAAAGAGAGCTTTAAAATTGATTACCACGTTCTATAAATGTTTCCTACAAAAAGGGCAAAACTTCAATGTCTTTAGCAGGTTGCTTTTGTGTGGATAGCAGAGAGTGACAGTGGATTATGGGAACACAAATAGAGAATTACCACAGCAAAGTTCATGTTCCCTGGTCAGAGACTGACCGATTTTGAACACTCTCTGAGTAGATATTACTTTGGATTATACTTAAATCATTGTTAAAAGGATATGAGTAAATAAGTGACTGACTGGACTGGCTTGATCATGGGAGCCAAGGGGCATTAATGCTTAGCTGAGGGTAATGGTATCCTATATGCAGGCAACATTTCAATATTAGGCCAACATTGCCCAGAAGAGGATTCCTGTCTCTGAGGATCGACCCTCCCTCCTCACCTGAAGCAGCTTCACGTTAGGCTTGTGGCACATGTCAGTCAGCTCTCTCAACATTCCTTTCAGGCTTTCTTTCTGCTGGGTCATCCTGAGTTCGCTCTCCTTGAGTTGTTGGAAGATCTCCTTTGCTTCTCTCTCCATTGTGTTCAGATGGAGTCCCTCCTCCTCACAGAGAAACAGATGCATCTTCTGATATTCAGCTTTGATCATCACCCTCCTACTGGCCATGTAGTCCTGCACAGATAGTGGAACAAAGACATTACCTGTCTCCACTCTCAGTAGAAAACTTCAAACTTGAAATATTCCCTCAGACTCATCAAAAAAAGAACTTGATGAACTTTCTGCCTCATGCCTCCAAGTGTCTTGAGTATTTGCTAGTCCTTCTGTCTATACTGACCTTTTGATCTCAGTCTTTTTTTTTTTTTTTTTTGCTGTTAAATTAATCCCTCCAAAGGGCCCCAGGCTCTCTCTCTGTGATGCTTCTTTAAGGTTCTTACTCTAGTAATTATTTCCTCCCTGTTACCTTCTTTCTCTCTTGTTCTTTTGTGTGCTTTTTCTACATATTTAACAATATTGAAGTATATGCCATATCATACTTATTTTGTAAAATTCTCTACTCTTTACTCTATGTACTGCTTTATTTTTCTCCTGTCCTTTGGAGTCAAACTTAATATGTTGTTGTTTTTCACCCAGTTTCTGAAAGATTTATCAAAGCTTGAAAATTGTATAGGGAATATGCTCACCACATACACAGTTGACCCATGAACATATGTTTGAACTGTGAGGGCCCACTAATACTCTGATTTTGTTTTAATAAATGCACAGCTGACTGCCTGTATCTGTGAGTTTCCTATCCATGGATTCAGGCCATAGCATGTCAAAGATGATATTTTTTATCTAAGATGGGAAACCCATGAATGCAGTTGGCCAACTGTATGCATTAATTTATACCATTTTATATAAAAGACGTGAACATCCTTGAAATTTGGTATTTATGCATGCTAAAGCAATGCCTTGCAGATAAGAAAAAATGAGGAAATTTTGAAAGAGTTCAAAGTTATACGTGGATAATTGATTGCCAGCCCTTTTCTTGTCCAAGGGCCAACTGTGTTCATATTCCTTACAGTAGTTTCTGTAGGCTGATTATGTATTTTTTGGCTGGTACATATGTGTTTACTGATATATTACTAAAACCCACTGCCTTTTCAAAGGGTAAACCATTATCCTGTAACTGGTAGCCTGAATTTGCCTAAAAGTCTAAACCAGCCTTTCTCAACCTGCATAAAAATATAAAATTAAACAGAACATGTATTCGTACCTTTAATGACTTGGTTTTGCTAGCTTCCTGCTTCAGTTTGTTTTTCATTTCTTGAGTCATGTTCCATAAAGAGTTCATTCTCTTTAGAAGTTGCTCCTGCAAAATAACCATAAGCTTAAGTGACAAAAAATGATATTGTAAATGTTATTGCCTTATTTATGGTTAAAGGCAGTTCCTGGGAAAAGTCACCCTGAAATAAAATGGAGAGGTCTGTTTTTTTCCATATTCATTAAATTTGATTCAAATATTTGGAATATCAGAGGTGACAGAAACATACAATAAAAAGTTTGGAGGTACCCTGCAGGTAACATTCATTTATTAATAAATTGGCAACCAGATTTTCACATATTGTGACTATAAACAGGTACAATTTGCATCAGAAGCCACTGTTCCTGGTGCTGGCCACCCTCCCCACAACTGCACCAATTCTACATACTTAGACAGTAGTTTGAATGCAATGTACTTTAGTAAAGGCTCAACACTACTTTGATTATAGTGCACAAGTTGGTTAATAGCATTGCCCAGTTACACTGGTAATTTGGAATTTACATAGAAACAGTACCATCTCCACTATATCCATTGTCTTCCCCTTCCTTATCATCATTTTCATCTTTCTCTCTCATTTTGGAGCTTATACCTATCACATTGCACCTACCCTGTACTCCTCAGCAGACCACTGTATTGGACTGTGGCTGTGAGCCGCATGCTCTGGGGATTCAGAGCAGAGTGTGCAGAGCAGGCCCTTCTCATCCTTGCAGAAGAGCCCCTTTGCTTCTTTGTGTGCCACACAGATCTGCTCCTCAGAGCTCTTGATGTAGTTAGCTCTGGCTTCTCTGGCAATGGAAGCCAGGTTCTTTAGTGCAATGTTGGTTTTGAAATCTGGCTTCTCTGAGACTCCTCTGCACTGGGGGCAGCATCTTGGTGTTTGGGCCTCCTCCCAGCAGAGGTACAGGCAGAGACGGCAAAAGCTGTGCCCGCAGTCTATGGTTACAGGGTCTAGGAAGTAATTCGTACAGATGGAGCAGGTGAGATTATTCTGAAAGGCTGATGAGGTATCTGAATCCATGTTTCTGAAAGTTAAAATAAGAAAGAAAATAGAAAGTCATTTTGTTTCCCATATGAGGAAAGAAAAGGTTTTGGATAAAGATATGCCTACTTGAGTTCTATCTACCTGCTAAATGGGAACCTGATTTACCCATTAACTTACTTCCTGTACAAACCTAGACCTACTAAGTCTAGACAGGTTTGATATTTTCCTGATAAAAGTGAAAAACTGAGACAAGAGTGTCCTCAGCATCTTTCTTTGTTTAAAATAAACAATGATCTCAAATGCAGGGAGGAAGATGGCGGTGAGGTGGATGGGAGTGAAACCCAGCTCTCCCTATGCCCTGGCGGATCTTCTGAGGAACAGGGACAACAACCATTGGAATCCAAGCTTATATTAAGTTTGGAGAAGTTGTACAGAAGACATTGCAAAACCTACTTACTACTGTAAATAATTACAGAAGATGGAAAAACCTCTGTACTGTTGTAAATAATTGTTGTTGCATACAATTGTACATACTACACAGCAACCCTCCATTTTGTTAGCCCACTTCATTTAATCATAATCATTATTATTGTTGTGGTTAACTCTTTTCTCTCTTATACTACACCTACTTTCTATACATTAATCTCACTATATCTCATCATCTAATCTGGCACAAGCACTGTTTTCTGGATTCAGTGCACAATCATCTTCCCCTCTAACAAGAGTCTTACCTCTCTTTCACCATTTAAAAAAGTGGCTCATTGGGTGAAATATCACAGTTAAAGCTATATTTATCCAAAGAATCTCCTATTTCTTCTCTACTTGCTGGAATTCTAAATCCCATAAAATACTCTTCTGCTGTCTTAACCTGTTTTGCCTTCCCCCTGCCTCTGCTCATGCACAAGAATAGGTGGGAGCTACAAACATCAGTTTTCCTGCTGGAAGAGAAAAACCACCAAGAAAGGAACCACCAAAAGAAAAAAGCCCAAGTACAACAAGAGAGCCCACACAAACAGAAGAAAGGCCAAACCTAGAATGTCCACACAAGGAGACCAGAGATCATACCACTGAATCTCATAGAATTCCTACCAGAGAAGTTCACCCTCCAAAGACAGTTAGCTAAGTGAAACATCAGGAAGCACAGAAACAAAAAGAGTCATCTAAAATGAGGAGACAAAAAAAGAACAAGATCTCAAAAGGAATGGAAGACTCCCCACTAAAAGAGCTGAAAGAAATGGAGGTAACCAAACAATCAGATATAGAATTCAAATGAATGATTATACAGATGCTCAAGGAACTCACAGAAAACTACCACGAACTGATTGAGAACTACATCAGCATGAAAAAGGAAATAGAAACTATATACTAAAACCAGGAAGAAATGAACAATAAAATCTCAGAAATAAAAAACACATTAGAAAGTTTTATAAGCAGGCTTGATGGAGGAAAGGATCAAATCAACAAGTTGGAGAAAAAATGTAGAAAGAAACATCCAGATAGAACAAGAAAAATAAAAGAGACCCATAAAAATTAAACAGGTGTTAAGAGAGCCGCAAGACAACATGAAATGTAGCAATATTCGTATAAGAGGGATACCAGAAGAAGAAGAGAAGAAATAGAAAATCTATTTGAAAAAGTAATGATGAAAAACTTCCCCGATTTGATGAGAGAAACTCACACTAATCCAGGAAACACAGAGACCTAATCAAGGGGAACCCAAAGAGGCTCACTTCAAGACACATCATAATTAAAATGGCAAAATTCCAAGACAAAGAGAGAATCTTTAAGGCAGCAAGAGAGAAATGGGAAGAAAATTACAAGGGTTCACCAATAAGATTAGCAGCTGACTTCCCAATGGAAATGCTCCAAGCCAGAAGAGAATGGCAAGAAATAGTCCAAGTAATGAAAACTAAAGGTATGCAAGCAACACTATCTAGCAAGGTTCTCAATTAAAATGGAAGGCCAAATAAGGAGCTTCCCAGACAAAAGAAGTCTAAAAGAATACACCCCCACCAAACTAGCTCTGCAAGAAATGTGGAATCCTAGATGAAATGGACAACTTTCGAGAAAAATATAATCTTCAAAAACTCAATGAAAAACAAGCAGAAAGCCCGAACAGACCAATAACAGCTGATGAAACTGAAGCAGTAACCAAAAACTTCTGATACACAAAAGTCCTGGACTGGATGGTTTCACAGAAGAATTTTACAAAGCATTTAGGGAATAGTTAACCCCTCTCCTTTACAGACTATTCCCCAAAATCCAAGAAGAAGGAAGACTCCCAAACTCATTTTGTGAAGGCAGTATCATCCTAATCCCAAAACCAGATAAAGACACAACAAAGAAAGAAAACTTCTGGCAAATATTGCTGATGGACATAGACATTAAAATCCTCAACAAAATATTGGCAAACCGAATCCAGCAATACATTAAAAAAACATACACTATTAGCAAGAGGGATTCATCCCAGGGATGCAGGGATGGTTCAATATTCACAAATCAATAAATGTAATATATCACGTAAACAAAAGCAAAGACAAAAATCACATGATCACATCAATAGATGCAAGAAAAGCATTTGATAAGGTACAGAACCCATTTATGATAAAAACACTTAGCAAAGTGGAAATAGAGGGAGCATTCCTCAATAGAATAAAGGCCAATTATGAGAGACCTACAGCCAACATCATACTCAATGGGCAAAACCTAAAAACTCTCCCAAGTAAGATCAGGAAAAAGGTGAGTTTCTCCCCTTACACCACTTCTATTCAGCATAACATTGGAAGTCCTAGCCACATCAATCAGGCAAGAACAAGAAATAAAAGATATCCAAATTGGAAAAGAGGAAAACAAAACTGTCATTCTATGCAGATGACATGATAGTGTAAACAGAACATCTTATAGACTCTGCCAAAAAACTGCTTGACCTAATAAATAAACTTGGTAAAACAGCAGGATACAAAGTCAATATTCAGAAATCAAGGCATTTTTGTATGCCAACAATGAAACAGCAGAAACAGAAATCAGGAAACAAATCCCATTTGATATGGCAAAAAGAAAAATAAAAGTCCTATGCATAAACCTAACCAAGGAAGTAAAAGGCCTGTACTCAGAAAACTATACAACACTGAAGAAAGAAATTAAGGAAGATACACACAAATGGAAACATATACTATGTTCATGGACTGGAAGAATTAACAACATCAAAATGTTCATACTACCCAAACCAATTTACAGATTCAATGCAATATTTATTAAAGTACCAAAGGCATATTTCACACATATACAACAAACACTTCAAAAATTTACATGGAACCAAAATGACTCTGAATAGCAGCTACAATTTTGAGAAAGAAGAGCAAAGTAGGAAGGATCACAAGACCTGATATCAAAATGTATTACAAGGCCATTGTAATCAAAACAGTCTGGTACTGGCATAAAAACAGGCACAAGGACCAATGGAACAGAATAGAGCACCCAGAAAGAAACCCAAGTCTCTTTGGTCAATTAATATTCGATGAAAGGGGAAGCAGCATAAAACGGAGCAAAAATAGCCTCTTCAACAAATGGTGTTGGCCAGCTACATGCAAAAAAAATGAAACTCAAGTGCCAATTTACACCATACACAGAAATAAATTCAAGGCGGATAAAGGATTTAAATATAAGTTGTGACACCATTACAGTTCTATTGTTGGGGGAAATTGGTAGCCATTTTAAGACACAACACAGTGACTAGAGAGTGATTTGTTTTTGCAGGTCGGTGGCTTGTTTTGGCCCAAAGAGGCCAAATGCCTCTTTTGATGTCTCTGGACTATGTATCGTCTACATGCCAGAGATAATGCTCTGCTCCTTCTGCTTCTGTAAAGTGCCTCCTGCTTTTGTGCCACAAGTAAGGGTCCGAAGGACAGACCCTCCCTGGCTCTATAAAAATAACTGCTCCCCTGCTGCTGAGTGCCCAGAATTTGGAAACTGACTCTTCCAGGTCCGCAAGTAAAATAAACTTTCACTTTGTACACCAGAAAGCTCCTGAGTTGTTTTCTGTAACATTTGGTTCCCTGACTGGGAATCGACACTCAAGCAAGCAGGCCTTTTTGCTTGAGGTGAGAGGGAGACAGGGGAGTGACCCAGAGGGAGCCCAGGGGCGAAGGGGCAAGTGCACGCCCTGGTGAATTCGGTCCCAGACCCCCTAGGCTCGTGGAAATCATCCTGGGCAGGCGGGATGCGGACTGGAACTATTTGAACCTGAGAAGGCACCAATCCATAAGTGCCCCGGGAACCAGAGCCTGAGATCAGTCCACCCCTTGTGGTGGAAGGAGAGAATGATCACCTCTCAGGCAGGCAATTAGCCCTAAGTCCTCTGGAAGCCAATTAATTGGCCATCTGGAAGGGGCAATGTTTCCCCACCTGGGCAGTCCTACTCGGGCAGGACTGCATAAACTCTTGGATGTTTGTCTGTGTGTTTGTAGGAGTGACTGTGTTTGTGGCTCCACTGAAAAACCTAGGGAGCAAGAGTGACCCCCCTGCTGGAGGGGTGGGAGGCAGCTGAGGCCCTCATGGCCCCTTGTACCTGGTGCTACTAAACAGGTCGCCAAGGAGACAAGCAGGGCTACCCCAGCCGAGCCCCCTTCACTGAGCCAGCAGCGAGTTGTGAAGACCTCCTGGGCCCGCCCTGGAGCCCTGACAGTGGGTCCTTTAGGAAACCAGATACTTCCCGGGAGCAGGGAGCCACCAGATTGCCTAAGCAGAGGAACCAAGAGTAAAAACAATGATAGATAAATCTAGATAAGTAGAAATATGTATAAAGGATGTGAAAGTTTTAAACATGGAGTAAAGGAAACCTCAACTACTTGTTTTCTGGTTTCGTGGGAGAAGAGCAAATTTCTCACATGTGGCTGCGTTTCTGATCAGAAACCTGTATTGTAAGACCTAGGAAAGGTTGCCTGTACCCAGTTGGGGAGAATGCCTTTGCCACCCGGGACCCAGGAAGGGTTAATTGGGGCTGACGAGTGCTTCAGCCTGAGATAGAGCAGCATGTCTCTGCCATGACATTGGGCCTGAAGGAGCATGTCTTTGCGAGGCACCAGTGGGTGCATTGGTGAAGAGAGTGCCTCTACCTGCGTGTTGTTTCAGAACTCCATATTTTGGATTTTGCTCTGTATCCGCTCTGAAAAGGAAAAAGAAGGAGCCCACTGACAGGCGACAAAGACCAGGGTTACAGGTGCCTACAGTCCTCAGCCTAGCTGGCTTGGACCCAGACTAGACTGTCACAGGGCTTCAGAGGCTCTCCCAATCCCCTCAGATGGGGCCTGGCCAGAGATCCGGAGTTGTTCACCAGGAGGGAGACTGACCCAGTGTTGCTGCAGTGTGTGGGTGGCCTCCTTTCAGCCACACTGGCCCAGGATGGGTGCTGGGAAGGCCCTTGCCAGCTGTTCCAGCTGCTGGCTGGGACAGGGGTCCAGGTGTCCTTGAAGAAGGGGCAGAGGTCGGGGCTGGATGGGCACACTACGTGCTGACCCCATAGCTTGGGAAAGGTGGAGCATGTGGACCAGACTCTTGGGGAAGCTCTGGCTGGGTTCCACCGGGAGGCTGGACTGCCTTGGACTGATTTGCTGCAGCTGGCGCTGCTTGGAATTGGGAGTGCCCCTAGCCCTTTGGGCTGTGCCCTGTGTGGGTTGGTCTTTGGAGGGGCCTCCTCCCATCCTCAGAGTGGATGCAGGGGAACCCCAGACAGCAGCAACTCCCCTGGTGACATTGCCTTTTGGAGAGGTGAGGCCCACTATGGCTTCTCCCACCCTGCAAGTGGGAGAAGTCTCCACCACAAATTCACAGCCTCTGCGAGTGGGCTCTGCTCACCTGCTGCACCAGGGGCTTCGGGGCCTCCAGGGCCTCCTTTGCTCTGGAGACTGGAGCAAGAGACTTGGGGCTGCCAACACAGGTGGGCAGTACCAGAGTCGTGGGGCTACCATTTTGGGTAAAACAGATGAGCCACATGAATGCCCCACCATGGAGGACAGAGCATTCATGGGCGTCACCATCTTAGAACTGGCTAAGGCTTCTTTTCAGATTATGAGCTGTATGCTGCTGCTGTGTGGACACTGCAGCAGTCAGGTTCTCCGTGTAACTGGTTCTGAAAGGAATAGCTCTAGTTTTGGAGGTCATGAACTGAGGTTCAAAGCTGACCATCTGATTTATAGGGTGTTTGCAAGGTCTAAGCTTCAGAAAGGTGAAAATGTCCCAGCAAATCTAGGGACTTTTTGTAGAAGATGCCTATAGTGCTAGGGACTTTTAGCTGCCACATACTGAATTTAAGTAGTCTTTCACAGTGTGGAAAAGGAACAAAGATTAAAAGTGAATTATGGATAAATCTGGATAGGTAAAAAGGCTATAGAAGGTTTGTGAGTATTGCAGAAAGTCTGTGGGAAGTTATAAAAATAAATGGAGATGTGAAAGTTTCAGAAAGAAATTATGTGGTGTTAGTAATAGAAGCTGTAAGGCATGAAGATGCATCTTGATGGGTATTAGAAGGAGAAAGATTTTCCTTCAAGCTTTGTATTTTTCTCCCTACCTGATCCCTCCAGAATTTGGCATTCTTAAGGAATAAATAATGGCATAATATTTCTTTGCATAAAACCAATAAGACCAGTCATTAATAGTGGTTTCGTTAACCAGGACTTTGACTGGAATGTCACAGCTGAAGGAGGCATGTATGGGTTCTGGTTGTTACCATAGAGCTCAGAGGAACTGGGATTGATCTGTGAAGCTAGCAAAAGCCCATGAGAAAAGCCTGATACACTGGTTGGCTGTGCATTTCCAGCCAGCATTTCCAGGGAAGGAATGAAGGTTGCTTTCCTGAAAGACGGCTAAGAAGGAACCAATAGGCACAATGGAGGCTCAAAGATTTGAGTGAAACAACTGGTACAGGTAAAGCCAGATGGTAGATGTGTGGCTCTGCTTCTGCGCCCCGAGAGGTGGACTGAGAAGTCAATCTGAAGGTTCCCTGTGTGAGTTCCAGGAAAGCAGACTTAAGGATCAGAAGTGATCCAGGCTGCTCTTGGTGTGTTTATGCAAATGAACAGTCAGAATCAAAAGCAGGACCCAAAGTAGTCCCTGTAATAAAAGTGAGGGTCATCATAAGGAGAAAAACTGTAGTTCAAGGGAAAAAATCACTATATTCAATATTGGGAATCATAATGGCACAGCTAACTGTCTTAAAAGTTTATTTTCACTTAAGAGTTGAAACTACATTTGTAATGTCACCGATGTACAATTTACAGGTGCAAAAGACCTGTCAAATTGCCACTGTTAAATGTCATTGCAGGATGTCATCCCAAAAGACAGTCTCACAGACACAGAGACTGGTTTGGGGATTATTATGTGAATTAACCTGTGTGTTCTTCTGTTTTCATAGGGTATATGCCTATAACCTGCGTATGCCTATGGATGATTATTTACAATATAGTCCTCACTTAAGGGGCCCATCTTTGTCATCGCCCTCCTGAGACTCAATGGTTTGATTCAACTAAGTAGCTAGGTTGATAAAGGGTTGGGGCGGTCTGTGGGCTTCACTTTAGAACTGATTTTCCCTTTTCTGCTTTGATAGCTTGGACAGAAAGAGCTCAGAAATCTGAAAGGAGGGAAATCCTAATGTATTCCCCTCAGCCTGAGTGAAGCATAGTGGACCACAAGAGTCTTAGATAGGTATAGCATGTCTTGTATACCTTTCTTTAGATAAGGCATTCTTTACTGAAGTCCCTGCCTTTGTCATTTAATAGTTATGATTTCATTGTGCTTCCAATTTCTTGCCTAATCTGTCACCTCCAGAATATGACATGACCAGAAAGCCAACGGTCCAGTAACGCTAGCCTTTGGACACCAAGCCTGCGACTTCCTGGTGACAGCCAACTGACCAGGACCCGGTAAAGTGTTCCCCTTGCATGAAGGACTCCCTCCGTGCTGCACCCCCCCCTTCTCTTTCAGGGTACCCCTGACCCAAGGGTAGGTGGAATGACATCCATGTCCAGCTGGAAGTAGTTAAGAGAAGAGGAGACCTTCGTCCATTGTCCTTTATATGATTCTGGAAGAAGAAAGAAATCTCAGAACCCCTCCCTAATAGTAAATCACAGGAGGAGAAAAATGATGAGGAAAGAAACCTCACTAATGCTCTGAATCCAGGGAAAGGGGGTCCTGTATGTTCCTAGGAGATAAATGTTACTACTATGTAAATCAGTCAGAGATCGCAGCAAAGAAAGTTAAAGAAATCAGAGAGAGTAAAAACTGACACACCAAATAAACAGAAAATTAGAATTAGAGAACTAGGGAATAAACACTCAAGCCTGTCTCAAGTGGTTGCTCCCCTTCCTGGGACCCCTAATTATCATTTTCTTAGGCCTTACTTTTGGCCCCTGTGTACTATGGACCCTAGTCCAAAGTCTAGAGGCCACAGTGACTCACAGAACAGCCGCCAAGATCCTGTCCCTCCAGAGACATCATTATCAGAAGATACCCCAAGATATATAGGCCAGCCTTATAGTGATGCTAGACCAGCTAACAGTACTGTCAAGCATCAAAGGGGAGAATGTTGGGGGAAATTGATAGCCATTTTAAGACACAGCACAGTGACTAGAGAGTGCTTTGTTTTTGCAACTCAGTGGCTTGTTTTGGCCCAAAGAGGCCAAAAGCCTCTTCTGACGTCTCTGGACTATTTAATGTCTCTATGCCAGAGATAACACTCTGCTCCTTCTGCTTCTGTAAAATGTCTCCTGCTTTTGTTCCTGGAGTAAGGGTCCGAAGGACAGGCCCTCCCTGGCTGTTCCAGAAGTAAGTGTCCAAAGGACGGGCCCTCCCTGGCTCTGTAAAAATAACTGCTCCCCCACCGCTGAGTGCCCAAAATTTGGAAACCGACTCCTCTGGGAATGAACATAAAATAAACTCCTACTCCATACACTGGCAAGCGGCTGAGTTGTTTTCTGTAACACTATAGGCCAGAAAAATCTCAGACATTCCATGCAACAGTATTTTCACTGATCTGTCCCCCAGAGCAAGGGACATAAAGGAAAGAAAAAGCAAATGGGATCTCATCAAAATAAAAAGCTCCTGCACAGCCCTGGCTGGTGTAGCTCAGTGGATTGAGCACGGGCCTGCGAACTAGAGGATCGCGGTTCAATTCCCAGTCAGGGCATATGCTTGGGTTGCAGGCCAGGTCCCAGCAGGGGACATATTATGCACTGTGCATCACCAGCAGAGGCAACCATACATTGATACTTCTCTTCCTCTCTCCTTCCCTTCCCCTCTAAAGATAAGTAAAATCTTTAAAAAAAAAAAAAAAGCTCCTGCAAAGCAAAACAAACCAGCATTAAAATGAAAATGGAACCAACTGTATGAGAAAACATATTGGCCAGTGATACCTCAGACAAGTGTTTGATCTCCAAAATATACAAAGAACTCACATGACTTCCCGCTAAGAAGACAAGCAGCCCAATTCAAAAATGGGCAAAGGACTTGGACAGAAACTTCTCCAGGGAGGACATACAGAGGGTCCAGAGACACATGAAAAGATGTTCAGTATTGCTAGCCATCCGAGAGATGCAAATTAAAACCACACTGAGATACCACTTCACTCAAGTCAGAATGGCCATCATAAACAAAGCAGCAAACAACAAGTGTTGGAGAGGTGTGGAGAAAAGTGAAACCTACTGCACTGTTGGTGGGATTGCAGACTGGTGCAGCCACTATAGAAAACAGCATGGAATTTTCTAAGAAAACTAGAAATAGATCTGCCTTTTGATCAGGCAATTTCACTGCGAGAATTATATCCTAAGATCCCTGAAACACCAATCCAAAAGAACCTATGCACCCCAATGTTCATAGCAGCACAATTTACAACAACCAAGAGTTGGAAGCAACCTAGGTGACCATCAGTAAATGAACTGGTCAAAAAACTATGGTACATTTACACAGTGGAATTCTACCCAGCAGAAAAAGGGAGCTTCTAGCCTTAGTGACAGCATGGATGGAACTGGAGAGCATTATGCTAAGTGAAATAAGCCAGGCAGTGAAAGAAAAACACCATTAACAGGAACTTAATCAACAGAACGAACAAGCAAGCAAAGCATATCCAAAGATATCAAAATTGAGAACAGGTTGAGAGTGACCCGAGAAGAGAGGGGAGGGTATAATGGGGGAAAAGAGTGAAGGGTTTACAGGAACAATTTTCCATAAAGGACATGTGGAAAATGACAAGGGGTGGGGGAGGAAACAGGGGAGATAGGTGAGGAGGGCTGGTGCGGTCGGGAGGGGTGAGGGGAAAAGGCAGAAAACTGCACTTGAACAATAAAATAATAATTTTTATAATATTAAAAAGAAAATAATGATCTCAGTTATCGCTAAATTGACTTAAACAAGCTCAGTGGTCCAGAAGCACATATATAGGCTATGAATCATTCAATCTATTTCAATCATTTTAGACGATGAGGAAAGCTACTTGTTTGCTTGGAGGAGACCCAATCACTCCAACATGTACATCGAAAGCATTTGTATAAGAGAAAGTAGACATGGAGATATTTACCCTAAATTCTATACTCACCAGAGTCTCTATGAGTGGTCTCACCTCTGGAAATTCTGTCGATATCAGGGTCAGTAGGAAGTCCCTCTGCTCTCCTTGCAGCTACAGATTGTGTCAGTCTACCCTGGAGAAGAAGTGTCCTCTGAAGTAAACCTGCCTTTTAAGGGATTCCACCCACCTAAGGCCACACCCACTTTCTGACGTTGGCCAACATTATCAGAAAGAGGTGACGTGGCTGACCAGATTATGTGGAGAGAAATAGAGTGGCCGATTAGGTTTACAAAGTATAAAAAACAACACTGGGGGCTGATGCCCTAACAAAATGTACATATTTTATGGTAAGCTGTATGAAACTTTTAGATTTTCTTTCCCACTTTTTTTTTTTAATAGAAATACTCTTGGTTCCATAAGAAAAGAAAGGGGAAAAAGAGAACAAAAAAGAAAAAAATGTACAAGAAATACACTTGGTTAAATTTCTTCCTAACTACACTAATGATAGATTTCAGGAAATTTTCCAATTACACAGTCATGTTATGTTAATAATGCAAATTATGATAGATTTATTTCTTGAAAACTGTTATAAGATGTATTTCATTTTCTTGTCTATTCGCATTGTATAGGACATCATCATAGTTTTAAATATAAGTGGTAGTAGCAGATATTCTTATTTCACTCCTTATTTGCTTACTTGTTTCTTCTTTGCTTATAAGTATTTAAAAATAATAAATGGGCATTGAGTTATTTCAAATGCCTTTCTGCAGCTCTTTCTTTAGCAGTCTAACCAGTTCTGTGAATTCTATCCCATTTTAAATGATCAGATTGAGTTTATTTGTGTTGTTTAGATTGTTCAAGATCTAGCTCCCTTGCCTATTTTGAAAGCCTCATGACAAGTTATAATGAGATAGAGCACCATATAACAAATTATACCTTAAAAAATGAAATAAATGCAGTAATCTGTTCTAAACTAAAGGTGACTTCTTTGTGTTTCCATGATGAGAACAAATCGTTTCTGTCTTTTCTCACAGATTTTGACTTACACGTAACTATAAAGTGTGAGTCAGTAAGATTGAAATAGAATGTTTTTAAAGCTATACCTACAAACTAAAGATTTTAAAAATATATAGAGGTTGGCATTCCATGACATGTGCTCCCAATTGTTGCAATACAATCATTTAATTCGAACGAAACACTTGGTTTCAACTCAGCAGATTCCGATGTTTGGGGTGAACCAAAACAAAATCACTGAGCCCTCTCCTCCAGGAAACTTACTATGTAAGAAGGAAGATAAGGCACAATTTGGGAGACGTGCTTGATTTAATTGCAAGATTTCATGAAATACAACTCAATCCATTGTTCATTAAATTATTTAAATAGTAAGTTCTATTCCAGAGACATACTCTGAGACCCACATGCTTTAAAATTTTTTCTGGTAGCCTCATCATAAAAAGGAATTAAAAATATTTAAAATAAAATTTAAGTATATATTTAACCGGGACATCTAAAACATTATCATCTCAACATATTACCATTTTAAATATTAATGAGGTGTTATACATTCCTTTTTTTTACTACGTTTTTAATATTCCACAGATGTTTTACCCTTAAACACAGATCAGTTCAGACTGCTCCATTTCAAAAGCTTGGTACCTGAATGTGACTCCCCAGTTATGCAAAGCAAAACTAGACAAACCACCTAGGAAAATACCTTCTTCCCAAATCCTTAGCTGACAAAACAATTTCAAGTAGTCTTAGGGAGACAGGGTGGGCAGGAACCCACCTTCTCTTAAATTTGAACAGATGGCCATTATGAGTGGTCTTATGATAGTTGTTTGAGAGGAAAAATTGTCAAACTCAACCAGGCTGGTTACTTTATAAGACAGTATTCACTGGTGGATGTAACTAGGTATCATAATAACCACTAGTGAGAGTCTTTATTTTCTGGAAACTGTGGAGACTGAATTTAATTATTTAATCCTTTGTGTAGAATTTCTAAAGACTAGGAAGTTTTCTTAACATTTCAAACTACCCTCTCAACCAGAGATTACATTATAGGGGGTATAAACCAGAGTTTAAGTCATTTTCATTAGATTTGCATAATCACTTAATCTTTTAAAAGAAACAATAGCACATTCCTGCCTGTGGTAAATAATTAAACTGGTTTAATTTTATCTGATGCCATTATTTGATCTTCCATTTTTATTCCCTCCTAGTGGACCTTGATGTATGCCTTCCCTTAATCCTTCATTATAAACCTAAAATACAGAACTACGATAGGTCTTTGGCATGGATTTTTGTTTTTCAAATAGATTACTTTTTAGAGCAGTTTTAGGCTCAGAGCAAAATTGTGGGGAAGATACAGAGATATGGCCCTTGTCCCCACATACTCATAGCCTCCCCCCATTATCAACATCCCCCTTCCTTGTGCTATATTTATTGCAATTAATGGAACTGCAATGACACATCATTATCACCCAGAGTCCAACAGACACACCCATAGTTTATCTTATGGTTCACTCTTGGCATGTACATTCTATTGGTCTAGACAATTTAAAATGAAATGTAATCACCATAAAAGAATCCCACAGAGTAGTTCCACTGACCTGAATATCCTCTACCCATCACCTGAATTAATTATTTGAATATGTGTTTTTTAATGGTAGAGAATTTTTCAGTAAGGCAATTCAAAATAAATATTTTCTGATATAAATTTCAAAAACTGTGAGTTCTGCTAGAAAATTGTCCTTTAGGTTGACATGTTTATAAGTACTTGGTATATATAAGCTTTATTTTGAGGAATTGCTTTTTTTCTGTTTGTTACTATTTTTTTATTGATTTCTATTTAGAGAGAGGGGAAGGGACAGAGAGAGGAAGAGAAACACAAATATGTGCTTACTTCTTGTGTGCCTCCCACTGGGGACCTGGGCCCCCACCCAGGCATGTGCCCTGGCTGAGAATCAAACCAGTGACCCTTTGAGTCTCAGGCTGGCACTCAATCCACTGAGCCACACCAGTCAGGGTTGTTTGTGAAGCTTTTTAAAGTTAAAAGCAGTTAATAATACAAAAAGTTTGAATGACTTTGAAGATAAACTTACTACTCAATAATAGCACCATCTATGGGGACTGAGTTACAGGTAATGAAATTGTACAATCATTGTAGATCATTGGATCACTATTCTGAAGCATAAATTAGTTGTAGTGACTTAACAAAACTTACCAAATCTCAGAGCGCAATGAATTCATAGATCAAAAGTTTGGAGTGAGCTAATGAACTTTTCTGAAACATTGTTTTAATGTCTTGTAACTTTGAAGAACAAGAAATAATCAAAACATTTTTTATGAGATGGGTCAGATGGAGAAGCTTCTACTTGCTATAGAGGTCAATTCTGGGTCAATACTTTATACATATTAACCCTTTCTGTAACCTGATCCTCAAAGCCTCCTAACTTATTCTTGTTTACTAATCCTCTTAACTCTTCATCTAAGCTTGTGATCATCTAAGCCTGGCTTTTCCTGATAATAGATTTAATTCTATCTTAAGGTTGTGGCTGAATTTTAAGAAGAATAGAAGTCTTAACCCTACGTATTTTCACTAATTCTTATAAACCTCTTTGTGGCTTGGCTTTATGTTCTTATTCCTTTTATTTTCTTCCACACACACACTCACCCTTAGGGGAGGGCAGTGGAAATTAATTATTAATATTGAGCTTAGTGTTTCAAAGGGCCTTTAAGTTAGTTATACTAAGAGTTTTTTGTACTCATTGCAAATATTTTTCCCAGAGTGCTGTTTTTCATTTGTTTACATTCACTTGGTGATTTTTACAATTTTTATGTTTAGAAGGACATCTAGAATTATGAAACCACACCCTCATTTTCTTCTGATTTTATGGTTCAAATTTAATGGTTTATTTCATCTAGAGTTTATGTGGGCATTTGAATATATATTGCATTGAATATAAATTAAATCTAAATTATTTGTTTAAATATAAATATTAATTTGATGAAATATGGTTTTTGGAATAAACATAAATTAAATTTAAATACTTTGAAAACTTTACAATTTTGTTTTATTATTTGAAAAAATAAATTGAACTGGTGACCCTTTTGTCTGCGGGACAATGCCCAGTACACTGAGCCACACCAGTCAGGGCAGATTCCATAGTTTTGTATCATCCACTTATAAAAGACGTGATTGGAATCTGTTCATGAATTATAGAAATATGAGTTTTGAGCCCAATCATATTATTATATGTTTCAGAAGAAGACAGGCTGAAAGTATTTTCCCATAACCTCTGAATAGAGGATCACAGAACACAAACAAAAAAGGTGTTGAAGTACTACTTCATTATGTCCCAGTGCTTTTTGAGTAGTGGTTTCACAGGTAGTCATTTCTGGTGGGTGGTGAGAACGGGAAAAGGGTCAGACACCAGTACCCTGATTTTCAATGTTTGTTATTGAAGTAACATAAATTCTTGTACTGGAGACAAAATCTTCTATTACAAGCATATTCCATCATATTTTTGTTATTTCTACTCACCTGTATATCTAGACTCCAGATAGTAATGCACTTAGACATTTCTAAATATCAGTGACTATTTTCTTATTTCTAGAGGCAGAGTTTCTCAATCTTGCTGCATATGTGTGAGTGCTAAGGACAGTAACTGAGGACACAGGAAATAAAGAAAATTAAGAGCTGGCTGCTCCCATTGAATTCAATATCTTTTATGGTTTCCCAAGGCAGAGATAACAAATTGCCACACACCGGGTAGCTCTAAACAACAGAAATGTATCTCCCATAGTTCTAGAGGCTAGAAGTCTGATATGAAGGGATGGCAGAGCACGTTCCCCCCAAATGCTCTGGTGGAGGATCCTTTCTTGCTTCCCCATCTGGTGGCTGCTGGCATTCCTCACCTGTGGCAGCTTGACTGCAATCTTGGCTTTTCTCTCTGCAAGGACTACTTCCAGTTCCTCCCTGTCTCAAATCTGTATGGCCATTCTCATCTAAGGTCACTAGTCATTCACTGCACATAGGATCAACACCAAATCATGGATGATCTGAACTTCAGGTGCAAGATTAATTTAAACCTCCAAAGACGTAATGTCTCAGTAAGGTCACATTCATCACAGATAAAGGATGTTAGGACTTGGAGGTAATTTTTTTTGGGGGGGGGAAATAATTTACTTCCCTACATGCTCCAATGAAAAGAAAGAACGTTGTATAGAAATTTCAAATATTCGGTTTTTTTTTCTGAAAAGTAAAAGAAAACATTTATTCCTCCTATGTTACCTACAGTACTCTCATCTATTCTGTAATAAATGCATTGCAAGACCCCCGGGTGAATCCTGAAATCTTCACTAGAAACAACCCCTCTATATACTAGCTTTCCTCTAAACTGAGATACTTATGATGAAGTCTAAACTACTTCTCTACTGAGGGATCATTATTAAGTAACATGAGGGTAGCTTCAACACAAACACTTCAATATTATGACAGTGAATCTGATATCCAACATGGCTACCAAATGTCTAACAAACCCGAAGGGACTCAAGGTAGATGCTCTGCATGATTCCTGTCTCCCCAAGGATAGAAGTGACAGTGTTGGATCCTATCACAAAGGTATGTGGCACTCTTCATGGCATGTGTCTTTTTGTCTGTGTCTTCCATCATTGCCCCCAGCACGGAGCTCATCAAAGTTCTAGTAGTAAAGGGGAACGAAGCTAGCAAAATGACAGAAATTATAAAATGTAATGCAATTCTACACGTAGGAACCCACTTCATGTGATGGTAACAGTTCATTGGACTCCGTACGAAGGCTATGAGAACACTGGTTATCAGGTCCATTCAAGGCAATGAGAACACTGCTTCCCTTTGCTACCCAGACAGCTGGGTGAGAAAGCCAGACTGCCTGCACTTACCTTACCCATACCAGTAGTATATGACAGTGCCCATGTGGTACATTCAGCCATGTTAGAATATTATTTCTTAAAGTTTTACCAATTTCATAGTACAATAATGATAGCTTAAGTGCTTCAGAATATAGGTTGCTTACGTGTCTTTTCTCATTAAAACTATTTATGTTAGTTCTCATGTCATAGTCTAGTAAACAGGGCATATATGTGTATATGAGTTAGGGCAGGTAAAGAGGTAAGAGAAGCAGGCAGGACTCTGGCTCCAGAAAAGCTGGAGAGGGGCTTCTTGGCCTGCAGCATTGAAGACACGTTCTAAAAAGCTCTAACAAAACACAAGGCCTGTGGGCATGCATTCTGGGAACTTGACTGGCTGGGTGCTGTGGGCAATTGGGCTGTGGTCCCAGAAGCCAGGGGCACAGAGAAGCCAGGAGTGGAGAAGGACCAGCGGGTCTGGGCTGCATGATGTCCTCCACCGCCCTGGACCGACAGGCTGTGTGTACACATGGTGGCTCCTGGGTGAGGCTGCCTAACCAGGGCTGGGAGGGCTGGCCTCGCCCTTGGCCCTGCCCTGCCTGCTCTTCAGCTGCCAATGCCACCAGTGGAATTGTCAGTGGAATCCTATACTAAGCGTAAGAACATGAACATGACTGGAGGGCCCGGACCCCAAGATCATGAGGAAAGAAGTGCTCAGTCCATCAGCCAGGGCTCTGCAAGGAACGCTTGCACAGGAGCAGGGGCTGCAGGCTCCAGAGACAGGGTCAGCAAGGACTAGAGGGGGCTGTTCTCATGTCTCCCAGAGACCAGAAGAAAATAAGGAAGATGGGGAAAAGGCAGAAAGCAGTAGCTCCTCAGACTCCAGCAGTGGGGATGAAGATGAAGAGTGTGAGGACAGCAGCTGCAGCTCATCTTCCTCAGGGGTCACCTCTGACTCAGACACCAACTGAGCTTTGTTCATTCCCAAAATGGTGGGACAGAGAGCTTCCCGACAAAAGTCCGTGACATCTGCAGCAAAAGGAAGGGCTGCTCTTCCTTTCCCTTTCATTTCTTTGCTTGTTCCTTCATCCCCCTACCCATCCTCAGCACAGGATAAAACACATTGGGGACTATGAAATTTGGGAGCATATTCTTAATATCATATCCATAAACCTGGAGGAGAGGGTCCTGCTGGGAGAAGAAATATTAGTTATGCTCATGTATTGGGTCCCCCTACACCATCTTCACCATCCCCAGGAACTCTGTGCAGTGACGGCTCTGGAACAAGATGATTGGACTGTGGAGGTCACACTGCTTGAGACTGAGAATTTTTGAAGTCAGAATTTTAGGGGGAAACATTTTGACCGTTGGCAGGTGTGAGGGCCTTGGGTGGGTGGGCATAAAAGGTGACTGGATTAAGAAGCACATTTGTTATGTAACAGTCATGGGGATGTAAATTATACCATAGAGAATATAGGCAATAATAGTCTAATAACTGTGTGCAGTTATCAGATGGGTGTGAAATTTACTAGGATGATCACTCATTCAGTGATGTACTGTCTAATCACTGGTGTGTATACCCAAAACTAATGTAATAATGTATGTCAACTGTAGTTTTTTAAGAAATTGTATTTTTAAAGTTTTACTTTGCTCATTTTTTGTTTGCCAGAGGTTGTCAGGGGCCACCTTGAGCCTGTGGCTCCTACACCCCCTGCAAGAACTGTACCTCTGGATTCTTGCAGTGTCTGGTGTGAGGAGAAAGTTGGCCTCTCTGAAATGTGAGAGTGGGCAGCTCATGCAGGAAGCACTGTTTATATATGTATTTAAGTCTTACATCTCTGTAAGACGTACATCTCTATAATTTCAAATATATATGTCTATATTTTGTTTTAAATTCACTCTTTCATTTGATAAGTGCCTCTGTAGAGAAGCCTTAATTCCTCCCTGTTGCTCCGGGTGCAGGTGAATCTCACCTTCATCATTCAGGATTGAGGGAGGGATAAAGAGACAGACACATGGGCACGTAGGTACATACATAGACACTGAGCTGTAGACATAGACATGGACACTGTTCCCGTCTCCTGGTCTGTCTGTGAACTCTCGTCCCAGTGCCACGTTGCTTCGACTATTTGGTTCACTGGTATGTCTGAGAATCTATTTAAGGTTATTGCCCTCTCATTAGTTTTTTTCCTGTGTATTGCTGGCTATTTCCATATTCTGTTCTCATGCATATAACCATTATAAAAATAATTGTATCATTTTCACATAAAAACCATTAAAGTTTGAGCATTTAAATAACTAGATATCTTAGTGAATTATTTTTATTGTTTTTCTAGGTAATCAGTTTTGAAAAATAATGGTAATATTAACAATTTTATACCTGTAATATTTTTTAGGTGTTCTTTTAATATCCAGAACAGTGTTAAGTAATAATAGTGAGACATATTTGTGTTGTTATTGACTTTCAATCTAATGTTTAAAGAATTTACTATTGAAATTATGCTGGTTGATATATATTTAAAATAAAGTATAACTTATTCAGAATATACCCATTTACTTATATTGTTGTTTTTATTATGCAATGTGTATAACTATTTAACAAATCACTTCTACCAACTATCAATGAAATTTTCCTTAGGAATATTAGTATAAGGAATTGGATTATCATGCTAATATTAAACATTCATCATAGTCTAATAATAAACCCACAATTTTTATTAAACAAACACTTTATTTTTTTTAACATTTTGTATTTATTTTTAGAAAGAGGGGACAAGAAGGAGAATGAGTGGGAAAGAAACATCAATGTGTGGTTGCCTCTCATGTGTCCCCTATTGGGGATCTGGCCTGCAACCCAGGCATGTGCCCTGACTGGGAATAGAACCAGTGACCCTTTGCTTCACAGGCCTGTGCTCAATCCACTGAGCTACACCAGCCAGGGCATAAACCCACAATTTTATTCCATATTGAAAAGAAGAATAGACTGTAGTCAAAATTTCCAGCCTTGCCTATGCTGGGAATGCACCATTTATAGAGTTTCTGAATATGTTTATTACATTCGCTAATTCTTTTTATTTAACTTTATTTTTCTTAGTGACACTATTACACATGACGCCATTTTCCTGCCCCCATTTGCCCACCTCCGCCCAATGCCCTGTGCCCCCTTCTCTCTCTTTCTCATAAGCTAGATTTCAATTGACTTCCCCACAGTAATAATAACTGAGTGGGGGCAACAGGTTGTCAGAAATATATCATGTTAATTATTACAATGAAGCTAAAGGTTTCCCACCTCTCTCTTCCTAGAGAGGTAAAATATATTTAGGGTAGAAGAACCAGGGAGGAAAATCTCTCCCAGAGCCATTGCAGACACCTACACTGAGCTAGACCAGCATTCAGTCTCTTCAATTTTGTGTAACACCAAAGAGAAATCCAACAGCAAGTGTCACACATCACCTGGGTGGCACAGTGTGCATGTGTCCCAAAGACCAGAGGAAGGGCGGGCATCCCTTGTGCCCTGATGCTTGAACTGAGTCTCCAGGAGCTGGCAAGTTCAAGAGGGAAAGGACATTGTGGAGTGATTTGCTTCATACATTCACCATACTTACTGAACAGGTCTTATTCATCAGACACTCCTTCTCAAGGACCAGAAAGTTCTGCTTCCCTCACATGGCCTCTCAGTGTCTCCTGCCACTTTCCCTGTCATGGGGATCTGAAAATTCTCAGTTTAGTCTATAAGCTTTTCTAGCATGGTCAAACTATGCCCCATGAGGTTATTTATCATTCTAACATCAAGAAGTCCCATATCTACAGGAATTCCTTTCACAAAGTAGTGATCTCATTAACATCTCAAAAACCATTTTCCTCTGCAGCACCGTTCTCCAGGTGTCAGAACCAGAATCCACCCAAAATTCAAAACTGGCTTCTTTCTTCAGCATGGCCTTGGCTTTGATCCCACCAGTCACCAACTGCCCCGATGCTTCTCATTGTGCATTCCGTGATGTTCCCGTCCTCATCTCCACAGCATGGTGAAGATGATCCTCCCCCTCATTACACAACCTTAAATGTAAATGAGAGGCCCTGCTGGGCGGCCCAGTTGGATCAAGCACTGCCCGCATATCTAAGGTCGGGTGTTCCATCTCTGGTCAAGGCGACTACAGGAAGCATCCAGTGAATGTATAAATAATTGTTTCAACAAATCAATGTCTTTCTGTCTCTGTCTCTCAAATGAATGAATTTTTTTTAAGTGAGGCTTGTTTAAAAAACAAAAATCAGTCCCAGGAGTTTCATAAGGCCTACTAAGCTCTAGTTAAATTTTCCTAAATTATCTTAACTTTAAGATATTTAAATTTTCTTCAGGCTTTGCTAATTGATAAACACAGTGAGATGTAAACATAGAAGAGTGAAGGAAAAACTATAATTCTATAGTCAATGATTATAAAGACTTTGACAATTAATGAAGAAAAAAGATTTTTATTTATTTTTTAAGCAGTTTTAGGTTCACAGCAAAATCGAATGGAAGGTTCAGGCCTGACGTATTAGCAACCACTTCTCCGGATGTGGAAATGTAGCTCAGCACCCACATGAAAACCAGTGGGGGGGTGAGTTGGCATGCAGGACCACTCCCGTGCAGAAGTTCTCCTGTGGGAAATCAGGCCTGCATTATACCTAGGCTGCTTTGTCACTTGCTCTTGCTGAAACTCTCTCATCCTCAGTTCAGTCAGAAAGCGAATGCTGCATATCCTTAAAATAACGTCCTGAAGTCTGTGCTAATTCTCCCGAGGACTGAAGTATAACCAGACCTGTTACTCTTATTGTTCCCTTGAATTTGCAGCATTTTTTCCTTGTTAATGTGTAAGAAGTAATCTGTAACATCCTTTCCATTGCTATCTGTAAAAAGTAATTACCTAAAGCAAACCTAAGTATAATGAATGAGAACCTTCTTTGATGTATGCTATTAAAAAGCCAATAAAAGGATGTCAAGGCAAGGGTTGGAGAGCTCTCCTCCTGAGAGAGTGGCTGAGATGCTCCAAGGAACTCTCCCCTGCAGAGAGAAGCCATGCCGTCCCTTTTTCTCCACAGGACTCATTAGTCTATGTCAATTTATCTCACCTTCTCCATAATGCTGTGGACATTTCGGGCCAGAGTCCAAGTCACTGACATGTTACATTATTTGGAAAATTCTTTATCAGATTGTGTCACATGCTTGCTCCTCGACATTCTATTTGCAAAACTAAGTTTAAGATATGATTCCTGTTACTTCAGGTCAGCAGATTTCAGAAGTCATTTTTACCACTAAGTGGTAGAAAGATTTATAAGCCAGGCTAGATGGAGAGACACACAGAGTCAATTCATTTGACTCTGCTTTTGAATTTAAAGCATGTATTTCTGATTCATTCAGCACCAGTGTTGTCTAAGCCATGTCTCACTGCATGGGATACAGAGATGAAAGTTACAGTTTCTGATGTCACTGCACTCATGGTGTCACACAGAAGACTGACCAGCCAATGCAATCAGTAAGAGGAAGCATCATTGGGTCCACAGAGCACATATACTGGAATTGAACAACCATACATTAAAATTCTGAATTTGCTATTACAATGACATGGGTTTAAATATGTCTTTGCTTATCTATTTCTTCAGGTATACATTTATAAACTGGAAATCAAATTGCAACTAAGTACGATAAAGTAAAGAGTAAGTTTAATGTTTATAATAATGTTAAATTTATAGAAAATGTTAGGTTGATTACTTTGGGGCTGCTACAGCAAAATATCATAGACTGATGGGTTAATAAACAACAGAAATTGCTCTCGCACAGTTCTAGAGGCTGGAAGATTAGGGTGCACACATGGTTGGCTGATGGCTCCCTTCCAGGTGGCAGACTTCTTTTATCCTCACTTGGCACAAGTGGCAGGGGACCTCTCTGAAGTTCATGTAAGGTACTAATCCCATTTCTGAGGGTTCCTCTCTCATGACTCAAGCCCGTCTCAAGGACCCCACCTCCTCAGGACATCACATTGGGCATTGCGGTTCAGTACATAAAGTTTGGGGCCCACACAAACACTGAGACCACAGCACTTAGCTCCTCTTATCCCTTTATTTCATCCACCTTCCATATTTCTCCTTCAATGAATTCCATCAAGAAATGTTAATACCTATCGTACATCAAGATAATTCACATTAAAATAAATAAAAATGCATTTAATAAAATTGCAATATACATGTCATGACTACCTATAATCTGGCTGGAATCTCATTCCAACTTTGACTCAAAGCATCATTCCAGAAATTTAAAAAAAATAGTGTCATTGATATGCAAATAAGAGTTATACAAAATAGTATTAGGAGATCCATGGAGCAACAGAAATTGATAGAAGTGCAGCACATTTCTTACAATGTAAAAATTTTACTGACAGGAAATTATTCCAGAGTTTGTCATTAAATAACTAGGGACTAAGTGAGAAAAGGAACAGTGGAAGTGGTGTTCAGATGGAGGTAACAGCATGGCCAGAAGTTCACAGTGAGGGTGGGCATCCTAGTAGAGTGACTTCCACTATTATCTTGTCCTGCTTCTTTTACACACAGGTCTTACACACTAGTAAAAACACTGCCATTCAGGTGGGAGGTGCTCTTTGTTCATGTACTTCTAACAACAACAACAAAAAAACCTAATTGACAAGTCCCAAAATATTAACAAATGCAGACAAGTCCAGAATACCTAAAGATCCATGAGGTGCCCTGACTGGTGTGGTTCAGTTGTTTGGGAGTTGTCCTGGGAACCAAAAGGTTGCTGGTTCAATTGGTCATGGCACCTACCTGGGTTGTGAGCTGGGTCCAGAGTTGGACACATTTGAGGGGTAATTGATTGATGTATCTCTCTCACATTGTTGCTTCTCTCTTTCTCTTTCTCCCATCCTTCCCCTCTCTCTAAAAGTAAATAAATCAAATCTTTGAAGAAAAAGTAAAGATCCTTGTGCTATCAGGTTCTC
The DNA here is from genome assembly GCF_021234435.1 of Artibeus jamaicensis. NCBI lineage: Eukaryota > Metazoa > Chordata > Mammalia > Chiroptera > Phyllostomidae > Artibeus > Artibeus jamaicensis. The sequence goes on along the minus strand of NW_026521911.1, from coordinate 16,053,397 downwards.
TTTAGGAGGAAATGTGGAGGTGGATAGAACTTCTGGTAAGTCTGAGACCTCACAGGTCAGCAACAGAGATTCATTGAACATCATGGCAGGCCAATTCAAGAACAGCTGTGGAACTTGGGTAAGGGGATTCCTGCACACTGAAATATGCAAGGGGTGTGCAATAAGCTGTGAAAAGGCCAGTACCATCTAGTTTCAACACTCTCAACATAACCAACACAAATTCCCTTTAGGATCAATCTCCATACAGAGAAAAATACTACTGGGAGTAAAGTATGGACAGAACAAAACCAAAGCAAGAGGACCACCTAAAGTAAAACTCCCAATAAAAGAAATGTGAGAGCCCTAATTGGGTGGCTCCATTGCCTGGAAGATCATCCCATGCACCTAAAGGTTGCACATTCAATCCTCAGTCCAGACACATAACTGGCTTGTGGGTTTGATCCAGGATGCTGAGCATTTAGGAGGCAACCAAACTATGTTTCTTTTACACATCATTACTTTTTCTCTCTCTCTCAACCATCAGTTATATAAATAAATAAATACATACATACATACATAAATAAATAAAGTGCAAGGGAAAGAGAACAACCAAATTGTAAAGATAAGAGTTCATACTGTTGAACTCCTTATGAAGACAACCAGAGCACTCCAGACTCATGAAGCAAGGAAAGCAATCTTGATGTACCTCCACCTAAAAAAATCCAGAGACACCAACTGCATATAAATACCATTAATAGGGCATATTTTTACTTCTTATTTTCAAAGAGTCCAGAAGAAAAAAATAATACCTTTTCAAAAGTAATAGCCCTGAGTATGACTGCTCACACAGTGGCCTTTAGGGACAGTTCCAAGAAGAACGCTACTGCCAAGTGTACATTGTCTGTAGACTTAGTTCCTGCCTTGGGAGAACATGGTTCTGAGAGGTTGTCTCCAGTTACTGCCCACAGCCCCTCAGCCCCTTATCCCACAGACCCTCAGCCCCGCAGCCTGTCAGCCCCATAGTCTCTCAGCCACACAGCCCCTAAGCTCGATGGCTGCCCAGGGCCTCACCTCCATAGTACCCTGGTCATACCTTCCTGGATCCTACTCCTCCATTGTGCCTTGATACCTCTAGCTGTTTCTGCAAGTCAGTTCCTGCACTGTTTCACCATCCTCTGCTTTGCCCACCTCCTCTAGTCCCTGAAGTTTTCCTCCTAAGAAGCAACTTACAAGTCATTTTGTTCTGACATAATAATACACTTTTCTGAGAATCTGTTATCGAAAGACAGAATCTATATAGGATGCAGGTCCTCTAATTCCTAACTGAATGTCACACACCTGGATCTTTAAGGGCTTATTACTTTTCTAGATGAAACAATGAATTCATATTTGGGACTAAGGACTTCGAGACAGCTCCAGTATATGAATGTATTACCTGTGATTCAAAGTACAAGGTTTTACTTAAAAAATGATTAAAGAAAGGCAGACACCCTGGGAGGATAGAGGGAGAAAGCAAAGGGCCAGAAGGTTTTGCCTTGACTATCATCATTACTGGTGAAAAAATGCCTGGAGTTGAGGTGATGTTGGGGTGTCTGTCTTCCACTGTGTGTTGGGGGTGTGATCAATGTGAAGGGTGTATTCCTCCCTTATTCCTCTAGTGCTAATGTGGTGGGGGATTTGGGGCATCGAGACAGTCCCCATTGGGAGTGCAGAAATGCAGTCACCTGTAGCCTTGAAGGACAGAGGTGGTGCTCAAAGGTTTTCAGAAGCCGATTCCCTTGTTCATCTACAGCACCAGGAGTAAAGGGAACCCTACCTTCTCTTGCTTACTCCACTCTAAGTCTGTGAAAGTACAAGTGGGTGGATGAAAAATGAGTAATGTGAAAGAAAGTATGTCACTTCACTGGAAGTGAGTCAGCCGTCACACAGACCTAAAGAGGAGGCGGGCTTGGTGAGGCCCATCAGAGTACTGCCAGGCCTGGACAGTCTCCTTATCACCGAGGCTGAGACTTCTGAGTTAATTTTTGAAGTACGGAGGGATCAGTTGGAGGCATGGCCCCTACATTGCCCCCACGGTGACTGAACAGCCTAGGAGGCCAGGATCCCTATATCAGCACTCCCCTCTAATTCACGGACTTTCAAACTGGTCTTGAAATCAGCCCCAGTAGAGGCGTCCAGCACTGTCCCAGTAGGGCTGCTGGCATAGCTGAGCCCCTGTGCCCACAGGGCCCATCCCAAACTGTCACTTTCCCAAGACTCTTTGCACAGCCACTCTTTGGCACTCCCTCAGCCTCATGACTCTGGTCTCAGGTGGTGAACCTGGAGAGACAGACAAGAGGTTTGGTATTCATAGGGATATGTGAGGGTGTTTTTACTTTTTGAAAATTATTGTTATTCAATTACAGTTGTCTGCATTTTCTCTCCATTCCTCTTCCCCATTCCAGCCAAACCCACCTTATATACAAGGAGGTCCCATTAAAATGGTTAGCTGATTTCTCAACAGAGAAAACTGTCACAACATATTATAAGTTATGGAAATCAAGGACCTACAATCAAGATTACTCTACCCAGCAAGGCTGTCACTTGGAATCAAAGGAGAGGTAGAGTTTGCCAGACAAGAAAAAGCTGAAGAACTTCATCACCAAATCTATGTTACGAGAAATGTTAAAGAGACTTCTTTCATAATAGAAGAAAAATATGAATAATAAAGTGGCAATAACAACATATATATCAATAATTACTTTAAATGGAAATGGATTAAATGAGCCATTCAAAAGCCATAGTTTAGCTAAATGGATAAAAAAACAACACCCATACATATGCTGTTACAGACAACCTGTGTAGACTGAAAGACACACATAGAAAGTGAAGGGCTGAAATGGTATTTCATGTAAATTGAAACAAACAAATGAACAAAAAACTGAGGTAGCAATATTTTTATCAGACATAATAGACTTTAACACAAAAGCTATAACAAGAGTCAATGAAGGAAGCAGCAATTCCACTACTGGGTATTTATCCTAAGAAACCCAAAACACGAACTTGAACAGGGATCATTGTTTACAACAGCCAAGATATTTTCTTCTGCCCTCACTCTGAACACACAGACAGGCCACTTCTGACTACCTAGTATCAAACACTCTAGTCTTTCCAAAGAAATTCACTTTGAGTAAGCCTAACCACCCCACACCCTACAAAGAAACTTTGATGATCCATGCACACGGTAATAAATATACACACAAACCAGTATACGTGTGCAAGACTCATAGAAATATCTCAGAAAAAACATGTATGAAACAACTTCAAAACACCAAATTATCCTTATCTAACGAGTCACATCCACAAATAGTAATGAATAACTATACCTCACATCTCAGATACAACATGTAAACACTATTCTCCCACCTTCTGTATAACACAGAAACCTACCTCTCCATCAAATACATACATACTTGCTTCTGCAAATATAGAAAACCCTAATAGACCCCTAATGGAAAAGATAAACACATAGCTCCAGCAAATATTCCTCCAAATGGCCATGGCCCTTGAATACACACAAGCTCAATACACACACAACTCTCCACGAGCCCCAAATACCCCACAATGAGCCAGTAAAACACAAATATGCAATCATATCACCTTATATGTCTCAAATACATATAAGGTGCATTTACCTCACACTCCCAAATTCTCATGCAGAATTACTTTTCCAACCCACAGAATACACAACCACACGAACACTACATCAAAGCATAAGAACACCACATAACATTAGGATACACAGTACCGACCAGTGTACACAACCCCTGAAATCAAAAAATGAAAAAATACACATAATCATACAACATGTCCTGAATACATAATGACCCTTCTACATTCCTCAAATAAAAACAAAAAGATCATACACTCAAGCTAGTGAACAAAAACATTTTTCACATATGCATATGACCTTTCCAAAACATTAGATCAATCCCCAAATACACAGGATGCGAGGCGGGGGTGGGGGGGGAAGAACGGATAACTATGCTCCACCCACAAACACAAAATACAAACACCTAACCACCAACTCCTTGAATATACATGCACTACATCTCAACACCCTCCAAATACAACACTCAGTCCTACACACTCTTACCAAAAACAGACATGATCTCCTCTTAATCACAAATATCCACAGACAAAACCAACTCGCACATTTCAAGACACAATCAGATTCCTACCAATCAATTAAAAACTACAAACCCCATCCCTGCTCCCAAGTCCATGATTTGACAACAGACTGCATTGCCTTTAAAGCCAGCAAAGTCACTTACTTCATTGGCAAAAGTGCAGTTTGAACATAAGTATTGGTTGATATTTCTCGTAAATCTATCAGAAAGTACATGAAAGCTTCAATCATTTCCACTCATGTTCAATGCCTTGAGCTACTTCTTGCTGAACAGAGGATCATTTTCAAATTCAGAAAAACGAAACTGCCCCGCAGCTCGTGTATTGTTCAGAATACAGGAGACACAGGATGACCCTGAGATATCAACAGCTTGCACACATTAGATACCACTGTAAGCCCGGCAATCACTGAATCCTCCTTCCAGTGAGTTCCCCTGGTGCCAATTCCATGCTGTAAACACCACCAGAAGTGAGTGGGGTAGGGGCAAGAACAAAGACTCAGGGCACAAATAGCCCACAGCATGAACAACAGTGGAGTGGGGGGATACCTAAGTGGGGAAGAGTCCAAGCATCCCTTACCTCCTCATTTATATAACTCACTCCGGAGGCTGCCATGCCAGACCTCGAGCCAAGCAGTATGGCAGTTGGGCCCCACCCCTCCTTGATGCACCCACCAGAGCCTACTGGCCACGATGGCCTCTGGGATCAGGTGCAGGGCAGAGCCCCATCCCCAGTGCATGGGTGCTTGGGTCTGTCCAGGTTAGAGGCATGCCCACTCCCCGACCCCCTGTGCAGGGGAGGAAAGACAGGGCAGTGTGGAGTTGGGGGCCTTCATGCAAATATTCTCCAGCAAGCTTTTCTTGTAGTGGTCCCTGTTTCAGACTGAGGAACATGAAAGGAGCACTTAGGATTTTAAAATTGCAACTGTGCTATCCATGGTCTTAGACACAGCCCTTCCTCCTGAAACCATGTTGGAGAGGTCTCCCTAAAGCACACATCTTCAAACTGGAGCAAGTGCCTTCATGCACTTTGGACTACATTTCCATGGTTTCTGAAAATAGTAGGCCCTGCCTCCAAAATTGTCATTAAACAATTCTGACAAGAGAGGAAAAAATCTATCTGGCAAAGAAATTTAGACTTGGGATACATGTGAAGAAAGACTTTAACATCACTTTCCTCCTAGAGTTTTTCCAAAAGCACAGACTGCATTGGAATATTTTCTCACAGTACTTATTTAGTTCATGGAGGTTTTTCAATAGATGTTGGTTCACAGATTTTCATTGCAAGTTTGCTGTGTAGTGTTGCTCAAGACTTGATTGCCTGAGCCGGTTTCTGTTCACACTGTAGTATGGGAAAAATCCACCTTCACTTCCCTCCTTTTTTTTGTATTATACAGCAGAACTTGTGTTACATTGGAGTCTTTCAGGGAATGTTCATAGTGGGGAACAGTCATCACTAAGAATATTGGTGCTAAAGCAGGGAGTGAAGCTTGTTTCCCTGGAGATTCAGCTGCAATCCTCCCAAGTTGTCACAACTCACCTCTGTTGACCAATTTCCTAAAAATCCTCTCCTCTCACAACACAAAACACAAATGCCCATTCATATCATTTGACCGTGATAAACTGACATTTATGTACCACGTGAAAATAAGAATCAACAACGTTTCTAAGGAGTACAGCGGTGATTGACGTGCAGATGGAACCACATGCAATGATGAGTTAGATGCTGAAGAGCAGGGCTCTATGTGTGAGGCAGACAGGAAACTTGGGAGCCAGTGAGCAGGGCTTCCAGGCTCAGCCTGGCAAACTGAGGCTTAGGTGGATGAGGTTTCTGTGAATGCGGGTTGGACATGGTGGATAGAATTCTGGCTTAGTTTCACAGTGCACATCCATCTCATGTGCAGTGCAGTTTTAACACCTAGGAACACTGGAGGTTAGGGTATTAAGCCTTGTTAGCACATAGAGACATAAGATTTTCTGTCTTCCCATCCCTTACTTCTGTCCTTACTGCCACTGAGCCTACATGTTCATGCTGTTTGACAACTTTTGCAAACTCCTCATCTTCCAAACAGCACGCCTGTTTCACATGTGTGTGCAATTGTGTTTTGTGGTGGAGCCAATATGCACGCTTGAATCCCTTTAATCCAAGTGATTTTTCTTATGGGGGGAGTAGCTAATAATAACCTAATAAGTTACTTGTTTTGTAGAGTTCCCAGATAAAGTGCAAGAGGCCAGTTAAAAGTAAATTTTACAAAAGAGTGAACAAATTTACAGTAAAGGTATATCCCAAATATTGCAGGGGAAACAATTATCCTGAAAACTAATTCATTGTGTATCTGAAATTCAAATTCAGTTGGGTGTCATTCTTTGCTAAATCAGACCTCCTGGAAAGATTTCAAGGAACCACTAACATGGGCATCATGCGGGAAAGAAGACTGTGCTTTAAATAATGAGGGAAAGAGGACCCTTTAAGTAATGATTTTCTTGCCAAGGAGCATGATGTTAAACTTTGAACAGCAGGCATTGAAGCGACATTGGAAGGAGCGGTTTTCCTCCCTGGTTCCCATGTGCTCCCTTGACAGCCCCCTGCATGCAAATGATTTCCCTGGGACCCTGCCCTGCACTTGGCTTCACCATTGCCCCATCCTGTAGTTTCTGCCGCTGCTATAGCACCTGCCCTGCTAGTACCTTGCAGTTCAAGGTGGCCAGCAAAACCAGCAGCAGGAGCTTCTTCCAATGCTGTCCTGAGCTGGTTTTGTCGTAGAATGCCTCTGCCGAGACACCTCCCGAAGAACAGCTTCTCACAGTGGCTAAAGTGCAAGATTCTGGGGAGCTTGGGGGTGTACAATTCAGCAAGTTCTGCAAGAGCAGCACCACAGCTGCTGCTCTCATATTCAGTGAGGCCTGTGGTGGGCAGGGCCAGACCCTTCACTGGCTGCTCTGTCTCAGACCTAGGGCCAGTGACCGCTTCTTGTCTCTGCTATTCTATTCTGTGGAGTTCTCTTTACCTTCTACTAGACAGTCCCTCCTTGTTTCATGCTTTTTTTATCAGTCATTCTTTGTATGGGCATTCCCTATTTATGTTTCTCTCCCTGGAGTAGATCTTGAGTCATAAATGTCATAATCATGCAAGGGAAAATGCTCTATGTCAGTGAAATCTGGTGAACTACAGCCACAATAATGCATGGAGCAACCTTCAAAGTTAGTGAAAAACTCAAGTCCTAGAATAATGCATATGGTATAGTCTTACTTATAAAAAGTTCAAAATACATAAGGTCAAAAACACATAGGGGTTCTAGCCAGGTGGTAAAATTATAAATAACAGGACAGAGCAACATGAAATTCAAGACTGTGAGAATCTCTGTCAGAAAAGGAAGGCACACTGGTGAACAGTACTTGAGGGAACCAAGGATATTGGTGATGTTTCATTTCTTCATTTGGTTATAGGGTTGGGGGGGTCTACACATGCTGTTTTATTTATTATTTTTCACTGTACATATTGTCTAACTAGTGTGATAAGAGAGTAGTCTCTCAGACTCAGTGGCCACTCAGCACTTGGGGCCTCTGGTTTAGAGCAACCCTGTGAATTGTTCCTTGGGCTCTTGTACAAACTGACGTGCCCTGTGTGTGCATTGACAGGCGTAGGTTTAGAAGTGTTGGATTAGACTTGATTCCCTGTTACCCCAAACAAGTGTTTTAACATATTAGGCTCTTCTCCTTAATTTTAACACACAGTTCAGCTACAGAATGAACTTCTGTAATTATAGAATACAAATCATCTACCTCTCTTTCCTGACCCATGGGGAGAAAGAAAAAAATACTAAGATGTCCACAACTTTAATTTTTAGCTTGTTGATACACCCATGATGGTGTTCTGAGTGACAGAACATACCTATTCATTATGGGGGCTCTACAGAAGCACCTCAGGCTACTTCTCTCAGAGTCCCTGCTGCAGCCTGCACGGTGAAGGCTGCAATAGAAATCTGTCTCTTCACTTCTCCCCAGGCCTTGGAAGGGTCTGCCTTGTTTTCAATATCAAACAGAGCATCATAAATTCCTGGGAATGACTCCCCAGCGTACTTGTTGTGGTTGCTTGGTGCATAGATGACATGCCTGTTGATTAAAAAAAAAAAGTTGGCCATTTATTAGTTGTCCAATGATATATACAAGTAAAAAACAGAAGCATGCAACAAGTCCTGGGTCACACAATTCTAATTTTATGACTGCAGCAAGCCACTTCTCAACTCAGCTTCTAGGTTCAATCATCTCCAAAGACTGGTCTATGGAATATGCATTACTTAGTTACATTTTGACTTTAAACAGGTGACTTAAAGTGGTTTTGAGCAACAAAAATAACAACAGCAAAAACAGCTCATCATCTGCTATAGACTATGGCTGACAGACTTTACACATAATTTTTGTAATCCTTAAAAATGAACTCTAAAAAAAGTTACTATTAGTACTTCATAGAAGAGGAAATTGAGGCCTGAGAGATTAAGTGATTACGTGCTCAGTCTCAAGGCACTTTGCAAATATGTGCTGACTGTTCACTACACCACTTTATCCCCTATAATATGGCAAAGTTGACTCTTAATGTGCTATCTGGGACCAGCCAACCATTTCATTTTCCTTTTTAAAAACAAGTCACGTACACATGGAAAATGCCTGGCATGCTTTTCTTAAAGCATGAAGAATTATTAGAAACAGTTCTAATGTTCAGTCTGATGTAAGCAGAAGGAGGCGTTTTATTGAGAGATTTAGGTCAGTCTTACTATAGCCCTGACAGGGAAGAACAAGCTCCAAAGTAAATTAGTAAGAAGAAAGGAGGCACAACCATGCCACCATTGGCAAACCAGTCACCCTGTCTGGAAAATGCCCTTACTCCCAATTCCAATCCTTTGATAATCCTTATATATTGACCTGTGATGGTCAATGATAAATTAATTCTGTAATACTTGGTATGATCAACCTGGGAACAGAAATTTGTAGCTGTCCAAAACAGAAAAAAATGTCAACATTAAAAAAGTAAATAAATTATTATATTATATATTGTATATATTTATGTATAAATATAGGGGTGAGCAAAAGTAGGTTTACCTTGTATGAAACGGTTTATTATATTAGTTTATTAATTATTGTATTATTTACTTGTATTACAACTGTAAACCTACTTTTGTCTACCCCTGCATATATTCGTTATATCTTATGTATATACATAAACATAAAATGAGAGATGGGCTAAAATTATGTACATTAAAATATGAACATGATTTTATAAATGACTGATGGGATTGAGGAGATTTTTATTTTCTCCTTGTGACTTTCTGAATCTTCTAAGTTTCTTACAATCAACATATATTATTTTATAAGCAAAAACAAGACACTAAAAGAAAAGATACATAATTATCATATTACATTATATCAAGAAAAAATAGTACATCATATACAAAATGCATTTTAACATTTTCTATTAGCTTGCAAGAAATCAATTATGATATTATTTTTCTACAGTGCAAAAAAAAGCAATGATATTAAAATGAGTCATTTCCCCCCCCTTACCTATAGAAAGGCCTGTCTGGTAACCCTAAAGGATCAATAAATGCTCGTTCCAGAAACATGAGTTGATCATTCATAATTCTCAATAATATTACGCTAAAAAGGAAATTAATACAGTTATAACCTCATGAAAATGTGTGCAATACTTAGCGAACAAAAAAATTAGAACAAAACTAAACAATGCTAATATATTTTAAATTCCTGTAGTTTCAAATTAAGAACAATAACGTAGTTACATTTTAAAAACTCTATAAAATACTATTCTGCTGAGGCTTAGAAAACTATAGAAACAGTTATGTGTGTCAATGGGAAAAAATAAAAGTGACTTTTATTTATATTGAAATAATCATTTATTGATAAACCCAAGCAGTTAAACATAGGCAAAACTTTTTTTATCTTAGATAACTTATTAATCTGCTATGAAAGCAATTTCAATGTATGCACACACATTTCTCTCTCTCTCTTTCTCTCTCTTTCTGACCTTGTGGCTACCACTGAAAATCAGTGAACATTCCTTATACAGGGAGATTCAATTTGAAGTAACCCTGGGAGGTCATGCTCAGAGGACCAATTGTGTATATGGGATCTTTTCACTCCAGAAACATGCTGGCTTCCCTCGGGAGACTAGAGAACTATCCGTCTTTGGGATGAATATGATGTGAGCATGAAGGTAACAGGGAGTCAATTGTATATCCTTTGATGGGTCAAGGAATAATTAAAGAAGCGTCTCCTCCTCAGATTTCAGTTTTAGTTTAGAAAGTCGACATCCAGTTTAATTTACTTTAGCCAGCATTTACTATTGTCATGCATGACACTGCTCTAGAATCCCAAACTTGGAAACAATAACACAGAGACAGAAACTGTACCTTAGTATCATTTGGAACAAATAAAACAAATACAATACTCAAAGAAGTGAAAGCCATAATCTGACCTACAGATAGTTTGCCAGACAGAGAAAATATCATTATTTTAAGGATCTCTTTAAAGTTTATTTCTCGTTGTTGACATTTTTGCAGGTAAGAAATTTGGAAAGGATTATAAAATATAAAAAACTCTATATTCATCACAAGATAATACCATTATTATATAAATTGGTTTACTTGTTCTCTATGTTCAATAAAAATATAATCAACTATATTTATAATCTTATATTCTTTTTTTACTTCACATTTTATGATAAATATCTTATTGTGTTTCCTTTATAGTCATCAATTGTAATGCTTATAAATGTTTAAATTGGTAGACACCTAATTTTTTTAGTAATTTCTTTCCTCTTGCATATTAAAATTATTTTTAATTATTGCATATTATAAATCACATTTTCTCGGAGAAGACTTTTTTCCTTTCAAACTTGGAACTCTTTTCTTAAGAAAAAGATTCAAGAAACAGGAGTTCTGGCCAAGAGGGAGGTGTAAGTAGATACACTTTTCATCCTTGCACAACCAAAAGAAGGACAACAACAAATTTAAAAACAGAAAATAACCAGAACTGCCAGGAAATATAATTGTATGGAAGTCCAATAATCAAGAAGTTAAGGAGGAAACATTCATCTAAATTGGTAGGAGGGATGAAGACTGGCAGCCAGAGGGGCTGCAGAGGACACACAGCAAGGTAGCAGCTGGAGGACTGGGCGGTCCCACATTTGTGTGCAGATGAACTGGGAAGAAGAAGTGGGGAGTGAGACAGATGGTACAACCCAGGTTTCCAGTGCAGAAAAAGAAAGCCTCAAAACCTCTAGCTGTAAAAATTTGTGGGGGGTGGGACAGCAGAAGAAACTCCCAGCCTCATAGGAGAGTTCATTGGAGAGACCCACAGCATCCTAGAATGTACACAAACCCACCCATCCTGGAATCAGCACCAGAAGGGCCCTATTTGCTTGTGGATAGCAGGGGAAGAAACTGAAAAGCAGGCTGAGAACAGAACAAGTGGCACTGTGCCCTCTCTGACACTTTCCCTACATATGGTACCACAATGCAGTGACATGGATTGCCCCGCACCAGAGAGTACCTAAGGCTCTACAGGGACCAAAAAAATATGGTCCAAATGAAAGAACAGATCAAAGCTCCAAAAATAGAACTAATTGACGAAGCGATAGCCAACCTATCTGATGCACAGTTCAAAACACTGGTAATCAGGATGCTCACAGAAATGGTCGAGTATGGTCAGAAAATAGAGGAAAAAGTGAAGGCTATGCAAAGTGAAATAAAGAGTATACAGGGAACCATGGTGAAGGGAAAGAAACTGGGACTGATTTGGAGCAAAAGAAAGAAATAAACATTCAACCACAATGGAATGAGGAAGCAAGATTCAAAACAATGACAAGAGGCTTACGAACCTCCAGGACAACTTTAACATTTCCAGCATCTAAATCATAGGGGTGCCAGAGGAGAAGAGGAAGAACCAGAATTTGAAAACTTATTTGAAAAAATAATGAAGAACTTCTTGAATCTGGAATAGGAAATAGACTTCTAGGAAGTCCAGGAAACTCAGAAAGTCCTAAGAAATTGGACCTAAGGAAGCATACACCAAGGCACATCATAATCACGTTAGCCTAGATTAAAGATAAGGAGAGAATCTTAAAAGCAGCATGAGAAAAGGAGGTAGTTATTTACAATGGAGTTCCCATCAGACTGTCAAAAGAGACCTTACAGGCAAGAAGGGGCTCACAAGAAATATTCAAAGTCATGAAAGGCAAGGACCTACATCCAAGATTACTCTATCCAGAAAAGCTATCAGAATGGAAAGGCGGATAAAGTGCTTCCTAGAGAAAGTCAAATTAAAGGAGTTCATTGCCACCAAGCCCTTATTATATGAAATGTTGAAGGGACTTATCTAAGAAAAAGAAGATGATTAAAAATACAAACATTAAAATGATAACACACAACTATCAACAACTGAACCTAAAAAAAAAAAAACTAAGTACACAACTAGAATAGAAACAGAATCACAAAAAGGGAGATCACCTGGAGGCTTATCAGTGGGAAAGGGGAGAGAATGGGGGAAAAGGTACAGGGAAGAAGAAGCATAAATGGTAGGCACAAAATAGACAAGGGGAAGTTAAGAATAGTATAGGAAATGGAGAAGCCAAAGAAGTTATATGTACAACCCGTGGACATGAACTAAAGAGGAGAATGCTGGTGGGATAGGGGTTCAGGGTGGAAAGGATTAAGAAGGAGAAAAAAATAAGACAACTGTAATAGCATAACAATAAAATATACTTTAGGAAAGAAGAGATGATGTGGGAAGGGTAACTCAAAAAAACAAAGAAAGAAAATTATTCAAGAAACAAAAATATGGCAAAATGTAAGAACTATGCAATGGCTGTTAAAACTTCAGTAATATGTAATTCTATTTTTCAAAAGGTCGTAAGTCACAGTGCTTCAGTGAACACCCTGTAGCAATGGGTACAACCAAATTTAATAGTAACTAATTTGATGTGCAAATAGATAAAATTTCCATTTGTATTTTTGAGTTATTAATGAATTTGAATATTTTTATATGTATTTCTGCATAGGTGGTATCCTCTTTTAGATTTGTTTGCTTTGTCCACTGCCAGCATTTCCAAATTTGTTTTTTGGGATTTTCTTATCAGTTTTCAAAAGAAATTTTTTTTAAATGTGTATATGAAGCAGGAGATAGCGTAAGAACTCTGAGGCTGCACTGCTATTGCTGGCCAGCATCTAGAGTCCTGGTTGCTAAGCAATGCCTTTTAGCATTATGTAGAATAGATAGCAAACCAAGGCTGGGAAGTGGTGGGAGACATGTCCCACCACTGCAGCAGTCCTGAGCCTGGTTTCATAAGATTGCCAGGCATTCTGAACAATACAAGCAAAGATAGTACAGGAGAAGGGAAGAGTCCTTGAGACAGGGCTTCAGTAAGCTTCTGTAACAATCTTACTAAGATTGTCAGGTGTCCTGAGTATCCCAAGGCCTAGAAGGTGGAAGGGAAGACCTTGAAACGCTATGTACCATTTCCACTGTCTGGAAAAGAACCCCCACACAAACCTACGTGTGGGTAGTCATGTCCCCCCCAGGGGAAGCTGGCACCACTTTAACCCGCCAATCAATATGCAACTCCCTCACTCTCATCCTACCAGCTATGTAAGTCCTCAGAATAAAGGACCTGAGGAATGAAGGACCTCTCGTCACCCTTGCTCTTGCCATCCCTGCTCTTGCTTTTCTCCCCAACCTTGGCAAGCCCTGCTCTCTTCCATTAGAATGTATCACTAATAAAACCTGCTTGCACATGAATAGAGTTGCTGATCTGTAATTCTTTATTGTTTCAGTAAGAAGAACCACATTTCTCCTGTTAACATACATTACTCCCTTTCCAAATTTGGTAGAAAAGAGGCTTCCCAGGCTTCTGCCTTGGAGAGGAATAGAAGTCTTCCTGAGGATACCGAGAGTTCTCCTGTCCTCCCCACCCCAGTCCCCCAAGCCCATCAATCCTCTGGGTATTAATCAGGAGACAGGCTGTCCTACAGGCACTTCAGAAGAGGTTTCCCACTCTTTTATCTTTGTTATTGATAATTTTCATGTTATTTACCAGTAAATATTCTCAATTCTGATTGTAGTTTCATTTCCCTGTTGCTTCTAAACTTGGCATTTCTCTTTCATGAAATTTTAATTTTTAGTAACGAATTCCACACCGGTTACCTATGTTTTCATAAAATTTGAAGTGAGACTTGGAACTCATTAATTAGTTGCTATAAAAGTTTATACAGCCAGGGACGAGAACTAAGGGGGGTGGAAATGGGAGGGAGGGGGGGAAGGGGCGGGGGGGGGAGGGAACTGTACTTGAATTTAAATTTTGTTTATAAGCAATATTTTTGAATATGTCTTTCCCCATTGATTTTATATATCCTTCATTACAAATACATCCTTATTTAGCACTAGCTTATTTTTGGACCTTTTGCTTTTATCTTTCTATCTATTATTGCATTATTCCCCAAGGATTTGATGTTTGTATTAGCATATGTTTAATATAAAGTAGATGTTCACCCTCAAAATTCTACTTTAGAAATGGGAGGGAGGTGGGGAGCACTGGGGGGGGGGGGGCTGGGATGGGAGTAAAAAGCAGAAAACTGTACTTGAACAATAATTAAATAAATTTTAAAAATTCTACTTTAAAGAAAGTTCCTTAATATTCCCACATTATTTTTCTCCCATCTTAAATATCTGTTCAAATTATGTTTGGTTTTTGTGACTTTATGCAGAATTAATCTTAAAACAATGGCTTTACAATAACTGTTATTTCAGATAAATAGAATTTTTCCAGATGGTGGGAGTGGAAAAAAAGAATTCTTTGTGGGGGTAATGACATTAAGAAGAGGGAGAAAGAAGGTGTGTTCAGAGAATAGGAGAATTTGATGTAAGCATGATGGACATATACTGAAAGAACAGGAGATAAATCTGGAGAATCTGGATAAATCTGGACCTTGAAGAAGGTCCTCTACTTTTTGGAGAGGTGGGGATTTTGTACTGATCAGTTGGTAGTAAAGGAGCCACCAGCTTTTCCCAGCAGCAAAGTACCAACTCAGAATGTCAGAAATATGTCTTTGAGAGATACGGCAGCCCTGTATGCATCAGAGTGAAGGGACAGAAGGAGCAAAAAATGTGCAAAGATATTTCAACAAAGATGTCAATATGCATCACTTTTTACTTATATTTATTATATACCCAACTTGTATATGTAGAACATACTTGCTTTTATCCATATCTTGGAGTCTCTCATTGAACTTAGAAGCAATTTCTGTGAAGTTCTTCACTGCAGAAAAAAGTGAGTCTGAAAGAGAAATCAGGACCTAAATGGCATTGCTCCGTAGCCTAAGTATGCGAACAATATAGGAAGCTATTCTTTGTATTTTATAAGGCATTTATATTTTACATATTACAAGATGAACATGAGTGAAATAAAAAATACATTTGTATACATGAACAAAATATTTAATCATATGGAATAGCAATAAATAACAGATGGACCTAAAGTAGGTCATCATATTTTAGGAATTAACAGAAACATACGGATAATGAATTGAGAAAGAGGAAGTGTAGCGTACCAAATGACACACTGTATGTTTTCATTTCTTGTGGATGTTTCATTGAAATATTGTAAATATTGTCAGCATACTTTCTTAAAACTACAGCATAATCTTGACAGTCAAAAGGGAGCACTATGGAGTTGGCTAGTTCAAATACCATCCCTCCTCGAACCTGGGCCACAGCATGGTGATACTTAAAAGTTGGATCATAGAACTTTTCCACCAATTCATATGTTTCATAAACACTGTGATACAGTGGATAGCTCCTGAATTTGTTTATTTCCTACAAAAAAATAAAGGTAGTTCTTGTAAGATAGCTTATTACATAATACATAGTGCCATATTTACTATTAATATTGGTAGGACTATTTTGGTTAGTAATGAATAAAGGAAAGTATTTAAGTACCTCAATAAGCCACTTACTAAAGGGTTAATATAATATTAAAACCTGACCCAAGTTTTCACCAATTAAAAAATATGTGTGTGTAACATTAATGATATTATAAAAATTATCTTGGAAAGACCTAACAGTCTTGTTTTTAAGAGTACAGGAGATGTGAAAATGTTTCTGAAACAAAGAGAGAATATGTTACATTTGAGTAAAAATCTTAAAAAGAAAGAATTGGTAGAAGAAAATAAGCATTATACAATATCATAAAGGGCAATGCTGCAAATTATTTAATGATTGAAATTCCACAAATGAACAATCCCCAACAAGCAGTGTGCTGAAGAGTCAAGAGTCTGAGCAGGAGAGTTTCAGGAGTGAACCCTAAATCTCACTAAGGAGAGAAAAGAGATACTAGGACAGTTTAAGAAACCAAGACACACCTCAAAGGCAAAAGGCAAAGCTTTTTTTTCAAACTGTGAATTGCTGATTCATGTCTTTCCCCCATTTTTTAGCTGCATATTTTTTTGTTGATATAGAAGAACATTTTATATACATATGTCAAAAAGACTAAGACCCTGGAATCAGCCTGTCAGAATTTGAATGCAGACTTAGGACTTAATACTAAATAACTTGAGGTGGTTAGTAATCCAAAGATAATTAAGCTTTCTTTGCTGCAGTTTTCTTGAAGGTAGAATGTAGATAATATTAAAATCTACCCTCAACACTACCCTATCTAACCTTGTCTAATTTCCTGCCCCAATGGTAGGAGATTAAAAATTTCTTTTCTGGAGAGAACAACTAGTCTAAGAGAAAAGATCAATAAATTCTCAGAGTTGTTTTTCTCCCAGTGAAGCAACTGGAACAGACATTCTTGATCACTCTCCTGTGAAGATTCCCATTTGACAAGTCCCACCCTTGTATATAGGGTTTCAATCAGCTTTTTATGGTCTCACTCCTAAATAACACAGATAGCTAAAAATGACCAGGCATTAGAAGTTAACTTGAAAGATAAAGACCAAACACACAAACTAAAATAAAATCAACTCACAGTAAGGAGGTAATGAAAGAAATAGAGGGGATCCTACAGCTAAGATTGCTCTACCCAACAAAGACATCATTTAGAACCCAAGGGCAGATGAAGAGCTTCCCAGACAAGAGGAAACTAAAGGAGTTCATCATCACCAAACCATTATTATATGAAATGCTAAAGAGACTTATTTAAGAAAAAGAAGATCAAAATTATGAACAATAAAAATGGTAAAAATATGTATCTATCAACAATTTAATCTAAAAAACAAAATAAGCAAACAAAAAGAACAGAGACAGAATCATGGATACAGAGAGCATTTTGATGCTTGCCAGATGGGAGGAAGGTGTGGGGGAATGGGTAAATTGGTGAGGGGATTAAGAAGTACAAATAAGTAGTTACAGAGTAGCCCTGGGGATGTAAGGTAGAGTATGGGAAATTAAGTAGCCAAAGAACCTATACATAGGACCCATAGACATGAACAATGGTGTGGGGATTGCTTGAGGTAGTGGGGGGTGCTGGGTGGGGCCAGGCAAAAGGAGAACAATAAAAAAAATCAGTAAAAAATGAATGCCAGAGTTGAGAAAAATATTACAGAAAGGAGAAAAAGACAGGAATAGAAACAAAAAGAAAAGATAAATACATCAGAAAAAAATCATCAAATGATAAACTAATAGTAATTCAAAAATGAGGAAAAAAGGAAGAAATAATAAAAGACAAGACATTTTCTCCAAATTCAAGACACAGTTTTCAAGACCAATGTGGGGGCAACCTTGCCTGCAAAGCTTCTGTTTGACACTGATGAAAGTGAAACTACTAAGACATGATCTGTTTGGGGAGGAAAGGTGGCCAACCTCTCAAAGGGAAAGGGCCAAGAGCCTTTTCCTCAAGGGGCTTTTATTGGGTTCATTTACACAAGAATACAGGTAAGGATCAAACAATAGGTAGCATTCAAAGAACTATGAGGGCTTATTCCCAGTCAGGGTCCAATAGTTAACAGCTATAAATCTTTGAGGAACAAACTTTTTGCTTGGACCCATACATTTAAATGAGAGCATTCTAAACAAAGCAGGTTTTACAGGATTTTACATATTCTTTTTTAGGCCTGATCACCTGGGGAACCCACTCTTTCCATCACAGGGCTGGACCACCTTCCCCATCATAGGTTTTTAGGCTTAAGTGGATTAGAGTCAGGAAGCACTTCTCCCAGATGGAAATGGGGACTCAGCTGTGCTACAATAGCCAGGGAGCGAGTGTCCATCACTCCCTCTTTGTTGCAGCCCACCCCTGAGTCCTTCCATGATGGCCTCCCAAGTGATCATGTCTGGCTTAGGTTGACCCTCTCTGTGTGAGGAGTCTTACCCATCAAGGACATCAACCATGCTTTGGGGGCAGGGGAGTAAGCAGGGGCAGCTTTTGCTACCAGAGATAAGCTTTGTCTCCTGTGGCTCACATTCCAGAGGTTGCTCACTCAATCTTAGCCATGGGAGGCAGTTACAATTCCTGAAACCAGGCAGAGCAGTTCCCAACAGACCAAAGGGCCCATTATATACATAGTCCAGTGTATGGAAAAAATGGCACAGGCAAGGCATGTATGTAGACCAAAGACAACCGAATCCTAAAGAAAAGATACTAAAATCTTTCTTTAAAAAATATAAGAGACAAAGGAACTGAGATCAAATGGTTCCAAAATCTCAACAGCAATCTCTGAAGACTGGAAAACAGTAAAGCCATGCTATCAAAATTCTGAAGGAACAGATTTTCAACCAAAAGTTTTGTGCCCAGCCAAATTATGAAAAAATTGTATGTGGAATACATATAACATTCTCAGGCATGCAAGGTCTTTAGCTTCCGTGCACCTTTTTCAAGAAGTTCCTGAAAGATGTGCTCCAAAAAAAGTACTGAGTTTACAAGCAATAGGAAGACACAAAATCCAGAAAGCAGAAGGTCCTGTACAAAAGAGAAATGAAGGCACTCTCAGATTTCTCAGTGAAGGAAACTTTCACAGGCCAGAGCTCTACCACAGGCAGCAAGAACAAGCAGACAACCCAGAGAAGTCAAAGAAGAGTCCCCATGGGGACAATGAAATCTGCCATATCACCTGATGTGTTTGAATAGATGAAGAGTTTGTAGTAAATTAGTTATGGGCACATGGACAAAACAAACAAATAAACAGTGTTCTAATCAACAAGTGTAGTTCATAAATGTGATAAGGGTTTTACGTGTTCGGGGGTTGAGAGAAGAAGCAATATAAGAAAGCGGAATAACTATCTTCTCTAGTAAGAAGTAAATAAATACATAAAACTGTTTAATTGAAAGAATCTTAATCTGCTGAGCAGAATCAAATGTAGGACAAGATGAAAGTGGAGTAAGGGACCACACTTTATTATACATTCTTCTAGTTCTATATGACATTTTGTGAACTATATATCTATGTTACTTTGATAAAATTAAAAACTATAAAATTGTCATTATCATCAGCAGTGATAAAAAATGACTTGTATATCTCTTTATTGTTTATACCACCACTGTTATCATAGCTTTCATGTTTAATGATTGGAGATGCAATCAAATAAAAATTCAAATATTTGCAGGTCTTGATAAGAGGTTAATTTCGAATGACAATGTGTAGAGAAGACTCAAAGACAATTTTTACATTTCTTGTTTAAATAACTGGGTAAATACAATACCACTAAATGAAGCAGAAAATAAATTTAAGGGAATATGTGGAGGTTCAAGTTACAAGGCTAAGGGTCCCAGAGGCAGAACTGTCCCTGTGGTAGCACCATCTCCACCATTGAGACTTCTCCCTTCTGTTTCAATTCCTCTATTCCTCTAGTGCTTTAGTCACTTTTCTTGATTCAAAGTGATTTGTGTAGCTAAACCTTATTCATACTCTTGATGCACTTATGGATAGACTTACCGAATTTTTAGTATACCGTGCTCTGCCTGAAGCAATCCCGAGTCTTTGGAAGAACACCTCAAAATCATTACCAGATCCCAACTTGTTAATCCTTTGAGGGATAAAACTGAAGATTATTTGAGTAATTGCTGCATTGAGTACAGATTAAAGATACTTAAACTCCATTTGTACTACTATAAATACAATTTTTAGATGTATCACCTTAAACAAGAAGAAAATAATTAAGAAAATATTGGTTCTGATCACAAAGTATCTACTGTGTGAATATTTTGGGTATGATGACTATTGTTTTTTTGTGTTCCTGAACCCAGTTCTAGTGAGTGGAGCGGGAGTCTCCCCGTGCCAACAGCAAGCAACTATTCGTGAAACCAACCAGGTGTCCTACAATTCAACTCAACACTGACACTATATTCCTGGAGACAGCATTAGATTCCACAGATTAAGGGCTCATTCTCACAAGACTGCCCCACCCACTACTTTCCGACTTCAGAAGCCAGTTGTGTAAACCCAGGTTGTTACCGCTGCTTCCCACCTACCGGCCACAGATTGCAGGTGCCCACAACTCCCTCCCTGAGTTCAATTAATTTGCCAGACTGACTCACAGAACTCAGAGAAACACTTTACATACTAGATCGCTGGGTTATTATAAAAAGATACATATATATATAAAATCAGAAATAGCCAGAGGGAAGAGATGCATACAGTATCAGGAAGGAACACAGAGGTCCCAAGTTCTCCCTCTCCCTGAATCTCCACCTGTTCAACTTGCCTGACTCTCTCCGAACCCAGTCCTTTTGGGATTTTGTGGAGGCTTCATTACCCAGGCATGATCAATTAAATCATTGGCCTTAATTCAACCTTCAGCTTCTCTCCTGTCCCAGGACTGAAAGTTTCAACCCTCTAATCATGTGGTTGGTTCTCCAGGCAACCAGCCCTCT
The DNA here is from genome assembly GCF_021234435.1 of Artibeus jamaicensis. Classification (NCBI taxonomy): domain Eukaryota; kingdom Metazoa; phylum Chordata; class Mammalia; order Chiroptera; family Phyllostomidae; genus Artibeus; species Artibeus jamaicensis. The sequence goes on along the minus strand of NW_026521911.1, from coordinate 16,032,379 downwards.
TTTTTAGGTGCTTTCCAAATGCCACTAATTAATGTAACAAGAAACACCTATGTAGCTCTCGCAGCTTAGGAAATACGTGGGTTTTAGAAGCTCAGTGCCAGAAGTGGGGCTATCTCTTATTATAAATCACAGTATAGCAATTGTATAAGTCGCTTTTAAGCAAAGATTCATAAAGTAAAGTAATAATTTCCTTCATCAGCGTATCTATATTTGTTGTATATGAAACAGTTAAAAGAAGCAGAGATTTTGTAAGTAATGAGATATAAAATTTTAAATTATTCATATTGTTGATAGCTATAATCTTAAACTACTGAGACATGTATTCCTCTTCCCTCACTTGTGGGCTTGGAGAAGAAATCTTCATTTCATGTGAACTCCGAGAAGGACTTTTTCTGGTGAAATGGACTCCTCATGGTCAACCCAGGACCCAGATTTTATAACCTAGAGCAGAGCGGCCATGTGCTGACAGGGGCTCCTCATGTACTCTCGTCACCTCAAAGAACCTCAGACTAAACTCTTGTTTCCTACACTACGCTGATCTTGTTTACTTGGCCTGACTCAAACATTGCAGGGAATCTCTGGTTTCCTCTTCTACATATGATTGAGACCTACTCTGTCCAATCAGAATTGCACAATTTGAATACCTCATTTACATAAAAATACTTAGTTGAGAAACTAGGTGGGAACTTTTATTGTAAAAGGTGGCTCCCCCTTGATGTGGGGTGGGGGTGGTGTAGACACAGTTTAGGTTGCTAAATTGATCTGTGTCTCCAGAGCTACAGATCCTTTGTATTCAAATAAATGCTTTTTGTTTTCTATTGCAGTCTAAAATTAATTCAGATTTACACAACCAAAACTGAAATAGTGTCTATATTTTTCTTAGAGTAGCCAAAATATTTCATTGTATAATGTTAAAAAAAATAAAATGTATAGAGTGACCAGGGGAATGAACTATGAGGGGGAATTACTTTCTACCACTATAACCTTTGATTTGTGGGCCCCGCATACACATTACCTGTTCAAAAGAGAAGCATGTTGTGATGGCCTATGTGGGGTTTAACTTCCAAACACATAGTAACATTTCATTTGTAAAGCTCAACACTGCTTTTCCTTGATCAGATGTTAGGGAATTTTGAGCAATTAAATTCTTATTATTAAAGATTAAAAAAAGATACCCTTTTATTTCCAACACAATTCCATACTAAATTCAGTAGAGAGTTTTGTCTGTCTGTTTGTTTGTTTGTTTGTTCACCTGGGCATGCCAACAAACTCTGGTGAAGGGCTTTTTTTATTCCAGCTCTCATAGAGAGATTTGCCTTCAAAGCCTTCATCAGGACTTCGGAGCTACACACGTTGAAGCAGAGAAAGAGAGAGGGGGATGGAGAGGGAGAGAGACAATGCTTATAAATCAGATGTTTTAAAATCTAAAGGTCCATTAACTAAGAAATAAATAGCTAAACTATATTCAGCAAAACAAGGGAAGCAATTCACCCATTAGTGGTCATTAAGACTTAACAATAGTGAGTATCTGACAATATGGGAAAGTACTCATGTTGTTTATTATGTATAAGTGCAATTACTATAACAATTATTTGGGAGGATTGGAAAACCGGCTACACTAAACTATACCAAGCCATTGTATTTAAAAAATGGTTATAATACAAACATTTTTTATGTCTTTTTTTAGTTAAGGGAGACTGCTCTCAAAAACATTATTTCTCCTCCTCTTATTTAAAAAAAAAGGAAAAGAAGGAAGGTAGTTAAAGGAAGGTATTCCTTTTAATATTTCTTCTTTGGCAGTAAGGTTGCTCAAGTCATTAAATAATAGATAATCAAACAAGTGCATTAACATTTTAATTAATTGAATATTTATTTTAATTGTATTAAGTACTGGACATTTAAATACATTTTATGGTTTTATAGATGAGAAAACTAAGAGAGTAAAATATGAGCTACTGTTGAATTCTAGACTTGGAGCATTAGTTGTTATGCCAAAAGCATTTAGCAAATTAGCTATTGTTCCACAGTTACCCATAGGTGATTGAACAATATATGGTATAGAATGTTTTTATTTTACAATGCATAGAAGTCCTATGTTCTGTTTTTTCAACAAATTAAATTTTAAAAAGTCTATTGAGTACCCATGCTTTTTAAGACTTTTTTGAATGCCAGGGATACAAAGTTCAGTAAGACACATTTCGCACTCTCTGTAGTGGGCACTGTAAGTGAAAGTGTGGAACTCGAAGTGCTCGGGGGTGTGGCAGAGGCACGTACAAAGGCCTGTGGGGACACCCCGAAACTCGCATAAAGTGTGGGGGGAAGAAGTTATGCTAACATCTTCACTTGTAGAATAAGAACAAATACAGGAACAAAATAATTCTACTCCACCTTATAAATTTACACAAAACTTTGATAGAAGGGACAGTATCATTCCATTTATTCTAAGGAATGCGAATTTGGAATAGTGTAAAAATATATGACTAAATTCTAAGTTTATCACTAAAAATTGATATGCTGCAATTTACTCTCCCAAAACAAACAAAATGGAATAAAACAAAACCAAAAAACATCAAGCATCACAAAATTTCAGACCTGACCTAGAGAGCAGTGTTTTTGTAGTTATCCCAGGATGCTGCCTGCCCAGTAAACAATATAACCATCCACTTCGCTTAGCATTTACCTTACAAGTATGGTAAGAACTCTCAGAAATACCCTCTTTCCTATATTTACATTTTTACATATTTCATGGAAATTGGTAAAACTGCAGGCAAATGACAGAGCTCTTAAGTACAACATGAATAAATATTTTTCAAATTAATTGTTTTCATTCCTATGGGACAAGTTAAGTTATAAGATTAAACTCCATGCTTTTGAAACCAAAGCTTAGTGATATTTAAGTCTTACTTAAAATCCCTATTTGGAGGGAAATATGTTTTCCTTGCTAATTACAATTCGATTGGTAATTCTATTAAATAGGCAAGTCTTTATTTCCTTTCTGATGAAAATCAGGTAATTAGAAGTAACAGGAAAAATCAGCCACACCAAAAAACTTGTGCAGTATAACTAACTTTAGGAACAGTAGGTTTATGGGGCAGGAGAACCAAAGTGAAGAACTGCCTGTCAGTCCTTTAGGAATCTGGGCATCACCTCTCCTCCAAGTTCGGTACCTTGAGCTGCTATCAGAATTGTAATTTCCATGGTCAGCCCACCCAGTAGGGTTCAGTGGGTTGGAGCCCAGGTCAGGAAGTCAGGAAAGGGGGTAGGTATATGGCCTCATCTGGCCTCTGCTCCTAGCAGCCAGCACTTGGTGTATCTTTTTATCATACCCTTTCTCAATCAGTTAGAAACTTTAAGTCTTCCTACATCCTGAGTTACTTGATATCATTAATTATATGAAGGAATATAAACCAGCCTTAAAATGAAGGAATTAACCACCCGACTAAGTCCTGGTTTGGCTACTGGATAAGTTGTGTCACTTTGGCGGCTACTGCATTTTAAGCTCCAGTTTTCTTGTTTCCAAGTGGGGATATAGTCACGTTGCCTCTGAGTGGTTGGGACATCTAGGATACTGTGTGTAAACATTTTATTAGATGTAACGTCCTATGGAGTAGATATTTGCTATTTGAAAAAAAGACAAATTATAAAACAACACAGATGCTTAGCGTAATAATGGATCTCAAGATAAAAGCACTTGCAGAACTCAGATTTTCTAAAATTATATTAATTATCTGTACCTCCTTTGTTAGGTTGTACACCAAGCTGTACATCAGTGGGGTGCAATCAACTCTCAGAGTGTAGTTTCCTGAAAGATAAAGAGAGGATAGATTATTTTTCATTTCATTTCTTTATTTGACTCTCATTCAAAGACCATTCACAGCTCTTTAGCCAGCATGATCCTTTGAAAACCTGAGTCCGATCAAAACTATCTAACGCCTGGTCCTCACCATGGCAACTCAGTGCTGTAGATGAAAGCACCTCAGATCACCCCTCCAAATTTTCGCCTCCCGCTCTGCCACACAGACTCCTTCTCGGGGTCTGTGTGCACACAGCTCCCTCAGCCTCGAACAGGGCTCTGCATCACAGCTGCCTGGTTTACTCTCCCACTTCACTTAGACCTCTCATCTAATGTAGCGTTTTCTGAGAGGCTTTCTCTGAATGAGAAGGGCGAGATGCAGAACCATTTAGCTGTAATATGGTATCAAAAACCTGTATATGGTAGTGAGAGGCAATAGAATGTAGTGGTTAGAAGGATAAAGTTGAAACAGTTTAGTATGATATTGAGTCTCAGCTATACCCTTTACAGACTGGGTGATCTTACAAAGTTACTTAGTCCCTCTAAATCTCAGTTCCCTCTTGTATACGAGAGAGAGAGAACAATTCTTACCTCACAGGGTTATTGTGAGTACATACGAAATAAACTTTAGTATGTAAAGCATTTAAGACAGCAACACTGTTGGTTTGTGTGAGCTAAATTCTACATACGTTTGTGCCCTTCGTGCCTGATCCTGAATATGATGGGGACATGAGGCAGCATTTTAATACAGAGAGTAACATAATCAGCAAAAACCAATGGTTTAAAAACATATTAAAAAGGACAGATGAGATGATAATAAAAAATAATAATAAATTAAAAAACATTCAAAATCAATTCTTAAAAAAATTAGCAGTAAAGAGAACTTTTATTTTACCTTTGAAGAATATATGGAGTATTTATTTGTGTAGAGGCAAAATGTCGCATCTTATGTGTTTTTAAGGGTAATAATCATAGAAGCTGACATTTTCTAACATTCACTCTGTGCGAGGCACAGGTCCAGGAGTTTTGAAACACTAACTAGTTTTGCCCTTACAAGAGCCTTTGAGTTGTTCTTAGTAACTCCACGTAGTGCTGAGGAACTAAGACCCAGAGAGCAAGTAACAACCCAAGGTCACACAACACACTAGGAAGTGGCAGTGACAGGAATAAGGCCAGGCCCTTAGCCGGGAACCTAAGATAAGGAGAAAAGAATAATTGAAATGCTCTGCATAAACCAACTTAGGAAGCGATGGGAATATAATCAGCAATATTGTAATAACTGTGTATGATGTCAGGTGGGTACTAGATTTATTGGGGGATCACTTAGATACATGAATGTCTAATCATTATGTTGTACTCTTGAAACTAATATAACCTCAACTGTAAATGAAAAAAGTATATTTTAAATATGTTTTATTGATTATGCCATTACAGTTGTTCTATTTCCCTCCTTCATTCCCCTCCATCCTCCACACCCCCCCTACCATTCCTCCCCCTTTAGTTCATGAACACGCGTCTCAAGTTCTTTAGATTCTACATTTCCCATACTATTCTTGCCCTCCCCCCTTCTATTTTCTACCTACCATCTATGCTACTTATTTTCTGTACCTTCTCCCCCCTTCTCCTTCTCCCACTCCCCTGTTGCTAACCCTCCATGTGATCTTCATTTCTATGGTTCTGCTCCTGATCTAGCTATCCTCTTAGTTTGCTTTTGTTTTAGGTGTGGTTATTAATAACTGTGAGTTTGCTGTCCTTTCACTGTTCATCTTTTTTATCTTCTTTTTCTTAGGTAAGTTCCTCTAACATTTCATATAATAAGGGCTTGGTGATGATGAACTCCTTCAACTTGACCTTATCTGAGAAGCACTTTATCTGTTCTTCCATTCTAAATGAAAGCTTTGCTGGATAAAGCAATCTTGGTTGTAGGTCTTTGGATTTCATGACTTGGAATACTTCTTTCCAGCCCCTACTTGCCTGTAAGGTCTCTTTTGAGAAATCCACTGACAGTCTGATGGGAACTCCTTTGTAGGTGACAGTCCCCTTATCTCTTGCTGCTTCCAGGATTCTCTATTTCATTTTAATCTTGGCTAGTATAATGATGATGTGCCTTAGTGTGTTCCTTCTTGGGTCCAACTTCTTTGGGACTCTCTGAGCTTCCTGGATTTCCTGAAAGTCTGTTGCCTTTGCCAGATTGGGGAAGTTCTCCTTTATTATTTGTTCAAATAAGTTTTCCACTGGTGGCTGTTCCTTTCCTCCTTCTGGTACCCCTATAATTCAGATGTTGGAAGGTTTAAAGATGTCCTAGAGGTTCCTAAGCCTCTCCTCATTTTTTTGAATTCTTGTTTCTTCATATTTTTCTGTTTGGTCATTTTTTTCTTCCTCCTGGTGCACTCCCTTGATTTGAGTCCCAGATTCCTTTCCATCACTATTGGTTTCCTGTGCATTTCCCATCATTTCAATTAGTTTAGCCTTCATATGTTCCTCTAATTTGTGAATAAAATCAACCAGTTCTGTGAGCATCCTGATCACCAGTGTTTTGAACTGTGCATCTGAAAGTTTGGCCATTTCTTGGTCACTTAGAGTCATCGGCTCTGAGGCTTTGAGTTCTTCTTGAGCCATGTTTTGGTCTGTTAGCGCCTCTTACGTATGAGGAGGGGAGCCTTAAGTGTTCACCAGGGCCGGGCCACCCAGATCACTGAGTTGTGACACTGTATGTGGGGGCAGGGTCAAACAGGGGCAATAGCGGTCCCCTCTGCTGCTTCCTGCCACTGGGAACTGCATGGTCTGTCTCACTGCTTGCTCCTTCGCTGGTTTAGCTGCATGCTAATGTGTGACCAAGGTCAGCCTGTCGCCTTTTGCCCTCAGTGGGTCCGCTCATTGCTGCTCCACAGCTGGGATCCGCCCACGGCTGCCTGCGCGCCTGAGTCGAGCATCTGGGTCAGTCCGATGGATCTTTCCTTTCTGACCCTGCTCCGCTGCTGGCTCTGCCCCTCTTACCAGTCTGGCTAAATGGTTCGTTGTTGTCGGACTTCCGTATAGTTCAATTTCCTGTGTTTTAGCTGTATTTTTGTTACTAAAACTTTGTCATCTTTAAACTTGGTTATGTGAAAAGGCACAATGTTTCCACCCACACCTCCATCTTGGCAGAAGTTGAAAAAAGTATTTAAAATAAACCTCCATTAGTCTTGTTTGGGGGGAACAAAAAATTGTTCTTTTTTTGTTACTTCATATTAAAATCACTGAAATCTTTAGTTGCATGATTCATTTGTCCATGGAGCAGGTATTTACTGAATCCCTACCAGGTGCAAGCGATCTGCCAGAGGAAACAAAACAGTGCAGCGTTCTCAAACTGGCATTCTGGGGCTCACAGCTGCTGTGAGTCAGGGGCAGGAGCCTGACTCAGCAGCAGCGGAGTCTGAACCCCAGGCCAGTTAATTTGCCTTCCTTATCACTGCCTGGTTTATCAACTACACTGCTCCTACTACCATGACCACCTCTTTCCCTGTGGGACTAACGGTATTCACCTTCTATAGAAGAATCGGCATTAACGTAAGCCACAGCACGCTCCTGAAGGAGTCTGGAATTCTCCTATAATATGAAAGAAATAAAAGCATAAACGTACAGCCATAACCTTTCCCCCCAAAACACACATCTACATTAATTGTGTGCAGATTTATGAATTAAGCTGGCCCAAATTAGCCACGAATTTGAAATATAAGATTTCAAAATTATTTAAGAGAATTCTTTGAAAATTTGGTAAGGATAACAAGTAAAGCATTTTTAAGAGTAAAGTGTGAAAATAAAACTGCATTTTAATTTGTTAAAAGGAAAGAAAGTTGATTACTTAACCATACTATCATCTATCCATTTCTTAACAAACTTGCACGACCTAAGGGATCTTTTCAGTGGAAGTCTTCTCATGGATATCTCATTACTTAAGTACAGAATCTTGGCTGACTCACGGGAATGAGTTATTTCAAATATACCGGTTAAAAATAAGTATTTCAATAATGTCTGCATAACCTGAAACATAAAGTTCTTCGGTAGGATGGCACCACCTACTGGTCAACATTAATCATTGCAGTTTTAAAACAAGTATGGAACAAAGTTTTTTTGAGACATCAAGTGAATTCTGAATCTCAAACAGGCAATTTCCTAAGCATCATAACTATAAGAAAAAAAAACAGAAAAAATATGCCATGCTAGGTGACAAAAACAGTTTGAAAGGGAAAAATCACAACCTTAACATATTTAGGCTCTTCCTGATGCCAGCATAAACCATTTTTGTCTACAGAAGCACTGCTCCCCCCCCCACCAAAGAAAATTGAAAGTTACAGGGCTTCTCATAATTTCTGGAGTATAATAGCCCAATTAATATTTTTCAGCATGACAGAAAGTTAATAGAATATGTGTTGACTTTGAATATATTTACAGCTAATGCCTTTATTACACAAAGTCAACAATACATGCAGATAATATTACTTTCCAAAGGGCTTAGTAAATATTCTGTTGTGGGGCTTTATGCCTCGCTGTTAGTATAATTCAATTTAGACTAGGTCATTATGATATAAGGAAAATAATTGTGAAAAATATAACAGTACACAAGTGCAGGGTGTATTTAAATGTGGTTGGCTTTAGGAACCAATTTGAAAAGGGTAACAGAGACATCGTATCTTATTTTGCTGTTTGGTTTCTAGTGAATATAATTACTTCCTATCACACTCTCAGAAGATGAAGTAAAGTTATTTTGACAATTGTCATTTACTGTCTCTAAAATGTTCAAATGGAACTTATTCTTTAGTGACAAAGGTATTTTTTGTCACTAAAGATATTTTATTGATTTTTTTAACAAGGATATGATGCTTCAGACTTTCTGAAAAAAATGTTTGAATATTTTCTCACTGGATTCACTTATTATTTTTACATGCTTGAGAATTAAGTCTGAACTACTTTCTCATTATAAAAATATTTATTGTAGCAAATGATCAACCAACCTCTGCCCACTCAGTAGAACCAAGAAGCCCAAATTCTTCTGCATCCCAGCTTGCAAACAAAATTGTTCTTCTAGGCCGCCATCCTAAAATATATGTATGTACATGTAAACACTGGGAAAGTGCACAATATATCCAAGACGGTGCCAAGCCTAACAGAAACAACAAACAAAATCATGGATCGTTTAGGTTTGTAATGATGGGCTACATATAGAAAACCATCTGTGGCCTGCAGCTGCCTGGAATGGAAGAAGAGAGTGCTTGATGTGGTCTGTGTTCTGAGAGCAGATAAAACAGAGAAAATCCTTGACCACTCTTGCATGTTGTTCTGGCATCACATGATTGTTCAGGGTCAGCTGGCTGTATGATTTCACTCAAGTCTCTGCCAGGATTAGTCAACAGCAGCTCAGTTAATGTCTGCGGTTACTGAAAACTACGTAATTCAATAGGGAGGTCGTATGGCTCAGAGTCAAGAACACTGGCCTTGAAGTTAAAGAAAGATCTTATTTCAAACCCTGGTTCTTTCACTTACTTGCAGTGTGACTGAAGGAAAGTTATTCACACTTACTAAGCCTCTGTTTCTTCATCTGTACACTAGGAATAACAAAGTAAAGATACTACTTGATCGAAGGATTAAATGGAGTAATATTCATAAATATAGCATGTAATAAGTGCTCCAAAAATTTAAGTTGCCTTTATTTCAGTAAGTATTTCATCTGTGCTTATTAAGAATGTGGATCCCTATACCTTTTGAGTCCAGTGTTTAATTTTTGTCAGGTTTGCTGACAGTATTATTCAAACTTCCTTTAATTTTTTATTCCTCCTCTTTGTGTTCTTCGACTCTGGAACTGACCCAGTGATGTTTTGTACTGACCACAGGGAATCTTCTTACAAACTCATGAAAATGTTTGTAGTAATATTAAACACTACAGAATTCACAAATTATGTAAATTCAGGTTGTTGTAGTTTTTCCTTCTAAAAATATAACATAGCTGAAAAAATAACAACATAAACACTTTACTTAAAGAGAGGCACTGTAGTTTTGTGGACTGGTAGGCAGAAATTTGAGTTTAAGCCCTGGTTCTCTGACTCTGCCACACACCAGATACATAATCTTGAGTGAATTACCTGATTCTGTAAACCTTGGTCAGCTTTTTTGTAAAATGAGAACAGAAATATCTAGGTAAAATTCTCTCTGGTTGTTATGAGTTCAAAACAGATAGCACATGTGAAAACATCGTTTCTCTGAGAAAATAAGTACCATACAAACTTAAAATGTTGTTTTACCATTTTTTGTTGTTGCTAAAAACAATATCAACCACATTTACATCCCCTAGATTTTTTGTTTACAGGGTCAGTAGGCAGAGTGGACTTCCTACTTTCATTGCATAATAATTATCTTAAAAAGCAACTATTTGAACTAAAATTTTTTTTTGCTTTTATATGAAGATTCTAAAATGACAGAAGTAATGGTGCTAAGAGTATAAACCTAAATTCTGGAGAGCAGTCGAACGTTGTGGGTTTGAGAATGCAGACATTGAATTTTTACCGTACCCTATTAGGCAAGAAGACCAGTATTTTTCTCAATAAGCTCTGATCTCCCCAGTTACTTAGTAAACTTGACCTCATGTATGAGGCTTGAAGAGCCTGAGGAACTTCTGCTCACAGTTCTCAGACCAGGAAGCTTTGGTTTATGGCCTAATTCTAGTGCGTACTCTTCAGTGAGGAAACCCATTTCCATCTTCTTAGTTACGAAGAGTGACCACTAACAGTGTAATTCCTTTACTTCAGATTATAGTCTAATATATAAATATTAATAAAGTGAATATCACTATATAAATATAAAAATGAATAAGCAATATAACTAACTAACCAACATAATACAGCCACAGTTTATTGAAAGCTATTATGTGCTACTCCTAAGTACTTCATGCTGCTCAGGTGACATAGTTTGCACCTGTCCTATCTGGTCACCCTTCACACAAACCAATGAGGTGGCATGTTTGCACTCACTTAAGAGAGAATTAAACTGAGACTCAGAGAAGTAGGTCTTTTTTACTCTTTGTTTAAATTACCTTCTTTTTTCAGAATTCCAAAACTCCTCACAATTTCATGAACAACAGCTGCTCCACTCTGAGGGTCAATGCCACCAAACACCCATGAGTCACGGTGACCTCCAAGAATGACATACCTGTCTAGAAAGCAACAGTGTAAAAATTACTTGTCATTCCAGGTCAATATCATAGCATATTGCAAATGACTCAAAGCATCTAAAAACAAAGCATGCAACTCAGAGGAAGCCCTGGCCAGGTAGCTCAGTTGGTTAGAGTGCTGTCCTGACACCACGAGGTTGTAGGTCTGATTCCTCGTCAGAGCACAGACAAGAATCAACCAATGAATGCATAAAGAAGTGGAACCACATATTGATGTTTCTCTTTCTTTCTCTCTAAAATAAAATTTTTAAAAAAGATTCAAAGGAAGATAGTAAGGTTCCTGAAGACTTGTGTAAATATATTACATATTTTGTTCTGATTTAGATGTACAAAGACAATAAAAAGTGATAAGCAAATGAATAGTATTACAGTAATTATAAGTATAAACATAATGATCATTCAGTATAAAATTACCCTAGTCACATCTTTATATAATTTCTTATTACTCCTCTCCTACCTACTCAGCACCGTTTTCATAATGATCAGATTGAGAGAGCACAGTGGTCACATATCAAGTTCTCCACTTCTTATTCCTTCTATTTATTTTCAAGACACAGGTCAAGGATCTTCCCCCTTTATGAACTGCTCCTAGTTTCCATAGGGGGAGGGAATTGCTTCCCTACCCAGCATTCAGAACAATCTGTTGAGATCTGAAAAAGCATTTACCACACTTAGACATATGGCTCCCCTCCCGACTGTGAGCACCTTACCCCCAGACGGTGTCCTTTGTCATCCTGGCATCCCCAGTGCTGAGCACAGAGCTGGCACAAACTAGGTGCTCAGAAGATTCAAAATTGCCAGTTATACAGTGTTTCATTTTTATTGGAAGCATATCAATGCTCTTGATCACTAAAGGAAAGCGCTGGCTTGCTTGTAAGAAAGATAGACAATTTAATTGGATCTGTTTTGGTAAAAATGTATAACCAAATCATTTCCAAGGAACTGGAATATAAGGAAGTAAGACTCTTTATAAGATGTATTAATCTCCAGATCATATGAAATCCTATGGAAATCATGTGTTTATATACTTCATCGACTTCAATAAAAATCTATGTAAAAATAATTATTCAAGGTTACCTTACTTTTTTAATGCTGTCTTTTATATAGATATTTATATTATGAAGATATTTTGCCCATGCAAAACTATGTAATAAAAGAATCCATAAAACTCAAGAAAATACCTAAAATCCACCTCTCCCTGCCCTTCCTCCCTTGATCCTCTAAGTAAAGCATGCAGACTCTGTCACCAACCTTGGTTATCTGACCAACCTAGCCTCACCATTTACTTTTCTTTCTTTACAGCGAATATCACAATACAAAATTACCTTATGTTTATGTATTTTTGTCTTCATGTAAGTTCCATTAGGTCAAAAAGTCGCTTTGCTTTGCTCACCTGATGGCCCCAGAGCTCAGAGTGGTCCCTGGCCCAGGAGACCTGCAGTTTGATGTGTGCTGATGAGCTTACCTGGTTCCACTGCTCCTCTGAGAGTTCCGATCACGTTGTAAATCCTTGTCACCTCGTTGTTGGAATGGATGTGCATCTTGACTTTTCTAATGCACACGTAAGGAACATATTCAAACGTACTGGTTAACAGATTACGGACAACAATTTTTTAAATTTGATATCATTGTTTAAAAAGGTTTCTAAAGGTGCACAGGCAAAGATTACATTTTGCCAGCTGTCCAATTATAATGATGTAAGTGTAACTAATTGTAACCTCCTCTTCACCCTGTGATTTGGTTCCCTGCTGGTACTGGATAGTTTTTACTTTTTCAGCCACCCTCTATAATTGCTTTTTAATTTACATTAAAATAAAAAGGCTTCCTTCCCCTAAAAAGAGTTAAAATAAAAAGTCTCTTACTGTGTAGAAAAATTTCCAGTAAAGCCAGGTCCAACACTGTAGGGCACTTTGAGACTTCCTTTCCAGCTGCTATCTGGTGGTGCTGTGCCACCCATTTTTCTGTTGAACATGGAAAGTGTTATTAGCTGAAGGAAGCCATGAAGTTACAAGTGCAAATGTCAATGAACTTGCTTTCTTGAGTGTCTGTTCATAAGAGCTACTATGAATCAGCAGTGCTTTGCACATGAAAAGCCACTCAAACCCTTACTACAGCTCTTGCGAAGTCAGTTCTGTCACCTCCACTTCACAGATGAGGAGCATGGTGCTTAGAGAGACTAGGTAACTCGGCAAAGTCATGCAGCCGGTAAGTGGGATAGCTGAGACTCAAGTCTCGGTGAAGAATTCAGACCCTGTCACCAGTTCCCAATGGTAAATCATGTGAAAAGTGCTTTCCAAGGCATGCTCTTAAGAGACAGTTTGATGTCAAACTTTTGGGGGTTTTCCACCCATTATGTTATTTCTCATGTGGATAAATACATTCAAAACATGTATATGGTCATCCTTTACAAAAGGACATTATGTTATGTATGTCACACACATGTGTTAGGGAGAGAGGAAGAGCAAAAGAAAGATTTCACTTCAATCAGCAGTCCCTAAACGTTTCACAGATTTTTTTAATTCATAAAAGTTGAAAGATACAGACAGGCCAGCCAGTGCATGCCACCAGCCTGGTTAACTCTTAGCAGGGGACTGAGAAAGAGATATGATGATGTCTATGGAACGGTGGGGTTTATGCAGATCTACCTCAACATATCCACCTGTACTGCATTAAGAACACAAACTGACTTTTTCTTTATGTGAGCATAGAAACCAAATATACCTTTGCTAAAAAGCAGAGAATAAAAGAATAAGGTTCAGCCCTGACTGGTGTAGCTCAGTGGATTGAGTGCAGGCCTGCGAACCAGAGGATCGTGGTTTGATGCCCAGTCAGGGCACATGCCTGGCTTGCAGGCCAGTTCCCAGAGGGGACACATGAGAGGCAACCACACATTGATATTTCTCTCCCTCTCTCCTTCTCTTCTCCTCTAAAAATAAATAAATAAAATCTTTACAAAAATAAAAGAATATGGTTCAAGACAAACTTTGAAGTGGAAAACGTTAGTTTCCTCATTTTTCTGTGCCTGCACACACATGCTTGTTCCCCTATTTGGAAAAATGTGAATAGTTTGACTTGATATAGAAGCTACTGAAAACCTAATACTCAAACAATATTAATATTATTTATAACTAGTTTTCTTCTCATGAAAACTAATTATAAATAATATTGTTTAAAAATTCTCTATCAGATAAATGCTTATTTTCCCTTTTCCAATCTCACTAGGAAGTTTGGCTAATAAATATAATTTAAAGTAATATATGATCAAATTTATTTATTTACAATAAAATTTCACATACTAAACATCAATTAACAAAACTGGACATCTTCCTTTGGCAAAAAAGTGTAATCAGTAGTCAAAACAGCAAATAAGTGTGCAAAAAAGTTATAGAAGGCAAGTGAAGAAGAATATACACAATGCTTAATTATACATAAAATATTTCTACAATGATATATTGTACCCTGATAACACTGAATATTTTGGGGGTAGAAATGGGTAAAATGGAAGCTTTTTACTGTATATTCCTTTGAAGTTTGAACTGCGTAAGTGTATTTTCTTGTACGTAATTGGAATTACACTATACAGTGTTTTGCAATCTTTTCTTCCCACTGGATAGAACAGCATACCATTAAATATTCTTGTACAATGTGTATTTTCATGGCTTTAAGCACGATCATAGCCAGTAATGTATTTGACCACTGATCAGTTATTGAAGAATTGTGTATTTTATAGTTTTCTATGATTAGAAGTAGTGTTAAAATCACTTTCACCTTTTAAATATCATGACCATTTAGACTTTATTTATAGACATATTTAGAGAAATGCAGAATCCATGCTGCCTGTGTCCTACCCTGAATCTTAACCCATGTGGTAAACCTAAGAGCCCCAAAGATAAAAATACCAGGGTACTGCTCCTTAATGTGCCCTTCAATTGAGTGATCCCTCCAATGCTCTGATGTGAGCCTCCTCACCTGTAAAAATGAGGGCATGGCTCTAGCTTATATAAAGGGTTTTTTTAAATATATAGTCACTACAATAAAATAACCAAGAATGTCTTGAATTCAAAGAAGAAAAGAGGTTAACTGGCCAGTTGCTGTGGTTCCAAGCAATTCTACTTTTAAAGAAGTCAGTGTTCTCTCTCATCCTAAAGGGACATGCAGATAAGAAAAAGCAGGGTAAGAAGGGGGAAAGTGTTCCAACGCCCAGTTAAGCAATAACACATTTGGAGATGTTTCAATCATGAAAGCATAGAGAGAAGAGGAACACAGATGAAAATGAATGGAAACTGCTCTCAGTGTGTTATTCCAGGATCTCCAATAAGTAGCTAGTGAGAGGATTAGATGAGTAAGAGATTTATTAGCAAAAAGACCCATGAGAAAAATAGCAAGGGATGCAGGGAAGGCTGAGAAAGCCATCAGACTGTTAGGCAGGTGTCATAAGGGGTAAAGACAAAGGAAAGGAAGAAAAGAGTGCTGGGTGGTAGCATCAAGTTGAGGAAGGATATCAGAGAGTCTTGAGCCAAACTTCCCCATTGGAAGAGCCCTGTGCTTTCCATAATGGGCCTGGTTTAGCATCCCTGACACACTCTGTCACTGACTGGGAGTACCTGTAGGAAGCATGGCCTTGACACAAACAGGTGATGCATTTCAAAGCCGTGACTGGAGCAATTAATCAATTATTCTTCCTGCATTTGGGCTTTCCTGCACTCCTTTTCATGGCTGTCACACACGGAACCACCACTCTATAAAACGATGATAAAATCTGATGCTTCACCCACCTCAGAGAATTTCAACATCCAGTAACGAAGACAAAAGCATAAAAGTTGAAGACTGTCAATAGAGAGAACCATGCCATGGCTTTGTTTCTCAGAAACTTACTCCAGGAACTTCTGGGCATCATGGTATCCAATTGGATGAACAGGGATACTTGGAAGACCAACAGCCTCTGGGAGTTCGCGTCTATAAGCATATTCTGAAAAAAGTTGAACACTCTTCTAATGAAAACTTGGTCCTTTTCAAAATATTTTCTGTAAGTCATGTTAAACATATTTTCATATTGTATCTACTAGAATTGTTAAAAAACAATTTCAAATGTTAGCAAGAATGTGGAGTGACTGAAACTCTCATATATTTCTTGTGAGGGTATAAAATTATACAGCCACTTTGGATAACTCTTTTGAAAAGCAATGTTGAACAGAAATGTGCAGTATGATAAGCAATTCTGCTCCTCAGTGTATATACCCAAAAGATGAAAATATATTGCATGTTTACAAAAAGATCTGTATGAATTGCTCATAACAGCCCCATTTGTGTCAGGCAAATACTGAACATAGTCCAGGTTCCTTTCAACAGGACAATGAAAAATTTATAGTACAGCCCTGGCTGATGTGCCTTAGTGGACTGAGTGCTGACCTGTGAACCTAAAGGTCACTGGTTTGATTCCCAGTCAGGGCACATGCCTGGGTTGCAGGCCAGGTCCCTAGTTAGTGGCGTGCTAACGGCAACCAATCAATGTATCTCTCACACACGATGTTTCTCTTCCTCTCTTTCTCACTCCCATACACTCTCTCTAAAAATAAATAAATAAAATATTTTTTAAAATCTTATGCCCTGGCTGGTGTAGCTCAGTGGATTGAGCACTGGCCTGTGAACCAAAGATTCGCTGGTTCAATTCCCAGTCAGAGCACATGCCTGGGTTGTGGGCCTGGTCTCCAGTAGGAGTGTAAGAAACACTGATGTTTCTCTCCCCTTCTTTCTCCTTTTCCCTCTCTCTAAAAACAAATAAAATGTTTTGAAAAATAAATACAAATCTGTAGTGCAGTCCTACAATAGAATACTACTCAGCAATTAAAAGGAGCAAATGCTAATACAATAACACGGCTAAATCTCAAATCATTATAATAAGTGGAAGTATGAGGGCACAAAAGAATACATACCATCTGATGCACATTATGTTAAGTTCAAAACTAGGCAAACTAATCAATGGTGACACACATCAGAAATGAGTTGCTTCTGAGAGGTGGAGTGAAACCAGACCAGGAAGGAGCCCAAGAGAACTTTCCGAACTCGTGCAAATGTACTATGTTTTATACTGAGTAATATAAATATATGTATTTTAATAACATCCTTTTAAAGATTTTATTTATTTATTTATTTTTAGAGACATGGAAGGGAGGGAGAGAGAAAGGGACAGAAACATTGATCGGCTGCGCACACACCCTTATTGGGGACCAAACCTGCAACCCAGGCCTGTATTCTGCATGAAACTGGCGACCTTTCACTTTGCTGTATGATGTCCAACCAGCTGAGACTCACCAGTCAGGGCACACATGCATCTTTAAAAATTAACTGAACTGAACTCTTAAGATCTGTGAAATGTAGTACGTGTAAAATCAACTTCAAAAAAAAACCCCACATATATGCTGTCATTTCTTTAGAGTAAAAAAATAATTTTTTCATTTTTTCTCCAATTTTTTAAATTATCTACTAAGAACTTCACATGATTGCAAAAGCTGTTTCTTTTTATTGGTAAAATGATAATGATATGTTTGACAAAATTTGTTTTAAAGTACTCTAGAGTAATAATAAGTATAAATAAATAAGGAATGAATAGATGAAACGAGATTAACAAAATGTCTCTATCATGCATTATACATTATGTGATGTTATGTATTATGTATAAAATGTTACATACAATGTATGTTAGACCTGTTCCATAATAAAAAGTAAAAAGAAAAATTTACAGAATAAGCCACTAAAGGGAATTCAATCAATGTAAGCCCCATAGGGATAACATGACTTTTCTTCCTAAAATGCCATCATTTAAATTACAGGATAATCAACAGAAACATTCCAGTTAATCTCATTTTATGTTCATAATTTTAGCTTTGCATAATTAACAGAACTTGGGACAAGTTGCATTTGTAGAAAAAAAAAACAGCTTGGGAGTAAAAAACTGAAGTCGGTCCAGGTATATCTATGTGATTATTATAGGATAATATGTATTGCTTAAAATAAATAATCTATGACAATGTACCATGTTCCAAAAAGACTTACAAAACCAAAGTACATAAACTTTAGGGGAATCTATAATCTTATTTTAAAAAAAAACAGGTGAAGAATTAACATGGAAATGCCACAGATACTTTGGCAACCTACTTTATCCAAGTTACACACCTCAGTTAGTTTTAACCCACACAAACTAAATGATCACAGCCTTTTGTAAATGTCATCAAATAGCTAAGCACATTCCAATAAATTAGCTCCCATTGTTAATGATCTACAGTTTTACAGGGAGCTATTTCAGCACAAGACAATTGTGTGGACTCTGGAGCCAGACCACCTGACTCTGAATCTCAACTCCTTCCTCATTTAGTGGTGTGATAATCTGAGGCAAATTGCTTACTTCTCCTAACCTCGTTTCCCTCCTCTGTCAAATAGAGGTAATAATTCTACCTAGTATGAAGGATTATTAATAATACTACCTAGTTTAAAGAGCTGGCATTTAGGAAAAACTCCTTGAAATTTATCACTATTGTCTTTACATAGCAAAGATGCAGTAAGCATTTTCTGGACTCTATATTCTAAATGTCCCACTTTCAGGGTTTGTAGAACTTCTGTTCTACTATCCCTTGTCCATAGCTGTGAAATTCCAAAACTGTGAAAACCACGAGTTTGGAGGAAATTTACTTGGCAACAAAACCTGATTTGATGTAAACTTATTTGACAGCAAAATTTGACTTAGGCAGACACAAGGCCATTTATACTACTTATTTAACCCAGCTTAGTATGACTATTTATACCCTTTGCTGCAAAAATATTTATATACTTGCTTCCTGTATTATCCCAGCCTCTATGTGAGTGTCACGTGATGTATGGGGCAGTATATGCAGTGTCACTTTTAAATGTCCCATCAGACCCGAGGCTCCAAACAAGGGATAAGGACCTAAGCCAATAATTTTCAGAGTTCAAACCTCTTTATTTTAAAACAAACCAAGCCAACAAAACGCCTCTTTATTTCTTAAATTCAAAGAGAATAAGAAAGAGAATAAGAAAGGCATTCTTTGTTGTCAAAAAAAAGACCTTTAATAAACCACTTAAAATGTTATGTTTTCTCCGATAACGAAGGCCTGACCACTCACCATTTGCTGGGTAACCAGGTGTGAGAGGGTCCCCTGCCCCATTAAGATTTAAGATATTTCCACGCTGGACACCGTCTCCAGGAAGATTCCAGCCCTCTGGGTAGGATGCCACCCCAGGAGCAAAGTAGTCGGCAGGGTCCGAGTACAGAATGACTCCTTTGGCCCCCGCCAGCTGGGCGTTTTTAACCTGTAAAAGGCAATGCCTCTCTTACTTCAGGTTGGTTGTTCCAACTTTGATCTTTTCAACTGTCAAAATTCTCCTTAAATAAGTAACCAAATGTTTTATCTTTATTCATTGTAGGTCTATCATTAGACCTACAACAAAGGATATCTGACAGAAAATTCACTTTTTCCCCCCTTCTACAAGCTCTAAAGTGTTAGCCCTCTGAGTAGCAGAGTGGGGATAATGTACACATTAGTGGTAGCAAGGACTTCCTGCTTCCTTCCCCTAGTCTAGAAGCACAATAAGCAGGCCAGAGTCCCAATGTTTTTCTATGTTCAAAAGGAAATATTTCTGAATTTTAATTTCCCACAAAGGAGAAAAATTATATATATATAATTACATGTTAAATTAATGCATACTGCTGATTATATATATATAAACAAATCAAATGACAGCAACTTTAAAAACTGCTATGTACGTATAAATTGTTTTTTCTTGTTACTCATAACAGCAATTCATATTAAAATTTAATATAGTAAATATTTTCAAAGTTAATATTTCAAACAAAGCTACTCCTTAGTTTGAACGAGGTCAACAACAAATTCAATGCACACTTTTTTTGCAGACCATTGGCATCCTTTGCAAGTATGGAAAAAATCTTCTCTATTCCCCCTGATCTATTATTACACTGGCCGCATTGTAATGACTCAATTTACAGCCCCATCTATAGGTTCGTAGAGGCTTCCTCCCTCTGAGGAGGGCCTGTGCAGAACATGAGAGGACTGTGGTCCCCAGAAAGTGTCAAGGATATGATTTCACATGTATAAGATACAATATAACTTCGTATTTGTGGAGAACAAAAAAGATTGTTTTTACCTTATTTCCTCTAAAAATTTTCCCATATCTGGCAATCACAATCTTCCCAGAGCAATTGATTTTCATATCTCGCTCCAGTTTGAAGAAGTCTTCTGTTCGTGCATAATTAGCATACACTAGATCACCCTGTTGAGATCACGAATCATTTAGTACGACTAAAACTGAACACATGGAGGTTTCTCCTCACGGGGACTGTTTCACATCTTTGAAATAAGGAAGAGGCAAGAGCATTCAAGAGGGTCAGAGAAGCAGGAGCCTCAGATAAGAGAGTCAGGGAGAAACAAACTTAAATCTAGAAGGTAATTAGCTGGGTAAGAGACATAGGAATTTATTTCTCTATGGTGGCTAGAGCTATAAAAGTACTCCCCGGGGAAAAAAGTTTATAAATATAGACACTGCTGAACGAAATTCGAAGGGATCCAGGCACCCCAGAGGAAGAAGACCTTGAGAAGATACCTTTGTTCTCTGAAGTACGTTCATAAATAGTAGCTTAATGGGTCTTCCCAACCACTAGGTAAGGAAGAAAGGTGAGGCAATATCACTGCTTTATAGGTCTGGTTTTGTATCACTGAGCATGGTTACGTGCAAGTCTCACATGATGATCTTTGGGTCTGAACACAGTCCCGTGTCACATAATAATGTTTAGTCAACAATGGAGACATACCATACAGCCTAGGTGTGTAGAAAGCTCTACCAGCTAGATTCGTGTAAGTGTCTCTATGATGTTTGGACAGTGACAAAATCACCCAATGCTGCTCTTCACAGAACATATTCCCAGTGGCATATGACTGTACTCTCAGTTGTAAAAGTAGATTAGATCGATATTCTTCAAACATATTTGGCTCATCTACTCCCTAAATTGATTTTGAAAAGCACTATTTTTAAGTTGACATCTAAAATGTTTTATCATACTTTAAGGGGCTGCAAATAAAGCAATTTCCAGCATATTATAAGTATTAACATTTTAAAGCAATTTTATCTTAATTTTTATGTGTCCAAAGGAATTAAATACTATTATGATTTACTGTTCAACATCATTATTTAAAAAATACAGGAATACACTCTTCTCTTTAGTCAGAATTTTATCATTATTTTTCCCCCTTGACCTTGTATACTGTTCCTCTTCCCCCAAAACATTCCACTCTCAAGTAAAATATGTTTGTGCTGGAAACTGGCCTGTGCTGCCCAGACTTTCCTTCAGTGAGAGGTTCTTGCTCCAGCTGCAGGGAAGGCTCTCTGCAGGGAAGGCTTTCTTGCATTGTCAGACCCGTGCTCAAGGTCAGCTATAGATAGCCACCTAGCTCAAAGTCACGTCTCTTTTTAGGGTGCCACACAATCAGTGACTGATTAATGTGGAAGCATTATAACCTGGACAACTTAGTCTAACCTAGGACCATTCTGACAGGCAATTCTGACTCCAGAACTGCACCTTGTGTAAGGTCCTTGATCCGACATTGAGGTGAAACTTGTTCCTCTGTGTAATCCAGCTTTGCTCCCCTGCCTACTGAAAATACAGATCCCAAGAGAACACTCCTTAATTGACATCTAGCGTGTTAAATTCCATTTCCATTTCTAGGTATGCTTGAAAGTCTTTTATTAATCATTGTCAAAGTCTCCTTGATTAAGAATATATAAATTGAATTTTTTTAAATATGTATTTCCTGGGACAGGTTATATGTACTATGAAAATTCTTCAGAAGTAAGTTATTATTATTGGTAGTATCCAATTGAGTGTAACAACTTCATTACAAATTTTTATAAATGATACTTAAGCACAAAGTTGTTCTTGAAATATATCTCAATGCTATGGAATGTTAAAACATTAGGTTATGGATCTGTGAATGAATAAATTATTGCCATAGTGAAGACAGGACTTAGCATCATTTCTGTTCACATTTTTTGTTTGTTTTTAGACATAGTTCTGAGAAAACTTGGGATAGGAATGAGAGAACTGTTGTTATGAAATCTCCACTCAATTATTCAAATTTCTCCCAAGCCACAAACCCAGAATCATACACTGGTCTATTATTCAAGTTAATTCTAATGATACCAGCTGGAAACTCGGGCTCGTCTTTAACTTGTTTCGACTGAAAACCATTTTAACTGCCAAGTCATCTGTTACCCAGCAAATTAGAATATTTCACTATCATCTCCTTGATTTTTACAACTCAGAAATATATTTAGATTGTTTTAGGATGGGTTGGTGATACTTTGCATTCATAAAATAAGAGAAAAATGACTGTAAATAAGGAGGTGGGGACAGAGTACCAGCAGGATCTCACCACAGGCTAGTTCTCAGTTCCATCAGCGAGTACCCTGGGAAACTGATGATGCAACTGTCTCCTTAAATGGGACCGTGCCTGCCTTTGGAAGTCTTCGCACATCCTAGCTTGAAGCCCCTCTCCTGGGTGATTTCTAACATCCTATAGTTTCATTTTGGTTATTCTTTTCCTCTTTCACTACATTTCTCATTGCATGGGCACAACAAATTAATAACAGATACTAAAATAGTTTCCAAACTGATTCTAAGGTATGGCAAATTCATGGAAGATGCGTTATATTACGTGCTCAGCAGTGTTCTAGGAATTAGGGATATGCCAAATCCGTGTCCTAGAAGGAACTTACATTCAGGGGGAAAGCAGAGATAAGATAATAGGCAATAAATTTAATAGCTAAGTAAATTAGACACTATATTAAAAAGGTGATAAATGCTGTAGAAAAAAGTTTTTAAAGTGTAAATAAAGGCAAACAGTGAACTGTTTGGGTGGGAAATATAATTTATTTAATTTTAAGAAGATTTTATTTATTTACTTTTAGAGAGGGGAAGGGAGGGAGAAAAAGATGAAAAGAAACATCAAAGTGTGGTCGCCTCTTGCATGCCCCCACCACCTGGGGACCTGGCCTGCAACCTAGGCATGTGCCCGAGACCGGGAATTGAACCAGACACCCTTTGGTTCCTAGGCGGGGGACTCAATCCACTCAGCTGCATAACCAGGGCTCAGGTCGGACAGTTTTATACAAGAGGAAATTCTATTGAGAAGGCAATATTTGAATCCTTGCTTCAGTAAAATAATTACTTTTAGCTCTTTTATTTCTTCCTAAGACCAATGCAGTGCTAATGCACTATTAATGATAGTACTGTATGTCTGATTTATATCTTTTTTAATTTATTGATTTGAGAGAGAGAGATTTGTTGTTCCACTTATTTATGCATTCATTGGCTGATTCTTGTATGTGCCCTGAGCAGGAATCAAACCTTCAACCTTGGCGAATATGGACAATGCTCTAACCTGCCCAGGGCTGTCTTATTTATAATTGTTAACCAGTTTCGGAGTTCACTCATTGTAACTGTGAATACAGAGAAATTAACCAATTGAATTTCAGTGAATTTCGTGTCTAAATGTCCTACTTAAAATTTATCGTATTTAATATCACTAACTTCAGAGAGACTACTTGTTTAAATGCCAGTAAATTTTGGCTATTTTTGATAAATCTGCAATCCTCACACAAAAATAGTTACAATAGAGAAAGGACTGAAGAAGACATTAGTTTTAAAATGAGAGTAAATTTTGAAAATGAAAACAAGTGTGATGGATATGCAAGCCGTCACTGTGAATTAGAAAAAAGCTTTGTTTTCAGACAATGACATTGTAAAGTTTACACTGTCCATTGTTTACTGACTGGGAGTAAATACAATCTTGCACTGTTAGCCTGGAATTTTCCATTTCTTACAAGCTTCCATCTTCCTGCTGTTGTTAATAGAGACAGAATTGAGAAGCAAGACCGGTGTTATTAAAGCATGGTTCTTGAACCCTGAGAATCAACATCACCTGGGACCTTTCTGGAAAAAAAAAACTGTCAGCCTTTAGCTAAGAAGGGACTAGAATCTGAGTTTTACAAATTCACTGGATTATTTTGATACGTGCTGAAGTTTGAGATCCCCTAGATTAGACCATATTTTATGGACATTGTCAAATTGCTATTTTCAAATAGGCTAAAGCAAAACCCAGTATTTCACACTCCAGAGGATTCAGATGAAGAATGAAAAATTACTTACAGTGAAATACCTTAAGCATACATACAGACATAGATAATTTTTAAAAAATGAACACTCAGCTGGTGGGGTTACAGGTGATCGAGTGAAGCACACCAGCCCGCAAACTCACCTAATATTTGAACACAGACAACAATCCCATGCAGAATCATGTGCTCTTTTTATCTTCTGATTAATCTGGAATAGTTCAAATCTACTTGAAAAATGTGAGTTATGAGTGGAATCGAATAATTCTGTCAAAGTTTAAAAACTATTTGGGGAATTTTACTCCTTAAATAGTTTTTACCCCAAAATGAATGTGGGTATATATATATATTTTTCCTTGTAGTCTGTCTTCCCATCCAGAACATAATCTGTTTCCTTATACCTAATATTTTCACTGCTCCATAAATTTTAGTGTTCTTCACTAGTTCACATTCATTTAACTTTAAGATTTTTAAAGTGCATTTTATATTTTATGGCTATTTTATTTTATTTATTTTTACGTCTATTTTAAATTAAATGTGTTATATTCCCTGCTATTATATACTATTTGTGCTTATACATGCACATATATATTTAACTCCAATCTGGTAATATTAATACTATTTTTATAACAAAGATGTATTAGTGCTTTTTTGTACTCTGCTTATACAGATATATCACTATAAATACTGAAGGAGGGAATTAATAAAGAAGATCTGAAGTGTATAAACATAAAGATAACAGACAATATCAAAATTAAATATATATTTTAAATAAAGGGCAACATAGGTAATGAACAAGTAGGTAAAAAATTAGAGGATATTTGCAATATTTAAACTAACATGAGATGAATAACTAAAATATTTAAGAAATAATATCAGTGATTGTTGTATTCTTTATATCTATATGATGTTACTTATAAAATTATTAAATAATTGCAAACATTATTTTTATGTGCTAATTTTAGGGAGGATTTTTCTAATATAAAATCATGAAGTATAATGTTAATTATTTATTTGAAGTAAATATTATATAACCAATAAAATTATCCTTCTAAGTTTGTGACATTTTAAAATTATAAATAAGTTAATCAATCAAAATCATTTGAAAATAATAAAATAGTGTGCTTTTTATCTTACTTACTAAAAAATATGACATTACCTGATATTAAATCATCCTTATAAACCCTGATATCAATTTAATCCTAAATGCAATTGTTTTTATACCCAGGATGTTTCCAATAATAGACCAAGCCCTTACTTCTCTGTGAGTGATACTTTGATGTGCCCAAGTACCCATTAGCAACTTCCTGTGAATATATACTAGGCACCTCAAACTTAGTATGTTCAAAATTGACATACTAAGTATGACATACTTAGTTTATCAATTATGACATACTAAGTATTACAGTAGGAAAAAGAACTTGTAAAAAGACACTAATAAATTATATTCAACTCTTTTAAATTTAGCTTTCTTATAAAAAACAAATTGTTAGACAATTGTTATGCACAGTGCTTTACTAAGCAAATCACATAAAACTTTCTAGAATGGACATTCATTCTCTTCATTTGAAAATGGCAACAATGCTATTATTCAAATTCTTTGAAAATTAATCAGTGCTATACAATAGTAAGGTGTAGCATGTCCACACAATGGAAATTACTTGACAATGAGAATGAACAAACTTCTGATAAATGCTAGAACATGAATTTCACAGGCTATGCTTAGTAAAAGAAACTAGACACAAATGATTACATGCTATAAAGCTCCATTTATATGAATTTCTAGAATAGGCAAAACTAATCAATGGTAGCAAAAAATAGTAAGAATGATAGTTTTGGGATGAGTAGAACTGATTGAGAAGAGGCACAAAGGTACTTTTGGCTGTCTGATCGGTCTGGCTACACCAGCAGGGAAGTTTTGGAAGTAATGTTAATAGTCTGTATGTTGATGGGGTTTGAATTGCACAGGTATACACATCTGTCAAGTCAATAAATGTGCATTTTGGATTTATGTATCTCATTTAAATAAAATTTATCTTAAACTATAAACACAAAAGAATAAATATTCCTTTTCTTACTAAGAATTTCTAGTTCCTTAAATGTGAAAAAAGGTGAATTTGACTTGTATCAAAAAACCTCGTCCTCTTAATCATTGCCTGGATGAATGAGGGGGTTCTCCTTGTTATTTTTACTTTACTGCATGGGATTTTTACCTCTGGCATTCCTTGCGGAGAGAAAGCACTGAAAGGTGGCACAACATCTGAAACATTTTCGTATCCTGGAGGAGGTGGTTCAAAAAATGAGGTGTTGAAAATCTAGGGAAACAAAATACAATAATCAGAAGTAAATCAGGTAAAGTTTGATTACCACAATCAAATACGGAAAACCATGTATTATCTTTTTTGTCAGTAGATGGTTAATCAATCTGTCAGTATTTTGAGTATACATATTAAATACCTAGCATTGTGAGATGCTTTTTATTCATTGTGAAATGAATAAATTATAGACCCTGAGAGAATCTGTAAATGCCATCTTTTGATTTAGGAGAAAAGTTTTATTATGCAAATGAAAAGTAACATTGTATATTATTTGTAGTCACAACAGTGCAAAGATAAGTACTTAGGAACAAATTAAATATTAAATGCACTTCAATAAAAAATTACATTTTGGGGGGATCCCTATCTGATAGAATCTAGATATCTTTTTTTTTAAGATTTTATTTATTTATCTTTAGAGGGGAAGGGAAGGAGAGAGGGAGAGAAACATCAATGTATGGTTGGTTGCCTTTCATGAGTCCCCTGCTGGGAACTGGCCTGCAGGGAACCAGCCTGCAACCCAGGCATGTGCCCTGACTGGGAATTGAACCTCGATTGTCTGGTTCGCAGGCCTGCACTCAATACACTGAACTACACCAGCCAGGGCTTTCCTCTTATCTTTTTTTGATTGGTTAATCTTAGTTTTATTTCTATTGGTAGTTTGGAAACTGAAAAAATTGGATTCCTACTTAACAAAGTTACAGCAAATATCAAAAACAAGGATGAAACATTAAAAACATTCCCCTCAAGTCAAGGATATCTGCCATCACCACTTTCTTTCAACATTAGGCCAGAACAGTAATACAAAGGATGATGGGAGTTGGGGAGCGAATCTGGGCCGATAGCATGTTGTACTAACTGAAGCTGACAGAACCTAACATGACACTGAATCAACTCCTACCGCCCCCCCCAAAATCCGCACATCTTCCATATTCTCCATAACTTTTCTGCGACCCATATAGGGTGCAAAGTCATCTGAATCACTGGGAAAGATTATTTAAAAATGTACTTCAGTGCCATAAAAATCCATCTAGAAAAGAAGTCACTACATCAGCAAGTCTTTCAGCCAACACAGTATTCAAACTTGTCTCACTTGATTTGCCTTTATACTAATCTTCAATTTTACAGCACTACTGAGCAAGTAAATTCTAAAGTGAGTTTATGAGTTATTCTAACAGCTAGCAAAAGTTTTTTAAGGTCAAGGCAATTGCTTTCTTGGGTGACTCTTTCAAAGGTACGCTACACACAAGTGAACATTGCTCATGTTCCAGGATTCACTAATATAGTTTCAAATTTGGTATTTTGAGCACAACTAAAATATGGCTTACAAATTTCTATTTACTTGTTAGGACAAAAAGCCAGTATATAGTTCAATTTATATAGTATGTTATCTCTACAGAAACAAAGGTAAAAGAATGTATCTGTATATATTTAAAATATTTCTGGAATCTACAAAACACTAATATCTGTCACTTGTGAGAGGTAGATCTTGTCTGTGTTGCACAGGAGAATAGAAGTTTAGAGTTTACAAATCAACAAACAACAAGTATTGGAGAGGCTGTGGAGAAAAGGGGACCCTAATTCATTGTTGGTGCGATTGCAGATTTATACAACCACTATGGAAAACAGTATGGAATTTTCTAAGAAAACTAAAAATGAATCTGCTTTTTGACCCAGCAATTCCACTGCTAGGATTACATCCTAAAAACCCTGAAACATCAATCCAAAAGAACCTATGCACCCCAATGTTTATAGCAGCACAATTTATAATAGCCAAGAGTTGGAAGCAACCTAGGTACCCATCAGTAAATGAATGGATCCCAAAACTATGGTACATTTACACAATGGAATTCTATGCAGCAGAAAGAAAGAAGGAGCTCCTACCCTTTGCAACAGCATGGATGGAACTGGAAAGCACTATGCTGAGTGAAATAAGCCAGGCAGTGAAAGACAAATACCATATGATCTCACCTTTAACAGGAAGCTATACAATAAAATAAACAAGCAAAATATAACCAAAGACACTCATATAGAAAACAGGGGGACAGTGACCAGAGGGAAGACGGGAGGGAATTTTAGGGAAAAAAGGGGAAGAATTTACAGGAACTAGTATAAAGGACACATGGACAACAACTAAAAGGGGTGAAAATGGGAGGGAGGGAGGGATGGGAGTAAAGGACAGAAAACTGTACTTTTACAGAAAACTGTACTTGAACAGTAATTAAATAAATTTGAAAAAAGAAGTTTACAGTTTACCACATATTTCAGCTACAAACATTTGCAATAACTAAACTGCCCTGGGAAATGAAGGGGCAATAAGAGAGCATTTGTATATCAGGACGGAGTGATGAAAATGGAGCTGAACTGTCAGAATGTCAAAAAAATGATGCCTAAATCTGAAACACAAGCAATAATAAGCATGGTATCTAAGTAAATAGAGGTAAATATCAAAAGAAAGAGCTCATGGTTGAATAGCGTTTGCCTCAGGGAAGGGAAACTAGGACGGAAACGAGGGGCTTTGGAGAGCTATGTGACTCCACGCACAGGTGTGACTTGGATTAAAATCTACATGAAAACAAATATATATATAAATAAAAATAGACTAATGATATAACTTAAAAGTATTAAAAACCTTTAGGCAACTAACACCATTCAGGAAAATCTCCAAAATGAAATTTCTACATGATATATTATGTAACAGGCTTTAGAAATTCCATAAATAAAATAATATAAAAATATTATTTTAGTAATGCTAAAATTATTATTATTATTATTTAAGTAGTGATATACAAGTATTTATTCCGTGAATACTTGTAATCACGAAAATAGCTAAATGCAGAAACAAAAGCAAAGATACAGGCAAAACTGGAGTTTAAGAAGAAAGAAAAGGACTGAAAGTTTGCTATTTTCCTGATTGTACATAGACAATCCCCAAATTCGATCGATCAAGATAGAGGTTTAAGCATATGTATATTTTTCACATTATCAATAATGATCAAGCTTCATCACTGAAAAATTTGGATGGGCATACTTGAAGTTATATACGATTTAGAAGACCCAGCCAAGAAAAAGACTAGAGGAGACTAGCTAAATGGAAAGGGTTTATTATAGTAAGGTATCATAACTCTAAAAATAAGATAAGCTAACTAGCAATGAAGATGAGTTCTGAGTTTTCATACTGAACACATTTCATATTAAGAAATAGCCTCCATTACTTGTATTATCTTCTCTTTCTTAAGTATGTTCTCTAACTTGGAAACAAGATTGTAAGCTTTTTAGACTACAACTTCCTGATGGAAATGTAGGTAAACATACGTCACCTCCTTGTGCAACCACAGGGGGAAAAGAAAACTATACCTCAAAACAAATAATACCCAGAACCATCAGAAAAATTGAGCTGTATGGAAATCTGACAACCAAGGATTTAAAGAAGCCACATTCATCCAGACGGGTAGGAGGGGCAGAGAAGCGAGGATGGGTGGAGAGGCGTGGAGGCAAGGTCTGGCACTGAAAGGTGGTGGCAGCAGAATGGGCAGTCTCTCCTTCCCGAGTGATAGATAAAAATCAGGAGGGTTACCTTGGGAGTGAGCAATCCTAGCCCCAGTCCAGCCTGCTCAGCTCAGGGTTCCAGTGCCAGGAAGATAAAAATCCCATAACGTCTGGCTGTAAAAACCAGTGGGAGTTAGGGCAGCAGAAGAAACTGCTGGATTCTCAGGAGACTCTGTATAAAGGGCCCACATGCACTAAAAACATGCAGACATACCCCTGTGGCATTCAGCATTAGGACAACAGCTGGAAGGACAACAGTTTGCCATTCACCAGGCAAACCTCCAGAAGCCAGACAGTGGTATTGTCCCTCTCCGAGCCCTCCCCTGACACAGAGCCACAAAGTGATGAAGCTGGTTGTCCTCACACATTTTATAGGTGACTTTTCTGCAATCGGCCATGCTACTAAGACAGTAGTCAAAGCACCTCTACCTAATACAGAGAAACAAATGCATGGAGGAGACAAAGAAACATGTTCAAATGAATGAACAGAACGAAACACCAGAAAAAGAACTAAATGGAACGGAGATAGCCAAGTTATGAGTTGCAAAATTCAAAATACTGGTGATCAGGATCACTGAGCATGGCAATAAAATAAAAAACACTCAGGAGGAAAGGAAGTTTACACTAAATGAAACAAAGAAAAATCTACAGGAAACCAGCAGTGGTGGGGTTGAAGCTGGGATTCAAATCAACAGTTTGGAACATAAGGAAAAAATGAGCATCAACAAGAACAGCAAGAAGAAAAAATAATTTTTTAAAAAGCAAGGATAATATAAGGAGCCTCTGGGACACCTCTAAATGTACCAACATCTGAATTGTAGGGATGCCAGAAGGAAAAAAGAAAGAGCACAAAATCGAAAACTTATTTGAAAAAATAATGAAAGAAACTTCCTTAATTTGGTGAAGGAAATAGACATATAAATCCAGGAAGCACAAAGAATCCCAAACAATTTGGACCCAAGTAGGACCACACCAAGACATATCGTAATTAAAATGTCAAAGGTTAAAGATAAAGAATCTTAAAAGTAGCAAGAGAAAAAGCAGACAGTTAGCTATAAAGAATTTCCCATAAGACCGTCAGCTGATTTCTCAAAAGAAACTTTGCAGGCAAGAAGGGACTGGCAAGAAGTATTCAAAGTGATGAAAAGCAAGGGCCCACAGCCAAGATTACTCTATCCATCAATGCTATCATTTAGAATGGAAGGGCAGAGAAAGTGCATCCCAGAGAAGGTGAAGCTAAAGGAGTTCAGCATCACCAAGCCATTATTACATGAAATGTTAAAGGGACTTACTTAAGAAAAAAAAGATCAAGACTATGAACATTAAAATGGCAACAAATTCATAATTATCAACAACTGAATCTAAGAAAACAAACCAAAAAAACACAACAGGGACAGAATCATAAATACAGAGATCATATGGAGGGTTATCAATGGGGAAGGGAAAGGGGAAAAATGGGGGGAAAGTATAGGGGTTAAGAAGCATAAATGGTAGGTTTAAAATAGACAGGGGAGTGTTAAGAATAGTGTAGGAAATGGAGAAGCCAATGAACTTATACATCTAACCCATGGACATGAACTAAGGGGTGGGTATTGCTGGAGGGAAGGGGGTCAGGTGGAGGGGGCCAAAGAGGGAAAATTGGGACAACTGTAATAGCATAATCAATAAAATATCTTTAAAAATGTTAGACTAAATATCATTCTATATATAGTCTTTCTCGTCAAACACTCTCCCCTCCAAATGCTCACAACTGACTTCTGGGTACAGAGCTAAAAAGATGACCATATGAGAAATCATCATTGAAAACCAATAAAAACCTGCTGGCTAAAATTTCCGAGCAAGCCCAAACCCATGCAGTATCTTTTATAGTCTGAAACTATAAAAAAGTGTATCTATTTTAGTTACCTGGAAGCTTACTAATATCTCATATTGTATATTAGTCCACACTACTAAAAATAAAAAAGCAGCTGTTATCAACCATTAATTTCTCAGAATATTTCCAATATCACATTAAATTCAAACATGATAAGAAAATTGATATTTGCAATCAGATATTAAAGGCATCATTAGCCAGTTTCAATAATATTGATATCTATCAATAATTGGAGAGGTTACAGTACATTGTTTCATAGGAAGTGTTTGAAAAGGAAAGTTCTTTTTTATTTTTTTTACCTCATTTCCATTTTCATCAATTATTGAGATGTAGTTGGGATGACTCTTATTTGGATAGGACAACAGGACATCATAATGGGCTAACTCAACAGAATCCAGGCCAAAATCTTTCCACTGAGATTGAATTTGCTTTGCAAGCTGGAAGTTTTGTTCTGTTCCTGCTAAATGTGGAATCCGTGTAAAATTACTGGTGAACAAAAAATGAAAGTGGTTAGAAATCTCAAATTAACTGACAAAGGCAGATTTACATAAATACCTCGAAATGGGATACATTAAAAAAGGAAAATGGTTGTATTATTGCGTCAAATCGATTTTCAAAGTATATTTTTAAGTTTTCATGCTCTAATTTGTATTTATTCAAGGGGAAACTGGAGAAACTGATCAGCATAGAGAACTGTTATGTACAACCCTGTGGACATACCGCTGCATACGGGTAAGGGGAGTGTTATAGTCTTTTCTTAAGAGCCACTCATCGTAGAACTTTCATGGAATCGCCTGTCTTTATTTCACTGTGCAAAATAATTTGAAGGATACAAATATTTTCATCCAAAATACCAAGTTGCAATTTGCCAACAATTACTGATAATTACATTTCTTCTTAAATATTGAAAGTTATAGTCAAGTGAGAAACCTTTTGATTAAAAAACACTTGTAAATGGAAGTGTCTTCATTAAGGAATAATCTGGGCCTATTTACACAGGCTGAAACTGACCTTTGTGTGCTCTATCCATCATGCACAGTAGCAGGCACACTTAAAAGTCTATGATGAGAATTAGTTTGACCAGGAATATTTTTTACATATTGATTTTCTTAAGAGAATGAGGAAGGGAGAGAGAGAGATCTATTTGTTGTTCCACTTACCTGTGCGTTCATTGGTTGATTCTTGTGTGTGCCCTGACTGTGAATTGAAACTGCAACCTTGGCCTATGGGGATTACACTGAAACCCACTGAGCAAGCTACCTGTTCAGGGCTGACTAGGAATATCTTTAACAACTAAATTATTAGGCCAAAATTTTGTCTCCTAGATATATTTTCATAAGTAGACTAATTCCTCATTTAATATGTATAGCTACTTGTGCTTTTGTTGGTTTTAATTTTTTACTCCTGGAAATTTGTTATTTCCAATGAGCATTAAGTTCATTGTTATTTTCAACTTAAGCTTCTTAAAGGAAAAAATAAAATTCTACATGTCAAAGCATCATATATTATGTAAAGACATTGGTTTATTTCTAGTTCATGAACTTCCCGAATTTATGAATTTCTGGCTCTAACTATGTAGGTCTTACAAAAATCAACACACTTCCATCCTTATGGCAATTTTTTAAAAATTTACAGGAAACATGTCTATGACAATTCCAATTTCAAATGTCTAATTCTACTGTGTATCTAAACTTTTTATTTAAAAAATCAATTGCCAAGAAAAATAACTCAGTTTTAAAAGTTCCTGTGATTAATTTTTTTATCCTTATCTTAGAACATGCTCATTGATTGTGGAGAGAGAGAAACATTGATCAGTTGCCTCTCACATGCTCCCCCACTGGGTACCAAACCCACAACCTAGGCACATGCCCTGACAGGAAATAGAACCCACAACCCTTTGGTTTATGAGACAATGCTCTAACCTACTGAGCCACACTAGACAGGGCTCCTGTGATTACTTTTTATAATTATGTTAAAATAATTTATCTATTATTTTAATAATATAATTGTTATTTAATAAAATAAGATAATTATATTTATTAAAATCCTCATCCAGTAAATTCTTAAGGTCTTAACACCTACATAGTATTTCTAATGTATATTTTCAAAATACAGTAACAAAAGAATACAATTTTTATTGACTTTATTGGGGTGACATTGGTTTACAAAACCACACAGGTTTCAAGTGTACAACTCAACAAAACATCATCTGCCCACTGCACCGTGCACCCGTCACCCCAAGCAAAGCCTCTTTCTATCTCTCTTTTCCTCCCTTTTGCCACCATCACTTATCTCCCCCGCTTCCCTTTCCAGCTGGCTAATGGCTATCACCACATTCTTATCTGTATCTGTATTTTATGTGTATATCTATGTGTGTGTTTTTTGTTTAATCCCTTCACCTTCTTTCATCCAGCTCCCCAACTTTTTTTCCCTCTGACCACTGTCAGTCTGTTCATTGTATCCATATTTCTATTTCCATTGTGCTTCTCAGTTTATTTTGTTCATTAGATTTCATATATAGGTGAGATCATATGGTATTCATCTTTTTCTGACTGGCTTACTTAACTAAGCATAATAATCTCCAATTTTATCCATGCTGTCACAAAAAATATATAGCATTCCTTTATATAAAGGTACCACAGCTTTTTTGTCCACTCATCTACTCATCTGTGCACTTGGGCTGTTTCCAGATCTTGACTATTGTGAATAATGCTGCAATGAACATAGAGGTGCACATATTCTTTCAAATTAGTATCTCAGGTTTCTTCAGATATAGACCCAGAAGAGAGATCAATGAGTCCAAAAGAAGTTCCACTTTTGTTTATTGAATTTATTGGAGCGACATTGGCTAATAAAATATGTTTTAGGTATATAATTCTATAATACATTATCTGCATATTGCATTGTGTGTTCATCACCCCAAGTCTTCTTCTATCATCATTTATCCTCCCTTTACCCTCTTCTACCTCCTTTCATCCCCTTGCCCTTTTATTTTTGATTTTTTAAAGAAACCCCACACTGCTTTCCGCAGTGGCTGCATCACACCAACAGTGCAGGAAGTCTCCCCCTTTCTCCACATCTTTGTCAGCAATTAATTTGTTGATATATTGATGACAGCCATTCTAAAAGGCGTGAGATGGTATCTCATTATGATTTTAATTTGTACCTCTCTGATGATTAGTGACATGAAGCATTTTTTCATATGTCTATTAGCCATCTCTATGTCCTCTTTGGAAAGTACCAATTCAGTCCTTTGCCAATTTTTCACTTGAGTTGTTTGTATTCTCACTGTTGAATTGCACGAGTTCTTTATAAGTTTTGGAAATTGACCCCTCCTCAGATGCATCATTGGCAAATATATTCTCCCATTGTGTGTGTTCCCTTTCCATTTTGTTGATGGTATCTTTTTCTGTGCAAGTTTTTCAGTTTGATGTAGTCCCATTGTTTCTTTTTCCCCTTTGTTTTCCTTGCCCAAGGTGCAAAAATATTGCTACTAGGAATGTCTGACATTTTACTGCTCATGGTCTCTTCTAGGATTTTTATGGTTTGGCAACTTACATTTTGAGTTTATAATTGTGTATGATGTAAATTAGTGATGTAGCTTTTCTTTTTTTTTTTTTGCATGTATCTCTGCAATTTTCCCAACACAGTTTATTGAAGAGACTGTCTTTACTTTATTGTATTTAAGCCTTCTTTGTCAAATATTAATTGACCAAATGGTGTGGGTTTATTTCTAGGCTCTCTGTCCTATTCCACTGATCTAGATGCCTGTTCTCCTGACAGTACCATGCTGTTTGGTTTACTACAGCCTTCCAGTATAGTTTGAAATAAAGTTGTGTAATACTTCACACTTTGTTTTTCCTTCTTAAGATTGTTGAGGCTATTTGGGGTCTTTTGTGGGTCCATATAAATTTTTGGAATATTTGTTCCAGATCTCTGATATATGCCGTAGATATTCCAATAAGAATTGCATTGAATCCATAGATTTCTTTGGGTACTATGGACATTTTAATGTTAATTTTCTTGTCCGTGAACACAGTATATGTCCTACTTATTTATATCCTCAATTTCTTTCTTTAGTATCTTACAATTTTTCAAATATAGGTTTTTTTACCTCCTTGGTTAAATGTATTTCCAAGTACCTTATGTTGTTGGTTGTTAAAATAGTAAATGGGATTTCTTCATTTCTCTTTCTGATAATTCATTGTTAGTGTATACAAATACCACTGATTTTATGCCCTACTGGCATGGATCAGTGGATTGAGCACTGACCTGTGTGTTTCTTTCCCAATTAGGACACATGCCTGGTTTGCAGGCTGGTCCTTGGTTGTGGGTGTGTGAGAGGGAACTGATTGGTGTTTTTCCCCTTCTCTTTCTCCTTCCCTTCCCCTCTCTCTGAAAATAAATAAAGCCTTTTCTAAAAATGCTACCAATTTCCAAATATCAATTTTGTGTCCTGATACTTTGCAAATTGATTTTGTAAGATCTAGTTTTTGGTGGGACCTTTAGAGTTTTCTATATAAAATATCATGTCCTCCATGAACAATAGTTTTGCTTCTTTCATTTCAATTTGAATGCCTTTCATTCTCCTTGTCTGAATGTTGTGGCTAGTACTTCCAGTACAATGCTGAATAAGAATGGTGGAAGCGGACATCCCTATATTGTTCCCTATCTTAAACAAAAACACTTCTTAGTTTTTGCCCACTGAGTATTATGTTGACTATGGTTTGTCATATGTGGACTTTACTGTGTTGAGGTATGATCTCTCTATTCCCACTTTGCTAAACATTTTTATCATAGATGGGTGCTTGATTTTATCAAATGCTTTTTCTGCATATATTGATATGATCACATGACTTTTATCCTTCATTTTGTTTATGTGAAATATCATGTTTATTGATTTGTGAATATTGTACCAACCTTGCATCCCCAGAATAAATCCCACCTGATCATGGTGTATGAAATTTTTAAAGTATTGCTGGATCCAGTTTGCTAATATTTCTTGAGGATTTCAACACCTATCTTCATCAGGGATATTAAATTTTTTTCTATGAATTTTTTTCTTCATAGTGTCTTTATCTAATTTTAGAATTAGGATAATACTGGCCTCATCAAAAGAGCTTGGAAGTCTTCCTCCTCTTGAATTTTTTTGAGTAGTTTAAGGATAAGCATTAGTTCTTTGAATATTTGGTAAACTTTGCCTGTGAAGCCATGTGGTCCAGGATTTTGTTTTCTAGGAGATTTTATTTGTTTGTTTGTTTGTTTTCACTACTGCTTTGATTTCATTAGCTGTAATTGGTCTAATCAGGTTTTCTGATTTTTCCTGAATTAATTTTGAAAGATTGTATGTTTCTAGCAATTTATGCATTTTGCCCAGGTTGTCCAATTTATTGGAATATGTCATTCATAGTATTTTCTAACAATTCTTTGTATTACTGTGGTGTCAATTATTACTTTTCTGTTGTTTCTGCTTTTATTTATTTGGGTCTTCTCTCTCTTTTTCTTGATGAGTATGGTTTAAGGTTCATCAATCTTGTTTATCTTTTCAAAGAACCATGTCCTAGTTTCACTGATCTTTTGCATTGTGTTTTTTTCAGTCTTTATGTCATTTATTTTTGCTCTAATCTTTATTATTTCCTTCCTTTTATCTATTCTGGGAAAAGAACACAATGTTAAGAGGCAGCTGAGAAATCTATCTATTCCTTCATCAGTGTAGACCTACCTTCGGCCAAACAGCAAACATGCTGCTATTTTCTTCTGTATTACAATACACAGATCACAAACTGTGATGTAACTGAAGTGGATGTAGATTATGTACATTTCCTGAAGTCACAGATAGAACTCTGTCTCTACAAGTGAGAACAGTTGTTATGGGGAATCTTGAACATGCTCACGAGAGAGAGAGAGAGACAGAGAGACAGAGACAGAGAGAGAAATACTTTATCAGACTTTGCTATAATGAGTGACATTTGTTGCTGTGTATCAACTAGGATTCAACCATGTGCTATGATAAGGTTTGAACCCCTTCATTTGGAGCAAAGTTGATCCTAAAAAAGATAAGTAGGAAAAAAAGACTGCTTTTCATGATAAATAAATTGGCATAAAATCAGATTAAGTGGTGTATTAAAGGTTTTGTTAGTAACTTTTATAACCCTGGCCATGTCTTAAATTTCTCATCTATACATGGGGAGACTAATGCCACCTCACTAGTTCTCAAGGATTTGTGGTTCAGTTAGATAACTGGTATTAAACAGCAGATTTGACATTTTTTACTGTTTTAATCAATTGAGAAGTATGTCACAGTCTTTGTGGATGCTTCGAGATTATCAATTTTTAAGAAAACAGTAATAATTTATAAAGTGTTCAAAATCTATAACAACTCGTATTGGCAAATTAGGAATCTGGAGAGTTCAGAAGGCTTTTGGAGATTCTGCAGTCCTTGCAGGGATGAGTGGGGTTCTCCTAATCCTTCTCTTTTGTGTGTTAATGATAAACAACCTTGAATTCTGAGCAGTTGGAGCAGCTTGGTCAGGGCTACAGAATAAGCAAGAAGCTGACTGCTTCTATCTTGCTCAAGGGTCCAAAAGGAAATAAACAGAAGGCATCCTTTTTTTTTTCTGGTCAGTCCATGCCACAGGTTTGGAAAGGAAGAAGCAGGAACAGCAGCTCTTAGAGCAAATATTAAATCTTGCCAGACCTCCATTATCATTGTATCTATTATACCTACTTATAGTGAAAGAGCAAGTGGCTGGGGAGGGAGTTCCAAAGTTCAAGCTTCAGGGCCCCTCAGTTAAAATGGCCCTTCCAAAGACCTGGGAGGTACCCCAGTAAGTTTTTGTTCACAGTTTTAGTTCTCTTAGAATTAATATAGACATACATGTTTATATGATTATGTGCATACACATTTATGCATATATATATGTAAAACTGTCCTTTTTATAAAATTAGAACCTGTATTCACTAAAGAATTTTTCAATCACTAAGTATTTTGGGACTCGTGCACTAAGGAAATTTGTTTTTTTAAAAAGAGACTTTATGCTTTGAAAAGATAAATATTCTAATACATTACATGTAATTATTCTATACAAAAGATTTCTTTTAGTTGCTTTGCAAACAGTTTTTAAATTTATTTATTTACCTCTTTGGCTTTATACTAGAGACAGCTATTCAGGAAATAGGAAGCTAGATTGTGAACAATGTCACATACATGCTCTCTAAGTTCATCCTCATCACTGTCCTTATTTTATAGATGTACAAAGAAGGGCTCAGGAAGGTTAAGTATTCACTTAAGGTTACTTTGCTATTAACGAGCAAAGATGAAATTTAAACTTGAAATTTAAACTCAAATATGACAGACTCCAAAGTCCAAGTTTATTCTTTTGACCAAAATATACTATCTTCCTCTAAAACAGCAGATGGGAAAATAAATTCCACTGACCAAATTCAGCACATTCCCTGGTTTTATATAGCCCATGCCTAAGAATGGTTATCACATTTCAACAGGTAAAAAATCATGAGAAATGTTTTGTGACATAATTATATAAAATGGAAGTTTTAGCACCCATAAGTAAAGTTTACCAAAACGGCCACATTTATTCCTTTATGCATTTTCTATGGCTTCTTCTGTGCTACACTATCAGAGCTGAGTAGTAGTGACAGACATGAGCTGGCCAGCAAAAGCAGGCTTTGTACACAGAGTTTGCTGATTCCTGCTTTAAAACATCCCTATTGGTAAAGTTCAGATAAAATATATAATCCTGTCCCTATAAAATGTGACACAAGATCTTCAACAAATGAAACTAAGTGAATAAATAAAGTCAGTTCCTATATACAAAATATTGGATCAAAACTTTGAAACAGACTAAAACTTTCCAACAAATTCTCCATGTGAACTTTCAAGTACATGCTTACTATAAGAACTTTTTGATGTTCTCAGCTTTCAATTCATCCAAAAATGCCTTCTTCACGTTATGCTGTGGAACAAGGTTAGTAGCTTCTTCACTGGAGGATTTTATAAACCACCCTGTAGAATACATGCAAATATAGGTGTGAGAAGTGAGCTCACAGACAGGCCCTAATTTTTCTTATTGCTATCTCCATCATATATAAAATATAACTTACCAATGACCTCCAGCAGTCACTGAAATTTTCTAAAATTTAATGTCTCTTGCCTACTTCTACTGGAGAAAAAAAATCACACGCACGAACTTCTAAATTACAAATCAATTGCAACATATATTTTATTCAGTTTCAGTGATAATTGCTGTTTCTCTAAGAAATGTTTCATGAGGAAATCTGCACTAAAATTAATATTTCAATTAATGGAGATGAACAAGATCTCTTGAAAATCAAGATAAAAATGAGATCCATTTTTCCCTTAAAGCTTTTATCCACAGTCACTGTTCACTGCTGATCCAGAATAAACATTTAATCAATGTTTACAATGAACTAATTATGAATATACTTCAAATACAGAAGTTATTTCAAAGAGTTGAAGGAAACTTAGACCTATAATTTGTTCTGTCTCTGAAACTAAAAGAAAATATGCTGAGAGTTTATGTTTCTTGTTGCAGTAGGCTTGATAAGTTCAACTTCAGAAAGCTAGAGCGAACTGTAATCAACCCAACATTCCTGCAAGACACCTAGCGCACAGAGGCCAGAGGCAATGGGGGTAGTAAGATAACACAGAAGTAAGCCCTTGTGGTTGGCTTTTAAGCTGAGGGAAAGGGGCATGATTACAGGATTTATTTAGAGAAATGACATGATCCGGGCATAAAATGATGACCAAAATCAGCACCCGGCCAGCCTTCATGGAACTTTCCAGTAATTAATCACACGCACAGACACACAGAGGTGTACTGAAATAAATGGTTGGCAGCAAATGGAAATACCGTCCCACCTGTACGCAAAACAAAGGATTAGCCTGTGGGACCTGGGAAGGACGCACTGAGGATTAAATGCTCGAACTGAGGTCTGGAGAATGAATAGGATGAAGAGGAGGGAGGCCTGTGGGGGAGGGGAGAGCAGACAATTCTAGGGAAGAATAAACAAATATTAATAAAGAACCTGTTCTGTGTCAGCCACTGAGCAGTGAATACGAGGATGCTGCTCAGGTCTAAATTAGGAATAATATGCCCTGAAGAAATACAGATTTTAATTCCCACGCCAACCTTGCTGTTCTTTACAGTTGAAAAGTCGAAACTTAATTTGAAGTGTGTCCTTCTTGAGCACCCATCTCACTCAAGCCCTGCGACAACCCTAGGCAGTCGCTAATAACCACATGTTAGTATGAGCAGAGTGTGGCTCAGTTCTTTTCCTATCCTAAAATCTATGCCCTGGTCTTCTGAATCCAAGAAAGGGAATCCAGAGTTCAGAACGCAGGCAAACTACCTGGCAATACCTTAGGTTAGTCCTGCGCATTAATGTCCCAATGAGAAGCCTCTCCTTATCAAGTATAGAAAAGCTCCGATACCCCAATTGTGTGCTGGGAACTCTACCTTCTGTTTTACTTACTATTCCCACCAAATTGCAGATGTTATCGTCATCATACAGATTGGGACAATGAGGCTAAAACAGGCTGGGTAACTTGTTCAAGGCCACGAAGAAGTGGCAGAGTCAAAATTAAAATTTAAGAGTCTGAGCTTGTCTGTGCTGCCCCTAGTTTTCTTAACGAGTTGGGTTAGGTCTGCAAATCGGTACATGGGACAGCAAAACAAAGAATCTGTATATAACGATCTCTTCAGAGAGCTGACAATGAGGTCAGAGAGTTCCCAAGTGTTTCTCTATTATTTACTCCCAAGGACGAAGGTAGGAGAAAAGTGCTCTCCTGAGGCAACGCTCAGATGTCTACCTAAGGCATACAAGCAGCAGCTTCAGGCACCAGCAGACGCAGACCCCAAACGGGCGAGTCATTTCATGCAAAGCGCCCTGCAGGAGCTGGTTCAACTGTCCAGAGAGTTGCCGCTCACTCTAAGAAGTACCAGTTTCCAGGGGCTCCAGCGGGAGGACCATCAGAAGTCCAGTTTCAGAGTCCCTCCCTTCTACTCTTTACTCTGGGTAAGAGCTTGTCCAGAGCCCTACCGTGAACCGCCCCCAGCAGCCCCCACCTAGTCCCCGGCGGCTCATCCCCACCTCCCCACACACCAAACCACAGTCCCCGGGCCCTACAGCGCAGACGGCCGGCGATTCCAGCAAAGAGTGGAACTGCCGGGCGGGCCCCGGGTGTGCCTGGCGGGCGCGCCCCTACCGAGGAGGAAGCCGAAGATGAAGAGTCCCGCGGCCAGCAGGGCCCCAGCGCAGAGCCAGCGCGTTCGGCGCCAAGCGACAAAGGTCCAGTCGGTTTCGTGAAGGGGATTCCACATCTCGCGGGGCGGGGTTAGGGCGGCTTCCTGGGACCTGAGCCTCTGCTGCAGCCCCACTGAGGGCCAAGGGCTCTCCACCTAGGACCGCGAGGATGGTACTGCCCTGCGCGCTGGAGTCCACTCTCAGCCCGGAGTCTGGTTTCTCCGCCCCCGAGGTATTTCCAGCCCCTCTGCACCAATCCCAGGGAGAGCGCGGCAATAGCTGTCGCTGGGGGAGGGGGGAGCACCCTGCCCCCTTGGAGAAACGCTTTAAAAAAGTGTACATTGAAAAG
Source organism: Artibeus jamaicensis (assembly GCF_021234435.1). NCBI lineage: Eukaryota > Metazoa > Chordata > Mammalia > Chiroptera > Phyllostomidae > Artibeus > Artibeus jamaicensis. Next base: position 15,989,815 of record NW_026521911.1, on the reverse strand, counting down.
TTCTAGTTCTTGTTTATTTAAAAATGAAAGCTAAAAAAGGAAGAAAGGGAAAGAAAAAGCTACTCTCCTTTCTTCATTGCCAAACCAAAATCTGACTCGCGAAAAGAGAACCCAGGAGGATCGCCAGGGTAATTGAATAGAAGAACGCTTCCCTCTTGTCTGTCCAGGACAAGATGCACGGACCTCGCTCCAGGCTGGTTGGTGAACTAGACCGAGTGATCTCTCAAGTGCTTTGTTTCCCCAGTCCGGATCCTGTGAAATACTTTACAGCATTTTAATGAGTGAGGACTAGTAGGAAAAAAAGTGGTGCTGCGTTCTCTGTTGGATAACCAGGAGGAGGTGGTGTCCATCTGAATGGCCACTGTGCTCTTTCTCCTAACGAATGTCACTGATTTTCATAAACTTTTAAGAAATCATTCCCACCCCACCCTTTGAACCATTTTTAGAGAAATAATATTGGAACCTGCTGAAGGCAAGTTTTCCAGTTCAACCATTCATTTGTTCATTGAAAGTGTATTTATTAAATAGTTATTCTGTACCAGGAATTATGGGTACAAATATGTGTAAAATAAAGTCCCCCGCCTCAAAAAGGATCGCAGTATCTGGGATGATATACAAGTGAATGCAGTTACATTGTAGTATAGTAAATATCAAAATCAAGAGAAACAAGGGAGTATCCCACTGGGTTTTGCATTATTCTTCAAGTCCTCATATGAAACGTCATCTATCATCTTTCCTTCATAGTTGAAGAAGGGCAAACATGAGCCAGCCTCCCCCCACCCATCACTGCCTTCTGCCCCCAGCCAAGGGAAGGCTTTCATCAACCACACTAACCCTTAGTTGCCTCCTGTATAAAATAAATAATGGAAGTGACAACAGAAAAACCTAGTGTGGCTTGCATAACCACATATTACATATTTTTAATTCTTTTTTGGAAAGTCCTGATAATTACATGAACTAATTCATGTAAAACACATTGCACATTGCCTAGCATATAGAGTGTGCTAATAATATTCGTTAGTTATAAAAGGTATGTCCGCCACATTAGACTGTAAGTTCCATGAGGGGGGAGGAATCCTTTTCATAAGATCTGACAGGTGTTTAGTCATTCTCTGATACTAATACACTGATCCTTACTTTTCTTCAAGTTTAATTGTTAGCATTCTTTTAACATATTTTACTTTTATTTCCTTTCAGATTTTAAATTTCTTGGTGCTAGAGACCATATCTTATTCCTGTCTATTTTCCAGAGTTACATAATGCCTTAGCACATTAAAAACATCCTTTGAAATAATAACATGCTAAGCAATGGAGCAATTATGAGGTATAAGAAATAATTACTGTTATTGAAGAACTTTAGTCAAAGTGGGAAGACAGGGCCTAAATAAAAAGATAAATAACAATAGCAGAAAGCAGAAGCTATAAACCGAAAGAACAGCAACTGCTTGTGTTCAGGAGAGCATTATGGGTTCATTGTCCACACCCAATGTTTCATGCTAACCTCAATAGATCCTGCTGGAAGAACACCCTGAAATATATTCATGGGGTCATATGCCCATCCTTATACAGAAAATATATATATCTGGTCCTACTTTGTAGGTAGATAGATAAGGTAAAATATGACCTGACCATCATCTTCCTCTCGAAGGGCAGGAAATGGTAGATTCAGAATGGAAATATTAAATAAGGGAAAGGTAATGTACTTACTTGCCTTTGCTAATAGTCAGTCCTCAGCTTTTATAGAATCTCCAAAGCTCCCTGAGAAGAGGAATTGTGCCTGACAGAGCACTTGGCACATAATGGTTATGCAATGACTACTTTTAAATGAGTGAATTGTGTAGTAAATACCAGATGATGAAAAGTTAGTACCTAGTTACAAAGCTCTTTAAACAATAGAACCATATGGTACAAAATGAAAGTATGTAATGCAGGAATGAGAGAGAGCATTTTTGTTCTTTACTAATATGTACTTGTGTAAGTCATTAGTCTGGAAAGCATTTCTTAAATATCACCTTCGCCCAAGTACTGGGCTGGGTCATAGAAACACCAAATATATATATATATATATATATATATATATATATATATATATATATATATATATATTTTTTTTTTTGCTTAAGCCAGAATTCCTGACTCTGAAACGGCAGTGTTTGAGAAGCAGATTCTCGTAGGTAGTAGCTATTATGGCCCCCACCTGTGCCTGGCTAGAATCTACTACAGTAAATCCTCCCCCTCCCCATGCCCCTTATTTATGGTTTAGCTTTCTGCAGGTTTAATTTCTGTAGTTTCGATACAGGGTACAGCCAAGAGGGGGGCCCCCAAAAGGGATTTGGAATGGGGTCCAGACACCCTAAGTTGTCTAGGAGATATCAGAAAGACATATAAGGTGTCCTCACCCCTTCCCCCACAGGTGTGAGTTGGGAGAAGGGACACATGGAGCAGGAACATGCAGGGCTGTTTTGTACAGCAACAGCTTTGCAGCTAATCCAAGGCATCGTCATTTAACATATTTATAACCTTTGGCTGGTTGCTTAAATATCTTAAATAGCTGTGGCCATGCTTGAAGCCAGGGGGATGGAAGTCCCTCTCCCCAAGATGTAACTGGGGGAGGGGGGGCAGGTCTCCTGAGTTACATGCCTGGGTGGGAGCTTGAAGAAGATTGGCTCCATGACATGGGATGATTACCGCCCAGATTCATGATGACAGCCCAGGAAGCTTGGAATAATACAGGAATGCTGGCAGGTGTAACTGATTATAGGAGGAGTTGGAAATGGGGGTATAAAGGAAGATTGGCATGGGGATTTAAACCCAGACATGGTAGCCATTGGAGAGAGCAACTTTACCATAGTGGGGACCCCCTGTTGGCTTTGCCAGGAAAAGAGATCCATGTGGTTTGGCCAGAGTGCAGACTCCTGCAGCCTTGGTAGAAGAGGAACACACAGCTGCAGGGTGCTCCCTTTGGCCACATGGCCTGGAAAGCAGGAGAGACTTTGCCTGAAAAATGGGTACAAAGAACTGCTGCCAGTAGACCATGAGAAGGTGCCACATAGCTTTGGATTAATTAGAGATCCTGCCTGGATGGCAACATAACTGACGGTGCCAGGAGCCTGGATCCCAGACGTCTGCTTTTTTTCCTGAGTTAACGGTACCTCATATTAGGGCAGGGGGATAAGGAAGCACTGTGTGCATGTGTGGGTATCCTAAAGGACTTTGATATTTTAAATGAAGACGTTAGGTCACTACTTTAAGTGTGTATAGCATTAAATAAACATTTTCTTTCCTTTTCACAAATCTCTGGAATTGAGAGATATTTTACCTATTGGCAATGGACAATCAAGCCCAGTAGGGGGTCCTTTCTAATCATATTATTGCCCTTGGACCCCTGTGTTCTATAACAGTTTCAGTATGGAAAATTCCAGAGATTAAAAATTCCTTAGCTTACTGCTGTTCTGAATAGCGTGATGAAATCTCGGGACATCCCGCTCAGTCTCACTTCAGATGTGAAACATTGTTTTATTTAGCATATCCACACAGTATCTGCCGAGGTTATAGTGATGCTGGCAATTTGGATTAATAAAGGGAAACCATAAAGTGCTTCTTTTATGTAAAAAGTTGAGCATTTTTGACTTGATAAGGAAAGAAAGAAAATTTCTTTGCTGAGGTTGCTAAATTTCACAGTAAGAACAGAGTCCTCTACCAGTGAAGTCGGGATGAAGGAAAAAGAAATTTATGCTAGTTTCACTTCTGAACCTCAAACTGCAAAAATTATGGCCGTGGTGCAAGATAAGTGATTATTTAAGATGGTAAAGATATTAAATTTGTGAGTAGAAGGCAAGACATAGTCTGTCGTGGCCTGATGACCCTCCTGATGAATCTTCAGAAGTCCAGTAGCTGCCTAATGCTATGTGATCATAGCATATGATCACATGAGGCTACATCATTGCCTCACTTCATTTCCTCGTGTGGGCATTGTATTGTTTAACACCATCACAAAAAGGGTGAGTACAGTACAATAAAATATTTTGAGAGAGAGAGACCACATTCACATAACTCTTATTACACTGTATTGTTATAGTTGTGGTTTTATTATTAGTTAATTTTTTACTCTGCCTAATTTATAAATTACACTTTATTATTGGTATGTTTCTATAGGAAAACACAGTGTATGTAGGATTTGGTACTATCTGTGGTCTCAGGCATCTACTGGTGGTTTTGGAACATTTCCCCTGCAGATAAGGCAGGGCTACCATATACGTAAATCATAAAAAATAGTTGTGCAGGCTAATCAGCCTTGGAGAGACTGTATATAATCTAACTCTGTTAGGATGAAATTACTTAAAACAGCGATGACCAAGAATCCTAGTATTTTCCTGTGAACTCAGATGGAAGAAGGCTTGAAAGCTAAAACAGACACTTGTCTGATTAATTTTCTAAGGTCTGTACTTTATGTTTAACTTTCCAACTCAGAAACTGTATATGGATTCCAGTGAGCTATATAATGATTCTAAGTTTTTAAACAAAGCGCTGCAGGCTTTCTACATTTTAAGCTCCCTTTAACAGCATTCTCCATTAATTTTCCTGTCATATATTTTCATGTATCTTACTTAGTTTTGCTAATTCTATTTACTCATCTACAAAATAGGAATAACAAAAGTTCTATTTGCACATAGTGATTTAAAAAGTTTAGCAAAGAAGTCTGGCATTTAGATAACTGAATGAGTGACAAACATAGTCATTCCATATTTCCAAAAAATTTATATAAAATCATTATCTTATTTGATCAGATCATTTTAAGTAGACACTCATAAATGTACCCAGAAATCTCCTCTGTTTAAAACCAATACATTATCATTATGGTAACATAAAGTTAAAGAAAACTTACTTGTATAAAAGCAGTCCATAAATATATTCCAAATAATAAAAATTAGATATTCTTTGCACAATACTAATATTTCTTTCCCAAGTAGAAAGCAATCATGACAGTAGAAATGGCAATGAGGATAAGATGAACCTGTTTTTATACAGATATGAACTAAATTAATGAGTATTATACTCATCTCTGGAATCTGTTCAAAAGAAAACAATATAAATTATTTTAGCTATTTTTATTCCCAGACTTGAATACATGTGTATTTTTTAAAAATACTTCCTCAAGGAAAAAAATACTTTAATACTTCCTGAATTCTACTTAAAGTATAAACACGGCACTCCTGAACTCTAAATTATACACTAAATGACACATGCAGGAAGAAAAGGATTCTAACTTGTCTAAGTTATTACATACATATATATATATGTATGTATGTATATGTATATATATACATACATATTTTGAATTTTTAATCTTTTCAGATTGTAGGGTGGTTATATGGGCATACACACTTGTCGAACTCTTAGGGCTATATTTTTAAAATCTGTGCACATTTTTATACATAAATTATAAATTAAGAAAAATGATTTGAACAGTTAGGTAGAGGCATAAATGGGAATATTTCTTAATGATTTATTTAAATTCTATTTATTCCCATTCTCCTTATGTTAACTTGACCTACACCAGGAAAATCTTTGCAGACAAGTTTTTTTTTTTAATTCGGAATTTTGAGAAATAAAAAATTTATGCTCTTTCCAATCTAATGATGGGATGGGATAGTAAAAGGACATTTTTCATAGAAAAAACAATGTCTAATCTCTAAGTAAAATGCAGTGGTTTTGCTGTGAATTTTTATTACTAAAATAAAACTTATTATTGTAATAAATGTATACAGAAGTGTAGGAAGTAAGAAGCTCAAGTAAAGTTTTACTTCCCTTTCTCCCTTGCCACACTGTATCACTCTCCAGGGGTATATTCATCTAAAGTACATACAATACTTAAAAAATATAAAATGAGACCATGCTATGCTTTTAATTTTAGGAAAGCTTTAATCAATGTGTGCATACATTCAGAAAAGTGCACAAGTCATAACTGTACAACCAGATAAATTTTTACCAAGAAAAAACACTGGTAATTCAACATCAAGTTTGAGAAACAAAATATCACCACAAACTCCAGAGGCCTCCTCAGTCTTCTTTACTTCACTACCATTCACAATAAAGGATCCCTACGATTTCCCTTTTCTGATTTCTAACACCAATGTTTAGTGTTATCTATTTTTGAAATTTCTATACATGGAATTATATATTACACGAGGTCTGTCCAGAACATATCCAGCCATGCTCTATGAAAAATAGAGACATTGAGGAAGATACAAGATACAAAAAACATTATACATAAGGCAATGTTGCCTCAGTCCCTTTAAAAGTAGGCACCTTGGGACTTCACACAGTTCTCCCAGCATCTCTTGCACTGTTCAAAAGCACTGTGCAAAATACTTTGTTGGAATCCCCATTGGCTGCCATGTTGTATTTTCCTGAATCTCACCAATGGTCTGAAATCTCTTCCCTTGCAAAGGTGATTTTAGTTTTGGGAAAAGCCAGAAATCTCAGGGTGCCAAATCTGGGCTGCAGCAGGGGCTGAGTTACCTGGATGATTAAATGTTTTGCCAAAAGACTCTGCAGGAGGCATGATTCATGAGTTGGTGTAAAGTCGTGATGAAGATGCCAGTCACTAGTTACCCATAGCTATGGCCCTTTTTATCTCCTAACTGAGGAAGAACATTGAGGTGGTGCTCCTGATTAAGTGTTTGGCCTGGAGGAGAATACTGGTGATAGACAACACCTTTCCAATTAAAAAAAAAACAACACATAACATGGGCTTGATCTTGCTGTGAATTTGCTGTGCCTTCTTTGGGTGTAGAGAATTAGGCAACTTCCATTAGGATGACTGGGGCTTCATTTCTGGATCATAGCCATAGAACCACAATTCACCTCTGGTTATCACCTTCTTAAGGAAATCTGGCTCATTGGTAATGATTTGAATCGTCATTAACAACTGCAGCACGATGTTCCTTCTGCTGTGGTAGCAGAAGCCATGGAATGAATTTTGCCACATGTTTTGTGCCAAGATCCTGCATTAAAATCTTGGACACAGTAGTTTTTGGAATCCCCAATCAGCTTCTAGTTTTCACACTGACAGTCACCAGTTTTGGTTGATTGCAGCCCATATACGTGTAACATTTTCAAGTGTTCTAATTGCAGGCCTTCCAGAATGTGGATTACTTTCAACACATTCTCAACTATCTTTGAAGCATTCGTGCCATGCTTTTATTTGCACTGTACTCACTGCATCATCCCAGAAAACCTTCTGAATCATCTGAATAGTTTCCATGGAAGAATGTTCAAGCTTAATGCAAAATATGCAGATTCGTTGCTCTATTTGCTCAGTCATTTTGAATGCAATGGCCACACAGTACACACACTCATTCAATGGCATCTACCACCCCCACTGACTAGTACAGTGAAGTCATCATTGTTCACACATGAGCATTCCAGTCCACTCACCTTGGCTGCCAGGTTATATCAATGTAGTACAAACTGTTCTTGTTATATTAATAATGGCTATATTGTTATATTAACAATATGCATATATATGTATATACATGTATATATATGTATATATGTAATATATACATATATATGTATATTTGTTTTTAGTTTCTTTCACTCAGAACTATGTTTGTGAGATACCTTTAGTGGTGTGCTAGTAAATTACCTCTGGCAAGGAGGGGAAAAGCCCTCATTTATAGCACTTCCTGACTTCCATGATTTGAGTACTCCCACTGTGGCAGATTTCAAACTAACAACATGATGTAACTGAATGTGCAGTTGGAAAGAGATGCCCATAATTCCTTCTTATAACCTGGTAGGGGCAGGCTTCCTAATACCACTGGACCATATTTTTATATGCAGCAGTAATTCATTTGTTCTCAGTACTATGAACAATTGTGCAAATATGCTATAATTTATTAATATTTATATATTTTCTTCTTGATATACATCTAGATTGTTTCCATGTCTCAGCTGCTAGAAATTGTGCTTTGGTGAAGATTCTTGTGCATATCTCTTGGAGATCATATGTATTTATTTCTATGGGTATTTATCTGGAAGTCACGGGTATATTTATGTTTAGTTTTAGAACATGGATCTACTTTTTATGTACCACTCTTACCAGCAGTGTTTGTGAAATTCCAGTTCCTTCACATCCTTGCTAACTAAATTTTATTTTTCTTATGACTAATAAAATGTGGCAGATTTTCCCATGTTTGCTGCACATTTGGATTTCTATGTTTTTAGAGTGACCATGCAAGTGCGTTTTGCAATTTTTAACTGTGAATTCTGCTTTTTTTTGTTTTGTAGACATTTTTATATATAGTTATGCCAAAAAATTTTAATTTTTTGGTTTACTCAATTATGTAAACTTTTATATCAGTACATAAGTTATCGCCTTTATATTTTATTAGCTTTGTTGTAAAATATTTTAAATAATATATGTGAAAAATAGAATTTTCATTTCTAAGATTACCAAAAATTTCTATGTGTTGTCTGATTTTTATAAAAATGTAATATGTTTTTTTGAAAGATTTTAAAATTTATTTTCAGAGAAGGGGAAGGGAGGGAGAATGACAGGGAGAGAAACATCAATGCATTGCCTCTCTTGCTCCTCCAACTGGGAACCTGCCCTGCAAACCCAGGCATGCGCCGTGACTGGGAACTGAACAGGCAACCTTTCAGTTCACAGGCTGGTGCTCAATCCACTGAGCCACACCAGACAGAGCAAAACTTAACATGTTGGATGAGTCAAAGATGAAATGTGTCCTGGAAAAGCAGCACTGGAAATTTTGTTATGAATAAACATTTAAAAGGAAAGAGTGACTCTTAAGAACTTAAAAATGAAAAGGCATGGTAAAGAAGAAAGGGCCTTTTTATTCCACACATAGTAGAATAATCACAGAATTTTAGTCCTTTTAGTATGCTAACAAGCAAGATGGATATGATTTGTGAAGGGTAAAGTGAAAATGGTTGCAATTTGTTTGGAATATAAAAGTAAGTACTCAGCCAGGGATGAATGGGCAGAAATGTAAGTAAAGGTCATAGTTTTGAAGGTCCCTATTTGGAATTCTGAGAAAAATATACTATTAAGAACTAAACTGAAGGGAATTGAGTTAGCATGTTTCTAAAGTAATATCTTCTTCAAAGCTCTTGAAAGAATCTGGGGAACAGTAAACTGAAATTTCAATTAAAATGACACTTGCTTGGGGGAGTGGGCAATATGAATTGGAGACATATTTCATTCATTGTTTACTTTCAACTAGAAACTGAAAGCTGGAATCTCTGTTGTTCTTTACTTAAAAAAAAATTATTGGAACCCTTGTATACTGTTGGTGGCAATGCAAAATGGTACAGCCTCTATGGAAGACAGGGTGAAAGTTCTTCAAAAACTTAAAAAGAAGCACTGCATAACTGATTCAGCAGTTCCACTTCTGGGTATTTATCTCAAAGAATTGAAAGCAGAATCTCAGACACCTTAGAACTCCAGGTTCATTGCAGCCTTGGTCACAATAGCTAGGATATGGGAACAAGCTAAATTTCCATCCCAATGTGGTACTTACATACACAGAATATTGTGTATCTTTTAAAAAGAAGTCCTGCTATATGTGACACACAAGATCAAGATGAACTGCGAGGACATTATGCTGAGTGAAATAAGCTAGTCGCAGAAGGGAAAACACTGCATGCTTCTACTTACATATAGTGTTTAAATAGTAAAACTCATAGAAGCAAAGGATAGAATGGTGGTTACCAGAGAGTTGCTTTGGGGCTATAAAATTTCAATTATGCAAGATAAACGAGCTCTAGGTATCCACTGCACAACATTATGCCTATAGATAATACTGTAAAGTATAAATAATACTTTATGTGCACTTAAAATGTAGCTCATACTTTAAATATTTACTACAACAATAATAGTAGATAGCAACTCTAAAAACTAAAGGAGGCTAAAAGGTCCAAATTAATAAAGATTTACCTTCAGAAACACTAAATCTTAGATTCATTTAGGGTATTTGTCTAATAAAAATAAACAACAAATGTTGAAGACAAAGATTTACACATACAAGTATATCTTTTGAAACTTGTGACTTTATTTTTTTTATTTTTATTTATTTATTTATTTATTTATAATTTATTTATTTTTTTAAATTGATTATGCTGTTACAGTTGTTCTATCCCCCTCTTCATTCCCCTCCACCCTGCCCCCCCAACCCCACCATTACCCCCCTTTAGTTTATGTCCATGTGTCTCGAGTCCTTTAGGTTCTATATTTCCCATGCTATTCTTGCCCCCCATCTATTTTCTATCTACTGTCTATGCTACTTATTTTCTGTACCTTCTCCCCCCATCTCCTCCTCCCACTCCCCTGTTGCTAACCCTCCTTGAGATCTTCATTTCTATATTTCCACTCCTGATCTAGCTGTTCTTTTAGTTTGCTTTCGTTTTAGGTGTGGTTGTTAATAACTGTGAGCTTGTTCTTTCACTGTTCATGTTTCTTTAACTTCTTTTTCTTAGATAAGCCTCTTTAACATTTCATATAATAAGGGCTTGGTGATGATGAACTCCTTGAATTTGGTCTTATCTGAGAAGCACCTTATCTGTCCTTCCATTCTAAATGAAAGTTTTGCTGGATAGAGCAATCTTGGTTGTAGGTCTTTAGATTTCATGACTTGGAATATTTCTTTCCAGCCCCTTCTTGCCTGTAAGGTCTCTTTTGAGAAATCTGCTGACAGCCTGATGGGGACTCCTTTGTAGGTGATTGTCTTCTTAGCTCTTGCTGCTTCTAGGATTCTCTCCTTCATTTTAATTTTGGCTAATGTAATTATGATATGCCTTGGTGTGTTTCTTCTTGAGTCCAACTTTTTTGGTACTCTCTGGGCTTCTTGGATTTCTTGGAAGTCTATTTCCTTTGCCAGATTGGGGAAATTTTCTTTTATTATTTGTTCAAATAGTTTTTCCACTGGTGGTTGTGTCTTTCCCCCCTTCTGGTACCCCTATAATTCGGATATTGGAGCGTTTAAAGATGTCCTGGAGGTTCCTAAGACTCTTCTCATTTCTTTGAATTCTTGCTCCTTGACTCTTTTCTGTTTGGCCATTATTTGGTTTCTTCTGGTCCACTCCATTGATTTGAGTCCCAGTTTCCTTTTCATCTCTATGGGTTTCCTGTGGAATTCCATTCATTTCCCTTAATTTAGCCTTCATATGTTTCTCTAATTTGTGGCTATAATCAACCAGATCTGTGAGGAAGCTGATGACCAGTGTTTTAAACTGTGCGTCTGAGAGTTTTGCTATTTCTTCGTCGCTTAGATTTATCTCTGGGGCTTTGAGGTCTTCCTGCGACATTTTTGGTCTGTTCTGGCCCTTTAAATGTGAGAAACTGCGCCTTGGACTCCCAGGTCGCTGGGTTGTGACGCTGTATGTGGGGGCGTGGTCAGAGCGGGGGAAATGGCGGAGCCCTCTATCGCCGCCGCAGCCGGTCCAACCGCCCACTCCCTCGCTCGCGCGCAATTAGGCAACCGCAGTCAACTCGCTGCACTGCCTCCCCACTGTCTCCTCTGCAGTTGCTCACCCGGTGGGTTGCTCAGTCGCTCACTAGGTCCAATCCTGGGTTTGAAACCCGTGCGTCTGGATTTGTGTGTCTGGATTCCGCGCCCGGGTCCGACCGAGCCCTCCTTTGCAACTCCTCACCAGACGCCGGTTTCGCCCCTTACCGGTCGGGTTGAAGAATTTGTTGTTAGCGGACTTCCGAAAAGTTCAGTTTTCCGTGTTCTGGTTGTGTTTTCTGATGCTAATATTTAGTTGTCCCTAAACTTGGTTGTGTGAGGAGGCACGTCACATCCACCTAAACCTCCATCTTGGCGGAAGTTGAAACTTGTGACTTTAAAAACATACATACTTGGTTTTAAATTTATCTCAGTTGCTCACATATGTAATTATAGATGAATTGTTCAGTTTTACCTCTTCTGTAATCCTAACCACTCCACAGAAAACTCTCTTCTCAAGGTAGTGGCCAATCCTCTCTCTCTGTGAAATAACTGAACTTAGTAAAACTGTATAACCATGAGACTTATCTAGACCCATAAAACAGCTATTCCTACCAAATAGAAAAACCATGAAAGAAGTGTAGTTTTTCCATGAAGATCAGAAGTATTTAGACCTATCTAGAAAGATATTTTAAATAATATTAAGGACTAAAGAAAATCAAATCCAGTGATTTTACTAGCCAAGCAAAGTGGCAGAGCCTTGTGAAAACAATTAGGTAGTATCTAAACCCTGGCATGGGATCTAAAACCTGCGAGACCATTTAGTGAGTTGATACAGTTACTGTGTCACAGGCATTACCCTTCAGGATCCCTGGTCAGTATCTCAGGTAAATATGCAAATTTCGAACATCTAAGGGAGTGTCCTTAAAGACGCTGTGATGACATGGATGTTTCGTTGCATGAAAAAATATTTTTTTAAGATTTTATTTATTTTATTTTTTTAATATTTTTTTAAATTTTATTTAGTTATTTTTCAAGTATAGTTTTTTGTCTATTTCTCCCATCTCAGCCCCCCCCACCCCCATGCTCCCCACCTCCCTCCCATTTCCTCCCCCCCAGTCCTCATCCCTGTGTCTTTCATACTTGTTCCTCAAAATCCCTCCCCTTTTAAAGATTTTATTTATTTATTTATTTTTAGAGAGGGGAAGAGAAGGAGAAAGAGAGGGAGAGAAACATCAATGTGTGGTTGCCACCTGAATGCCCCCTACTGGAGACCCAGCCCAACACCCAGGCATGTGCCCTGACTGGGAATTGAGCCAGTAACCATTTGGTTTGCAGTCTGGCACTCAATCCACTGAGCCACACTATCCAGGGCAGCATATTTTTACTTTTAAATATTTAGATATAAACACAGGAATATATAGTTAATTGAATCCATTAAGTATAAGAAATCTCTTCATATTTAATATTTCAAAAGATGTGATGTCTGATATTTGGGTGAATTTGGCCTATTTGGTTAGCTTTGACTCTTATATAACCTGTATATTGAGTAATTGAGTTTATCTTTTGTGTCTTAAGTTGAAATTACTTATTGTATTTTGAGTAATTGAGTTTATCTTTTGCGTCTTAAGTTGAAATTACTTATTGTATTTATATGCAGTTTAACTGGAATTTGTAAAAAATTAAGATTACATGTAATTATAAATTTAATTTATTAGACTTGTAAGAAGTAATTTTTTTTAAGTATTGAGGTTTGTTAGACAATTGAAGTGCCAAAAAATTAATAGAATAAATTAAATGTATACATACTGTTTAATATGTTTAACAGTATTTAATTAACTAAGTTTGTAAAAGAATACTAAAATTAAAAAGTTGTCATAGTTATTGTTAAAATCGGTTAGAATAAGATATCTATACTAAGTTAAAGAAGCTAAGAAAGAATTTAAAATTCTAATTTCAGTCAAACAAATATTGGTTATAAAAATCAAAGTAAAATTGTGAATAGTTTTTTTCTAATAACCTGCTTTCAAGGACATTTAAAAGAAAAAATGCCACAGTGTAAATACTTAGAGAGTTTAGCATATTTCATAGATAAAGTTATTCTCTTGACACGTTCTCTTCTAGACTAGATCACAGTGAAGCCTGAGGCCAACCGGATCTGCGGCCGGGGCTGCCTGTCGCTGTTCAGGAACTGGATTATAACTGCACTTTTATTCATAAAAGAGGCCAGCAATCTGAGAAGGTGACAGGTAAAACCCTAACACCCACCTTCTTCTGGGCTTCCAGAAGCAAGTTGATATGGAGGGGACATGGGAATTTTCGAGGGGAAAATTCCTCAGGGGGTCACACGGACATGCTGTTTCTCTTGGGAAGAAGGGGTTGGGGAGCAGAAAGAGGGGTAGTACAGCGTCTCCCCAAACTCACACCATTTGTGTAGAAGCTGTCTCTCCATTTGCTTCAGCATTTCCTCTCCTCCCCAAACACCTGTGCTATTTCCCAACTGCAAGGAGCCGTTTCAAAGGAAGTTCCCAGATGGTGATTTAAGCTGTGTATTCTCTGATCAGGGAGGAGAGGTACAAACCATTTGCTCCCAAGTGTCCTTGGTTGGGGGAGGTCAGTTCTTGCGATTCACCAGCTGGCTGTAAGTTGCTCAAACTGTTTGGCCTTTTTAAATTTTCTGGTCTTGGTTTCCCCATTTCACTTGGACGATAATTTTCTTTGCTTCTTACTATCCTGTCATGATACTACTTCTCTCATACTAACTGGCATTCCTTCTCATTCTGCTTGCCAGCTCCTTCTGGACCACCCCTTTAAATGATGGGACGTGTCAAGGCTCTCCTTTGGCCCTGTGCTTTCTCTATTCTGTAGTATCTCTTGAGAGATTTAAAATTTTATCTCTGGCAGAAACTGGGTAGAAATTCACCAAACATATTTTCCTGATTCCTAGGCATATAGATAGAAAGTAAAAGTCTCAGTTCTATCTTGAAGCTAGATAAGAGCTAATAAACTGTGGAAGTGGTATTTGTCACTGCTAAGCCTAGCCCTTAAAAATGTCCTACACAATCCTCCAGTCTCTATTTTCACTACAATCATTTGCTGAGTGCATGGGATCCGGCAGAGAAATCAGAAGCCTTGGAGGATGGCGTGGCCTCAAGATGGAAAGACTGTCAGTTCCTGAATCATTGCTTAGAGGAGTGACCAGTGTGAATTTTAGAGAAGTGAAAAATAAACTATTTTTAATTCAATGGATTTATTTTAGAAGATAGTGTTACTAAATATCAATGTTCTTGATAGAATCCTCCATTTTTCATTTATTGTCAGCTCAGACTTCACCCACCCCTGCATCCAGAATTAAATACTGAATTACTCAAGTAAGCTCTCCACCTGGAAGTTTATTAAGTCAGTCAAACTTCACATGATCAAAGAAAAGTCTACTACTCACCTGTACTAGGATTCTACAGCAAAAAAGAACTACTAGGAAACATATATATATTCTCTTCTCCTCCCTCCCCAGATAGATAGATAGATAGATAGATAGATAGATAGATAGATAGATAGAGATGTAGTTATATCATGTGGTACAGGAGTGAGTTATGGAGCCTGTGCTGAAGCCTGTCAAGGCCAGACAGGTTCATACGTGATTCGGGCAGACGGAAGAAAATTTATGGAGCCGTGGGAATGTCTGACATGCATTTATTCAAGGGTGGGATGATCCAAGCAGTCACATGTACCAGCAAGGGGTCCCAACACCCTTAAGTACTAAATGCGCACAAAGCTGGCAAGGTGCCAAGATACCGTATAACACAGCATGATTCTGTGCAAGCAAGCTGACTCAGTGTTATAGGAATACTGCTTATCAAGCCCATTCTCAAGGTTGTGGGAAAACTGCTTCTCTTACTTGCCCAGACACCTGGATAAGGGAGGCCTGACTGACTCCATTTACCCTACAGAGCCCAATAGGTCTCACAATCTGTTTTTTGCAAGCTGCAGAACTAGGGAATCCAGTGATATAATTTAGTCCAAGTCCATAGGCCTGAAAAGGGATAGGCGTGTGGGTGGGTGGGGGGGCTATCTGGTGTAGATCCCCAAGTCCTGAGAACTGTTGCTCCATATCAGAGGGCAGAAAAAGATGAACATCCCAGCTAAAGGAAAGAAAGGGAATTCACCCTCCCTTAATCTTTTTGTTCTATTACTGCTCCAATCACATTGGTGAGGGCAGATCTTTATTCCACCTAGTGAATCCAATGCTAATCTCTTCCTGAGATTACACCTTCATAGACACAAACAGAAATAATATTTCACCAGCTATCTGGTGAATGACACTGGATGTTAGACCCAGGCCCTTGAGTTTGGCTAAAAATTTGGAGCCAAAATCTCAAATATAGGCTAAAGTTTATTTAGATAGTGTAGGGTAAATGGAGGCAACCTGACTTCCTCACCTAGGTGTCTGGTCAACTAATGAAAGCAGTTTCCCATAACCTTGGAAGTTGGCCTGATAAGCAGTGTTCTCATAACCTTGAGTGGGCTCATTATGCACAGAATCTTACTGTATTTCAAAATATTCTGGTTTCCTGCAGGCTTTGCTTATATTTAGTATATAGGGGAGTTAGGACTTCCTGCTTGGAGAAAGAGGGGGGACAAGTGACATGCAGGGGGACATGCAGTTTGCAGCATGCATGGATCGCCCACCTTTGAATAAAGGCATGTCAGACACCCCAATGGCTCCATGAATGTTCTTCCATCTGTCTGAATCCCATGAGCCTTTCTGGCCTTGACCAGCGGCAATACAGATAGTCACAGAAGTAGGGGTGAGCCACTTGGGCTGTGTGAACTCAAGAAAAAAAGTTTCAGAGGAAAAAGAAGGGCCCTTGGAATTTAGGAGAAAGAAACCAAAGGTATACATGCGCCTGAAGGGAGAAAGGGGAAAGAGAAAAGAGGTAGGCCTGAGAGAGAGACAGAGGGAGGTGGCACTGGGTCCTTTGTCTTAAGGGGTTTTATCTGTTTTCCAAAGACAGAAATTTTAGGGAAGGTCCTAGGAAAGGATATTCATCAGCTTTCCAGGTGTGGCCTTTTGGGGTCAAGATCTGTACTAATCGGCCAGTGCCAGGGCAGGGGTAACTTTAATCCTCACAGCTGGTCACGACGTCTACCCGGGCATCTCTCTGCCTGGCCTTGCTGCTTTCCTGGGGCCTGGAACTGAAACATGACAGAGACCTAGGATGTATCTCTAGTTCGACCAAAACTTTGTCTCTGTGGTCAACAGACCCAAGGCTTTGTTATTGAGATTATTTGATGTGAGCAAAAACCCCATTGCCTCGAGGGCTTAAGGCCTAAAGGAGTAGTCTTGCAAGGGCTTGTATGGGAGTCATAAGAGGCTGTTGTTTGGTTCCCTTATTTCACCTCCTTGGGGATCTACCTCATGACTAGTGACATACCTGGGGAGAAAAGGTCAGAGAAGGGTCCCAACTGCATAACCAGTAATATAAAAGGTCAGGGGTCTAAACCGCATGACCAACAATATGCTAGGGGTGGAAAGGTCACCCTGGGGGCAAGGTCCCAACCTCCAATTGTGTTTTCTCAGTTTTTCCCTTTGCTAGGCACCTGGGAATTTATATCCTGGTGACCTTCTGTACTTGGCCTGTCATTCCTACTCTGCTCATGTTTGTCTAACTGCCTCCTATATCAGTTACAGATTATGCAGGGCAAAATCATAAGACACCATGAGTTAGGGGTTTGAGATTGTGCTGGGAGCTCATTGGTTGGAGGTTAGGTCAGGGTAATCAATCATTTCTTCAGGCCTTGAGGATAGTTCTGAGGTGTTTTCTGGCGTCCCTGTGTGTAGACTTACAGAAAAGTAGCCAAGGGGTTATTCCATTTTAGGGCTCAGAAACTGAAACATAACTTAGGTCAAGATGTTATCTTTAGCCTGCCAGAGGTCTGGACTATGTGACCATTAGTCAGGTCTGGGCCACTCTCTCCTGCTGCCTTGGGGTTAGGTAATTATGTGGGAGAAGTCTAGGTATCTTATTGGGAACCGCCCTGCCTGGTTTTAGGAGCTGAAAGCTCCCATGACTAAGGCTGAGTGAGTGACCTTCGGACCATAAGCCACTAAGGAGACAAAGCTTCTCTCCCTGGCAGGAGTATCGCTTCTGCTCCTTTTTCCATAACTGGCCTTCAATGCTTGATCAGTTAGCCAATGTCGGGTAAGATTCTCCAAGGGGGGGACCACCTGAGACAGGCATGATCACTTGGAGGTCCCAGGGAAGGACTTGGAGGGCTAAGGAGAAAGGATGTGATGGACCCTCACCCCCCAGCTTTGACCAAGCCTGAGTCCTCAGTCTGTCTGCGAGAAGTCTCTGAGAATTCCTTGGTTATCTGCCTCCTCTGCCTGACTTAAGCCTGGGAACAATGACAGAGGGTGGTGCAGCCTTGTGCTGGGAATGGAGGGCTCCCTGAGTAATTAGGCCTGAGAAGGAATATGTGAAACCCTGTGAGACCTGCTTTGCTGAGAATGCTTCTAGTTAAATGATAAGGGCCCGAGCCAAAAGTGAGTTTATGTTCCCAAAGTTCTGTAGCCTTTTAGCTGACAGGCCCTGATTTAGAAGAAGCCCTAATGGTTTTTTGTATACTATCTACTATTTACTGCCTGACAGTGATTAAGAAATTGTGCCTGAACTCCTGTGCAAAAATCCCAATAAAAGCCTGTCTAGGCAAAGGTTGGGGTGCTCTCTCTCCCTTGGAGAGAGTTGCCCAGCCGCTTCAAGCTGCTCTCCCCTTGAGAGGGTGGTGAGGCCGTGCTGAGGCTCTCCCCCCTTGAGGGAGTAGCCTTGCTGGTCCTTTTCCTCCACAGGACTTGGTAATCCATGTGAATTTGTCTGCTGTCTCATCCATGACGCCGCTGGCCCTGCTGGTCAGTGCACGCATCAGTATCTGAGGGATATCTCTGAGAGAGAGAGAGAGATGATTCCCAGAGTTAGAATTAAAAGCTAAATATAATTACCCTGACTGGTGTGGCTCAGTTTTTTGGGCATTGTCTGGCAAAGTGAAAGGTGGCTGGTTTGATTCCCAATCAGGTCATATGCCTAGGTTTGGGGTTCTATCCCCCATTCAGGCACGTACAAGAGGCAACCAACTGATGTTTCTCCCCATACTAATGTTTCTCTCCCTCTCTTTTTCCCTTCCTTCCACTCTCTCTCTAAAATAAATAAATAAAAATAAAACAAAAGCCAAATTTAATTAAAATCAGAAGGATCTTTAGTTTAAACAACTCAAAGACCTAATTCTTACAAATATTTTTCCCTGCCAATTTGAATTTGGAACGGAAGAAAAAATGTGAAATTGAACTTTCTCTTTTGATCTCAGGTAGAGGGACCTGGGAGAGCTGACTTTAGTAAGAATTCTTACCCTTTGCCGGCTTTTGCCAGATTTCCCAGGGTTTCATCTATTCTGGAATGAGTAAGGTGTCCCACCAGTCCCATCCTAGTCATCAAAAACTACAGAGAAGAAAAAAATAATTTTTCCTCTACCCTTTACAGTAAATGCTTGGATGAGACCTCCTTTTTCTCTAGGACACCTCATAAATGAATAAACTTACCTAGGTTAAAAGTTATTCACATTGGCCACTGTGTTTCAAAATCATCTTTGGTAACGTTAACTTGCTTGTTCGGTCTTAACTAAATTTTATTTGTTGGAGGCCTCAGACTGGACCCAGTCCAGCTTGCCAGATTTCTTTGACCATGAATCTCATAGAGGAACTGAAGAATTAAAGATTTTAGTCTCAACTGATAGGCTTAAATGACTAATGCACTTGGAATGCTGTAACTCAAGAGTTAAAGTTCTTAGCCTTAAGTCTTATGCATTAGTCTCTTTTAAGATTTTAGACTTAAGAGACTAAAGCATATGGAAAGTTGTTATTCTAGCCAGGAATTGGAATGCATGACTCCAGGAGACTGACAAGCAATTCAACCTTTGTTCCCCAGGGAGTCTGAAAGCTTTGGAGAAGATAACTAAGCCATTGTGTTCCCGGGAGGTAACACCCAGGATGCAGATAAAGAATTGTTGATCAACAGATAAGTACTAGGAAAATCACAGTAGAACTGCTACTCTTATCTAATTAACCTTTTTTCAAACCCTTACCCTTCTATTCATTTAACCTTTTTCTCAAATCCCTTATGCACACCATTTCTTTTCCTTATAAAAAGATCAGCTTGAAAGGTTAAGATAATTTTTTTCTTATTTCTTTTTTGTTTGTTACAATGATTTTTTGAGTGTTCATAACCCACCTTCTCAGATCGTCAGCATCTGAATGAAATGCTCATAAAGATTCAATCCTTGTCTCTACTCTTTGGTTCTGATAGTGATAAGCAGCATGAACACCAGCTTTTCTGGTGTCAAAGCAGTCCAACCTCAGACCCAGTATGGTGTCTACATCAGTCCAACTCTGGCCAGTTTCTAGACCCAATCAAGAAATACAAATGCTCAAATAAAGTCTGAAATCTTATAACACAAAAGCTGTGGAGCTAGAATCTGAGAAGAACTTGTCCACCACCTTCAGAAGGTGATGAGAAAGCCGTGGGTTCAAAGGGCTCGACAGGTACTGTTGTAGACGATCAGCGGGTAAATACACACTCTCAGAGTCCGGAACTGAATTGATAAAAATTTTAATGGCCAAAGATTTTCCTGCGCAGGGGCAAACTTCCCCAACTGTGACCGGAGTCAGGTAGCTACTCAGAGCTACAAAATGGAAGTCACGCCTGGCTTACAGACTACTGGGTATTTATATTTTCTAGCAAGCAAGCAAAGGCATACAGAAGCAGAGGTGGCGGTTAGCTATTGGCTTATTTAAAAACGGCGAGGGTCCCTGATTGGTGGGTGCTGCTGCCAGCGGGCACTTTCTGGCGGGCCGGGTTAGTTACCTTATTTGGCTAGAATTTTAAACCCAATTGTTCCCGGATGTTTGTTCATTACCCTGTTCCAGGAACTGCATATTTAGGGTTGGGAATGCCCTAGCTGTAATTTTCCTAGCTGGGTATAATAGTACCTTTGCCTGGTTGCTTTTGTTCACAGGGGTTGTGGTAGGGGTGTTCCTCGCTTCCCACTTCTAACACCTGAACTATTAAAAAATTGATTCAAAGTGAGCCGCACCAAACTGAAATTGGTTAAGAACACTTCACTGACAGAAGTGTGAGAAGCAGCATTCATAGAGAAAAGGTGGTAAAAAAGCAAGGAAGTTATTGAATGGCTATAGATTAAGGCTATGTGGCTTTTTGTGATTGAGTGTCCTTAGCAGTTTGATTTCATAACCTTAAGGAATTTACAGGCTTAGATTTTGGTTTGCTTATGTAAGTTGCCATGACAGAGCCACCTTGTTCTAATGGCCTCCTGGTTTAATTAATTTAACATTGGATATTTATCTGTGATTTAAGTTTTTAATTTTAATTATATTTTATTAATTATGATGTTACAGTTGTCCCAATTTTCTCCCCTTCCACCCAGCACCCCACACTCCCTCAGGCAATCCCCACACCATTGTTCATGTCCATGGGCCATGTGTATAAGTTCTTTGGCTACTCCAGTTCTATACTGTAATTTATATCCTCATGGCTGTTCTGTAACTACCCATTTGTTCTTCTTAATTCTGTCACCTCTTCGCCATTTTCCCCACGTCCCCCTCCCATCTGGCAGCCATCAAAATGCTCTCTGTATCATGATTCTCTCTCTGTTCTCCTTGTCTGCTTAGTTTGTTCTTTAGATTCAATTGTTGATAGATATGTACTTATTGCCATTCTATAGGTCATAATTTTTATCTTGTTTTTCTTAAATAAGTCCCTTTATCATTTCACATAATAATAGTTAGGTGATGATGACCTCATCAAAGATAACAACTCTACTGTTGTTTCCCTGTAAATTGTTCTTTATTTCAAATAGTGTATCCTTCATTTCTGACTGGAACTTTTTATGCTGTTAAGTTTCTCATTAAGTACCTTGAGCATCACTATAACCAGTGTTTTGAACTCTGCATCTGATAGATTGCTTATCTCCATTTTGTTTAGTCCTTTTTCTAGAATATTGATCTGTTCTGCCATTTGGACCATGTTTCTTTGTCTCCTCATTTTGGCAGCTTCCTTGTGTTTGTTTCTATATACTAGGTAGAGCTGCTTTGACTCTATGCCTTGGTAGTGTGGACAGATGTAGTAGGTATTCTGTAGAGTCCAGTGGCACAGCCTCCCCTAACACCCAAGCTGGGTACTCAAGATGCACCCTTTGGGTTAAGTACATGCTCCTTTTATCATTGAGCCTTGATTTCTGTGGGAGCAACTTCTTCTCGAGTCCCCCCAGTGCCACGGACACGAGTAAATGAATAATGACCAAGACATGTTGGATCTGTTTGGAGAGGAGGAGTGGGCTGTGGCCAGTTTCTCAGGGGAGACAAAGGCCAGCATCGGCCAGTTTCTCTGAGGAGAAAAAAGGCCTTGAGTGCCTTCTTCCATAGCCATTTATTGGGTTGTAATACACAGGAATACAGGGCGGCAAGGATCAAACAGTAGATAACATTTCAAAGAAATGAGGACTTCAAAGTCTGAGTCAGTGTCTGTCAGGAAGAGAGTTGCAGAAACTTTGGGAGACATACTCATTTCCTCTCGAACCCTTATCACATGAATAAAAGCACTCTCAGCAGAGCAGATTTCACAGGTTTATCAGCAAGTCTTTGTGGTGCCAGATTTTTCCCCAGGGCACCCTCTAGCAAGGCAAGGAGCTGCACCTCTCCCCAACAGGTATTGAGGCTTAAGGGGATTAGAACCAGGAAGTACTTCTCTCAGAGAACATGGGGACTCAGGCTATGTCAAAGCGGGGGAGCAAGAGTCCATTGCTCTTTGTTGCAGCCCCCCGAGTCCTTCCATGAAGGCCTCCCAAGTGATCAAGTCTGGCTTAGGTTGCCCCCCTGTTGTGAGGGGTCTTACCCATCATTGACTTCCCACCAAGCTTTGGGGGCAGGGAGAGGAACTGAGGCAGCATTTGCTACCAGAGACAGGCTTTGTCTCCTGCGGCTAGCATTGCAAAGGTCATCTCTCACCCTTAGCCATAGGGGTAGAGATATAATTCCTAAAACTAGGCAGAGCAGTCTACAACAGATTTCTGTTGGAAAATCAGTAGGAAGGATTTACACAGGCCAGTCACCTGCAAGGACAGGCAATGACTACTCACCACCAATTTCCATCCTCTGGAGGATCAGCTGTGCATGGGCAGGGTGGTGGTGCTCTGATATGGTCTATAGCTGTCCACTGGGTTCTTAGGTGCTGGGGTTCCCTGGATCATGCAGGCGAAGGTCAGCCCCCACCTGTTTCTGCTCAGGGCCACCCTGCTTGAGCTATAAAGCAATCTCAGATGGCTGCTACTTGTGCTGACCTTGGAAATTCCTAGGCAAAGCCAAGCTGCAAACTAGGTGGGCTGCTGCTAATGCCAGGCCTGGGGCCACTTAGCAAGAGGTTTGGGGCATAGAGGTCACCAAGTCTGGCTTTTGCTTGTTTGATGGGATTTAGGAAATTGTGAAACATAGGCTAAGACCAGCCATTCATATGGAAAAGCAGTTTGGGTGGGCCAGTAATATGAATGGGATGGAGTCTCTGGGGATGTCCAGAGAGGGTCAAACAGTGTTAGCCAGGTTGATGGAGTCTCATATATAGCATCAGCCTGCCAGGTCTGTGGCTCTGTTGGGGGAGTGTTGAGAAAAGGACAATGACCTCTGCTCATCTTTTTATCTAGGACAAAGCTTTCCTTCAGCTCTCACTTTGATACCAGGCATTTCAGATTCTTTCTGTATGTCACTGGTGCCTTTCAAGCTGCTACCATTGGACTGGAGGTCATAGTGAGTCTCAGTAAGTCCATGTGTGGGTTCTTTTAAGAGGAACTGATGAGACTCCCCAAGTTTCTTTTACCAACTCAATGTCTGCTGGTTTTTTCAGCCAGAAGTTGTGGGGACTAACTCTCCTGGCACTGGAACCCTGGGCTGGGGTCCTGGTGTGGGGCTGGGACTCTGCTTCTGAGATATGTTTCCTGACTTTTTATCCACCTCACTTGGTTGTGGGACCAGCCTGTTCCATGACCCTGCCCCTCTTACTAGTCTCAATGGATGTGGTGTCTTTAATTCCATATTTGTCGAACTTCCATTCAACTTGGTTTTCTGACAGTTCTGAGTGATGGTCTTTCTATATTTTAGTTATGATTTTGATGTTGTTGTGTGAGAGGTGAACCGTGTTTACCTATGCTGTCATCTTGACCTGATCTAGACTGATTTTAGGTTTTATTTCACGTCCAATGGGTATTTCAAAAGGGTTGCTTGCCAAGATATTACACATGCAAGATGTTTATTTAGGTTTATAACTATTTTTTGTTGTTGTTGTAGGTGTTTATTTGGCAATGATTTGACAACTTACAAAAGGTTGTGAGCTATTTTACATTTTAAAAAAATTTTTGTTTATTTATTTTTTAGAGGAGAAGAGAAAGAGAGAGGGAGAGAAATATCAATATATGATTGCTTCTTGTGTATCCCCTGCACAAGAGGGAACTGGCCTGCAACCCAGGCATGTGCTCTGACTAGGAATCGAACCATGATCCTTTGGTTCACAGGCATGCACTCAATCCAGTGATCTACACCAGCCAGGGCCTATTTTATATTTTTATGATTTATATTGGGCAATTCAATGCCCTCCTACACTAGAATACTTTGTTATTTTCTTCAGAAATATCTATTTTGTAATTGTGCCTATTTCTACACAATCACAAAATTTTGGTTAAGAAATTCCTGGTAAGTTTCCAACTTTTCTTCTTCCAAGAGCTGAACTAAAACAAGGTGATTTTTGAGCCACTGGCCAATAATATGCAAATAATGTCTTTGTGTGGTATAATGTTACTAGCTAGGACAGGTTAGTAGGAGAAAGACCTCTTTACCCTTCAGAAGGGGCAGGAAAATCACACTGTTCTCAGGATTGGGCTGTCTGCCCGTGACTCTCACACAATCATACGAAGTGATGTTGATGCGGGCTTTATAATGCAGTTCATTTTCACTTTCCCTTTTTGGTGAGAGATTTGATCTGTTCTGTTCAGTTCTTCCCCATCATGGCAGGTAAGCCAAAGGAGAGAAGAATTACGAGGGAAGGATGACAAAACCTCAGAGTGAGGGTTTCAAGGTCTGACACTATCGGCAGAGTCTGAAAAACTATGCCAACTGGTCACATTTTGGAGGTGAATTTGGATTAGAATTTTTTCTATGTGTCTTTTCATTCTAGTTTTCAAATTATTTCTTTTGAAAAATGTTTTTAGTACAAATTAGGTAGAAAAACTTCAACTTTGTTCTAGCTTAACTGACAGAATAAAGAATGTTTCCCTATCTGAGACCTAAATAAATAGGAAACAGCTTATACCTGGGAAACAGGCCAGTGAGAAGGATCCTTTCTGGAAAGCCCAGTAACAAAGAAGTTGCTATGAAGTATATGAAGTGGAAGACCAGAGTTTCTCTGTGAAATAATCGTTACCTTTCTGCCTATAAACAGAACAACAGGCCTTGAGATATTATTCTAAGAATTTCCCAACTGCTGCTAATCAAAAGGGAACAGATTTAGTCTCTCTCTACAAGGACAAAATGATAATTGCAGCATAGCTCAGTTTCCAGAAGACAATGGGTCCCTGCCACTGGTTGCCAAGAGACCCTTTCATAGTTTGGCCCCTGCTAAGAGGGCTCATTCCTTTTTCTTTTGTACTCTTCTTCCTGTTTCTTGGGAAGGTTGCCCAGTCCCATCTGTGTTTCTTTCTGGTTATTTGGCACTTACTATCTTCTTATTATCATGTATTTCTCAAAAATCTTTCTACCGGATTTTGCTGTTTAATGAAAAGTACACTAGATCAAGAATCTTCTATGTGTCTGGGACTATGGTAAATAGCTTACATGGACTGTTGAAAATAAATGAAATATTAAATAAGCAGCAAGCTATGAGGGTAGATTTGTGTAATAAAATTTATTTGGAACAAAATATAATATAAAATTGTCTGTGGTGTGCATGTGTGAGGGTCCAGAAACAGCTGGAGATGTGCCCCAGTGGTATGCAGATTGTTTTGAGCTAAAGGTAACTTCCGCTGCAGGCTCGAGAAAGACTTTGGCCTACCCTGCCCCTTTTGACTACCTAGAAGAATTTGAATTAGAGGGGCCTTACCCATAAAATAGTATCAGAGATAACTCCTTTTTGTTATCTTGTCTATAGGGCAAGGTACACTTCTTTTTATGAAAAATGTGTCCTTATTATCCTGCAATGGCCCTTTGAAGTTCCTAAGGTACATACCTCATCTCTAGCTCCGAAGGCCTCACATACCTCAATCCCCCATTCAATTTCTGAACCTCTTGTGCAGGAGTGTCTATGATTCTCCATATGTGCAGAATTTCCATATACATGTGTGTATAGAATTTGCTTATTTTTCTCTTGTTAATCTGCCTCATGTCTATTTAATTATTATACCAGCCAGAAGAAACTTGAAGGTAGAGAAATGTTTGTTCCTTCCCCACACATGCCATCATTAGTATGCTTTGTGTTCGGACATAAGTAGAGAGTATTCCAGACAAATGTAATTTTTATAGTCAAGCTCAGTAACTCAGTTGAAGTCTACTAATTGTTGTTGTTGTTATTATTATTATTATTATTATTATTTTGTTAAGTCTAAGCAAGTGGATGTAGTACTTCCATTAAGAAAGTAGCACCCATCGCCTGGATATTATAAGACTGGTATATTTATTATTGTAGATATGTAACACTGCTGAGTTTTATGCTTCATTCAGAAGCCCTGGGGGGACATGGTGTTATGAATCCAAGATTTTTAAAACGGCAGGGTAGTTTTCTCATTTTTAAGTTTCTATTTAACCTCCCTTCCACTGAAAAGAATTGAGGTCATAAACATTTCTCTCCATGAAAATGGAGTTAGTTATTGACAGAAAGACCTCTTTCAGCACTCTGTCATCCTAGATAAAATTTATCACTCAATTAAAATGCTGCACACAGGAAAATATTGGGATTAATAAGCAAGTGGGAGAGATGTCTGTGCTAAATTATAGTTTAACAGATAGGACAAGGCTCTTATTATTCTCATTGCTTACTTGTGGTTTGTACATTCTGGGTACTGGGTTTTTGACATTAAGAGTGGTCACAGCCCAAATATGGAATTCTATAACTCAGGATATTGAAACACAAAAAATTTTAAAGAGTAATTAAAATATTTCTTTCTTTTAAAGAAAAGAAGTTCTGTACTTCTTAATGCCATTCATTTAAATGTCATTAGGAGCAATATATTACCAATGATAAATGGCAGAGTTCTTCCAGAGCCAGGCTGCAGTTCCCCTTGAGACATGAGTGGTACTCAGTGTGGACTGTGTACTCTGGAGTTGCTTGCCTTTGGGCTGTCTTGTATAAATATTTAATTTTATTTTAGTAATCCTGTAATCAATAGTGGCTGTGATACTCATCTTTACTCCGGTTTGGTTGAATTATTCTTTATTGTTTGGCCTGAACACTGCAAATCCTCTTCTATTGACCTTCATAGTCTGTTTTTACCATACCCTTCTTCATTCAGCTGTTTCTTTGTACTGAAAAGAAATTATCATGCATATATATATCCATAATTTTCAAAATTCACTGTATTTACCCTGGCATGGACATGCAGTGTACCTCTCCCTTCTCTGTCTCTCTCTCTCTCCTCCTGTGTGCGGTGACCACTCTTCTGCCGGCACCATCTAAAATTTAGTTCTTTTGGAGCATTTGAGAACTTGTTTTCTGGCAGGTCCTCAGTTTGGCTCCAATAAACTCTTATAAAAAATTTAAAAATTCATTAATAAAGTAAAATTCAGTTCTCTTCAAAGAAAGTTGTATGTTATACATGGAGACTTCAAATAAAAAAGTTCCTCCCATTGGACAGAAATATGGATAACCTGGCACTTCCCACATAACTGCATTTAATATCTTCCTTTGAATTATTTTAGAATTAATATTGATTAATCATCTTATGCTCTATATTATGTTAGGGAAGCATGCTAATTTCACTCATCTTTCCTGTATCCTTATACATTTTTCATTCTGTTGTGCTTTGTGAATCTTTTGTAAGCCACCTCAAATCTTTTCTTAAATTTGGACTGAGTCTGGAAATCTGTTACTTCTATGCTTCTGAGTACCCATTATGTGTTGAATTTCCCCCCCTAAACTTGTACTGAAGTTCTTACCTCTAGTTCCTCAGAATGTGACCTTATTTGGAGAGAGGGTCTTTACAGATAAAATCAAGTTAAAACAAGATCATTAGAGTCAGCCCTAGTCCAATATGACTGGTGTCTTTATAAAAGCAGGACATTGGGCATAGACATTTATGGAGGGAGAATGCCATGTGGAGAAGAATGCAAAGATCAGGGCGATGCTTTTACATGCCATGGAATGTCAATGGTTGCCAACAGACCATCAGAAGGTAGAGTAAGGGCCTGGAACAAATTCTCTCAGAGAGTCAGAGGGAGCCAACTTTGGCAACACTTTGCTTTTGGACTTCTAGCAATAAACTTTATGTAACAATTGTCTGTCTTCTAACAGACAATAAATTTCTGTTTTTTAGCCACCCAATTGTGGTATTTTGTTATAGCAGCCCTAGGAAAATAATGCAGTGCTCCTATCAAAACAATTAAGGTCTGCAAAAACTGCAGACTTTTTCTTTGTCATTTCTGTTCCATACTGGAGTATATGTGCAGAAAAGTAACCTTGCCTGTCACATACTTTTCTCTGTGGTAGTTTTGCAAATGTAAGACACAACCTAAAATGTATTTGTCTGTTACTTATTGGGTGATTGATATAATTATGCAAGAGTCACTCAATCGGGACATAGGTCACACAGTCATGAACCCAAGAGATAATTGTTCCTCCTCATAGAGTAAATAGTCTCAGAGATGACAGTGGGGTAGGGCATTAAGAACACACACAAAGAGAAAAGTGTTGTATATTATGATAAATTGAAGGAAAAGAAGACAAATAATATTTTATAACAGTAGTATTATACATACTAATATGTGATGATTACCACTAGGAAATAAATAATTGTTTATAAAAATAGGTTGCACTGATAATCTTGGCCATGGGATGGTCTGGGAAAGCCTTCAAGTGAAGGAATTTGAGCTCATCTTATAAAGAATGGTTGATTTTGATAGAGGGCAGGGGGAGAGCCCATTTACACTTATCATGATGGGAAGGAACAAGAACCTCTGGGTCACTTGTTCATTTCTCTGATGCATAAGATAAATAGAATAAGTAGATGGCATGGCAATGGTAGTAGTAGTAGTAGTTGTTGTTGTTGTTATTATTTAGTTCCAGGGACTAGAATAAAGATTTACATTACATAATTTACCTTCACATTTTTAAAGGTTGCCTGTAGTTGTTTTAGTTTACAGATGAGAGTGTTACAGTTTGCTCAATCATTGCTTTGGACTCATGTAATTCTATCATACTACGTATCTCTAAGATTTATTTATAGGTATAATTGTGACTTGGAATGAGATCTCTGATTCTAAACTCTGGTTTTGAAAGAGTACTATTTCACAAAATGCATAGTTAGAAGATAGGTTGCAGCAAATTTTGTATTCCTAGTTAAAAATTGTAAACCTTACTTATGGTAAACAAAGGGAGAAATAAAACTTCTACAGAGTAGTAACATAACCTGAAATTTGAAGCAGAAAGAAATTGAGGGATGTAGGATCCCTTAGCCCTTACTGAAGGGAAGATCCAGATGACAAATATAGGCTTAGTGTATACAAGAAGCACCTGAGGTGCCTTTTAATAATTTCTTTTTCCAGGCACCACACCAGGAGATTGCTAATGTGAGGGGCCTTGAAACAATATTCAGTTCTTGCCTAGCCAAAGGATTAGGGAGGCTGTGTGAACGAAACTGCCTTCTTCACAGCAAGCTTTTGGCTGGCAGGGACCAGAATTTATTCATCTTTTCATTCTCTGTCCCCCTAGGACCCGAGATCGTACTCATAATAAGCATGTGATTGAATTGAATTGAACTGTCAGAATGAAAGACTCTTGACAAAGAAGAATCATTAGGGCTGCATGAATTGAAAAGGAGAATAAATTTTAAAAACACAATTTGTAAGTCTGGGAGAAAGAACAAAGGGGGGTACAGAAATGGTGACATGGGAGCAACAAAGAAAAAATGAGAATAAAATCCCTACCAATTACATCTGAGTGATCAGCTGCTTAGGGTGCATGATTAAGTTCTTAGCAAGTCTTATTGGTATTAATACTTTTCCTTTACAGACTCTTAAAGTACTTTAAAGAGACTTAAAGCACCACCATCAGGAGACAATATAAAGCCCCACTTGATCAGAGTCTCCCACTCTGGAAACATGCGGGCACCATTCTTTCTGCTGAATGCCATGGAGAGGAAGCAGAGAATAGCTTTTCTCCGTTGAAATAGCAGGAAGTTGCATGTAGGGAAGCACAGTATGGTTTTCTGAGCTGGAAATTGGATAGAACACAGGGAAGTGACAGATCTCTAAAACATGCTGGATGCCAATAGATGTGAAAGAGGTGAAACTTCTTAAAATAAGTGGCAAGATCAAATGTTGGAGTCTTTATTTAAGCCCTTGTTAATTGACCTGAAAATAGTAAGTATTCCAATAAATATTTGTTGAAAGACAAATAGCAATAACAAACATAAGAAATATGTGCTCTCAGGGGTTGCTGATTTGCTTCTTATACCTCTTCTGTCACTGGGCCTGGGTGTAGAGAGATTGTCCCAATTTCTCCCACTTGACAACGCAGATCATTTTTACTCTGTTCTTCTTGAAAATTTTCCAACTTGATGCTCATATCATCAGATTATATTACTTATTAATCTTTCTGTTGTTTTAAGATTTTATCACATGGCATAAACCTTGGTAAATATCCATGGATTAAAATTCCCAAATCCTGATCTCTTTTTTCAAAGAATTTTCCTTCTCCTTCAGCTACCTACATCTTGGTTGTACCATAGAAGAATCAGTAGATCACTCCTCTGTCCTGCTACCGCACTGACTAACTGGTTTTCTCTGTACATGTATTATCCCTTCCTTTGTGTTACCATGAATGAGATGGCCACAGTCCTAACTGGTAACCTTTGTGTACGGGGTCTCATTCTCCTTCACATTTGCAATTGGGTTCTCTTTCTTAAGTAATATTTTCCTCAACTGGATTATTCCCATTGTCATGTAAACACACTGTAACATCTTCTTTTTTAAAATAACCCCCTTCTTTAAAATAATCTCCAACTATCACCTAATTTCTCTGCTTCTCTATACATCAAAATTCCTTGAAAGAGCTTTCTTTTATTCACTCTGTTCCTTTTCTTTCCTCCCATTCTCACTTGAATTTACTCCAAAGGTCTCCGCTCACACACACAAAGGGAAAAAAAAAGTATCTCTTTTTACAATTACCCATGACTTCCACAGTGCTAAATTAAATGATAAAATCTTGATCTTTTAAAAAATATTTTTATTTGTCAAATATAGTTGACATTCAATATTATTTTATATTAGTTTTAAGCTTAAAGTATAGTGGTTAGACATTTATATAATTTACCAAATGATTTCTCCAATAAGTCTAGGACTCACCCGACACCATACACAGTTATTACAATGTTATTGACTATATTCCCTGTGCTGTACTTTACATTCCCATGACTATTTTGTAACTACTGATTTGTATTGCTTATTACCTTCACCTTTTTCACCTGGTCCCTAAGCCCCCTCTCATCTGGCAACCATTAGTTCTCTGCATCTATGAGTTAATTTCTGTTTTGTTTGTTTGTTTATTTCATTATTTAGATTCCACATATACCATATTTTTGCTGTGTATAATGCATACATTTTTGGCCCAAACTTTCAGAAAAATTTTTTTCATTTTAATTTTTTGATTCAATTATTTATTTATATTTAGAGACTTGAGTGGGTTTTTTTTTTTGTATTATAAAGGAGTTTTTAAATTTCTTTATTTAATTGTGGTTTAAGTACAGTTTTCTGTTTTTTACTCCCATCCCAAGCCACCCCCCCAGTACTCCCCTCCTCCCTCCCATTTCCACTCCCCTTAGTTTTTGTCCATGTGTCCTTTATACTAGTTCCTGTAAATCCTTCCCCTTATGAAGGAGTTTTGATGTTTGTTTTTTAACGTATTGTGGTACATGAAATTTTATGTAACAAATAATTACAAAACACAAGAACTGATACAAGGTATTTCAGGTACTACTCGTGTATAATGCACACCTTTATTTTTTGCTCAAAAATCCAAGCAAGAAACTGTGCATTACACACAGCAAAATTCAGGTAAGTGAAATAATATGGTATTTGTCCTTCTCTGATTTCACTAAGTTTAATACCCTCTAGGTCCATCCATGTTGTCACAAATGGTAAGATTTCACTCTCTCTCTCTCTCTTTTTTTGCTGAGTAATATTCCATTGTACATATATATGCCACCTCTTCTTTAGTCATCATCTATTGTTAGGCACTTAGGTTGCTTCCATATCTTGGCTATTGTAAATAATGCTGCAGTGAATATAGAGGTGCATATATCTTTTTTGAATTATTATTTTGAATCTCTTTGGATAAATAATCAGAAGTGGAACTTCTAAGTCATAAGGTAGATCTACTTTTTTTGATTCTGAGGAAACCCCATACTGTTTTTCATCGTGGCTGCACCAATTTGCAATCCCACCAACAATACATGAGAGTTCCCTTTTTTCCACATCTTTGCCAACACCTATTGTTTATTGATTTTTTGATGATAGCCATTCTGACAGGCATAAGGTAATATCTTATTGTAATTTTAATTTATATTTTTCTGATGATTAGTAATAATAATATTGAGCATCCTTTCATGTCTATGGGCTATCTGTATGTCTTCTTTGGAGAAACATCTATTCAGACCCTCTGCCTACTTTTTAAATTGGGTTGTTTGTTTTTTAGTGTTAAATGGTATGATTTTTTATAAATTTTGGATATTAATTTCTTATCAGGTTTATCATTGGCAAATATCTTCTCCCAATCAGATTATCTTT
Organism: Artibeus jamaicensis; assembly: GCF_021234435.1. Taxonomy (NCBI): domain Eukaryota; kingdom Metazoa; phylum Chordata; class Mammalia; order Chiroptera; family Phyllostomidae; genus Artibeus; species Artibeus jamaicensis. The sequence goes on along the minus strand of NW_026521911.1, from coordinate 15,957,244 downwards.
GCTCTTTCATTGATGGAAAGTTTTCTTTGCTACACGGAAACTTTTGAGTTTGAGGCAGTCCCATTTGTTTATTATTGTTGTTGTTCCTCTTGTCCTAGGAGATATATCTGAAAAATATATTAGTAAGAGGAGTGTCAGAGAGTTTACTGCCTATGTTTTCTTACATGTAAGTCCTTAATTCATTTTCAGTTTGTTCTTGTATATGGTGTAACAGGACAGTCCAGTTTCATTGTTTGTTTGTTTGTTTTAATGTATCTTTTAAGGTTTTCCAAGACCATTTAATTAAAGATTGTCTTTATCCTTTTGATATTCTTGCCTCCTTTGTGATAGAATAATTGACCATGTTAATGTGATTTATTTCCGGGCTCTCTAGTCTCTTAGTTGATGTATGTGTCTATTTTGCCAGTACCATGCTCTTTTGATTACTATAGACTTGTACTATAGTTTAATATTGGGTAGCATAATACCCCCCACTTCAGTTTTATTTCTCAAGATTGCTGTGGTTATTCAGGGTATTTTGTGGTTCCATATAATTTTTAGAATTATTTTTTGTAGTTCTGTGAAAAATACCATTGGTATTTTGATTGAGATTGTATTAAATCTATAGACAGCTTTGAGTACTATGTTTTTACAATGTTAGTTCTTCCTATCCATGAACATGATCTATGCTTTCATTTATTTATATCTTCTTCACTTTCTTCAATGTCTTGTAATTTTTTGAGTACAAGCTTTTTATCTAACAGGTTAAATTTATTCCTGGGTATGTATGTATACATGTAGATAGGTAGGTATCTAATCTATGTTGGATTTGGTGAAAGTGACAATTAGGTTCACCAAATCACTCTTTTTATTTGAAGAAAAAATATTTTTTAAACTTTCTTCCCAATGTTTGATTATAGTAAGTCAGAGACAAGGATGAGAGTCATATCGTTACCATGTTACTATATAGGAAGTCCTGGTGCATCCTAAGACTGATTGTGCTTCGTTTTAAAGGGAACAAAAGTATGACATTCTTTTGGTGTCAGCATAGATTGAGCCATTGGCAGATGACCTTGGAAGCTGAGACTGAAGAAGATCCAGCCAAATATTTAGAGGCTTGGGGACTGAGCACAATTCACTGATAGTTGTGTGGGCTTGGAAATCATCTCTTCACAGGCATTGGCAAGTATCTAAATATTGTTTGCACCAACTGGTCATTGGCCTCCATGGTGACAATGGTTTGAGATGAAAACAGCCTAACTAGTGCATTGTTTGAATGGAGGTCTCAAGCCACATCTTAGGGCAATGATTTGAGTATGTGAAAGCATCTGCCAGGACATGTTAAAAATGGAGCAGCAGTTCTGGGGCCCACGTGGCACATGTAAGGTTTCAGCATTGCAGTTTGGTAAATCCCACAATAAGACACACAACTTTACACCTTCTAGAGCCTACTAGACCAAAAACACTGGCCATATCAAGGCCAACAGAGAGTACAACCAGAGACTAAGGCTGAAAGGTAAACAACATGGCTGACTGAGGCATCTGAAAACTAAGTATGTACTATCAGCTCAAGAGCAACACCAGCCCAGGTAAGCACTCTGCAGTATCTGGTTCACCTTAACTCCACCTATTATGCTAAACATCATGGGTGTTTAAAATCTGGCTAGTAATTTTAATGCAGTTACAACTATTTTGTCTATTTTAAATTATAACTCATTTGAAAATAGGTTACTGTCAAATAGTAATACTGTTTAATACCAAACATTAATTCCATTGTGTTTTTTTAATTCAAGTCCTCAGGTCACACCCCCTCCAATTCCCAGGATATCTCATTTAGCAAGTTCATAGTAAAGCTCAAGAATCCACATTTTTTCTACATGTCTAAAACTGTTCTTTTTTAAAGTATATTTTATTGAATATGCTATTACAGTTGTTCCATTTTTTTCTCCCCTTTGTCCTCCTGCACCTTGTACCCCTTTTCCCACCAGCATCCATCCCTACACTTTGTTCATATCCATGGGTCGTACATATAAGTTCTCTGGCTTCTACTTTTCCTGTACTATGCTTAACCTCCCCCTGTCTATTTTGTACCTACCATTTATGCTTTTTATTCCTTGTGCCTTTTCCCCCATTCTCCCCCTTACCCCTCCCCATTGATAACCCTCCATGTGATCTTCGTTTCTGTGATTCTGTTCCTGTTCTAGCTGTTTGCTTAGTTTGTTTTGGTTTTTTAGGTTCCGTTGTTGATAGTTGTGAGTTTGTTGTCATTTTACTGTTTATAGTTTTATTTTCTTCTTTTTCTTAGATAAATCTCTTTAAATTTTCATATAATAAGGGCTTGGTTATGGTAAACTTTTTTTTAAATTTTTATTTAGTTATTTTTCAAGTACATTTTTTGTCTATTTCTCCCATCCCAGCCCGCCCCCCCCCCGCCCTGTCTCTCCCCTCCCTCCCATTCCCTTCCCCCAGTCCTCATCTCTGTGTCTTTCATACTTGTTCCTCAAAATCCCTCCCCATTTTTCCCCTTAAATTCCCTTCTCTCTCCCCTCTGGTCGCTGCCCCCTTGTTCTCTATTTCAGTGTCTTTGTTTTTATTCTGTTTGCTTGTCTGTTTTGTTGTTTAGCTTCTTGTTAAAGGTGAGATCATATGGTATTTGTCCTTCAATGCCTGGCCTATTTCACTCAGCATAATGCTTTCCAGTTCCATCCATGTTGTTGCAAAGGGTAGTAGCTCCTTCTTCCTCTCTGCTGCATAGAATTCCATGGTGTATATGTACCATAATTTTTTGATCCATTCGTTTACTGATGGACACCTAGGTTGCTTCCAACTCTTGGCTATTGTAAATTGTGCTGCTATGAGCATTGTGGTGCATAGGTTCTTTGAAATTGATGTTTTAGGATTCTTGGGGTATAATCCTAGCAGTGGAATTGCTGGGTCAAAAGGCAGGTCGATTTTTATTTTTCTGAGAAAATTCCATACTGTTTTCCATAATGATAAACTTCTTTAACTTGGCCTTACCTGGGAAGCACTTTATCTGCCCTTTCATCCTAAATAATAACTTTGCTGGATACAGTAATCTTGGGTGTAGGTCCTTGTCTTTCATGACATGTAATACCTCTTTCCAGCACCTTCTTGCCTGAGAAGTTTCTTTTAAGAAATCAGCTGATAGTCTTATGGGCACTCCTTTGCAGGTAACTCTCTTTTTCTCTTGCTGGTTTTAAGATTCTCTCCTTCACTTTTCATCTTGGGTAATGTAATTATGATGTGCCTTGGTGTGTGCTTCCTTGGGTCCAACTTCTTCAGGACTCTCTCAGCTTCCTGGACTTTCTGGAAGTCTAGTTCCTTTTCCAGAATAGGGAAGCTCTCCTTTATTATTTGTTCAAATAACTTTCTCAATTTCTTGCTTTTCCTCTTCCCCTTCTGGCACCCCCATGATTTGGATATTGGAAAAGTTGTTCCAAAGGTTCCTAAGCCTCTCCTTATTTTTTTTTTTGAAGTCGTGTTTCTTCATTCTATTCTAGTTGAATATTTATTTCTTTTTTTTAAAGATTTTATTTATTTATCTTTAGAGGGGAAAGGAAGGAGAGAGGGAGAGAAACATCAATTGGTGGGCCTCTGGTGGGCCCCCTGCTAGCAACTGGCCTTCAACCCAGGCATGTGCCCTGATGGGGAATCGAACCATGATCCCTTAGTTCACAGGCCCACACTCAATCCACTGAGCTGCACCAGCCAGGGCTGAATGTTTATTTCTTTTTTCTGCTCCAAATCATTTATTTGAGTCCCATTTTTTTTCCCTTCACTGTTGGTTCTCTGTATATTTTTCTTTATTTCACTTTACATAGCTTTCACTTCTTCCTTTATTTTGCATTAGTATGCAGTCATTTCTGTAAGCGTCCTGATTACCAGTATTTTGAACTCTGCATCAGATAGGTTGGCTGTCTCCTCATTGCTTGGTTCTTTTTCAGGAGTTGTGATCTGTTCTTTCATTTGGGCCATATTTCTTTGTCTAGGTCTTCTCGTTATGTTTAAAAGGTGGAGCTTTAGGTCTTCCCCAGGGTGGGTAACCCGCATAGCTGCACTGTGGTCCTGTCTGTGGGGTAAAGGTCAGAGAGGGAACAAAGCCATTTGCTTGGCTCTCAGCCAGCTTTCAGTCACCCCCCCCCCCCGGTACCAACAAGCAAATTGGGCCCTTTTGGTTCTGATTCCTGGGTGGGTGGGCATGTGTATGTTCTAGGTCCCTGGGGGTTTCCCCAATGAACTCTCCTGTAAGGCTGGGATTTTCGCCCTGTCACCACAACCCCCACTGGTTTTTACAGCCTGAGGTTTTGAGGCTTTAGTTTTTGATGCTGTAAACCTGGGTTGTGTGGTCTGTCTTGCTCCCCAGTTGTTCCTCTCAGCTTATCTGCAGATGAATATGGGACTTCCCAGGTTGCCAGCCGCTACCTTGCTGCATGTCCTCTCCTCCCCGACTGTCTGTCTCTGCCCCTCCTACCAATCTGAATGGATGTTTCTACTTTAACTCTTTGTTTGTTGGACTTCCATACAGTTTGATTTTCTGTCAGTTCTGGTTGTTTTTGTTTTTAACTTTGTTGTTGTCCTTCTTTTGTTTGTGCATGGAAGCAAAGCATATCTACCTATGCCTCCATCTTGGCCGGAGTCTAAACCTCTGAAATGGTTCTGATGCAGGGTGCTGTGTGCCACACTTTGAGAACTGCTCCTCAAGGAAAGAAAGCTGAAAGAGATCACTTTTGCCTTCTGACCTATGGGACACACAGATTCAAATTTGTGAAAGAACAAAGAATATTCTTTCTATTTGTTTCTACAAAAAGCAAACTGAGACCTTAAGGCCTACATATGAAAGAAAAAGAATCATGCTGAAAATGCTCATTATTTAATCAATGTACAAAATTCAGATGTGGAGTAAATAACGTTAATGACCAATATTGTGCTGTTTTCCACATCAAGTTTAGGACAGGAAAAATATTAACTTTAGGGTCTTGCAGTGTTTGGTTGAAAAAGCAAAGACAATAGCCAGGTTTCCATTCTGACAAAAACAAACAAACAAACAACAACAATAACAAAAAACAACCAAAGAACCGAGACATGACACAGAAGGACTCTAAAGCTTAGAAGTTCCATGGGTAGCAGTGCTGAATTATACTAACAGACAAGAAAAGATGTGCTCATTGTTAATATTGGCCGATTTAGTGTGAAACTTATGTTCTTGCTTGATTTCATTTCCTTCTTCTTCTAAAGAAGGTAATTCTACCCACTGATTATATAATGTCTTGAAAAGTAACACTAGTCTGGTGCTTAACATTCATTTTCACCATCACATATGCATCAGAAACTTTGCCTCACTTCCCGTACTCCTGCAGAGCTGCCAGATCTTCTCTGGCCTCTGACCACTCCTCATCTTCCATGCCTTCTCTGATATACCATTGTAGAAATGCTCTCTTGGCACACATGAGGCCAAATTTATGTTCCAGGTGGGCCCAGGGCTCTACAGCTGTCCTGGTGTTGCTCAGCGTGAAGACAATCTGCTGTACCTTCACCAGCTCCCCCTGGCATCATCATCAATGGTTGATTATTGAAGTCTACCTTGAAACCACTTAGACAGCAATCCACAAACTGAACAGAGTTCCCTGACTTCATGGCTGCAGTTGCTGCACTCACATTTTTAGAGACCACGTCTTCTCTGTAAAGTAGGCAGCAGGCCATGTACTTCCTCAGTCAAGGATCACACTTGACCAGCCAGTTGGCAAACTCAGAGCAAGTAGTAGTGACATCTAACATGGAAAACTCCTTGTGGCAGGCATTGTTAGCAGAAATGATGAGGTCCAAAGCTATCATGGGGAAATGTATTCTCTGGTAGGGTAATAGGTTGGTCTGAAATTTAATTACATCTACATTCAAGGGCCTTTCAAATTGGAGGAAAGCAGTAATGAAAGATATTGTCTCACCTGTCAACCTATTAATTATGTTGTAAGAGGGACATTCAACACTCAGTTTACGATGGCCTATGTTATAGAGGGCCTTGTTGTCCACTGTGAAGGTAAAGTCAGAGTGCTCTAATGTAAAGTGGGTGGTCAGGGAGTTGTAAGATTCTACTACAGCAGTGGAGATCCTCAGGCTGGGTAGACAGAAAACTCCAGTTTAGTCTTCCTGCCATATTGTATCAAGAACTCTCAATTCAGAGAAATGTCAATACTAATCAAGCACCTCTTCCAAATCTTTGAAAAATCAAAGATCCCTGCAGCTCACAACACTATCCTGTCAGTTTTGGGATCCTCTCTTGCACAAGGTTGATGATCTCTGAACTCACAGAGTTCACGGTGGCTCTGAGCAGAAGAATGAGTGGTGTTTGTCTGCTTGAGTCCCATCTATAACAGCTGGGTCTAGGTCAATGAAGAGTGCTCTGGGCACATGTTTTCCAGCTCTTGTCACACAAAAGAAGGTGTCGAAGAGGTATCAATATGCTCCATTTTAGTGATTCCCAACTGATCTTTTTTACTGTCCAGAATAAAACCATCTGGATCTATTCTATATTTCATACAATAGAGTTCCCAGCAAGCAGGCATCCCCTAATCTGGACACCAACTTGTCCCACATGAATTGAAAGCACTCCCTCATGCTGAGCTGAAGGGCCTCCTTGGTAATAAGTCTGATTTTTTTTTTTACTTTTGATACAATGGTAAATGAGTTTGTTTTTTAAAAATTATTTTTTGATGGTTTGTTATTGGTGTATACAAATACAATTGATTTCTGAATATTAATTTTGTATCCAGCTACCTTATTGAATTAATATTTCAGTTCTAATAGATTTTTTGTGGAATCTTTGGAGTTCTATATCATCTTCAAAAAACAACAGTCTTACTTCTGCCTTTCCAATTTGAATACCTTTTATTTATTTTTTCTCGTCTGATTGCTGTGATTAGGACTTCCAAAACCATGTTGAATAAAAGTGGTGAAAGTGAACATACTTGTCATGTTCTGGATCTTAAGGAGAATCCCTTTTAGCTTTTCCCTATTGAGTATGATGTTAGCTGTGGGTTTACCATATATGGCCTCTATGATGTGGTTCAGTATCTGCCAATCAATTCATGTGATCATCACATAGACAAAATGTAGGATAAAAATTACCTGATCATATTAATGGATGCATAAAAGGCATTTGACAAAATCTAGCACTCATTTATGATAAGAATTCTCCATGGAAACAGAGGGACTATAATTCTCAGTCTTAATTAACTCTCAGGTGCTTTGATGCACTGGATGGATCTCTCCTTTCTTCACTTGGCTTCTGGAAACTCCCTTCTCAGTTCTCCTATTTCCCTTAGTTGCTTTACTGGTGGAGCTCATTTTTTCACTGGAGTTTACTGAAGTTTTAGTTCTTAGATCCCTTCTCTTTTCTATCACCATGCACTCCCAAAGTTATATTGCCCAGTCTTATGGCTTAGGTATTACCTGTATGTTAATAATGCTCAAATATCCTTTCCACTGAATTCAGAATTCTATTTATTGCTACTGGACATCCTCACTTGTGCTGTTAATAAATATCTCAAATATAATATATCCTGAGTTGGACTCTTGATATCCAGCTCCTTCAAAACTGATCTTTCTGCCCATCTCCTTATTTCATTTAATGTCAACTTATTTCAATTGCTTAAGAACCTAAGAGTCACCCCTAAGTGACTTTTCTCTTTTTCTCACATATACTTTCAAATGTATAAATAATCTTGTTATTCTTTTCCCACCATCAACAACTCTTTTCCAGGTGGCCTCCATCTGTTTCCTGGATAAACAAAATGCTGTACTTTTGATCTCTCTGATTCAGCAGTTGCCTCCCTCCTTACTTCATTCTGAACATAGCAGCCAGGCCAGACTGGGCAGCGTCACCTGTACGCAAACTCTGCGATGGCTTCCCACCATTCTCCTTGTAATGGCCAACAGGCCCTGAACAGTTTGGCCTCCGTTATTTTTTCTTAAGACCTAATTTCTCCTGCCTTATCTGGGCCTCATTCATTAGTAACACCGTGCTCCTTGGTATTCTTCACACTCCATGTATGCACCTAACACAAAGCTTATATTCTTAGTGTTCCCTCTGTTTGAAACACTCTTTCCCTAGTACCTACATGTCTCCCCCATTACCTCTTCTGGGCTTTTACTAAAATGTCAATTTCTCAGGGAGGTTTTTCCTGACTACCATATTTAAAATTATACCCTTCCGAACACTACCCATTCCTCATCCCTGATCAAGGTTTCTTAGTGAGATTTAAAGTCATCTGACTTACTATATATTTTACTTATTTATTTATTGACTGTCCTCCCTTCTAGAATGTAAGTACCGTTGGGGAATGCATTTTGTTCCCTGTTTTATTTCCAGTACCGTGAAGAATATAGGTAACACTTGAATACTTCCAAGTGAGCAAATCCATTTTTTTACCCCAATTCTGAACAGATATAGAAATAAGAATTGAGAATATTAGGAACACCCCTGTGTTCGTGAGCAGAAGTCATGCATACTCTTTTTCTGTACCGGACCAAGTTGATCAATACAGAAGACATATCAGTGAAAGTCATACTTGTGGAATGAAATTGAATAAAAACACATTTAGATGCTAAATGTTTTATATATAAGTGTATTTTAATATAATAAATATTTGAGAGAATGAATCGCAACCTTTCGCTTTTTAAGTCATGTGGATTCACAAACCCTCATTAAGTTAAAAAGTTCTTGTTTGCTATGAGGCCTTTCTGGCGTCCCAGTCACTTCTTCATCAGCATCCCTTCCTCAGCATATTTTACACATATTTTTATTTTAGCCCTCATCGCGTTGTATTATAATTGCCTGTAATAAATGAATTTCCCAAGGCAGGCATTGGTGCTCCTAAAGAAAGAGATAATAGTTACCTATATTTACATCCAGTTGCTTGGAACTGTTTTTTGTCACCTAGAAGGTTTTCTTAAATTTGTTGAATAGATTATGTAATTTAGACTCAGATGGCACAGATTGCCAATAATTCACTGTTATTACAAAAAAAGAGAGAATTACTATAAAACACAGCTTTGTGGATATATTAATGAGGAAGGGAACCAGACAAGACATCCTCAAAAATTATAACATATCCTCCAAGTTTTGGATTTAATTACCCTAGGAAAATATTAAACAAAAATAGAAAGGTACTTTATTTTCATTATTCCTGTACTTTGCATTACTCTGATTACGACACCAGATGTCACTAGGAGACTGTGGTCCATGTCACTCTTTTCAGTAAACAAGAAGGAAACAAAGACTCAACATTGAAACATAGATGAAGATCTTTTTCGCTGCAGAAATTTTTCTGAATGCTATGCCTAGTAGTTTTGCAATTTATTTTTGAACTGATTTTTTACATAGTCTAGTGTAGAAGAAAGAATGCTGGACTATGGACCAGAGATCTTGTGTTCTAGCTCCTTCTTTACCTTTCTGGATTCTGAAGGAGTTCCTCATCTGAATATAAGTATGACAAAAGAAGGTGATTCCTGTAACTTTCTAGTTCTAACTTCTGATGATTCTGTTCCCTCCTCTAGCTAAGTACTTACAGTGTCAGAAGTAGCTCTTCATCTTCAGTGGTGACTGGGAAAGTCGGCTCCCGTGAGAATGGTGGGTGCCTGTTACACACTCAGTTTTATTCTAAACACAGGCTCCCCTGGATTGTGGCCCATTGTGAAGCCGAAAACCCTTTATGTTCTTTCTCGCTTCTACACAATCTCCAGATGTTGGTTTACATGTGTGAAATCCTTTTCCTGTCTAGAAAGCACTTCATTTTTATTATGAAATCATTACACAAAATTTGTTTAAGAAGTCATGTAAGTGTGACACTTTTAGCAACAGTCATTTCGGGGGGTTTCACTCGTACTAGGAAATGAGTTATTTATCTCAAGTATTTCTGAATACCTATTCTGATTATTCTGTACTGCCCATCATTCACTTACCTAAAACATATACAGCTTAATCTTTTATTCATCATATTCCATGGCAGTCTGCCATCATGAACTACTGGTAGAAGATTCAGAAACTGTTGTATGAGTGCCTCTCTGATCTCTTTCTGTGCATATTTATTGGTTAGAGATTTACATGGCATATATTTCATTTTGTGGTGAGGGTTCTCACATTCTCAAATCATTCCTATGTATTTTGTTTACTCAGAGCTCAGCCACAGGGGAAGTATTTTTTTTTAGAATAATCAAATGAATCAAATGGAATTTTTAGCATCTAGAGTCACTATTCCATCACCCAAACTACAGAGACAAAGGCCACAAATATTTTTTAAAGAATTTATTCATTCCTGGAACGTATGTTGAGTATTTACTAAGTGCTCCACCCTATTGGTAGCCTGGGATTTAGATAACAAATAACACGCAGTGCAACCTGGACAAGTAATGACTGCTACAGTGAAGCTATGCACAGAGGGCAGTTGCCAGCTAGAGGTGGGCAAACCAACCCTGCAGGGGAAAACCAGAGAAGGCTCACTAAAGCTTTGCACAGTTACCCTTGAACTGACTTTCAGAAAAAAGTCAGAAGGTTTGAATGAGAGGTTGGGAGACTATTCCAGAGGGGGCAGCAGAGACAAAGAAAGAGACTGCATCTTAAACTGGAGAATGGCATGCACTTGGTCTGTGCTTATTGGGTTAGTAAGTGACAGGAGTGATTTGATGGAATGTCAGATAATTAGTATTACCCATTGCTTTCTCTTTGAAATATATAGAATCTTCTCTTGCTTCTTTCTTTCTCTCTTTGTATTTTGGTACTATTCAAAGGTCAGTTAAGGTGTTTCTTACAGAACTGTTCTTCACAATCTTTGTTAATTTATGCAAAATTTACATTGTATATGTCTGTGATGCATTGCTACTTTTTACTTGTTACTTGCTTACTTATGGGCCTTTGCCTCAGGTGGTTCCCCAGGGTCATGTTTGTACTTAGCAGTCACATTTGAATTATTATATGGATGATAGAAGGAAAAATAAAAGAATGGAGGGAGGGAAGAAGATAGGTATGAAGGAAGAAAAAGCAAGGAGGGGCAGAATTAATGTTGTAATGAGAGACGGAATTAATATTTTTCAAGAGTATGGTGGATTCAAATATATATATATATATATATATTGTTAGTGATATAGCTGAGCAATCTGAATTACATGAAAGTTTTAGAATATTTGTCATTGTCCAGGACTCCCTTGGGGACATGAAACAAGATGAAGCCCCAGGGGGGAGATACATATAACCCTATACATGCTTATTGATTGTGTTTTTTGAAGAAGAACAACCTGGTAGAGATATGCTCTGCTCCAAAATATTAGGCATGGAATTTAAACTCAGCATATATGGATTATATAAACTAATACAACATTCTAATAGTGTCTAATATTAGGTACCAAAAGAGACTCTTAAAAAGGCAATAGTGCAGGTCCTTTCATTGTATTGCTTTAATATTTTTCAATCTAACAGCTTTTTGTTTCAAGGCAAACTTGTAGGGGGCGTTTTTGCAAGGGTAACTTTCAGAGATAAATAAGCTGCCCAGGGGAAAGGTTAGGAGAGGCTGAAGTCAGCCAGTCATGGGCATGGGTCCCTGTGACCTTGAGCAAGGTGTTTCTATTTCTCCCCCAAGCTCAGTTTCCTTGCCTGTAAAATGCAGATAATAATAAACGTTTCTACTCTTTGGGGTTTAGGTTGATTAAATGAAATGGAGTATCTAAAGAACCCAGTATGTGCTTGACACACAGTAAGTGCTGGGAAATAACAGCCATAATTATTTTGACAAGACTGGAATGTTGAAAAAAAAAGACTGGACTGTAAGTTAGAGAATGTGAAGTCCAGTGCCAGCACCATTATTTACTTGCTCTGCCACCTCAGTGACATATCTCCTCTTTCTGATCTTTACAATGGAGAATTCCACCTACTGTGCCTGCTTGGAAGCATCACATGAGATAGTGCATGCAAAACACTATACAATCTAAGGAATTATTTTTATTGCATCAGTAATTTGAGAAAATGCAGAGTTCCAGGCCCTCAAGATTGAGCATCTGTGTCCTGTTCTGCCTGACAGCCTAGAGCTAATCTACTCACAAAATTTTAGTGCTCTGGATGCTGAAAACAGCATCACATGGCACTGTGCAAAGTACAGTGCCCATTTAATTAATTTATGAGGGCTCACATGCCAAAGGTGAGAGTCTAATTGAAAACTTAGCAGTGCTGTGTGGTGTCTTATGATACTTTACAGTTTGAAAGAAAATGTGGTATGGAGTTTTGTTGTCATGGTTAATGTAAAGTTCCTAGTCCCTACTGAGTGTTATTCATTTGCAGGTTGTTTAGTCAATCCTTCTATCCACTACTATTAGAAAATGATATGACTGAAAGATACTACTCTTTGATTCTTTTAACTGCAATTAAGCAAGGTACAGTACTAACATTTTCTTTTATTATTGCCAAATCTCACTTTCAAATAGCAACTTTCTTCCAAATCTTTAAATCATGCTTTAGGGCTTCAGGAAAACTTGGAGGCCACCAAACCAATACTCTCTCTTTGGAGCTGAGAAAACTGAATTCCATCGAGTTTTAGAGATTACACAAGTCCCCATGGTGTTAGGAGAAGAATGTGAAGTCTTCTCATGTACATGTCTTCTCATATACAGGATCTCAGAGAGATCATATTATCCTTGAAAGTACAGTCATTATTTTTACATGTGGTTTATTTAATAACATTTGTATAAAATATGAAGTTAATTAATGTAATAAATGTCACTTGTTTTATTGTTACACTTCATTTTATTTTATCTGTAATAATTTATCAAATCATTATAAATGTAAATATTTTAGAAAGCAATTTTATGATTATTTTCTTGTATCTTATCCATAATCATTTGAAGAACACGAGATAGATATAACTCTTTTGTTAATCTCATGTCCCAAATGATCACACTGAGGTTCAAAGAGTTCGTGGCCTTGCTCAATGTCACAAAGCTAGTAAAAGAAGGTGCCAATATTTTAACACAGGTCTTCTGACTTTAGTCTTAATTCAACACCAGAAGTATCATTTACATCAAAATATGTATTGGTTGCTAGAGAAAATAAACTTGAAGAATTAGGTTAATCAGTTTGAAGCTACTTCTGTGCTTGAAAGCAGAGGTGATATACTTATTTTGGTTCAAAGTATTGGTTGCAAGGTTGTCTCCTGAATTGAATTTCATTATTTAATTTGAAGTATTGCTAATCCTTAGGACATCAGATACAGTCAGCACATTTACATGTAATTTTTAAGCTGAGTTAAGAGTTAGATACAACATAATTGTTTTTAGATTCCCTGTAGCAATGCCTCTACACATCAGAGCAGACAACTGAAGAGTCCTTCTAAATGGGCCAAATGCATGGACTTCCCCGAATTATCAACATGGTGCTTAACTGGGCTTCCTGATTTTGGAAATCTCTTTCATACAACTCTGGAGGAAAATGCAGTTGTAATTATTTTGTGCTTTTATGAAGAAATAATGATTATTATTAAAAGTTGATCATATTTACATTGTTACTATTAAAATACCACAAAATGACTATTTACTTATATGCTGCTTTCTCTTGAAAAGACTTGGAGATGGTATCACATACAGTAGATTAATAGAACATAAGTACACATGAGAAATCAACAATGGTCTAAAAATAATACATGATGCTTGAAAAAAGAAAAGAAAGAATTTTCCCCAAGTTCAGGGATTATTATTCTCTTCTTACAATCATAGAATTCTGGAACAAGAGAATTCTTACAGTTTATCTGATTGAATACCACTTTTTTTTTTAATGGGTGAAGAAACTGCAGCTTAAATATTTTGCCAAAAATCACACAGACATTTGGTAGCAACATCAAAACCAGAAAATAAATTATTTTTCAAGTATATACAAGAACGCCTAATATCTGACTTAATAATGTATTACTTAACTTAATTTCACTTTGGCTTCTTCCTTCTAAATCCCCAAATAGATTAAGTGAGAAAAAGGCAGAAGTTCTGGGAGAAAATATTCATGATAAATGTTTTAGTCTTCCTTTTCTATTTATTTATTTTTATTAAAAAATTTTATTGAATTTATTGGGGTAATATTAGTTAATAAAATTACATAAGTGTCAAGTGTATAATTCTATAATACATCATCTGTATATTGTATTGTGTGTTTTCCACCCAGACAAGTCTCTATCATCATCCCCATTTACCCTCTTCTACTTGCCCCCATCCCTTCTCTTTGCTAATCACCATACTGTTGTCAGTTTATATGAATTTTTTGTATCTTTTTTATAATTCCTTCATCTATTTTACCCTGCCCCCCAAACACCATCCCCTCTCACTCTGACAGCTGTCAGTCTGTTCTCTTTATATATGAGTCTGTTTCTATTTTGTTTACTTTGTTCATTATCCTCCACATGTAAGTGAAATCATATGGTATTTGTCGTTCTCTGACTGCTTATTGCACTTAGCACAATGTTCTCCAGGTTCATCCGTGCTGTTAGAAAAGGTAAGATTGCCTTCTTTTTTTTACAGATAAGTAGTATTTCACTGTGTAAATGTACCATAGGTTTTTTCGTCCACTCATCTAACTACCGATGAGCATTTGGGCTCCTTCCAAATCTTAGCTATTGTAAATAATGCTACAGTGAACATAGAGGTGCATATATTATTTCAAATGAGTGTTTCTGGTTTCATTGGATATATTCACGGAAGTGGATTGCTGGGTCAAAAGGCAGTTCCATTCTTAATTTTTCAAGGAAACTCCACACTGTTTTCCATAGTGGCTGCATTAGTCTGCATTCTCAGCAATGGTGCATGAGGGTTCCCTTTTCTTCGCATCCTCACCAACTTATAATTTGCTGATTTATTGATGATAGCCAATCTGAAAGGCATGAGGTGATATCTCATTATGGTTTAGTTTGCATCTCTCTCTGATGACTAGTGACATTAGGCATCTTTTCATATGTCCATTGGCCACCTATACATCCTATTTTGGAGAAGGGTCTATTCAGGTCCTTTGCCCATTTTTTAACTGGATTGTTTGGGATTTTTTTGGTGTTAAATTCTACAAGTTCTTTTTTTTTTTTAAAGCTCAATTGTTTCTTTTCTTAAAGATTTATTTACTTATTTATTTTTAGAGGGGAAGGGAAGGAGACAGAGAGGGAGAGAAACATCAACGTGTGGTTGCCTCTCACACACCCCTTCTTGGGATCTGACCTGACCTGCAACCCAGGCATGTACCCTGACTGGGAACTGAACCAGTGACACTATGGTTCACAGGCCAACCCTCAATCCACTGAGCTACACCAGCCAGGGTGAGTTCTATAAGCTCTTTATAAATTTTGACTATTAATCCCATATCAGATGTGTCATTGGCAAATATGTTCTCCCATTCAGTGGGTTGTCTTTTTATTTTGTTGACAATTTACTTTGCTGCACAAAAACTGTTTAGTTTCATGTAGTCCAATGTGTTTGCTTTTTCTTTTAATCTCACTTGCTGAGAAAATATATCAGAAAAAATAGAACTAAGAGAAATGCCCAAGATTTTATTAATGATGTTTTCTCCTAGGGCTTTTATGGTTTCTAGTCTTATGTTTAAGTCTTTACTCCATTTTGAGTTTATTCTTGTGTATGGTATAAGAAGGTGGTCTAGTTTCATTTTCTGGCATGCATCTAATTTTTCCAACCATTTATTGAATAGACTATCTGTACACCATTGTATGTCCTTGCATCCTTTGTCAAATATTAATTGGCCAAAAGGTATAGTTATCTTTCTGGGCCCTCTAGTCTGCTCCATTGATCTATGTGTCTGTTTTTATGCCAGTACTATGCTCTTTTGATTACTATGGCCTTGTTGTAAGTTTGATATCAGGTAGTGTGATTGCTCTGACTAAGTTCTTCTTTCTCAAGATTGCCGAGACTATTCAGAGTCTTTTATGGTTTCATATAAATTTTTGGAGTATTTGTTCTGGTTCTTTGCAATAAGCTGTTGGTATCTTGATAGGAGTTGCATTGAATCTATAGATTGCTTTGGGCTATCTGGACATTTTAATTATATTAACTCTTCCTATCCATGAATAGTATGTGCTTTCACTTATTTATATCTTCTTCGGTTTCTTTCTTTCTTGTCTTATAATTTTCCTAGTTCAGGTTTTTGCATTCTTCATTAAATCTATGCCTAGAAACCTTATTTTTTTTAATGCAATTGTAAATGGGATTGTTTTCTTACTTTCTCTTTCTGATAGTTCATTATTGGCGTATAAAAACTACAACTTATTTTTGCATATTTTGCACCCTGCTACTGTTTAAAATATAATGATCAGTTATAGTAGCTGTTTTGGTGGAATTTTTAGGGTTCTTTATATATAGGATCATGTCATTCAAAAATAATAACAGTTTTATATCTTCCTTTCCAATTTGAATGCTTTTTTATTTCTTCTTCTACTCTGATTTGTGTGGCTAGGAATTCTAGTACTATGTTGAATAAGAGTGGTGAAAGTGGATATCTCTGTGTTGTTCCTCATCTTAAAGAAAACACTTACAGACTTTGCCCATTGTGTATAATGTTGGCTGTGGGTTTGTCTTTGTTAGGTTGAGATATGTTTTTTCTATTTCCACTTACTGAGAGTTTTTATCACAGATGAGTGCTGGGTATCATCAAATACCCTGAGTGATGAGTATCATCAAATGCTTTTTCTGCTTCTGTTGATATTACTATGTGATTTTTATCCTTTATTTTGGCTATGTGGTGCATTATGTTTATTGATTTGTGCATATTATACTAACCTTGCATCCCTGGAATAAATCCCACTTGATTATGATTTATGAATTTTTTAATGTATTTCTGGATCCAGATTGCTAATTTTTAGTTCAGCATTTTAACATATGTTCATCAGGGATACTGGCCTATAATTTTCTTTCATTGTAATGTTAATCTGGTCTTGGAATTGGGATAATGCTGGCTTCATAAAAAGAGCTTGGAAATCCTTCCTCTTGTTGAAATTTTTGGAATAGCCAGAGAAAGACAGGTGTTAGTACTTTTTTGAATATTTGGTAAAGTTCACTTGTGAAGCTGTGTAGTCCAGGACTTTTGTTTGTTGGAAGTTTTGTGATTACTGCTTCAATTGCATTAGCTGTAATAGTTCAGGTTCCTATTTCTTCTTGATTCAGTTTTGGGTTAATTGTATTACTAGGAATGTCTCTATTTCATCCAATTGTCCAATATGTTGGCCAATGTGGAATTATTTTCCTGAAGATTGGCCTCTTGTAGTACAGACATCCCCTACTAGGTGAGTGTTCTAGGAATTCATCTGTTACAGTGTACCTGCTGATGTTGTGAGAGGCTGTGTTCAGCTTCCGTGAATTGTTTTTGAAGACTCTTTCAACGTGTTTGTCCATTTCATGATAATGCACTTGGGTGGGCCCTATCAATCTCATGAGCCCTTAAGTATGAAAGAGGAACACAGTAAAATTAGTCAGAGATGTGACAGAAGAAGATGCAGGCAAGATTCAAAACATGAAAAGGACTTGACCCACTGTTATTGGCTTTGAAGATGAAGGAAAGGGAGTCACAAGCCAAGAAATATATGTGACCTTTAGAAGCTGGGAATGGCCATTAGCTGACAGCAATAAATGGAGACCCTGGTTCTACAACTGCAAGAAACAGAATTCTGCCAATATTTGGAATGAACAAGGAAGTGGATTCTCCCACAGAGCCTCCAAAAGGGACACAGACACCAGGCTGACACTTACGATTTCCACCTGTGGGACCTAGAGCACAGACACCAGACAAGACCTCAGAACTGTGAGATAATACATTAGTGTTTTATGTTGCTAAGTTTGTAGTAATTTGGTACACCAGCTATAGAAAACATATACAGTTTTTTATAGTTTTATCTATAATTTCCAAATAAAAATTATGGCCATAGAAGGGTTAAGCACACAAAACTTGCAAGTGTCAGAACTGGCTCTTTTAAATATGCTCTTCTTCCTCTTGAGTGTGGTTTATATGGTTCCTTTTACTCTTTTACTGAAGGGAGAGAGGACCATATCTTATTTATTTGATTTTTCCATACCTGCCTGATATTAGCTGGTACAGTCTTGGATACACAGGTATCCCAGAGGATGGACATATGATGTGCTTTCCTGATCCTCCATCAATGAAAGACTCACTGCTCTGACAGCCGAGTGTGCTATCAATCTCAACTTTCAACTATCAGCCCTCTTAGAGATTGTTCCAGCTACATAGCTACCTTGCCCAAACATATACTCTTCCTAGAGTGGTCCCCATAAGATGACTAATTAATAGTAGGGTATAAAGACCTGACTATGTTGACCCAAACTGGGACAACACTGAAGAGTCTTTGTAGCTACAGAGGTCCCCATGGGGTCAACTGAGGCTATTGTTGAGTTTACCTTGTGGATCCATGTCTCTCTCCCTCACCCTATTTCCATCTCCTTCTTTCTTCAGATACATAGGGATGGACCCCAAGAGCACTTCTTAATAAATGTTTTCCAAACTAATTTGCTTCTCAGAATCTGCTTCTTAGGGAACCCAAACTGTGACTTCCTGCCAATACCAATTAGCATATATAAATATTGGATGAAGTTTATTTTACCTATTAATTTAGGTAAAATATTAGCTTCTTGTCACAAATTTCCAAAGTGAGCTGAAAGGTAATTTGAATTGTGCTTATAATTTTTATCACTCATTTCATGAACTTGACAGCTGCCAATGGCAAATTTTTTTAAATAATCTAATTTTGGTTAGTGTTTTAATAGTGCACAGGTAATATAATAGAGTAGGAAGTATTCCTACATGGTGCTTGTATCAGGCACTAGAGGAATAGAGGTACATCAGCATGCTTATGCAATTGCCACCCATTTTATGCTTCATTGAGAAGACCATATAGAGAGTTGATAAATGCATCCCCTTCTTTTTCTCCCTGTCTCTGCAGTCTCACTGCCATGTTCCTGGCCTGTGAGAGCGTGAACTACTTCGGGATGCTGGATCAAAGGGAGGCTCTTCAGCAGAGGTCTTTTTTTCTTCTTCTTGTGAAAATCACTGAAGCGATGTTCTTGATATGAATAATGAACTCTAGCCCACCCTGGCCTTCATGGTGCTTGTTCTATGATCTCTGTACCCCTGCCTTTCAGGAATTCACTGGCCCCTAAGTAGCCTTATGCTATTTTCCAGTAACCTTATGCCCCTTCAGAATGTGTGATCCAGAAACAAAGCTCTTTCAAGTGCCATAGCTAGAGATTAACACCTTTTATTCTCATCATTGTCATCTCCTTTACTTTTTTACTCTACCATTTTTGTTTTTAATGAAGAGTCTCCTTCAATTCACTTTGGAACACATCTCCCTACCTCTTCAAGAGCCGCTCTTTCCTGCAGTAAACTTTATTATGTGTTTATATAAGTTTTCCCCAGGAGTATTGCAGTTCAGCATTGGTTTTTTTTTTTTATAATATTCAGTTTCTGTTGGTATTAATTTTATCTGCTTCTACCACTGTTTTATGCCACAAAAATCAGAAGTACTAAGGCGTAGTAATATTTGTCACTCTAAGAACTCCCAGCTAGCACTGGAATAGGTGACAGGTTTGTAGTCAGTGTAGAGAACATTAACAACATTTATGTCTTTGATGCCATGGTGAGCACTTGTTTCTTTGTATAATCAGGAGGCAGATTTCTCAGACTTCAAGTCAAAGTCCACATATACATCCTCAACATTCAGCTTCCTATGATGCATGCAGACATCCTTGCTCTTTGAATTCAGTATATCCCATAATAGTTGTTTTTCAGTGAATGCACATTTCCTGGAGAACTGAAGTTGCCTGCCAGCCTTCTGATGTGTGTGCTATGCTTCTATAATAGGTCCATCTTCATGAGCAAAGCTGTTGCATTTTTCCAAGTACAAGTTTCAAGCTTCCAAGTCCAGGCAGAACCACACATCATTAGGATAACAGAGCATCCTAAAACTACCTCTATTTTTTCCTCATTGGCAATATATGCTAGCATATTAAATTTTATCTCTGGTTTTATCTTATCTTTGGCAAGACCATTCTGCAAAAGATGTATCTCAACAGCAGCCAAGCACAAGCAATCAAACTCAGACTTATTTTACAGGGTCTGGCACAGATAATACCCCTATTTGTATTATAAAATATTTTATTACAAATTTATAAGCATGCAATTCTGTAACACAACAATATCACACTCAAGCACACCATATGACATGTTAGGTGAAATGTTTGAATTAAAACTATAAATTATTACACTCAAGCAGGTGTTACTTTTGCCAGACACTATATTTTAATCTCATTTCACCCCTCAATGCAGCCATTTTGGCTGGATTTACAGTGATTGAATGCTTGCTTGTGTTCTAATTATTTCCTATTGTCTCAATTATCAACAATTTTAAGATTCATTAATTATCTTTCACTCACCTTTTCTAGTCACCTGTATGCAATTTATATTTTACTCTTGGCCTTACTTGCTCTCTATCCATTTCCTGATAACATCCTTACAAATATTCTACTTTACAATATCACTGATTAATTTTGTCAGCAGCCTCATTGCTTCTAGCAAATTCTCTCCCCATTCTTAATGCTCCAGCTCCCTTTGCATGGATAAATGGATGCAATCAGTGGGCACTCACTGCTGAGTACAAGTGCTTCTGGTATACCTACATCCTGGAAGCATCAAATTGGTGCTTACTGTAGTTTTCAAAGCCAATAACCTACAATTTGACTACATTTCCTCATGTAGCCATTGGGAGAGTACCTCTCTCCCAATTTTATTATGGCTCTATTCCACATGAGCATAGAACACTTATGTTTCTATCTCAATAATTTACAGAGTTTATAGTGAAACAACTCTTTTAGTTTTCTACTTATATGTCTCACTTTATCCAATGTTTGTTAGGAAAAATATGAATCCATAGAACATGGACTAGGAGACCTGAGGGTGAAACTAATTTAAGAGAAAATAGGTAACACTCAAAATGTTTCTTGACGAAGTCAAATTCTGGTTGATAATAGGAAAAGCCTGTTTTCTTAGGACTCTCCTTTATTGTAAGTCTCATTCTAACTCCACTTTTGGGGGAGACCAGGTGAAATTCATGAACTGAAAGTTAGGTTTAGATCTAGATGAAAAGTGACCAAGGAGTAAGTCCTAGGGGCCTAAGAAGGCAGACTTATAGAGAGGTGGTATGAAGAGAAAAGCAGAATTATCATCAAGAGATTACCAAGTACACATTAGTTACCAACATTAGGAAGCTGCGTGGATGCCACATAAGGCTTGTAGCCCTAAGCTGGTGGCCATTTGCTTGGCTGCTGCACTTCATCTAAGTGAGGTTCTGTGTTAGCCATCCATTCTCAGTACTGTTGGGCACAGCAGCCCACCGTCACTTACCTGTCCCATGTGTAAGAACCTTCTAGAAGAAGTGCCGATCAGCTATGCCAGGCAATTTGTTGAGTTTGCCTGAGCTGTCTATGCTGTGTCTACTCCTTGCTTAAGTTCCCCAGACATCCCTAACCCCTGAAATCAGAGGGCAGTTTCCTCAACTGGTAATGGTTTGGAAAGGATTTCCAATCTACCCTCAGCATCTGCACTTGGATAGAACAAGACTGTAATAAAAGTGAAGTCCATTATACAAATATTAATTACACACTCTGACCCATTCTAAAGGAACCAGGAGCATCATATTTCTGTTTTGATTTTGGAAGAATTAAGATTTTTTTTTTCTCACCAAAGTGCATTGTGTTCTATTTGAACTGACATTTTTAGTGTTAGCTTCAATCTTGTTTGAATTTGAAGTGGTGCCTCTTTCCATCTTGCCCTTATTGAAAAGAGAAAAATATGACTATAAAAGTAAGTCTAGCATCTTTGTGCTTAGCTGACTAAAATGCCAATGTATATATACTCTAAGAAATCAAAGTGCATGGCAAATCAAATGCAACAGAAGGCAAATTAAGTTTTTATAAAAATTTAATTTCTGGGCAACAACTCTTCTCTGTCTTTTAAATTTTACCTTATGCTTCCCAGTTGTTTTATATATAAAGGTTTTCTTCATCTTTTTTTAAAAAAATATATAAGTTATGAGTGCTTGCTGGACAATGCAAGTGGCATCACTGAGCCTAATTATGCTCATTACTCTAGTCCTTGTTTGCCTGAAATGTAGAGCACTTAAATGAAGATATTTACTTATTTAAAATCTCCTTAAGAAGGCTCACTCATTAGTTTATTTAGTAAACAAACATTCATTCTGCTGTTGCCTATTTTGCATCACACTTTGCAAAAGGTACTAAGAATATGTAATGAATAAGGCATAGACTTTGGCATCAAAGGGCTTATTGCGTATTGGGAGCCAGAGTCGCAGACAATAATAGACTCTCATCTCTGAAGCCCTGTGAAGAAGATGGCTTGGTGTGTTTATAGAATTTACTAAATAAGTACTTATTACATGATTAAATAAATTATTTGGCTGCTACTGAAAGATTTGGTTGTTACCAACCCTGTGAATATTAGTACGCCCAGGTCACCCTGAAACTGTTTTTCAGGACTTTGATGAAATTTTCCTTTGCTTTGTCAGCACCATCTCCCAAATGGGGCTTCTGACCTTTTTTGGCCCCCTTAGCAAATGTCTCAGTATGAAAGCTTTGGTCTAGAACAAATACAAAAAGACTGTGTCTTTATTTGTCTCTACTAAATGTAGTGACTTCTCATCTGAGGATTTATTTAAGTGTGTAGATAATTGGAAATTTATAAGTTTCACTTATACCTTTTTTATTATGTCTATTGGTTTTTAACTTTAAAAAAAGTTGATTTTATATATATGTATATATGTATACATACACACACCCCACACATATATATTTGAGCTAGAATATTCTCACCATGGCACTGTGGACCTGAAAGAGCCTAGGAAAAAGAAAGAAAACATGGGCCTCAGCTCCCTCCCTCCTTAGTTTTGTGAGCAGGTCCCAGTTACCTGGGGAGCAGAGCAAACCTACTTTGATTCACCAGATTACGTCTGTTGTGCAAACTTAGCCTGTCTCTCTGGGTTTTCTCCTTGTAAATTAGAGATACTCTTAGTATCACTTTCAGACCGTCTGTGGGAAAATATTTTTATTTAAAATATTTAAGTGTTTAGAATAATGCCTGACACATAGAGGGGCAGGCAAGAGTAGATTTACAGTTGTTCCTGTGGAAAAAGACATACAGGTTATGATTATTACAATAGTTTTTTTTAATATGTGTTTTGCAGACTCACAACTGTGAACCCACTTTTGCCCAGCCCCTGTATAGCTATCACCATGTTAATCATTATTGTTTCATTTATATTAATGTATATGGGGAATCTGAATTTTAGAAAATCTCCTTCATTTTCCATAGCCTTTCACATATGGGCATGTTGTCATAGTCGGTCTCTGGGATGCTGACTTTGATGCAGAGTTTAATGCATGGTATGTTATTAGAAAGTGCCCTTGTGATTGAGACGTGTGGTAGGAAAGGGGAGGAAACAGGACTGGTCTGAAGAGGTGGAACCTCAATGCAGACCTCCTGATAAACCCCACAGGTAGCTCCAGAACTAAAATGGCCAATCACAGTTGCTCCTCATTGGGCCAAAATAATAGCACCATTATAACCCTACCCCAGCCATTGAGTGTGGGTTGTCCCAGGGAAGATGTGATGGAGCTAGGGGCCGTTCTGATCCAAGGCACTTCCCAAAGGGAATGACTACCCCTCTGTAGAAGACTTTGCACTCCTGGAAATAGGGAAAATGTCCTTTCTTGAAGACAATTTAGATGGCTTGTTTCTGTATTCATCGTGCATGTGCTGTGACTGCCCTACAGGAGAGGCAGTGCGAGGTGGAGATTATAGCATTGATTCTGGTGCCGTGTTTAGAGACCTGACTCTGCTCCTTCCTATGCCAGTTACTTAACGTTTATGTCTCTCTATAAAATGGAAATGATAAAACCAATCTTATAGGCTGTTGTAATACTAAATCAATATTAGTAACCATACTTATTCTATTCAACAAATGTTAGCTATTTCAACATGCTACAGTTTTGCACACCAAATTTTTAGTAATCTGACCTGTTTTCAAACTACTTAAGAATACTCATCCCAATTTTCATATAGAAAAGGGGGTCATTATAGTTTCTCTGTACATTTACTTTAGACTTTTCTACTTATATTTTATAATAAGCCATTTACTTCCTCTACAATCAGCTAGAAGCCAAATATCTCTTCTTTGTAAAAATCTGACAGCTGTGATACCTCATATTCACTCTGTGGCATGTAAAATGTGACAGCCCCTCACTCAGCTGATCTTTTGCATGTTTTATTATACTTCCCAAAAGACTTTGTCATTTTTTATCTGTAATATTTCATGTATATGTAGTTAATAAAGGCATGTAAAGGGTATGCATATTCAGTATTTCTCCTGAAATTCAGTCCCTCAGTAACTCAACCACTGACCTCTAGAATAGACATCACCCAGATGTCCCCAAGACTATAACCTGTATCTCACTTTATTTTTGTAGTATCCTGACATGCAGTCATGCCCTGAGAAACCAATGTTTCAGGAGCTAGGATGAGACAGTGAGATCATAGTTGGGACTTCATTTTGAATAAAGAAACTCGTTTTATTCTTTCATTGTGTCCAGGGAAACTTCCTCTGTGTTTATATTCTAAATTATTTTACAGAGATTAGATCAATTAAGAAACTTTGAAAATCATTTATGTTTTTTAATCCAATTACCTGACAGAAGAGAAAATTCTCTGAAATTCTATACTCTGAATTCCAGAAATGTGGGAGAGGAGGACTCAAGGAAAAAGAGGAGCTGCTGTGTGGCAACCGCTGTCCCTGAGAGAGAAGACTCAAATGCCTGCTGGTGGAGGGAGTATGTTTCCTGGCTTTTAGGAAATACCCATCTAGCTGATGCTCTTACCCCAGACAAAACAAAGCCCCTGTGGCAGACATGAAGATGTGCAGCCTAATTTTCCCTGGAAGAATGAATTTGCACAAAGTGAAATTAACTGAGAACCCCTAACTGCTAGTGTTATCAGCCTTTTGAGTGGGGGTCACATCATTCTTGGGGTGGCCCTTGGCCAATGGATGGGCTGTGATTAAAGGACCTAGCAATTTCCACTGAACATAGAACTCTTCTGTTAGGGAATAGTTGCTCCCCAGTTTCCTGTTTGGCTGGCAGAGTTTTTGTTAGGTTGGCATTGCAATGGGCCCTTCCTGCCCAATCCTGTTCTCCATTTTCCTGGCACTGGTGTTACATCTTTGTGAAACTTGTCACTCATAACTCTCGGAGAACACAGCCTGGTGCCTCTATCAAACCTTAGATTGTAAACTCTGTGAGAGCCAGGACTCATGGCTCTACTTTCAGTGCCTTGCACTGTGGCTTGCCCAGAGTGGTCATTGGATTAGAATGTTGAATCCTGAATGAATACACAGCAAACCTAGTAGCCACTGAGTGTCATGGTTAAGGCATGCTCTATAGTCTAACCATCTGAGTTCACAATGTGGCTCTATTGCTTCCTAGCTTGCAAACTTAAACAAGTTCATTAACTTTTTGGTTCTTGTATTACTTCATCTATGAAACAAGGATAATAGTTGTACCAGAAAGATACTATTTTCATGTGTGTGTGTGTTTGGTTGTTGCTGCTGTTTGAGGATTCAATGAGTTGTAAAGCATTTAAAGAACACTGGGCAGGTAGAAAGTTCTCAATTAATGTTAATGATATTATACAGTATGAATGTTTGTGGTAATAGAGTGCTCACTACTTGATAAAGTGGTCTTATTAATTTTAGACATTTTCTTTTCTCTAATGTTCTTTCCAAACTCTGCACCAATATACTCTTATCATAGAAGCCTATTTCTTCTCTTCAGAACACTTAATTGTCTCTGAAATTATTATCCTCCAGTCTGTTTCGGTTTGCCATCTGAAATGTAAAATCTATAAGGAAAGGGAACTTTTCCATCTTGTTCAGTGTTATTATATTCTTAGTTCAAGAAGAGTGCTTAGCACATAATAGTTGCTTAATACATATTATTATATAAATGCATTTGAATAAACTTTAAAAGGTTTTCTTATGTTGAGCCAAATTTAATCTCATAATTTTACCCACTAGTTTTAGTTTAGCTCTCTGAAGCAATACATAGTGGTTTTAGGCCTTTTCCTTAACAGAATTTTTGGACCTTTGAAAACAACTATGTCCCCCCACCATTTTTACCCTTTTGCTGTTTTTTTTTAATTGTTGTCCCTAAGTTCTTCTTTTTAATGTGGTAGATTACAGGAGATATGAATTTGACAGAGAGGTATGGAAAATGTAAAAGAGAAGTTCCAGACTCAAGATCTGTAAGGTGTCATCTAAGCTCAGAGAAGGAAGGGAACTTTGGAGAATGGTGTTTAGGAATAATATCTGGTCCTTTAGAATAGTCTCCTAAACTACAGAACAATGTATTCCAGCATAAGAGAAACTAATTTAAAGAGGAGGAGGATTTTAATTTATTTTTACTTTAGAGAGAGGGTAAGAGAGGGAGAAAGAGAGGAAGAGAAACATGTGAGAGAGAAGCATGGCTGATCGCCTCTCACACATGGCCAGACAGGGAACCGAACCTGAACCCTAAGCACGCGCCCTGACTGGGAATCTAACATGCAACCTTTCACTTTGCGGGACGACAACCAACCAACTGTGCCACACCAGTCATGGCTGGAGAAGGAAGATTTTTGACCCAGGAAACAGGGCGTGCAGCCATGGAAGTGCAAAGGGAAGTTCTGAGATGGCATCTGTGCTGCTGGCTCAGAAAGCAAGAGAACAGACACCTTGGTCCCCCTAAGTTCCCCCATTTATCAGTCACTTGTCTTTAGGGTCTTAGCTCCAAATCCATACCTCTATATTCAACTCTGTGATGCTGGAGTGAAGGGGGAATCTCCATAAAACACACTTTAGAGACTCATGTTTCAGTACCATAAAAACTGGGGGGCAAGAGTTGGAAAGAAGAGTCTTCCCATTTCTTGCTTCTCCTCCCTAGTAGTGGCAATTGGTTCCCACATCCAGCAACTGAAACAACATTACCAGGTGAAAGCTATATACCTGTATTTTAAAAATCATTGGTAGTTCTCTCTATCTACGTGGATAATGCTCAGAAGTTGTTCAAAATTCATACCATTAGATGTCTTCTTTGCAAACATTTACTTATTGATGTGTTGATTCATTCATTTGGTCTAAACTAACATCTTCATAAAACTTTTTTGTACAATATATATTCATGAGTCTTTACTGACACAAATAAACAACTGACTAAATAAATAAATGGTGGAGAAATAGACAAATCTCTATGCAGAAGAATTCCAAATAATTTATGTAGATACTCCATTCTCAAGGAGCTGCAGCCGAAGTCACCAATCCTTAAGTATGGACTGCACAAAGTGATATTTTTTCAAAAAGTAAAGTATGGAAAAGGATTAAAAAGAGGAGCTTAACAAACAAACAAACAAAACCTGACAAGCACTATTTCAGCCAGGCACTCAACCTCAACATTCAACAGCGATTAGTATTTATGTTTATAGTATGTATCTTTGATGTGATATCATAAAAATGGCATTTCATGGCTGTGATCTTATTCCCCCAAACCCATTCTAACTAGGATGAACACATTAGTAAAACTTCAATTGAGGAATTTTAAAAATACCTGATCGATATTTCTTTAACAAGTCAAGGTCATCACAAACAAATAAAAATTGAGAAACTGTCATGGCCTAAAGGAGTCCAGGGATATGTGATGACTAAATATTATATGACATCCTCAATGAGATCCTGGAATAGTAAATGTACAATAAGTAAAATCTAAGAAAATATGAATAAAGTATAGGCTTTAGTTAATAATAATGTGTTATTGGTCCTAACTAATAAGTTATGGGAAATGTACCATATAAGTAAGATGTTAACATTAGGAGAAATTGGGTGTGGGTGTATATGGACTCTGTGTGCCACCCTTACAACTTTCCCATAAATCCAAAACTACTCTAAAAAAGGAAGTTTAACAGAAAGTAAGTTGAGGTCCCCCAAGACATTTGTTGGCAGGAGCGTTCTCACATCTGTCCTTCTGTTGTTACCAGTTTTTACAACTCCCCTTCTATGCTTCTTGCCTACAGTAGGTAAGTTTCCTTTCCCATTTCATTAACTCCGGCCTTGGCCACATGACTTGTTTTGGCAAAAGGAATTGAGCAGAATGTGTATGTACACCGTGGCTCAGTGTCTGTAGCTCCATCCTTCCACCATTAAAACAGTGTATCCCAGCTAGTGGCTAATCCTTTTACCTGATCTCTAGAATGAGAACACAGATGGAGCTGAACTGAGCTCAGCTAAACCAAGCTACATGGAGTTCATTAGAACTCCGGCGGTATCATAGTCCCCATGTAATGTAAAAAATAATTGTTTGCTGATATAAAGCACTTAGATAATGGTAACATTTGCTTAACTTTGAGCTTACTTAAGAATGAGCCAGAGAGTAACAGAGACTTTCTTCTTAGAATTAAAAATATCCACCAATTAACTAAACTTGTTGCTTATGGCTAACACTTTTTTTCCCTTCATGCTTGGGGAATGCTCTTTCTTATTGGGGAATGTGCAGGAGACACTTGAAATCATGAAGAGTCTAGGAGTGGCATTGCACAGCCAGGAACTGAGCTCTATAGAGTGCAACTGCCAGATTATGCTACTCTTGCACTATCTGTGGTAGTGAATTTATGTTGACAGCTCTGTCTTTCAATTATTTAAAATCTTGCTGCATTTTAATAAAGTTGCATGGTGTGATTTCATGAATTCTGAACAAGCAATTAAAAACCTGGCTTCTCATGACTGTACCAGTGCTCTTTTTTAAAAATTTTAATTCAGTGAATGTTCATAGAGAAGTTACTGTGCACCAGTCATTGCTAGGATACGTGCTGTAGTAGAAAACCCTCATGGAGCTTGTGATCTAGCAGGCTAACAGACAGGTAGACAACTCTCACATGGTGTAAGAGTTATGTTTCTGCAAGTGAAGGGAACTGCAGGAGCTGATGGCAGTAGCAGCTAACAGTGAAAGGTGTTACAAGAAAGGCATAGAGACTTTCTATTAAAGTTAAAATTAAGAGATGAAGAAGTGCACAGCAAGAGGAAGGAGACAGAAAGCCTGGGAATGAGAGAAATCATTCCATTTTCAGAAAATGAAAGATATGTATTGTTTGAGGCGTTTACCTAAGAGAGTAGAGTAAGTTACTTGGAGAGACCATCTGAAGTTAGGTTATGAAGAAGCTCATGGTTTAAGTCAAGGGGATTAAATTTTATGCTAAGGGTATCTAGTCACTAGTTTTTAAGAATTTCCCTTGGCCTAAATTTTCACACTTGTACATTGGAGTTTATATTGCACATATAGTATGTATTTGCTTAGTATTTCTTTCTTTGGAAAATAAATTCTTTTCTCTGCAGTTGTTAGTTATTTGCCCTCCCCCACCCCTGCTCCAACTACAGGTGTAACCACTCGACAGTCAAAGTGCCACATCTCTTTGGCCTTAGTGACTAGTTCAGAGATGAGAACCTGAACCTACACAAGGCCATTCAGACACTGACTATGGAATTTGTTATATGCACGTCAGGGAAAAGGATTTCTAGCTTTTGAAGGAATCTATAATATAGGCTACAGGCTGCTGAAGTGGCCATATATCTTCCTCAATGGAGAGTGAACATTAAGGCGAAACCCAAAAGAAAGACACTTAAACGGAAGGAAAGAGCATTAGATCTCTTAAGTCCCTGGATTCAGCCATGCCTGAAGCAACTACCACCCTTGAACTTCCTAGTTATATGAACCAATTATCACCCCTTTTTTCTTAAAGTAGTTTGAGTTGCATTTCTTGAAACTAAAACATTCTTGATTAATACAAAGGTGATTCTGTCAACCCCTCAGAGCTATTGTGGGGATCAACTTTAAAAACATGAATTGTAAACTCTAAAGAGAACCTGAGTCATAATTACACTTTTAACACAAGTTCATTTGGCCATGGGGGGACATCACCATGGATGTAGAGCCCAGCGACACTGTCACTGAGAATGTGAAGGCCAAGATCCAGGATAAGGAAGCCATGCCCCTTGACCAACAGAGGCAATTCCTTGCAGGTAAGCAGCTGGAAGATGGCTGCACACTTTCAAACTCCAACATTCAGAAAGAGTCCACCATAAACCTGGTCTTCCTTCTGAAGGAGGCTGTTTATTCTTCAGTTTTGCATTCATAGTACCCAATGATGGCAATACTCTGCATTCTAGCCATTTGCCCCAATTTTAGTTCAGAAATTACCAGTTTTCAGTAATAGCTGAACATGTTCAAGCATTAATAAAGGCTTTGTAGCATGGTGAGAATAATAATAATTATTATTATTATTTTCACCAAACTGTGATAAATTGTGCTCTTCATTAAATAAACAGTAGTAAGAGATTTTTGCATATGCTATGATTTAGAATCACAACTGATTTCAATTGCCTCAGGGTTGGGCTTATTTCTGTACTTTATTTTTACTAGTGTATAAAACTAGCAAATATTATGTTTATTCAAGTGCTTATAGCCAAATATATTTAATTACTTAAGACAAAATTTTTATTTCTGTCTGAACAATGTTATTTTTCATAGAGAATTTAGGGTATTAATTTTCTTTAATGTGATTGTACTAATAAAGCTGGAAACATGTTTTCATAGCTAAGCTTCCTCAGAGATATTTATATCAGTTTCATTGCACACCAATATAAAAACCTGTGTTTCTTGCCTATTTCTTTGTTACAGAATTAGAGGGTTCCCTAATGTTGCAGTGTATTTGCTACATCTGTGTGCTGTCTTACCTTCTCTATCAAACACTTCAATCTCTCCTTGACTGTGCATCGCACACTCAAAAATCCCTGCTTACTTCTGGTCAAGATGGTGGTATACGCAGACATGGCTCAGGTCTTTGTACAAACATATCAAGTCACAACTAAAATATAGAACAACCATCACTCAGAACCATTAGAAATTGAGTTGAGTGGAAGTCTGACAACAACAGAATTAAAAAGACCACATCCACCCAGACTTGTAGGAGGGACACAGATGCAGAACAGGCTGGTCCCACAGTCATATGTGCTGGAAAAAAATTCAGGAGGGATATCTTGGGAGCAAGGAATCCAAGCCCCACACCAGGCCCCCCAGCCCAGAGTTCCAGTGCCATGAAGAAAAGTCCCCACAACTTCTGGCTGCAAAAACCAGTGGGGATTGAGTTGGTAGAAAAAATTGAAGCCCCAAGCAATTCCTCTTAAAGAACCCACACACAGACTCATCTACTCATACTCACTCCCTCTGGGCCCCAGCACCAGGGTAGGAGCTTGAAAGGCACCAGTAGCATACAGGGAGGAACTGAAGTGTCTGTCATCAAGGAGAGCACAAGCCATGGTACCTTTTCTAAATCTTCCCCACCACAGAACTACCAAGCTGGAAAGCTGGTGCCATATCTGAGACTCTATCAACCTGGCTAACACTGTTTGACCCACCTTGGAGATCCCCAGAGACTCTACCCCACCCAAATTGTGGGCCCACCCAAGCTGCTTTTCCATATGAATGGCTCATCTTGGCTCATGCTGCACAACTTCCTAAATCCTTTCAAACAAGCAACATCTGTCCTTGGTGAGCCCCAGGACCCATGGTAGCCACAGCCAGCCTAGATTCACAGCTTGGCATCACCTGGGAATCTCCAAGCCCAGCACAGGTAGCAGCCATCTTAGATTGCTGCTCAGGAAGGGTCACCCTGGGCAAAACACAGGTAGGGGCTGACATTGGCCTGCACCAACCAGAAAATCCCAGGACCAGCACACCCAATGGGCAGCTACAGATAATGTTGGAGCACCAGCATTCTGATCCTGTGCAGATTATGCTTCATGGACAGCAGAGATTGGGGGTCAGTGGTCACAACCAATCTTTGCAGCTGACTGGCCTGGGTAAATCCTTTCCATTGATCTGCTAACAACAAGCAAGGCTCACTACAAGAGGAGGATATATTCAGCCCACAAGAAGGGCCGCTCTGCCTAGTTTTAGGAATTGTATCTCTACCCCTTGTGGCTAAGGGCGAGAGACGACCTTTGGATTGCCAGCAGCAGGAGACAAAGCCTGTCTCTGATAGCAAATGCTGCCTCAGTTCCTCTCCTTGCCCCCAGAGCTTGGTCGGAAGTCAGTGATGGGTAAGACCCCTCACAGTGGGGGGCAACCTAAGCCAGACTCGATCACTTGGGAGGCCTTCATGGAAGGACTCGGGGGGCTGCAACAGAGAGCAATGGACTCTAGCCCCCCAGCTTTGTCAAAGCCCGAGTCCCCATGTTCTCTGGGAGAAGCGCTTCCTAGTTCTAATCCCCTTAAGCCTGAATACCTGATGGGGAGGGGTGCAGCTCCTTGCCTGGCCAGAGCGTGCCCTGGGGGAAAATCTGGCATCACAAAGACTTGCTGATTAACCTGTGAAATCTGCTAAAAGTGCTTTCATTCATATGATAAAGGTCCGAGAGGAAATGAGTTTGTCTCCCAAAGTTTCTGCAACTCTGACTCATAGTAAGCCCTCGGACCTCTTTGTAATGTCATCTACTGTTTGATCCTTGCCGCCCTGTATTCCTGTGTATTACAACCCAATAAAAGGCTATGAAGAAAGGCGCTCAGGGCCTTTTTCTCCTCGGAGAAACTGGCTGCTACTAGCCTCTTTCTCCCCAAAGAAAATGGCCACAGCCCACTCCTCCGTCCCCAAACAGATCTCATCTTGTCTCGGCCATATTTACTCACTCACACATGTCCATGGCACCGGGGGAACCTCGAGAAAGTGTTCACCCCCACAGAAGGGTATACCTTGAGTACCCAGCTTGGGTGGTAGGGAAATCTACAGGACACCTACTATATTAGGCCACGGTACAAAGACACAGAGTCAAAGAAGTACTACCTAATACATAGAAACAAACACACTAAGGCTGCCAAAACAAGGAGACAAAGGAACATGGCCCAAATGAAAGAACAGATCAAAACTCTAGAAAAAGAGCTAAACAAAAAAAAAAGATAAGCAAGCTATCAGTTACAAAGTTCAAAATACTGGTTATAAGGATGCTCAAAGAACTTAGTGAGGACCTTAGCAGCATAAAAAAGACCCAGTGACAAACAAAAAATACACTAATTGAAATAAAGAAAAATGTGCAGGGAAACAACAGTTGAGTGGATGAAGCTGAGAATAAAATCAATGATTTGGAACACAAATAAACACAAAAACACACAGAACAATAAGAAGAAAAAAGAATCCATAAAAATGAGAATAGTATAAACAGCCTCTGGGACAACTTCAAGAGGTCTAACATTTGCCTCGTAGAGGTTCCAGAAGGAGAAGAGAAAGAGCAAGTAATTGGAAATCTATCTGAAAAAAAAAATAGTGAAAGAAAACTTCCCTAATTTAGTGAAAGAAATAGACATACAAGTCCAGGAAGCACAGAGTCCCAAACAAGATGCATGCAAAGAGACCCCCTCCAAGACACATGAGATTTAAAATGCCAAAGGTTAAAGATAAAAAAGATAATCTTAAAAGCAGCAAGAGAAAAGAAGTTAGTTACCTACAGCAGAATTCACATAAGACTGTCAGCTGGTTTCTTAAAATAAACTTAATAGAAAGGATAGGTAAGAAATATTCAAAGTCATGAAAAGCAGGGACCTAGAGGCAAGATTGCTCTACCCAGCAAAGATATAATTTAGAATCAAAGGGCAGATCAAGAGCTTCACAGACAAGAAAAAACTAATGGAGTTCATCATCACCAAACCATTGTTATATGAAATGTTAAAGGGACTATTTAAGAAAAAAATGAAGGTCAAATTAGGAACAATAACATTGGCAAAAATGCACAGCTACCAACAATTGAATGTAAAAAACAAATTAAGCCAACAAGAAGAAAGACAGAATCATGGATATAGAGAGCATTTTGATGGTTGCCAGATAGGGGGCCTTGTGGGGGAATGGGTGAGCAGGTGAAGTGATAAAGAAAAACAAATATGTAGTTACAGAATAGCCATGGAGATATACCATAAATACAGGAAATGGAGTAGCCAAAGAACTTATACACATGACCCGTGGACATGAACAATGGTGTGGGGGTTGCCTAGGGGTTGCTGGGTGGAGGGGGACAAAGGGAAAAAAATCAGGACACCGTAATAGCAAAATCAATAAAATACAATAAAAAAACAAAATGAAATTATAAAATCAACCCTGCTTATTTTGCTCTTCAAATGGTATATTATTGCTTCTGTCATATTCTGTTATGCACACAGTGCCTTTAGTTTCAAAGGCAAATGTGCCAGCATTTCCAGTTACTCTGATGACATTGTTAGGAAACAGACTGATAGGAAAACTATGGCTGAATCATTTACAATGCCAAATGTTCTTGGCGATATTTCTTATATGAAAATATATCTGATATTTCCAGAAACAGAAATTATCCTCAACTTTTCCAGCATCTGATGTATTTTTCTCAGGAATCACTTCATTAAGCCTCCTTAATAGAATGAGTAAAGTAATAACAGCATTGGTTTTTCACCCAAAAGTCTAGAATCTTCCCTTCAAACACAAAAGTACAGTAAGTCCTCACTTAACGTTGTTGATAGGTTCTGCGACTTTATGTAAAACAACATACGATGAGAACATTTTACCACAGGCAAATTGGATATAAGCAAGCGGTAAGCTCTTACAGCATCTCAGCAACTTTATAGTGAAATGTCATTGAATGAAACAGTGTTATCCCAGGACCTGCTGTATTTTTTTTCCCTCCTTCTCCCTTGTTAGAAGTCTACAATGTATTGAGGCTGGAAGACTCTTTTTAGGGTCTATTACATACATTCTGAAAAGTTAAAATAGAAACGACAGTTTATAAAATAAGCCATATGGTGATTTGCATAAGGAACTACCAAATTATGCTATGTAACATAAACTGCATAAGCCCAATTACTTTAACAGCACCCTATTTAGACCCATATGTTTTAGGGTAAGACCACGGATGAATTGGTTTACTCTAACTCTGAACCTAAGTGTTTCGAAAAATGACCAGTGGCCATCCCACTAATCTTTCTTGTTTATAAATTCTGACCAACCCTTGCCCAGACCATGTTTACTAACTTTGGCTCTAAAACAACTGCCTACCTCATTCTCCCCACTGTCAAATTCTATAAGTATCTTTTCTTCAATTTTTCCTTTTGAAAACTATGTTTTCCTTTGTTCATGTTGTGCTGTGGCTTGCTCAGCATGCTAATAAGCTGAGCTTTGTGTGATCAACAGGTATGCCTGGGGACCTCTGCATGGGGAGCTTGGGTCATGCGTACACAGTGGCACCGTTTTTCTCACCATTCTTTGTGGTACCAGTTCGGTGCTTTTGGCTGTTAGAATTTAAATTCTTATAACTAGGGATAGAACATTTAGTACCCTCTTATTAGTTAATGGCAAAGAATATGAGAAGAGATGAAGACCAATAACTTACCCTTGTTCAAACTCCATATCCCTTACTGAGGCCATTTAAAGCCTGGTGGTAGCCAATTCTTTTACTTTTGAATAATGGTCCCGACTCTACAAAAGCTAGAAAACAGAGCAACAAAAGACAAAGCTGTACTCATGTGCTCCCAATAAGCACTAGCCTCTTGTTTTGTTTTGTTTTTTTTTTCACTTACAGATGCTCTCAAGATTGGAACCAAGGAAAATGTGCAGAGGCTACATAAAGGGGGCCCTTAATAGCTATGCAAACAGCTGGCAACTTGCTTTGACCAACACAAATAATACTCCTGCTGTGAATAGCTATTCTTTTCAATATAAATAATGTCTTCTCCATAATGACTTGTATAGTTGAACTACAAGGTTGTTAGGTGTTTTTCAGACTGAAGCCTATTTGAGATCATAAAAGCTGTGAAGTAGGTAAACTCCGACTTTAATGATTAGCCCATTTTTTCCCATCACTTTCCTCACGTTGGTCATTCTGCTACTCCTCATCACTGTTCACTGATGTTTTTAGTGCAGTTTTGTTGTCCTCTTTTGCCCAAGATTCCTATTTTAGCCCTGTGTCTAAGAGCTAAACATCATTCTTATTCATGTTGATTTTGTTTCCTGCCCTGGACTTAAAACAATCAAAATTAACTTTTTAATAGCTGGAGTTTTTAACTCCGAGTGGTATTTGATTTCACCAGAATATTTCTGAAAGAAACAACCACAACCAAAGATTTGATGTTGGTATTCCATGTATTACCTGTATAGCAGTTGTTTACTTCTCATATGCAACAGGTCACTCTGTGCAACAGTATTTTTGAATTCACATTATGAGCACATTATGGACTCAAACGTCATGTCTTTCAATCCACTTCATAGCAAGCATTTGTTAGACATCATATTTAAAAACTGCACATGAAAATTAACTGGCTTACATTGAATATAATTATGTGCTACGCTATGTATTTTACTTGTTTATTTCATTAAATTCAAGTAACCCAGAGAGCACACATTTATAATCCCCGTTTTCTTTCCTGTTTTGTCTTGTTAGGCTTTAAGAGGTTAAGTAACTTGCTCAATATTACACATTTGGTAAGTGTTAGAATGTGTTGTCAAGAAGCTTTCAATCTGGCTGAATAAATAATAATGGGATAATTACATAACTACATAGGACCATATCACCAGACAGTGCCTTATTAATTGCTCCCACTGAATTTGTGGAATCTAAATTTTCTAAATTCAAATAAAGATTATGATGAAATGGACTCTACTTAGGAAGCTTCCTAAAGGCGATGGATAATTACACTGGACTCCAAAATAGGCACAATGACAGAATGTTTTGTGAGGAGCAGAGTTGTGGTGAGCAGAGGGAAATCACACTCTTGAAAGGAGAAACTATCAGGACCAATGACTTGGATCATCAAATTACTGAGGAAACTTTCAACAGTAAGTGAAGTCATGGATGGGGCATGGAGGACAGGGGGAAGTAAAAAATGAATAATTAAGCATTGAGGAAGGTGAAAAGTGTAGTTGGTAACCACACTGTCCCAGCTCCCCAGGAGCCACTTGGTGCTGCTATAAAAAATGGGCAACTGGGGTTTATTCTAGTGGAATTCCTTTGTGCCTGCACTAAGAGTTGAAAAAGCTCCATTTCAAAATAGAACTTGGAAGTATGTCCTGGCAACTTCCAAATATCAGTGAAAATCACTTATTAGTCTGTTTATTTTTGACATTTGCCTTTTTCAGTCTTGTGAGAGGTAGTAAAGTAGAAATACGTACAACTGGGAGTGAGAGAAAGAAAAACAAATGAGTCAAAGTAATGCAGATGTAATAAATGAGAAGGAAGCTGATTTAGATAAGACTGTGATAAGATTTTTTTGTACAAATTGTTTTACTTAATCCTCACAATGACTGTAAGAAGTAGGTGCTATTTACTCTTTTATTGCAAAAGGGGAAGCTGAGATTTAGGAAAGTTTAATATTTGGTCCAAAATCATATAGTTACTAAGGCATAAAATCTTTATTTAAACCAGATCTCATTGATTTCCAAGTCATCCATTCTCATTAATAGAATTTCATGAATAAACAACAACCCCCCCCTCAAAATTTTAGTGAGCAAACATCCTTAGTAAATTTAATAAACAAAATATTTACAGAATAATTCAATTAGTGTTTCAGTTACGTTTTGCTAAGTTATAGACCACCCCACACATAATGGCTTAAAACAATGACTTTTAGTTACTCAACATTATTCTGTGTTAACTGGGCTCAGCTGGATGGGTCTTCTGCCAAACTGGACCCAATGTGAGCTGATTCTGCAGTCATTTGGAGGCTCTGATGAACTAGAATTTCCAAGCCGGTTGACTCAAATGGCTGCAGTTTGTGCTGGCTGTTGTCTTTGATCTTAGGTGGAGATAGGGCTGTAAACCAGAGTGTCACGATTTTCTTTTCTGTAGCCCCTCACAGGGCTCAGGCTTCTCCTGGCATGGTGACTGGATTCTGAGAGGGAGTGCCCGAGTACTCAAAAGAACAAGCTGCAGCCTGGTAAGACTGTCTTAACGTTTGTTTACACAGGGTTTCTCCTGCCGTATTCTTTTATTCAAAATAAATAATTAGGTCAGCCCAAAATAAGGATAGAGAAAGAAACTCCACCTCTCAAAGAAGGAGTGGCAAGAGGTTTAGGGTCATTTTCAATCAACTGCCCTGACTTGCCTGTGGTAAAAATAGAGGTGGAGAATGAGATGGGTGAAGAGGTGAATATCAATGATAAAGATCTCTACAGAGAGCTTAGAATGCTGAAAGTGTGTCCTTGGTTTCCAAGATTGGGACTTTGAACAGAAATAGGAATAGGAAATTCCCTCATGATTGGGAAAAAGAAAGATGGACTTTTATAGGCAGCTTTTCATAGTTTCTATACTCAGGCTGCAGGTGAAAAATTAGTTTAACATGTTATCTGTTAATTAAGCTTATTTCTTAACCCACATATTGGTTAGATATCCCTGGAGGGTTTAGAGATAATGATATTTCTAATATTACTGATATAGGATACCTCTTCTACTAAATGCTTTAATTTCATATGCATATATTCTGTCATTGATACTCTAATTTTTACTCTGTGTGGAGAGGAACTTTGCCCCTGTTTTCATAACACTGTTTATTCTTCATGCTCAGTAAGTGACTTGCCCACAGATCCAACTCCTTCTGATTGTTATAAAAACACATGTTGCTCAAGGGAAGTCTCCCTCCCATCCTCAGGTGACCTCCTAAGCAAAAGGAAACAACAAAATCAGCCAACCATTTTATTTCACAAAGATCACTGACCAGTCATTTCAGCAACGTTTTAGTTAGTATCCACAGTGCAGAAACCTGCAGCCTATACCTGGGTGAGAAGTTTCATTCCACACTGATCTTCCTCAGGGACAGCTAAGCACTTGCTGAAGAAGCAAGTTCCCATTATTAATTAGTAATTCATTACTACATGGCTGGAAAGGAACATTGTGATCTTCTGAGACAGGAAATGGGCACAATCATCAACATGAAATGATTTACATCATTTCAGAACAGGAAAGCATTTTAGTCTAAAGTGCACAATTTCTGGAGTATATTTCTAGATGCTTCAGATCTTTTACCTCATTTTCTTAAAACAGATTATAAAAATAAAAACTTTGGGCTACTTTTAACCTAAAGTGATTAATTTTCCCTAATATTGACAGTTATGTAGCATTTACTACATAATAAATTATTCTTTTTTGTTATGAACATAAATTCATTTGATTTTTAAAAATCAAGCAACAAATGTTTGAACTCATTTTTCTGAATTTTTAACAAGATTTTTTAAATGAAATTTTTTTTTGTTAAACGTGATATATTTTTGGCAAAGTAAGAACAAATGAGTATTTAACCACTACTGAGAAAACATATAATCATATAATGGAAATAGAAAATACAAGCATAGATATAAGATACAATAAAGCTATTTGTTATGTTTTTTCATAAATTAGTGTTGCAATGAGAAAAGTAAAGCTGCTGATTATTATATCTTAATATCAAAAATTATTATGAAGCATATTGAAAATGTAGCCATCTGTTCTTTAGTGTCTTCAAAGTCTAAAAATAGTGCTCATCCAAAAAATCCAAAAGGAGTGTTATTTATAATGATATAATATAGAGAAATATTTTGATACAAATCAATATAAACATACTATAGTAGTTGATAAACAAAATTGGACACTTAAAATAGTTTTAACTATTCAACTATTCAACTAAATCATTAATTGACTGGTCTCCAGATTCCTATGAAGTTTCTTCTAAACCACTCATTTAAATGGCTCTACTGGCCCTTGCTCTATTGAAACTTTTTCTTTTTCACTCTCTTACAATGTTCTCTTCTTTCGATTTAGAGGAAGATGCTGTGACCTGATTGTCTTCTCCTCTGTGATTTGCTTTATCTGGATCATTTACAGTCACCTTTGTTAGATCCTTTACCTACCTACTGTGTCTGTCCATCACTCACTCTCATTTCATTTCATAGTAGAATATAAAATAGACAAGTGAAAGACAGAAGTTATAGATAAATTATATGGTCTATCTTTAGTCATTTGCTTTTAGGCAGAGAATTTTATTTTGGACATTTTAACAGCTGAATTTATTGAACTATGAACTGCTACTTAGAACAAATGAAAACAAACTAGACTAAAATATAAAATATCCATTATTTACCTATAAGTGGTGACTTCAATCAGCTTAAGACTGTCCATTGTTTACTAACATTCAAACCAATGTGAATTAAATGATCAAAATTCAGCAGTATATTCATTATCTGTGCTATACACTTACAATTTACTTATCACAGGTTTCAGACCACAGTTACTACATTGCAATAGTATTTGCTGATGTGGTAGAATAAAAAGGAACATAAGTCAATTTAGAAGGTTAAGTAACTATGGTGAGATACTGCCATAGTGTATAGTTGAGATATAGCTATAGCTATAGATACAGAGATATCTATATCTGTGAATTATTTCAACTATATCTGTGAACATAGAAAATGGGTTGAGGGCAGCAAATTTCAATGCAAAGTCGTAAAAACACAGTGAATAATGTCAGATTTATGCATAAAGATTCATACTTAACTTTGACTTAAAGTCCAGATAATGCTAGAAGAACAAAGTGACATTACCATGTGTCCTATTAAGTAAAATAGGAATAAGAATAAAGTGCTGCCTGAGGGAATGGAGAGAAAGGCTTCACAAAAAAAATGTCACATTTTTGTCCTAGGAAGAATGAGGAGGAATTCACTACTCAAGAGGAGATAGCAGAGTTTGGCTTACATTACTTCTACCATAAAAATACCAGAAGGAAAGGAAGAATGTGAAAGGCTATGTTTCAAAGGCATTACTGAGTTTGGGGCTGTTATTTGATTTCAGGTTATATTCAGTTGTGTGTTGATTTAAATAGTTGTTTATTCATCTTTTCTTCATTAATTACTGCATTATTCCTTTAACCTATTTTTTAAAAGTATTCAAACACTTTCATGTGCACGGCACAGTAGTGGATGCTGGGTAACAAAGTGCAATGCTGAGAATGCTCACTCACGTGAAGAGACACAAGAGGGGGACCAAAGCAATGCCTGGGGTAGTGCTAGAGGAGATGGGGACAGGAATAGTGAAGTCCTCATCGTTGCTAAGGGGAAAGTCTTCATTATGGAGGAGATAACTTCATTACAATATTATTTTTTATTGGAAAATATTAGATGTTTCTTTTAGGATAAAGCTTTGGTAATAAAAAGATAATCAGAAAATTATGCTAAGAAAAACTGTGCTTGATGTAACAAAGAGAGAAGCAATAAAGTTTTTCAAATATGTTGCCTAGTACCTCAACACAGAAAATGAATCATTTTAGCTAGTCGGTTTTATTTTTAAAAGGTTATAATGTTACTGCACTTATCCCCCTGAAAAGGGAAATTATTGCTGACCTCTAAAGTCTCTTCCAACACTGAGAATCTATTAGTTAATAACCATTAGAAAAGTTAAAAATAAACAACATTAAGTAACATCTGAGTTTATGCAATGCTGAGAATAACGTTTCTCAGATATTGGAATGTGTTCTATTAGAAACACGTCTTATTTCTCTAAGACCTTACCATATTTTAAAATGTAACTATCTTCAAGTATGTATGTTTTGATGTTACTATGCTAGTTTGATAAGGCAGAAAAAAGTGGAGTTTTTTTACTTGTGTATTTCTAAATGTAATAGTGTTGGTTAGCTTGTGTATTTGTAAATTTTTAAATATAGATTTTTAATGTTATATTCAGTGATATCTTGAGAGCTGTTTTTGTATGACTCAGTTATTTATAGCAGTCTGGGACCAAACCTAGATGAAAATCTTCCTACATAGAAGGCAGAGGCACTGAGTATAAAAACTGAGTGACAGGTGTTAAGAGGAAGGGCAGTTTGGAGGACAGAATGTAATATTTAAAGAGGTGCTCTGACAAAGGGAGTGGAGAAAGGTGTTGGGAACTGCTCTGCCTGGTTTCAGGAATTGTAACTACCCCCCATGGCTAAGGATGAGTGAGCAACACTGGAATATAAGCCACAAAAAGACAAAGCTTGCCTCTGGTAACAAACACTGCCTCTACTTCCTCCCCAGCCCCCAAAGCATGGTCAGTAGTCCATGACAGGTAAGACTCCTCACAGAGAAGGGCAACCTAAGCCAGACACAATCACTTGGGAGGCCCTCAAAAAAGGACTTGGGGGGCTGCAGCAAACAGAGTGATGGACCCTCACCTTCCAGCTATTCAGACATAGTCCAAGTCCCCATGCCCTCTGAGAGAAGCACTTCCTGGCTCTAATCCACTTAAGCCTGAAAACCTGTGATGGGGAGGCGGTGCAGCTCCTTGCCTTGTTAGAATGGTATCTGGAGTAATCGGGCATAAGAAAGAATTCCTAAAGTCCTGTGAAACCTGCTTTGCTAAGAGTGCTTTCATTCATATGATAAGGGTCTGAGCAGGAAATGAGTATGTCTTCCAAAGTTTCTGCAACCCCCTTTCCTCACAGACACTGACTCAGACTAAGCCCTCAGATTTCTTTGAAATTATCTAATGTTTGATCCTTACCACCCGTATTCCTGTGTATTGCAACCCAATAAAAGCCATTGAGGAAAGGGCTCCTGGCCTTTTTCCTCTGAGAAATTGGCCACCTCTCCTCCCCATGCAGGCCATGTCTTGGTAGTGTTACTTTCATTCGTGGTGGATGAGGTGACTTGTGGGCAAAGTTGCCCCCATAAAAAGGGTGGAGACAAAATGCTAGGTAGCAACATTGAGATGTCCAGGAGAATTGTCTGAGGAACACCTGTCAGCACATCACTCACTAGGGGCCAGGCACTGACCTGAGTTTCAAGGTTGAACTCTCACTTCCAGTAGAGACCCTGAAGGAGAAAGACAGGTGACAGTCTCAGAGGAGCTGGGGTCTGAGACAGGTTTTTCAGGCACAAGAAACAATTCAAGTGTCCTATTTCCAAGTATAGTGTGTCAAGAGGATGCAGGGTTTAAAGAAAAGCACTAGTTGAGTAGGTGGTTAGTCTCTCCTTGAAACTTGATATTTTCATTCCTTCTGTTGCCCCTTTCCAACCAACTCTTGCTCTCCTAGAAAGGGGTTAAAGAAAGTGTCCAATCAGAGTTAGCAAATCAGTGGTTATTAGGATCAACTAAGATTTGAGTATTTTAAAAGAGATTTATTTATTTACTTATTTTTAGAGGGGAAGGGAGAGAGAGGGAGAAAAACATCAATATGCAGCCCCTTGTGCACCCCCTGCTGGGGACCCATCTCGTAACCCAGGCATATGTTCTGACTGGGAATCAAACCAGTGATCTCTTGCTTCACAGGCCAGCACTCAGTACACTGAGCCACACTAGCCAGGGCATATTTGAGTATTTTAAAAACAGTATTTCTAGGGTTCTTAATATTATTTTAAAATTATCTAAGAAAAGTAAAGTTCAATTATTCACTAGTAAGCATTTATAGAACTTTCATTGTGTACCAGTTATGTTTTAGGTGCTGAAAATAATAAGATGAATAAGATATGACATCTACCCTCGAGGATCTTATGGTATAGAGGGCAAATAGACATGAAAAAAATATGATGGGGTAACATAAATTCTATGATAGAAAAAACAGTGGAATGACATTCATTTCTTTAAAGTATAACTTTTTGTTGAACTCTCAATATCTTTAATATCTCTTCTACCAATTCCTTTTTTAAAAATTATTATTTATTTTATTTTTCAGAGAAGAGAAGGAGAGAGAAAGAAAGGGAGAGAAACATCAATGTGTGGTTGCCTCTCACATGCCCCCTATTTGGGACCTGGCCCACAACCCAGGCATATGCCCTAACTGTGAATTAAACCAGAGACCACTTGATTCCCAGGCCAGTGCCCAACCAATGGGCCACACCAGCCAGGGATCTACCGTACAAATTTCTAACTGAGTGAAGGACTAATATTCACCTTCCTATATCAGTATGCCACATGAATAATCCTTATCCACAATTTCAATAAAAGCTCTCATTTTCTATTCAGATTCTTGTGATGTTACTGTCACCTCTTAGATGTGACTCACTGTTTTATGTACCTCCAGCTGTGTGAGAATTCCACCTCAATTTTCCACTTTTTTCCTCTCTATATTTCAAATTCATTTAAGCCCATCAAAACATTGCTTTCTTCATAGAGAGCCTTCTAAATTCTCCATAACGAGGCAATTTGCTCTTCATTTAGACTAGCATAGTAAATCCCATGTTTTACACTTACTACTTATGAACATTGATCACTGAGTAGTTACACTCAAATTATCTCCATTCGAATCTTATCATTGACCATATTTAGGGACTCAGAGCAGGAACCACATTTTCCTGTCTCGATTATTTTGTATCTGTTCCACAGTGCCTAACCCATAACCCAATGTAAGGGAGCATGCAAAAAAAAAAAATGCTGTAACTTCCTAAATACAAGGTAATCCCCCAAACTAGGTAAACTTTCATATTCCAGTGAGAATTTTACAAATAAAAGGATTTTGCCCAAGAAGACTTTACTTATCAGTTCAATGTATATGAGGTAGTCTAATTAGTTATTATACTTAATTTATTAAATTAGTTACACTTGCATATTTAAATCACATATTTTTTAAACAGTATAATAATTTTAAAATAGCACATTTTC
Source organism: Artibeus jamaicensis (assembly GCF_021234435.1). Lineage (NCBI taxonomy): Eukaryota > Metazoa > Chordata > Mammalia > Chiroptera > Phyllostomidae > Artibeus > Artibeus jamaicensis. The sequence continues at coordinate 15,912,467 of NW_026521911.1, read as the reverse complement.
TACTCTCATATTACATGAAAAAATTTACTCAAGTTTTACATGAAGCCCCATCATGGAGATCTTCATCTTTCACATTTACATTCATTTATCATCATTTTTCAGGATAAACCAACTTCACTGAAACAAAAAAATTTGTGAATATGTCCTTCTTATGGTCTCTGAGACTTTTATTTCAAATAGCAAAATCCATGTGTATATTTTTTGAGTAGTCCTTTTTTTTTTCACTCAAGCTGTGGGTGTATACTCACAGTCTTCATAACATAAGCAACTACTATATTTTTAAATTAATAAACTATTTTTAACAGTTTTAGGATTACAGAAAAATTGAGTAGAACATAGAGAGTTCCCATATTCCCCCTCAGTCCTTCCAGTTTCCTCTATTATTAACATCTGGAATGAGAATGTTACATGTGTTCCAGCTGATGAGCTAATACTGATATGTTGTTATTAACTAAAGTTCATAGTTTACATTTGTGCTTACTTTTGTGTTGTACATTCTGTGGACTTTGGATAAATGTATGATGACATGTATCCACAACTACATTATTATTCAGAATAATTCCATGGACCCAAAATCCCTCTGTGCCTCAACTAGTCATCCCTGGTCTTCTTCTCTTCCTACCCCTGAATTCCTGGCAGCCACTGATACGTTTTCCTGGCTCCATAAATTTGTCTTTGCCAGAATGCCATGTATAGTCGTTGGAATTGTAGAGTATATAGCCTTTTCAGATTAACTAATTTCACTTAACAATATGCATGTTTATGGTTCTATGTTTTTTTTCATGGATTAACACATTTCTTTTTATTGCTGAATTTATTGCTGAATTTTATTGTATGGATGTATGTCCGTTTGTTTATTCACCTATTGAAAGACATCTTGGCTGCTTCCAAGTTTTAGCAAATGTGATTAAAACTGCTGTAAATATTGTGTGCGTGTTTTTGTGTATACATAAGTTTTCACTATACTGCTTGTAAAGGGAGCTATGAATGACAATTTATATCAATATGTTATATATATATAATTTTGAGGTCATATTCCAAGGAATCATTACCGAACTTGCTTTAATATACTTATATCTTTTACAGTTTTTTTCTGTTGAGCTCAGTAATCATTGTGGATCTAACATTAAATGGAATGGTTTGAAGCCGTGGAGTCTTCTTCCCTTAGAGTCAAACACCCTTGTTAACTGATTTTACCACTTACAAGCTATATGATCTCATTTAAGATAAGTTTCCTCTCTGTTAGTTCACCTACATGTAAAATGGCAATAGCAGTACTTATATTTCAGGGTTGTTGAGAGTATTAATGGTAGTAAATGGTAGATATATTTGTAAGCAATAATTTAAGTAGTAACTCAGAATATGAGGCAAATGTGAAAATTCTTAGCATATTCTTCAAAAACAACAGGCCTGGGATATCCAACTCTGAATATCAATGTGGGCCACAAAAATTCATCTCCCACAGTCCCAGAAAAACTTCTGATACTGTGTGATTAAGACATCCAAACCTCACCAAGCAAACTCCCACACAATAAGCAGATGGGCATTAATACATAATTTCAAACTTAGTTACAGAAATGTGCAATTTACAGATCACAATATCATTCACACTCCTCAAAGTCTGGTATAATCCTCAAGAAAGTAAATTTTCTGAACTTGATTTTTAAGTATTTTATTAATATGTTAATGTAATTCATATATATACACATATATAGATTTTTATTCCTGCATTTGCAAACACAGCATAAGCTAATCACAGAGGTTAAGACATCCATTGGCACCTTGAGAGGCTGTTCTGTGTTACAGAACAGAAACGTTTGAGCCACGGCTGAATCCCAGCTCAGTGATTTACTAGCTGCATAAATTTGGCAATTGATTTAATATTTCTAAGTCTCAATTCATTCCTATGTAGAATTGAAATAACAATCTTTATATATTGGTGTTATCTTGTGAGTGGCAAGTAGTATTTGTGAAGTTCCTGATTCATAATTAATGTAGACACTCTTGCTTGGATCTCTTATCTAAATCCCTTATCTGAGCCCTTTCTGGCATTCTATTTTTCAGCAAGATATGTGAGTAACTTAAGAAAATTGGCTCATAAAACAGATTTTTTAAAATTAATTTTTCTGTATATCCTGTGACTTAATCTTCTAAATCTAAGTATAAAGATTGCATCACTGAGAATGAAATTAATAAGAATAGACTGTCAAAACTACAGTTATTTTTGTGTTATTTAAATGCAAATTACTTAAATTATTAATTTTCTTTCTCTTCACTTAACCTCTCTTCCCTCGACAGCAAAACTGACAAAAAGTAGTTGCTAAGCTTTGCTCCTTACAGTCTGATCTCTGTGAAGCGTTACTAACTGCAGCTATGTCTGGTTCTAAGTCTAAACATTTCAGAGAAGATAAGCATTTGTTCCGCTTGGGTCATGTGCCCAAAACAGAACCAACATTTGTGGCCGGAGAGATACAGCTGTATAGGAACATAAGAAATTCATAGACTTACAAACTATTGGAACTATGAGGTGCATTAAATATTGCATTTCCAATACCTGTATTTTATATAACTATGACAATGAATGTTCAGAGGCTTGCCCAAACAAAAAAACCTGGATTAGTGTAATATTTCAGTGGTTTTCTGAAACCACTGAAGTGGTTTAAAATACCTTATACTACTTTATATAAGGTACAAAAGGAGAATAAAAATAGATGAAGAGGAAGGAAAGGGAAAGAGGAAAGAGAGGAGAAAGAGAAGGGAAAGGAGGAAGAAAAAAAAGTTGAAAGGGGAAAGAAAATTAAAAGAAGGGAGAGTAGAGGAAAAAGCAGCTACCACGGTCTGCATGTGGTGCCATGAGTGGGAGAAGTTGAGTGTCTGGGTGTTGGGAAGCAATGCCACACTTGCCATTTAGACCTGCCTGCACCTGCAGGCAATGAACAATGCCCGATGTGGTAGGTAGAGGAAGTGGAATCACTAAATAGTTCCGTTTGGTTTCCTTTGTCTTTTTTTTTTTTACTCAATTTTGCAATAATGTGCTTCTCAATTTTAACTCTTCACTTTATCCTCATATGGATTTATAGGCCACCGCTCATAAAACTGGTTCTTGGATTGACCAAACTGTTGGTACCATCATAAAAGAGAAAAATAAATCATTTGATTCTGTCTAGTTTGGAAAGTCAGGTTAAAATTTAACACTACTACAATGCACCTTAATTCCTTAATAGGCACTCATTTTAATTAGAAATGTAAATTTAAGCTCTTGCTAGTAGTATCTTTACTGAATATTTCATATACCAGGTGATAATTATTTGAATTATTAAAACACTGCCGTAGAAATGGTATTTTCTGTCTTTACCATGGCTTACCACTAAACATATGGACTTTTGAGATATCACTATTTACATATTGTGTGGTGTTTTCCCTGGAGCTATTTAAATATAGTGAATAATTTGTTCAACAGCATTGACTTCTTGACTGTTAAATTTAGCCAGGTACTCAGGAGTGCAAAGAAAATAAAATAGTTCTTAAGGAACTAGTCTCCTTAAGAGAAAAAGGCTGGTAAAAAGTTGATTATTGGCTTTTGGTAATGGCAAACTATTTTGGAGCAAATTCCTTATATAACGTAACAAAATATTTGGAAAAAATGACATTTTCTTAAAGTCATCATTCAGCAAAGACAGCAATAAACAATGAAAAGACCAGTATCTAGACAAAAACAGAAACCCAGAGAGAAAGGCTAGTTTTCAAAATTGCTTCTGTTCTGTGAGCTCTTGCTGATCTAAAATAAGTGTCTGACAGGCTAAGCAGAACTTTTGGGCAGTTCCTAGGTCTACGGAGAATTAAGTTGGAAGGCAATGTTACTAAACAGACTCTGGTAAATCCCTTGTGACTGGGGCTGGAGCCAGAGTGGATGCAAATGAAATTTCAGAGTGCATCAGAAGTCAACTAGTTTAAGTCATCTGAGTGGCCAAGGAAATTTTAGCTGCTGAAATTGGGTTAAAGCAACAGAAGGGTAAAATATTCAGGTAAATCAAAGTGAACATTGATCATATAAAACGTTACTATGTATTGTCTCATGAGACTTAAAATACATATGTAATTAAAATAAATGAAAAATGCTTGTAAGTTGAAGAAGGTGTTCTAAGGTGTTTGCATTGTCTGGAAAGAGGTTAAGTATCCATTTAAATACATGTTATACTATGCAGCAGAAAGAAGGAAGGAACTCCTGTCTTTCAGGACAGCATGAACAAAACTAGAGAGCATTATGCTAAGTGAAAAATGCCAGGTGGTGAAAAACAAATACCATATAATCTCAACTATAAATGGAACCTAATCAACAAAACAAACAAATGAGCAAAATAGATGGAGACATGGAAATAAAGAACAAACTGACAGTGACCACAGGGGAGCGGGGAAGGAGATAATGGGGGCAGAAGGGGGAAGGTGTAAATCAAGGAACAGGTATAGAGGACCCATGGGCATGGACAATGGGTTGGAAATTGTGGGAGCAGGGGGGTGGTCAGGGCAAGGGAGAGCAATGAGGGGGACAACTGTAACTGAACAATAAAGAAATTTTAAAAAATAAATAAATACATGTTATAACATTAGGGAAATTAATAAAGTATAATAAAGGCGGTATAAATAGAGTTAATTTGGGAGAAAAATAGAAAATAACCTTATCTAAAAAATGTCAAGGAAAGAGAAAAAAAGGGCATAAGATTAGGTGGGATAAACAGATAATACAAAGCAAGACTGTAGATTTAAACCCAAATATGAAAAATAATTGAATGTAAATAGATGAAATATTCTAATTAACAGATGATTGTTATCCCTTTGGGGGAAAAAAACAAAACTCAATTTTACACTGTTTAAAAAATAAGTAAAATTATACAGAAACATTAAATGGAAAATGATGTGGAAATGCTAGATTTCTGTGACATATCTAGAATATAACAACAGAATAATATTATCAAATGTAATTTTTCAGAAACAATATTGTTTTTATTACCATGAAGAGCACCTAGCAGCAATTAACCATATACTGGTAATAAACAATACTCATCAAATTTGGATGATTGAAATTATACAGAATATGTTTTCTGGCTACAGTTTACTTAAATAGAGATCCATGGACTCATGGACATGGACGACGGAGTGGTGACTGTTAGGTGGGGGTGCCCAGGGAGAGAGATGGGTGGGGGTAGAAGAAGGTATAAGAGGACCCTGGCTGGTGTAGCTCAGTGGATTGAGCACGGGCCTGTGAACCATACGATTGCGGTTCGATTCCCAGTCAGGGTACATGCCTGGGTTGCAGGCCGGTTCCCTGCAGGCCAGTTCCCAGCAGGGGATGCACAAAAGGCAACCATATATTGATGTTTCTCTCCCTCTCTCCTTCCGCCTTCCCCTCTAAAGATAAATAAATAAAATCTTTAAAAAAAAAAAAAAAGAAGGTATAAGAGGGATAAGTGATAATGGAAAAAACAATAAAAATGTTTTAAAAATCAAAAACCAAAATAAGGAAGAATAAGTAAATAATTAATTTTAATATTTCATACATACAAAAATTATGTAGGACACTACTAAACTCATGAGACAAACCATAAATCTAAATAGAAACAAAAATGTTATTTTGAATTGCATTATAATGAAACTACTATATGTTGTACTAATGGTTTATCACTAAAACAGTATTTTCAGAGTATCTTACAGCTTTAAATGCATATTTTTTAAAAAGGGAAGGCTTGATAAATCAATGAAATCATTATTCTTCCTCAGTAAGCTAGAAAAGGAATTAAAAAAATCAAAAAATAATAAAAATAAAGGTAGATAATAACAAACATAACAGCTGAAATTAATGACATGGAATAGAAATGTATAATAGAGAAAATAAAATTCAAAGATAGTTTTTTATATAAAGACTAAATAAATTGATAAACTCTAAGTGAGACTGAGCAAGGAAAAAAGCATAAATATTCAAAGTCATAAATGGAAAGTAGACATTAATACTATTCTGAAAACCTAAGAAGATGAGGAAAGATTTCTGAACAATTGTATGCCAGTACATTTCAAAATTTAGATAAAATTGATAAGTTCTTTAAAAAGATACAGCATTCCAAACTGAGACAAGAAAAAAAAAAGAATCTTCATGGTTTCGTATTTATTTAAAAAAATCTAATCTATAATTGAATAATCTTTCCACATCTCTGGGCAAGGACAAACCTAAAATGGAAATAAGAGAGCCCAGAAATATAACTTCATCTGATATTCAAAAAAGTAACACTGCATTTAGTGGGAAAAAATAGTCTTTAAAAGAAATGGGTCACTTAAGTAGCCATTTAGATCAAATGTATTTATCTTAGGCCTATTGCACACCATATGCAAAAATTACTTCCAGGTTGAGTGAACGTATAAATGTAGGTAAACTATTTATTTTTAAAAAGAAAAATATAGAACATCTTATTGACTTTGGGGTAGGCAGAAATTTTTTAAAGCATTAATCATGGAAGAAAAATAATAAAGTATGCTATATTAAAACTTAGAAGTACTAGTTACCAAAAAGGCATTGAGAGTGTAACAGTAGGTCAGAGAATGGGAGAATGTCCAATTACTTACATCAAGAACACAGGTGGAACTCCCAAAATCAATAAGAAAAAAACAGCCCAAAAGAAAAAAAATAGGAAAAGACTGAAACAAAAGAGGAAATTTCTATGGTTTGAACATTCGTGCCCACCCCCCTCCTCCAATTCTTGTTAAAATCCTAATGCTTTACGTGAGGTGGGGCCTTTGGAAGAAAATTAAGGTGGTAATGATGAAGTCCTCATGAATGGGAGTAGCACTTTTATGAGGAGACCTTGGACCCTCTGCCATGTAAAGATTTAACCAGTAGTCTGAAGCTCAAAAGAAAACCCACTTTTGACCATTCTGACACCCCAATCTTGGACTTCCTGTGAGCAATAAATTTCTGTTGTTTATAAACTATACAGCCTGTGGTAATTTGTTATAGTAGCCAGAGCTGACTAAGACAAGATCCAAATGGCAACTAAAAATGTGAAAAGATGCTTAATCTCCTTAGTTACCACCAAAATTCAACAGGGGAGTGGGAGAAGGAGAAGGGGGGAGAAGGTACAGAAAATAAGTAGCATAGACAGTAGATAGAAAATAGGGGGAAGGGTAAGAATAGTAGGGGAAATATAGAATCTGAAGAACTTGAGACACGTGTTCATGAACTAAAGTGGGGGATAGTGGGGGAGGGGTGTGCAGGGTGGAGGGGAACAGAGGGGGGGAATAGAACAAATGTAATGGCATAATCAATAGAGTAAAAAAATATATTTAAAAAATTCAAATTAAAATCATCATGAGATAATACTCTAACCATACCAGAATGGCTACACAGAATACTCTTGAGCAATGAGAACTTTGTACAGTTATATGCAAGCATAGGGATTAATCTCATAAACATAACTATGCAAAGCTGCTAGATAAAAGAAAGAGTACAAAATCTCTGATTAAATTGTATGAAGTTTAAACTTTAGCAAATCCAATCTATGATTTTAATGGTCAGGATAGAGGTTAATTCTCCATCCCTGTAGTATGAAGCATTCACTAGAGAGAATGTGAAGCTATACACATTCAGGGGTCCACAGCCTGGCCAGCATTTGGTGTTTGTTGTCAATATTCCAGATTTTGGCCATTGCAATAAGAGCGTAGTGGTGCTTAGTTGTTTTAAATGTTATTTCTGTGATGTTCAGTATGTGTTTATATGCTAATTTTAGATCTGCATATCTTCTTCGGTGAGTTGTTTGTTAAGACCTTTTGCTTGTGTTTTAATTGTTATTTGTGTCCTTATTTTTGAGTTTTAAAAATTCTTTGTGTATTTTGGATAATGGTCCTTTATCACATGGGTCTTTTGCAAATATTTTCTCTTTCTCTGTGGTTTATTAATGATTTCCTTTACGGGTCTTTTCTTTGGCACTGTATCCAAAAAGTCATTGTTATATCCAAAGTCATCTAGATTTTCTTTAAGTTTTTTCTGGGACCTTCATATTTGTTCCTTTTAAAATATTTTTGTGTATTTTGCTCCTATTTTTGTCTTCTATTCTTTTTCTGGTCTTTGTGGTTTTAATTCAACATTTTGTATGCTTTTATTTTCACTGTTTTCTTAGCATATCAGTTATACTTTTTAAAAAAAATTCTTAAGCCCTGGCTGGTGTAGCTCAGTGGATTGAGTGCGGGCCTGCGGACCAGAGTATCGCTGTTCAATTCCCAATCAGGGCACATGCCTGGGCTGCAGGCCAGGTCCCCACAGGGGACACATTAATGTCTGGAGGCAACCAGACATTAATGTTTCTCTCCCTATCTCCTTCCCTTCCCCTCTAAAGATAAATAAATAAAATCTTTTACAAAATTCTTTTAGTTGCTGTCCTAGAGTTTGCAATATACTTTTACAACTAACCCAAGTCCATTAACAAGAAACACTATCCCACTTCACAGGTAGTGTGAATACCTTATTATGACAAAATAATCCTAATTCATTTCTCCTGTCCTTTGTAGAACAGTTACCATGCATTTCACTTATATATGAGGGGGACCACAAAAAAGCCCAGAATGTATTAAAAAGTGAGTATTCATTCTTACATGTTTAAACTCCAGTCACCTTCAAAGCTGTCTTCATTTGACACAATACACCTATCAAGATGGTTTTTCCACACTGCTCAAAACTGTTTTCGAACTTGTTGATTTTCATTCTGTTCCATGAGTGTTTCTGCCTGTTTTTGTTTCACTTCTTCTGCATTGGCAAAACGTTTCCCTTCAAGAACTTTTTTCATCTGGGGAAACAAGAAAGTCACTTGGGGCAAGACTGGGGCTTGGGGGTCATGCTGTTTTTGGTCAAAAACTGCTGAACACTCTGCAGTATGAGCAGGTGTGCTCATCAATCACCTAGCATGAAATGGGCAAATGCAAGTCTTCCAAAAAGAAGCTGTAACTGAAGCCAAAATGCAGCCTTTCACAGCAATGCCCCCTAACACACTGATATAGTTGGGTTCCTGAAACACTCACCTAGAGGAGGAAGCCTACACTATAAGGGCCCTGCTCTCCAGAAGGTACTTCTGTTTTTTGGGGACCCCCTCATCTTAGCATTAGCACACAAAGCATGTATTAGCATATAATAGCATTAGTGTACATAAGCATAATATACGTAAGTATACATAACTGAACACAGTTATTTTTTGAAGTTATCTCTTAGATCAATTAAAATAAGAAAAATAAAATTTTATTTTACTTTCACTATTGCTTGTTATATGCTCTTGCCCTCTTTATGTAGACTTGAGTTTCTTTTATATTTTCCTTTTTTTTTTAAAGGTTTTTTTAAAAAAGATTTTATTCATTTAACTTTAGAGGGGAAGAGAAGAAGAGAGAGAGAGAGAAATATCAATGTATGGTTGCCTCTTGTGTGTCCCACACTGGGAACTGGCCTGCAACCCAGGCATGTGCCCTAACTGAGAATTGAACCTTGACCATATGGTTCTCAGGCCCACGCTCAATCCACTGAGCTACACCAGCCAGGGCTATATTTTCCTTTTTTTGAAAAAAACTTTTATTATTTTTTGCAAGTGAGTCTACTGACAATAAGTTTTCTCAATTTTTGTTGGTACAAGTTTTTGTTTTTTCTTTGCTTTTTATTTATTTTTTAAAATTTATTTATCTTTAGAGGGAAAAGGAAGGAGAGAGGGAGAGAAATATCCATGTGTGGTTGTCTCTCGGGCGTCCCCTGCTGGGAACTGGCCTGCAACCCAGGAATGTGCCCTGACTGGGAATTGAACCGAGATCCTCTGGCTCGCAGGCCCGCACTCAATCCACTGAGCTACACTAGTCAGGGCTTCCTTTCACTTTTTAAAAAAGACTATTTATTTACTTTCTGAGGAAAAGGGAGGAAGAAAGGGAGGGGGAGAAAAACATCGAGGTGAGAAACATGGATCGATTTCCTCTTGTACGTGCCCCAACTGGGAATCAAACCAGGATACAGAATTCTAGGTTTGTGGTTTTATTCTCTCAACAATTTAAATATTTCACTCCACTCTCTTCTTGCTTGCATGGTTTCTGAGAAATAGTTGGATGTAATTTAATTCTTACCTTACTTCTCTATGCAAGGCCAGTCCATAAAGTATCCAGCCATGTAATATGATAAATAGAGGTGTTTATTGAAAAAGATACAAGATACAAGAAGCATTGTACATACAAAATGACTCCTTAGTTTCTTTCAAATAGGCATCTTGGGATCTCACACAGTTCTCCCAATCCTCATCAGCTGCCTTTTCATATTTTCCTGAACCTCATCAGTGGTCTGATGGGATGAAATCATTTCCCTTACAAACGTGATTTTAGTTTTGGGAAAAGCCAGAAGCCCCAGAGCACCAATCTGAGCTATCAAGAGGGCTGAGTCACCTGAGTTATTTGATGTTTCACCAAAATACTCTGCATGAGATATGATGCATGAGTGGTAACATTGTTGTGATAAAGCTGCCTGTCACCAGTTGACCATATCTGCATCCTTCTGAATCATCTCAACAATTTTCATGACTAGCTGTTCAAGCTTAATGCAATATGTGATGCAGATTCACTGCTCTACTTGCTCAGTCATTTTGAATATGACAGCCACACAGTACACATCCTCACTCAACAGTGTTTACCGACCCCACTGACTAGTACAGTGAAGTCCTTGTTCATGCACATGCATTCAAGTCTACTTGGCCACCAAGTTAAATTGATGTCACATAAATAATTTTTGTTATATTAACAGTGGTTGGACTTTTTCCAGAGAGATTTTTCCTTTTTAAGTCTATTTAGCTTTTTACTTGTTGTTGGAATGAAGAGACTTTCAAGTTTCTTTTATGACCAACCAGAAACACTGTATGTGTGTGTGTGTACATATATATATGTATTTCCACAGGAAAGTGACAAGATTTTATGATTTCATACTGGAAAATTCTACCAAATATTCAAATAAAAAATAAGAGAACCTTTATATAACCTCTTCTAGAGAACTGAAAAATTGAAACAACCTTTCAAATTGTGTTATGAGACCAACATAAATGATGAAGAAACTAAACAGGTATATTAGGTGGAAGGAAAGTAATGGGTAAATTTCACTCATGCACAGAAAAGCAACTATTTTAAATTATTAACACACAAATTCAGCAAAACATAAAAAGTATAATTTATTACAACCATATTGGATCTGTTCCAGGAATGGAGGTTTAACAATAAAATATCAATTGATGTGATTTACTTTCTTATCAGAATAAAGCAGGAAAATCATGTACAGAGAAAACTATTGATAACATTCAACAATCAATTATGAAAAACATACTCTCACCTAATAAAAATAGATGAAAACTTTCCTATTCTAATAGATGATTTTAGCAAACTGCTTATAGCAAATATTGTTATAAAATGCTGAAATAGTTTCCATTGAGATAAGCAACATATAACGAATGTCCATGTTATCTATTTCTCTTCCAAATTGTAGTATACTTTCTGTCAAAGGGTAAGTCAAGAAAAAAAATGTTAAAAGGATTGAAAGGGAAGAAATAAAGCTCTCACCTGTTGTGAATAGTGTGATTTTATATATATATATATATATATATATATTCCAATAAAAACAGATTAATTATCAGGATTATTAAGAAATTGGCAAGAATATTTGTACAAGATAAAATACCAAATTGGGTTTTACTCCTATAAACCAGCAATACACAATTAAAAATAAAAATTTTAAAGATACTATTTATAATAGCATTGCTGTATCATATACTAAAAACAAAATTTAACAGTAGCCTGCGAGAACCTCATCACAAAGAGTAAAAAACATTATTATGAGATCTTTTATATGAGTTTATTAAAAAAGTGAGAGACAAAAGCAAAAAAATGACAAAAACAGGGTTAGATTCCTGAACACAATTTTTAATGACTATCGCATAGAGATAAAGTGAACTATTACAATAGTCAGTGTAAGGAGATAAAATAAAATAATAGAAAAGAAAAAAGTGATCTCTACCAGAATATCCAAGAAACGAGAGGAAATTCAAACCTAGATTAGGAATGCTAAATGACCACCAAGGAAGCACATTACCTGATCAGGAGAAAATAAAGGAAAGGCAGAAATAGCATACTGAAAATTTATACAGAGTAGAGAAAAGGATGACAGATACCTTTGAAGAAGATTCCCATAAGGAAGACTCTGTAACCCTGGGCTGTGTAGTCTGGCCTGCGGCTTGGATTGTCCACTCCCTAGGTGTTCTTCCCAATTTTTATCCACCACCCATCAATGTGGGACTTCCCACTCTGCCACTGCTGCATCTCAATGACACACTGCATCTGAGTGCCTCTTGACCCATCTCTGTGTCTCTGCCCCTCCTACAAGTCTGAATGAATGTGGCATCTTTAAATTCTTGGTTGTCAGGCTTCATGCAGCTCAATTTACTGACAATTCTGGGTGTTGTTCATTTTGAGCTCTAGTTGTGATTCTTTCTATAGTTGCATGAGGAGGCAAAGCATGCTTACCTATGCCTCCATTTTGACTGGAAGTCTTCCTTTATCAAGACTGCATTTCAATAAACCATCAAGAAGACAAAAATTATGATTACAGAACAAATAACACAACTTTAACATAAGCAATGGAAATGTAGAAGTCGTTGAAAATTTTTCTTATCTTGGTTCAGTCATCCACTCAAATATAGATTGCAGCTGAGAACACAAGCGAAGGCTGAGACTTGGAAGAACAGTCATGGAACAATTAGGAAAAATCACCAAGAGACCAAGGCTAAGATCATGTATTACCCTCATATTCCCAGTTACTATGTACAGATGTGGAAGTTAGATAGTGAAGAAGTCTGATAGGAGAAAATTGTTTATTTCAAATATGGTGTTTGAGAAGAGTTCTATGGATACCCTAGACCACCAGAAAGATGAACAAGCAGATCCCAGAGCAACTTAAGCCTGAAACATCACTACAGGCAAAAAATGACAAAACTGGAGCTGTCATACTGCAGACACATCATAAGATAAGGGGTTGTTTGGAAAAATAGAAAGCAATAGAAAAAGAGGAAGACCAAATATGAGATGAATTGGCTCCATATAAGAAGCCGCAGGCATGAGTCTACAGGAGCTGAACAGGGCTATGGAGGACAGGACACCATGCACATCACTCTTTCCATAGGATCTCCAGGAGGAGGAACTGACTAAGTGGCATAGAGTATACGCACCACCTACAAAGTACCCCTCCCATCTCCCTACAGAGTAGAAACTTCCAGTAACTTAGCAAGAAGGCATTCGTAGGTTGTTAGCAGAGACATCAAAAGCTGGACAATACCAAGGGAAAGCATTTCACTTCACACAATATCACTTTGTGCTAAAAGTCTCCTTTATTTTTCTCATTTTCATAAAAACTTTTCTTTGATTTCACCAGGACTCCTAGTTCCTAAATCACTCGTTGTCCTCCCAGAGTATCAACTCCTCATAGCTTTTCTCTTTTCTCTCCCTTACCCTAATTGTATCTCTACAATTACCTATTTGAATGACATCCTTACTATCTATCCTCAAGTCCATTACTTGTTTGCCATTTTCCTCACCACCCCTAAAAAAATTTCAGCTTGACTCTAACAGTCTATCCCAGTGTTTACAAGGAAGGACAAGGAACCTCTGAATTCAAGTAACATTCCAAGTTACATATAGTGGCCAATCCAAGATCAAAAGCTAGGTTTTGAGTCAGCATTCTTTCTATTAAATTAAATTTTCATTTCTCAGTCGTATTTGCTCACAAGTTAGTTTAATAGAAGGCTTCCTATACTTAATTCTCATGAATAGCAATGGAATGGAAGGCAGGGTGCTGGTGTATACATCCGTGTTGATTATTGGATTGTATTGATGGAAAGCCCAGCATGGGAGTACTATAACTTCTGTCAAGGCAATCACACAGCTTCTAGCTCAGCAACCCTCCCTATGAAAATGGCTATGATCACATGAAGGTGAGATCAACTAATTGCAAACCTGAGAATTACTATATTGAGGTCTTAATTAAATTTACACCTCCTGCATACAAAAATATATCACAGGAAAGGCATAAAATCAGAGATTAGCTAAGATGTCAATTTATTACCAGTACTTTTGTATCAGAACAGGGAATGAATACTCAATTCAGTGCATTATTTTTGTAATGAGTAAGATCATTGTCTTTCCAGGAATTAATTTCTCCTTTGGGACTATCTTTACAGCTCTGGAGTTTCAGCTCCAATGTTCCAGATGCATTAAAGTCTGCTGAGCTTATCTCATATCTCTAACCGATGGAGTGGAACTGTAGCTATTATAAGCATGCTAAAATTCAAAATTACCTTCTTTGTTTCTTCATAATGATCTTTGTTACAAACCAGAGGTCTAACTACTTATCTGTTCATTATAATTATTTTATGATCTCTAGCTTTTTACTTAATTTCACTTGCATAGTTTCTTCTCTATTTCCGAGACTATCCTTTTCTAGTTCTTCCTCAAAATTGAGTGGTATATTTACTCACCACTCATTTCTCTGACAAGAGCTCATTAGCGCCTTCCTATCTGTGCTTGACTGATTCAAGATGAAAACTTCTACTTGATATGTTACTTAGATTGTCCCAGACTAATTTCTCTGATCACTAGTTTATTTAAAATGTATATGTTAGCACCAAGAAACTACTAGAACTAATAAATGAATTCAGTACAATAGCAGGATACTAAATTAATATCCAGAAATCAGTTGCATTTTATATCCCAATAATGAAGTATCAGAAATGCAAATTAAGGAAACAATACCATTTAAAATTGCTTAAAAAATAGCTAGGAATAAATCTAACCAAGAATATAAAATACCTGTAATTAGAAAATTATGAGACACTGACGAAAGAAATTGAAGAAGATACAAATAAGTGGAAGCACATACTGTGTTCATGGATAGGAAGACTTACCAGTAAAATCATTAAAATGTCCATTTTACACAAAGCAATCTATAGACTCAATGCAAATTTCTACTAAGATACCAATGACGTATTCCACAGAACTAGACCAAATTTTATAAGTTTATGGAACCACATAAGGCCCTGCATAGCAACAGTGATCCTGAGAAAGAAGAACAAAGTTGGAGGAATCATGTCACCTAATATCAAACTATACTATATGGCCGTAGTAATCAAAACAGCATGGTTCTGGCATAAAAATAGACACATAGACCAATGGAACAAAGAGAGAACCCAGAAATAAACCCACACTTCTATAGTCAATATTTGACAGAGAAAGCAAGCACATACAATGGACTAAAGATAGTTTGCTCAATAAATTCTGTTCAGAATATTGGACAAATATGTGCAGAAAAATGAAATTAGATCACTTTCTTATGCCATATACAAGAATGAATTCAAAATAGATTAAAGACTTCAGTGTGAGACCCAACACTATAAAAATCCTAGAAGAATAATAAAAGAAATCTGTTTTGTTTATTATTGGTTATTTCTTTTTAACAACTGTAATTTCGGGTCTTTCCCTTTTTCTCCTTTTTCTTCTTTCTGGGGCTGGTCTTGGTCCTTTGCTGGTTTTTTTTATTTTTTTTTTTTGGTCTTTTTTTACCTCAACAATATGTGTCAGAATGGCTATCATCCATAAGTCAACAAACAAGTGCTGGTTAAGAAAGGGGAACCTTGTGCATTGTGGGTGGGAGTACAGACTGCTGCAGCCGCTGTGGAAAGCAGTGTGGAGATAACTCAAAACATTAAAAACTGAACTGCCTTATGATCCAGTGACTCCAATTCTGGGAATATATCCAGAGAAACCCGAAACACGAATTCAAAAGAACATAGGTACCTTTATATTAATTGCAGTGTTATTTACAATTAACAAGATTTGGAAGCAGCCCAGGTAGGTATCTCTAAGTAGATGAGTGGATAAAACAAGAATACTACCTGGCCATAAAAAAAAGAATAAAATTTTATCCTTTGTGACAGCATGGATGGACCTAGAGAACATTATGCTAAGTGAAATAAGCCAATCCCAGAAAAATATATAGCATATGATTTCACTCATATGTGGAATCAAATGAACAATCTGATCTAATGGGCAAAATAGAGACAGACTCATGGATGGAGAGCAGGCTGACAGTTCTGGCAGTGGGAAGGGAGGTTATGGGGCGGCAGGACTGAGCAAAAAGGACAAAGAACTCATGGACATGGACAACAGTGTGGCGATTGCATGGAACAGGGAGATATAGAGGGGATAAATGGCATGGAAAATACAATAAGAATATAAAAATAAAAAGTACACCATAATACACAAACATAGCAATTAAAAGTATAAGTATTCTTTTTTCCTCGAGATAACATCTGTTTTAAGTGTGGCACTTCCCAAATTTTTTTCTGTGCCTTTATACCCAAATAAACTTACACAGAGGAAAAAATGTATATTTTAGGGTTTAGCTTTGTTTCAGGAGTCATGGTAATGGACAGGGAAGTGTTGGGACGGAAACATAGGGACTCTCCTGAGAAGATTATGATCTAGAGTTAGAGACAGGAACGTCAACGAATAAGTAAAACATAGGTGAAAATTTCCACAGTAGTACCAATGCCATGAGTTTATGAATGAAGGAGTGGTCTGTCCCTCAGGGACTGTCAGGAAGGAACACTGCCTTTTAATTCATAAAATAATTTATCTTTTAATTGGGCCATGACAGGTGATTAGGAGCAAGTAATAGTGTCATGTATTTAGCTCTTGAGTTGCATAAGGGTAAAAATGAGTTCTGAAATTGAAACCAAGTTTTGTGAATCTTATTAGCCATGTTATCCTTTATGCTAGAGATGAGAGAAATAAAGTCAATGGATATTTAAACAGAGGAGAGAAGTGTTGAGGTTTGTTTCCAGTCAGGGCACATGCCTGGGTTGCAGGTCAGTTCCCAGCAGGGGACACACGAGAGGCAACCACACATTGATATTTCTCTCCCTCTCTCCTTCCCTTCCCCTCTAAAGATAAATAAATAAAATCTTTTTTAAAAATTAAAAGTAAAAAAAATAATAATAATAATAAACAGAGGAGAGAAGTACGGCAGGCTATTCATGTTCGCATCAGTGGGTTGGATAGTCTGGACAAGGCACTTGAAATGGTCTTACTTCAGTTACTACTACTACTGGTGCAGTGGCTTTTGTATGTTCGATTCCCTAGTCCAGACATAGAAAAAAAGAAGAAAAAAAAAATAACTCTTTCCTCTAGTCTCCATTCTAACAACTGAGATTAGAAACTTTCTAAGAGTCTTTATTAAATATTAAGAAATTTTGTGCCAAAACCAGCATACTCCTGGAGGGATTTTGAGATGTGTTCTATTCTACCTGTTATCCTGAGATATAAATTTTTAATCCTCACCGGAGGACATTTTTTCATTTTTTTTAGAAAAAGAGGAAGAGAATAGAAGAAGGGAGAGGGAGAACCATCTATGTGAAAAAGAAGCATTGATAGGTTGCCGTCCGCATGCACCCAGACTGGGGGGTCGAACCTGTGACCTAGGCCTGTGCCTTGACCAGGAATCAAAACTGTGACCTTTCAGTTTATGGAACGACACTCCGACCAATTGAGCTATACCAACTAAGGCTGTCCTGAAAGATTTTTATTATCTCTGAATGACTAAAAGAACTTGAATTGACCCTTAGCCTGAATTTTTTTTTTTACCTACTCTTCTGCACATATGGGAATTCACTGAGAAATGACACATGGAAATAAATACAGAGCCCATTGGTGGAAGAGGGAGAAACAATCCTCAGTCCCACTGAGGGGGGACTGTTTTTTTCAACAAAAACACCATGGATACTCTCACTCAGCATTCCTCCTGCCAAAAGCTCCAGAAGCTCCACACTTCCCTAGCGGATTGCCCTCCACCACAGCTTATGTCACGTAAGATTGTGTCCTGCATGCTGCTGCTTCCTGTCACTCTTGTCTACAAATGACGGCTGCCTAGGACAGTGCAGACAGCGATGAATTTGGGGAGAGGCTAAAATACTGAGGCTATTGTAATGATTTAGAGGTCAGTAAAGTGATAAGCAACTGAACTGGGCTGGTGATAACGACAAGGAAAAGAGAAGAGGGGAGTTGAAAGGAAAGAATGGATGGGATATAAGAGATTTATTCAGATGTATCGATTGATATTGGTGAGTGCTCCAGCAGGGAGGAAAGAAGAACGCTGGGAAAGAGGCGTGGACTGCCTATCACAGCCTTTCATTGTTCCAGATCTTGTTTGGACTGTTCCTGGAGACAACTTTCCAAGCTCTCTGCCTTAAACAACGGAATTTTACATTCTGCTTCCTTCATGAAAGCTTATGTAGAATTTAGGCACAAGAAAGCGTTTCTTAGGGTCCCAATTTTTTTAACTCTTACTTCTTCTGAGTTGCAATTGCTTTCTCATTTTCAGTTATTTCTCTCACATGTATTGTACCTACATCCGCATTGCTATGGTTTTCATCAGACTTTATAAAGAGGGATATTTATAATTAATCTAACATTAATGGTATTTAGCATGCGTCAAGCATACATTGGTGCTTACTAACTAATGCCTCAGATGAAGATGTCCTAATGCCTAGAGGCTTTTAGAAAAAGCTTTTTAAATTTGAATCACACTCACCCTGTGCTGTTTCTTCAACAAAAGAGGTGCTTCCTTAGTTCAAAGTGTTTGTATTTCTTGTTCTTTCTGCCCACGATGTTCTTCCTACAAACAGCTACATGAATCATTCCTTCATGATCTCCAGAATCACCTTATCTCTGACTACTCTCTATAAGATGGCAAAGGCTACTACTCACCCTCTTTCCTCTCCCAGCCCTGCTTTGCCCAGCTTTATTTTTTTCTTCCATAGCACTTGTCACTATCTATATATTTACTTGTTTATCTGTTTATGCTCATTCTTTCCCACTAGAATATCCTTAGCACAAAGGACAGTGTTCAGTACAGTGTAGATGCTTGATAAATATTTACTGAGTGAATAAAAAATTCCTATATTATAGATAAGAATGTTCATACAAGAAACTGAAGTCTAGACAAATTAATCAATTTGCTGAATATAACACAACTATCATTGGCAATTATTATTATGACAGTCATTGTTTGAGATAGCTACATTAGCTCCAGTCACAGCAACACAAGATACATGTCCTGAAAAGTTACATAGATCGCTCAAGGTCAGCTGTCTAATGGATGGAAAAATAGTTTTCTGACAAGATAGTGACAGAATCCATGTTTCCTAGGTATTTACCCATGGGTTGAACTTCTGCCTGTGTTCCTTTACTTTCTTCTGCATGCACGCTAAGAAGGTTCAGAATTATCATTGTCTTTGCCTGTTGATTCAATGTATCTTGAAACTTTATGAAATGACCATAAGAAATATTGAGAGTAGGCTGAAACAAACTTTGAGAGCTAAGTAGGGTATTACTTTCATGAGGCAGCTGGAACCAAGTATCAAAAACTGGGTGGCTTCAAACAACAAAAATGTATTGCCTCAGAGTTCTGAAGTAAGAAATTAAATGTGTCAGACTCAGAGGTCCAAAATCCAGATGTTGGGAGGACCATGCTCCCTTTGAAAAATGTGGGAAAGAATCCCTCCTTGCCTTCTCCTCGCTGCTGACGCTGGTTGTCAATCCTCAAAGTTCCTTAGATTGCATACGAGTCACTCCAGTCTCATCTCTGTTATCACACTGTGTACACTCTGTGTGCCTTTGTCCTCATGTGGCCATCATCTTCCCTCTGTGTGTCTGTGTCTGTTTCCAAATTTCTTTTGTCTTATAAGAACATCAGTCATATTGGATTAGGGCCCACTCACACTGCCATTATATTAGTTTGATTACATGTAAATGCCTTATATCCAGATAAGCCCCTATTCATAGACACAAGAAGGTGGGACTTCAACATATCTTTTGGGGGGACACAATTCAACCCATAACATGTAGACAGCATCGGCATGTAGAATTGTTAATAATGGACTTAATACACCAAGTTCTTTCTCAATTTAGAGACTTCCCATGTATCATCCCTGTTGTCTGTAGTACTTTTGTGCCCACTCTGTGCTTACATTCTAGTAGTTTGCTGGAGCCGCCTCACAACAGCTCACGAGAACCATTTGTTATATTTTCAGAAGCCAATTGTCAAAAATAGCAATTATCAAAATTTAAATTATATAAACTTGTAACTAATTAAATTTAAAATAGAGGTAATAAATTCTCAAAACTGACAATCTCCTAATTATTTCATTACTCTTGACTATTCTCCATATATATATTTTTAGGTCATTTAATCTATTTATATCTGTATAGTGAGAAAGGTGGGCTTACCATAGGCATTGGGATAACAGACAGGTACATAGCCTAAAAGAACAGGTCAATAAAACTGAGACTCTCGGGGGGTACTAGTAAAGCTAGGCTGTAATGCTTGGACAGAAGTGGTGGTAGGCATTATTGCTTGCTTCCAGGCTCCAACTCAATACCTTCAGGTAGGCAGTAACACTTGAAGTTAGGGAGCAATTCATTTCAACACCAGACTTAATTACCAAAGGTCCCAGACCCAGGAAAGCATGGTAGAATGGAAGGAGCAGGGGTCTTGGAAGAAGAATCACCAAGATCTTAAAATTAACTCTCCATTTACTAAGTGACCTTCAGCATTTTGCTGAATCTCTCTTCAGTTCCGTTTGTTATCTCATAAAGGGGGGAGGTAATAATACAACCTCATGGAGTGGCAGAGCCACTGCTACCTTTTAAGGAAGTTTTTGTGTGAATCAGTATAGTAAAGAGCACCTACTCTGAGCTGATGCAGTTCCTCTAGCTAGTAGATTGCCTAGGAATCTCTAGATTTCTTGAAAAAGGTATCTAGAAAGAGGTATCTCTTCTTTCTGGTGGTCAGAGTCAGGCTACAAGACTACTCAACTCTAAATGCAGGAAGCAAACTGCACCAAACATCCATTATAGTCCCAGGGTTGAGGTAAAGATGAAACAAGATCATACATTAAAACACCACGCTCTGTCTGAAACAGAAAAATAGAAAGCTGTCACAAATGTCCATTTCCATTCTTAAAAGTCCCTTCTCCTTTTTGTCCATCCCCAAGCCATTATCCAGTAGGATTTCCTTGGACTTAGAGACAGAATTAGGTCTCTAATTCTATCTCTAGACATAATGCTATCTCTAGGGGCCCTTTTCCTCTTCAAAAACCTCAAATGGATAATTGAGAGTCACATGCCCTTCTCTCATGCAGGTCCCCTCAACCCCAAGTGATTATTCTTAAAGTGTGTTTTCCTCGCTGGGGTATCCTGGGTAGATGCTGAAGGAGAATAAGTTCAAGGAGCCTGAAATGCAGCTTCCTTTCTGCATGTGCCAGTGAACCTGGTTACTGTCAACTCTAAAAAACAAAGAGGTAAAATCTGTTCTTTCTTTTCCCTAAAATTATGTCAGTACCTGGCATTTGTTTATGTTTAGAGTCAACAGGAGGCAGGCAAGGATCCAGGGGACATGATTACTGAAAGGATGTGATTTACTACTCAACAATGTGCCAGCGATGTGGCATGAATCAAAAACAAGAAGTCTTCCAGGAGAAAAGGTTTCTTTAGAGATGTAATTAATTGACCTGGCTTGGGTCTCTCCTTTCGCAGAGAAGTTGTTGTCAGGGAAGTGCTTTCAACACTGCCCTGGCGGTAATCGTTATTGAAGTTGATGCTGCAAAGTCAACTTTACTTAAGAATTCTAGCATTCACTGCCCCAAAATTTATAAGCTGGGCTTTTGTATTACCACACAATTTGGGATTTATCCTTGGAGTTAGGAAACAAATGTAGCCAGTGATTATTTTGAACATTTCTTTTCAAAAATGAATTTTTCTCACATCTGTCAGATTTGGCTCAAGTTTCTTTTTTAATTGATCTTTGTTAGCGGCATGGAAAACTGTGAAAACTGCTTAGGCATAAGCGAGTCATTACTCTACATCTGAACTCTACAGACCACTAGTTGTCATGGTAATGTGACTGTATGTGTGAAGTTAGCATTGTCAACCTCGTATTTTCATTAAAATATCAGGCACATTTGCATGAACTTCTGCCCAGAGCATTATTACTGGGTTTGGTTTTCCCCCTCCCCACCCCCGCTGTCCCGTAATAGTGCTGAGGGATTTCACATTTCGAAGCCAAGCTTGTTAGAGCTCACTGCATTTATTATTGCTCTGTCTCACATGGAAGTTGAGCTATATTCAAAGCTAAACAGATATGAATGGAAAGCTGACTATATATTCGTACTGTTAATCTTGCCAATTACTCTTTCCCTGAACTCCATTTTTTCTGGTGACTACTTTTAATTTGCTTCTTTATCTTGCTTCCTCCCCTACTGAGGTGTCTTCCTTCAAATGTCTTTCCCTTGATTGATAATGTTGCTATTACTCATGAATATGTAGGTTTATTTTCTTTTGTGTTTCCCACCCCTTGCACACCTACCCCTCTGACACACACACTTCCCACATCCCCATGCCTTCTTCCCAGACTTATTTCACTTAGGGCTATGCTTATACTTATTTACTTGTTTGATCAATTTATTAATTCATTGATTAATATTTAGTATATGTTTACTGTATAACGTGGGCTAGGTGCTGGGTCCCAGGTACACAAGGTCAACCTTTAGTTGGTAAGAGATAGAAGCTTTTGCTGACTATCCTATTCTTGATCAAACAGTCTGTGTATTTCAGGTATGGCAGCACACAAACTTTTTACTGAGTCCCACAGATTACCAAATAATATGAATTTACTTTTTGTTTCCATGTCATTGTTTAAACGTTTAAAGGCTTATATAAAACCAACCACTGGAAGTGTCAGAACAGGATCAATATGTTAATTTGCAAATTAACATGGTTATTACGTTATAAATACATATTAATTCTTTCTGTACTTACATACACACAGACTAACAAACAAGTCTTCTGATCCATAATTAAAGAATTTCATTTCGGAGAACCTTACAGAAGTTCCATAAGGTGCCTCATTGTACTTCTGTACATACCTCTGTTTATCCTGCTCCTTTTTTAAACTTTATTTTTACTGACACTGTTGCAGATGTCCCTATTTTCCCACCATTTGCCCACCTCCACTCAGCCCCCACCACCCCTTCTCTCTGACCATCACCATACTTTGTCTGTGTCCATGGGTTATGCATGTATATTCTTTCACTAATCCCTACACCTTCTTTTATCCAGTCCCACCTTCCCCACTCCCCTCTGACAGCTCTTAATCTGTTCCATGTACAGAAACATCCCTCTGTTTCTATCATGTTCATCAGTTTATTTTTTTCATCAGATTCCATATATATGTGAGATCATATGGTATTGGTCTTTCTCGGACAGGCTTACTTCATTTAGCATAATAATCTCCAGGTCCATCCATGCTGTCACAAGAGATAAGAGTTCCTTCTTTTATATGGCCACATAGTATTCCATTGTGTAAATTTACCACAGCAATTTTATCCACTCATCTACCAATGAGCACTTTGGCTATTTCCAGATCTTGGCTATTGTAAATAACAATGCTTCAGTGAACATAGGGGTGCATGTATTCTTTCAAA
The DNA here is from genome assembly GCF_021234435.1 of Artibeus jamaicensis. Taxonomy (NCBI): domain Eukaryota; kingdom Metazoa; phylum Chordata; class Mammalia; order Chiroptera; family Phyllostomidae; genus Artibeus; species Artibeus jamaicensis. The sequence goes on along the minus strand of NW_026521911.1, from coordinate 15,888,840 downwards.
TTAGTGTTCGAGCATTCTTAGGATACAGTCTCAGAAGTGGGATCACTATGTAAAATACTTGGTATGTTTTTCCCATCTCAGGTTTCCACTGAAAACCTAGAGAATAATTCATCTTTTAAAATGTATTAAAGTGTCACTTCTTCTTTGAAATACTTCACTACAATAACAGGAAATAAAAAAATAAGTGATAATATATACTGAAATCATTTTTTTAGAATTCTGGATGTATATTAAGCAGAAATAGCAAAGGAGAATGGAATTGATTACCTCCGGAGAGAGAAGAGCCTTGGGGTAAGAAGTGAGACAGGAGATCATTGTTTCTCAGTGTAGACCTTGTAGCCTACTTTTCAGTTTTTTAAATTATATGTGTAATTTTGAATTTTAAAATATAAATTTAAAATGTTCTACATGCTTATATAAAAACATATCAGTTATTCTCTAATATTTCATATTAAGTTATCTTTTTCTTATTTGGATTATTTTTCCACTAAATTTAAATGAACAAGAGAATCAGATAACAATAGAGCATATAATTTGATTTTAGCATCTTGAACAGTCACTTGAAAAATTCTGTCATTTCTGTGTATATGCCCTCTAATTACAATCTGCTAAAAAGATATAAGACCCGTGTTTTTAAAATGCAATTCTGTAAAATGCTTTCTACTTAATGCTAGATAAATGTCAAGGTCTACCATGTACTCTTAGATTCCTCAAGAATATGAGAAGCATTGTTTTAAAAAGATATTATCCACTCTAACAATAGGATATTGAATTAAGTGGTATAAAGAAATTTCTTGCATGCCTCCTTCCAAAAATTTATATTTTTGTCTATATCTACATCTCTCCTTATCTACATAAAATATGTATATAAATATAAAAATAGATGTCTAAAAACAATGCTTAAAAATTTGGACGATCTGCTTTTAAGCAAACTTTTAAATTAAAAAAAACTAGAAATATAAAGGAATCACCAGTAAAAAAGAGTAATGGGAGGGAATAGAGTTATCAGATATTAAAGCATATTGTGCAATATAATAATTTTAAAATTCAATTGGTTTATTAATAAATTAAATAGATAACTTTCAAGGAATAGAAAACTCAAAAATATGTGAAGACCATTTGTAAATGTAGAATTTCAAATCATATCAAAAATTTTAATAGTGTTTTTTATTTGGAAAATAAATAGAACTTCTTTTTAAGAAAACCTAGAAGATTTATAATCATGGCTTATAGGAAAATAAATTGTTTTTTCTTTTTCTTGCTGCTGTTTATTTCCAATTATCTCACTAAGGTAGTTCTTTCATATTTTTAAAGTACTTGTTGTTATAAGGACATATAAAAATTCTAAATATGAGGCTTAAATCTACCTGTTGAAAATAGGGAAGAGAACCCCAATCCATTTTTTTACTTATAGCCTTTATGTTAGAAAATCTGTCTCTTTGCAACATATATAAATTCTTTTGAAAACTAGATAAGGCCTTTTGTTAGCTTGGTGAATCAGAAAAGCCTTTCTCAAAGACCTGGAGTCTTCTTTTTTTTAAAGGTAAACATCCAGGGAGATAACATCCCTATCTCCAAGTTACTGTGAAAAGGTAGGAGTCTAATTTGAGTAGGTGCCTGGCTCCAAGTTGCAAATCTACTTCCTATCAAAAAGATATTAAAAGTTTGCTTCTCTTCTAGACAAAGTCAAATAGCTAATACAAATGGTGACCTCAAACTGCTGGGTAAATTTAAAGAGGTATTGTGATAACCTCTCACTGGAGTACAAGATAATATTTATCTTGGAAGACATGTATATATAAATTGTTTCTCCTTGGCATAAAGAAGTATCAGATTTTTTAATTATATTTTATTGATTATGTTATTACAGTTGTCCCAAATTTTCTCCCATTGACGCCTCCACCCAGCACTCCCACTCCTCAGGCAATTCCCTTACCATTGTTCATGTTCATGGATCATGCATATAGGTTCTTTGGCTACTCCATACTTTATACTCTACTGTACATCCCTATGGTTATTCTGTAACTACCATTGTGCTTCTTAATCCCTTCACTTCTTGACCCATTCCCCCACACTCCCCTCATACCCGGAAACCATCAAAATACTCTTAGTAGCCATGATTCTGTTTCCATTCTTCTTGTTTGCTTAGCTTGTTTTTAAGATTCAATTGTTAATAGATATGGTTTGTTTTGGGGTTGGTTTTCTGGGGTTGTTTTTATTTTTTGCCACTTTATTGTTTCTAGTTTTGATCTTTTTCTTAAGTAAGTCTCTTTAACATTTCATATAATAATGGTTTGGTGATGTTGAACTCTTTTAGATTTTTCTTGTCTGGGAAGCTTGTTATTTGCCCTTTAATTCTAAATGATAGCTTTGCTGAGTAGAGCAATCTTGGCTGTAGGTCCCTGCTTTTCATGGCTTTGAATGTTTCTCGCCAATCCTTTCTAGCCTGCAAAGTTTCTTTTGAGAAATCAACTAACGGTCTTATGGAAACTTCTTTGTAGGTAATTATCTGCTTTTCCCTTGCTGCATTTAAGAGTCTCTCTTAATCTTTAACCTTTGGCATTTTAATTATGCTGTGTCTTGGAGTGGGCCTATTTGCATCCATCTTGTTTGGGCTTCTCTGTACTGGCATGTCTATTTCCTTCACCAAAATATTAAAGTTTTCTTTCATTATTTCTTTAAATGGGTTTCCAATTTCTTTCTCTTCTCCTTCTGGCACTCATATGATGCAGATGCTGGACCTCTTAAAATTGTCCCAGAGGCTCCTTACATATACTCATTTTGGGGGATTCTTTTTTCTTCTTGTTATTCTGATTTGTTTTTTCTTCCTTATGTTTCAAATCATAGATTTGATTCTCAGCTTTATCCACTCTACTATTGTTTCCCTGTAAATTGTTCTTTATTTTATTTTATTTTTAAAATATATATATAAAATTTTATTTTAACTTTTTAGTACGTTTTATTGATTATGCTATTACAGTTGTCCCATTTCCCCCCTTTACTTTCCTCCACCTTTAGTTCATGTCCATGTGTCATACTTATAAGTTCTTTAGCTTCCACATTTCCCACGCTACTCTTATCCTCCCCTGTCTATTTTCTATGTACGATCTATGCCACTTATTCTCTGTGCCTTTTCCCCCCTCTCCTCCTCCCACTCCCCTGTCACTAACCCTCCATGTGATCTCCATTTCTGTGGTTCTGTTCCTGTTCTAGTTGTTTGCTTAGGTTTTTTTTAGGTGTGGTTGTTAATAATTGTGAGTTTGCTGTCATTTTACTGTACATGTCTTTTATCTTCTTTTTCTTAGATAAGTCTCTATAACATTTCCTATAATAAGGGCTTGGTGATGATGAACTCCTTTAACTTGACCTTATCTGAAAAGTACTTTATCTGCCCTTCCATTCTAAATGAAAGCTTTGCTGGATACAGCAATCTTGGATGTAGGTCCTTGCCTTTCATGACTTGGATACTTCTTTCCAGTCCCTTCTTGCCTGTAAGGACTCTTGAGAAATCAGCTGACAGTCTTATGGCACTCAATTGTAGGTAACTCTCTCCTTTTGTCTTGCTGCTTTTAAGATTCTTTCCTTCATTTTAATCTTGGGTAAGGTAATTATGTTGTGCCTTCATGTGTTCCTCCTTGCGTTCAACTTCTTTGGGACTTTCTAAGCTTCCTGGACTTTCTGGAAGTCTATTTACTTTGCCAGAATGAGGAAGTTCTCCTTTATTATTTGTTCAAAGAACTTTTTCAATTGTTGTTCTTCCTCTTCTCCTACTGGCACCCCTGTAATTCAGATGTTGGAATGTTTAAAGATGTCTTGGACGTTCCTAAGCCTCTCCTCACTTTTTTGAACTCTTGTTTCTTCATTCTTTCCTGATTGGATGTTTCTTCTTTCCTTCTGGTTCACTTCATTGATTTGAATCCCAGTTTTCTTCCTATCACTATTGGTTCCCTGTACATTTTTCTTTATTTTATTTAGCATAACCTTCATTTTTTCATCTAATTTGTGACCAAATTCAACCAATTCTGTGGCATCCCGACTACCTTTTTTTTTTTTTTGAACTATGCATCTGACAGGTTGGCTATCTCTTCATTGCTTACTTGTATCTTTTCTGGAACTTTGATCTGTTCTTTCATTTGGACCATTTTTTTTCTTGATTCACCTATTACATACATAGTGAGGGGCAGAGCCTTAGGTGTTTACCAGGGTGGGCCAAACCAGTCGCTTGGTTGTGATGCTGTATGTGGTGGAGGGGTCTGAGAGAAAACAATGGCACTTTCTCTGCTCTCTGCCAAATTTCAGTCACTCTCCCCAAGCAAACTGGGCCCTTTTGGTGCTTATTTTTGGGTAGGTGGGCTTGTGTACACTCTAGAACCCTGTGGGTCTCTCCAACAAACTCTCTTGTGAGGCTGGGAGCTTCTCCTGGCACTTCAACCCCCTCAGGTGTTTTCAATTGGTGTTTTGAGGCTTTATTTCCCCGTGCTGGGACCCTGGTTTTTGTGGTCTGTCTCACTCCCCAGTTTCGCCTGGTTTATCTACATGTAAATGTGGGACCACCCGGTCAGCCACCTTCCATACCACACCCCTCCACAATCTGCTGCCTCACTGGGTCTGCCTGCTGCTGTCCCATGAGCCTGGGTTTGCCAGCCACCACTTTGCCCTATCCCCTTTCCTTCTGGCCTCCCAACTCTGCCCCTCCTGCTGGTCTGGATGAATGTGTCTACTTTAACTCCTTGGTTGCCGGATTTCTGTACAGTTCAGTTTTCTGTTGGTACTGGTTATTTTTTATTTCTAAATTGTTGTTGTCCTCCTTTTGGTTGTGTGAGGAGGCATGGTGTGTGTACCTATGCTTCCATCTTGGCCAGAAGTAGTCTTTATTTTATATTTTTAAAGATGTTATATATCCATTTCTAGACAGAGGAGAAGGGAGGGAGAGAGAGAGGGAGAGAAATATCAATGTGTGGTTGCCTCTTGAGCACCCCCACTGGGGACCTGGCCCACAGCCCAGACATTTGCCCTGAGTAGGAATCAAATCAGAGACCCTCAGTTCACAGTTTAGTGCTCAATCTACTGAGCCACACCAGCCAGGGAAAATTGTTTTCTTATTTTCATTAGTGTGTTCTTCATTTCTGATTGGATCTTTTTATGCTATTAAGGTCCTCAATAAGTTCCTTGAGTATCTTTGTAACAAGTGTTTTGAACTGCATTTGATAGATTGCTTATCTCCATTTTGTTTACTTCTCTTTCTGGACTTTTGAGTGTTATTCCATTTGGGCTATGTTTCTTTGTCTCATCATTTTGGCAGCTTCTGTGTGTTATTTTCTATATATTAGGTAGAGTTGTTATGACTCCATGTCTTGGTAGTGTGGCCTAATGTAGTAGGTGTCCTGTAGGGTCCAGTACCACAGTCCCCTTATCACCCAAGCTGGGTACTCAAGGTGCACCCTTCCTGTGGGCTGAGTATACCATCCTCTTGTAGTTGAGCCTCGATTGCTCTTTGCAAGTCAGTGGGAGGGATGTACCCAGGCCTCCCATTGGAAGAACTCACTGTGTCCACTGACCACCAACTTCCATCCTCTGTGAAATATCATCTGTGCAGGGGCAGGGTTGTGGTACTCTGGTGTACTCTGTAGCTGTCCATTGGGTTGCAAGTTGTGGAGTTTCCTGGGTGGTGCAGGCCAAGATCAGCCCCTACCTGTGTTTTGCTTGGAGCCACCCTGCCTGTGGTATAAAGTAATCTGAGATTATTACTGGTTGTGCTGGGCTTGAAAATTCCCAGGTGAAGCCATGTGTAAATATAGGGTGGCTGATGCTAGTGCCAAGCTGGGACCACTTGGCATGAGTTACATGGGGGGACTGGAAGTTCATTGAGGCTGGCTATTGCTTGTTTAAAAGGATTTAGGAAGTTGATAAGCATAAGTCAACACCAGCCATTCATTTGGAAAAGGCACTGTTAACTGCTTGGGTGGGCATGTAAATTGGGTGGGATTGAGTCTCAGCGGATCTCCAGGGCAGGGCAAACGGTTTTAGCTGGTTTGATTAGAGTCTCAGCTATAGCACTGGCCTGCTGGCTCTGTGGCTGTATGGGGGGAACATTCATAAAAAGGACAATGGCTTCTGCCTACATTTCTGTCTGGAAGAAAGCTGTTTCCCAGCTTCTGCCTCAATGCCAGGCACTTCAGTTCCCCACTGTATGGCACTGGTGCCTTTCAAGCTGCTAACCCCATGCTGGAGGACAGAGGGAGTGAGTCTGAATAAGTCTGTGTGTGGGTTCTTTAAGAGGAACTGCTTGGGACCAAACATGTTTCTTCTACCAATTCAATCACACTAGTTTTTGCAACCAGAAGTTGTGGGAAATGTTCTTCCTCTTACTGGAACCCTGGGTTGGGAGGCCTGATGTGGGGTTGCAGCACTTTGCTCCTGAGATATACCTCCTCGATTTTTATCCATCATTTGTGGATGTAAAACCAACCTGTTCCACACCTGTACCCATCCCATCAGTCTTAATGGATGTCATTTCTTTAATTCTGTAGTTGTCAGATTTCTATTCAACTCGATTTCCAATGTTTTTGAGTAATGGTTGTTCTACAATTTAGTTGTGATATGGATGTGATTTTACAAGGAGGCGAGCCATGTTTACCTATGCTGCCAGCTTGACTGGAAATCTCTCAAATTACATTTTGTCTTTGAAATTTCCTAATGAATTGCCTGAGATACATGTCACATTCTGCTTTAAAACTTGTTCAATAACAAAACATTTTTGTTTCTCTACAGCCGTTGTACAGAGGATTTGTGAACTGGAGGACAATTTGGTTTTCATTACATTCCCCCAACATTGTTAGCACAGAATTCTTCTACTGTAGGTAGCCCTGTTCTGATACTATTTCTCTTGTCTAAGTCGAAATTTTGACTGTGTGCAATGGGACAAAGTAATTGGTATAATTTGGGGGGCATAAATAGGTACAGAAATATGTTAGTTGGGATTAAAAGCAATCAGGTTGATTCTAGAATTTCTTAATATCATTTGGGAATGACATAAAATAGTGTACTAATGGTGATATGGAGCATGGTCTTTTTCTTAACTGGTATTGGATTAGTACTATAATATATAATGAAAATGTGTAAGTCTTGACAATTGCACTGCCTCAGTGATTTGGACTCAGCATTGAGCACTTGATAAAGTTTGTTATGTGGGTCAGAGAATGAATTCCCATCATCTTATTCCCAATAAATTTGATAGTGTCTAGATTCTTCAGCCTTTAATCCAAAGTTGGAACTGAATCATAGAAACTCCATGAGACAATCTTTAAGTAGTTATATATTAAATACTTATTCCATGCCCAGCTCTGTGCTTGCAACTTTGGAAACACAAATAAATGTAATTGAAGCATTCTTCTTTCTCTTTGATCCAGTTGGTAACTCACCTAGGATGAATGTGAGTGGGCAGATCTGAAGGCAGGAAGAATAGTTAGAGAGCTACAGTAATAATCTGAGACAATGAAGGGTCATCACCATAAAAATGAAAAGAGGTAGGAAGGCAAAGCTAACAAACTAAAGAAAGAATTAAAGGAACTTAATTCTTTACTCTTCAAAAGACAAATGAAAAGAGATCAATTATCAGTGATCACAAGATAATACAATAAATAAGATTATGCATTTTAGTGCCTGTGAGAACTGAATTCAAGCCCAAGATCTGCTATTTTCTAGACTTAAAAGTTATAAGAATTCTCTCAGTTACATTATGTGTAAAATGGAACTAATAGCATTTGCTTTAGATATGTATTATTAGTAACTGTTTTACAAACTATGCGTTGTTACTTGTTAATTGGGAAATTAGTTTTACAATTTAGTAAGAAGCAATCAGCATTTTTACAAAAATGATTTGGAATAAAAAAGTAGAATGACTCACACAGAGTAAGAGTAAGTCTTTCATAACACTTTGTGCCACTGATACACACACAACATACACATATATGTGTGCATGCATTTTGTGTGTGTGCATGTAAGGGATGCATTGGAGTAAAAAGTATATTTATTGTCACAGATTTTGTTAAAAACAAGTTTGAAAATGCAGTCCACATGTAATACAGGTGAAGCATTTCATATGATACTACCACAAAGGAAGAACAACATTTGCTGCAGAAATTAAGACAGCAGAGTTTCAAGGACAATCTGACTAATGGTGCAAAACACAGCAGAGAACAAAGGATGAAAATGGAGAGAAGGTTATTGTTTTGGAAATAATTAACTTGTAGAAAATCAAAGTGGTCTACAAAACATGGACTAAGTCTGCAGATATTTATTGTTAATAGCTACACAGTAACATTGCTTTATAATGTTAAGTAACAGTAAAGGTTAAAAAGCAAAGCTATGATGGAAAGAATAAACAAGATTAATTTCACCCAGGGATTACATTAAAGAATAACTAGTAGCTCCATCCTTTTAAGTTTGTTTCTTAGAAGGAGATAAAATCTTTACACGGTGTATATTGTTACAGATGATATGCATATATTTTTCTTGTTCTTGAAAAATCTTTAATTTAAAAAAGAAACAGGTTTAAGGATTAAGATACATGAAACCTTCATGAGACTCTTCTCTTTTTTTTTAACTGTCAGATAAAAAAAATACTTTGGTTGAATTTCCAGGAGGGCAGGTGAGTCTGGAGATAAGCTTTACAGCTTCTCCAATTGGTGTCTGCAGGCTGCAAACACATGAAAAATATTCTCTCATGCAGACACCATTCCACCCACCTTTTCATAAAAATACCAGATTTCAGTTAAGGTTGTTAAAGTGTACAAACAGTTATCCCCAGGTGTCTGAAGGGGGTGTCATGGAAGGTGAAAGCGGGAGAATTGGAACAGGTGGCCAGCGAGGAAGTTGAATACCTCACCTCTTTCCACGGGGTGCAGAGAAGGACTCGCTGTGAGGGAGCCGGTGTGCCTTCCTGCGCTCTGACTTCACTGACCTTTTCTACACTCCCTCTACCCTTTTGGTCTTTTTCTCTACCAAATCTCACCTTTTCTATTTTCTACAACCTAGAAAATCAATAATTTTCTACAACAACTATATATACTTAGTTTCCTTCTGTCTCATCTAATGTCTTATAACATTATTCATTTTAGAGGTTAAATTGCCAAGGCTTTTTCTTTGTTTGGTTGCTTTTTCTCTGTGAGGTTTTTGCCATGTTCCTTTGTCCATTATATTCCTACCCTTGTCCTATGGGGATGGAGGGAGACCAAAAAGGTCCATATGTTCTTGCCAAGAGGTCTCATACATGAAGTGTGCAGAGAAATGCTGAGGAGCTTTTGCTATATTACATAGTTGTACACTCCCAGCTGTGATTCTCAACCCTGCAAGCTTTAAACAATACCCTTGTGGAAGCCCATCTCAAACCAATTGAATTAGAGCCTCTGAGCATGTGTCCCAAATATCATTTGTCTGTAACATCCATTACATACTTACTGGGTTGGACATTTTGCTGCGTACTTTATATGCATTTCATTTAATTCTCACACAAACTCCAAAAGAGGTAGGCACTGAAAAAAATGATGGATGACTTAGAAACTATAAGGATCTGAAGAGATTATGTATCTTGACTAGGTCTTATAGTTAATACAAGGTAGAGTCAAGTCTCTCTCTCTTCAATTCATGCGCAAATTCATGCTACCTGCTTGAATGGAGATCCAAAGATAGGTTTTTAAGCAGAAAAAAAGTGATCAAAATTTTTCATCAGAAAGGCTATTCCAGCTTTGTGCAGGATGGATTGCATAGGACAAAAACAAAGGCCTGGAGACCAATTAGGATTCCTCCTCGAGTTGCTATAATTTCATGGGATTATCAATATCATATGAGAACTGACAGTTTGTCTTATTGTTCTTAGTACCTTCAGCTAATATGGCACCTGAATTTAGTAGGCATAATTATTTACTGAATGAACAAGTGATTGTTATTATAATTATGTAGAAGAAACATTATGAATGCATAAACTCACTCAGTGGGGTTAGAGGTTGGAATGGATTAAAGAACCAGTTGAATAAATTTCTGACAAGCTAATAAATTGATGTTACTTTTGACAGCCAAAATATTTGAAATTCATAGGACTTTTCTAACATTTTTAATTCAAAGTACAAACTCCAGTGGTAGATATATCACAAACCACTGAAAGGCCAAAAAGGAAGTAATGGGGGTACATAAGCTTCTTACATTGTTACATGTAGGCAGCCTCATGCTCCAGACCAGCCAGGTAGGATAGAGATTAGGGATCGGGGTGTAAAGCTCTGATTCTCAAGTCAAAAGATTGGTTTCAAGTCTCTTTTCTGTAGGAGTAGGTATATGACATCCATTAAAGAGAAGACTCTGATTTCTCATTATGACAATGGATTAGTGTTGTGGGAAAGGGATAAAATAATAATAGTCCTTTTAAAATAGTATTTTTGCTAATAAAATTGGAGTGTGAATTAGACCATTTCTAGTGCAGGGACTACAATGCCTCAATCATATTTATAATTGAGTTTTAACAAGTTAAGTTTGGTGACTTATTGTTATCTATAAATTTTCCTGTTGTGACAATATTAATACTGATGTTGGAGATTCTTAAAACTGAATATAAGTATATTATAAAAGCCACTGGAAATTTCGTGGATTTAAATTTTTCTCTAATGAGTACATATTATTTTTATAGTCTACAGAGAGCTGGAATCATTGTTCTTGACGTCTTTGAAATTATATTTGCCAATGATTTTTATAGGAATTAGGGCATAAAAGAGGTTTATAAATTAAAAATAAAAGTAATTTTTATTGATTTAGTTGGTAGATTGCCAAATATAGACTCCAAACACATTTTTTTTAAAGATTTTGACGGGAGAAGCAGCCTCACTTCCACAATGGTAGTCCAAGCAGGAAAATATACACAGAACTGAGTACACAGCATCTGAGATATGACCTTCTGCTGAAAAATCATTTGGAACAGCATTGGTTCTGCAGTAACAGTCATGTTATGTACAGACAGAAACAGGACAAAAATAAAACTTATTTTAGTTTCCTTCTATTCAACTTCAAGACCACATTGGCAAAAGCACAAGTTACCAGCTAACTTAAATATAAAAATTAATGAGACTTTGCTAAATAGATATCTTGTTAGTCATAACACACTAAGCATCTGGATGAGGTGATGCTGCTACCAAGTTTGGGATTTTTAGTAAATTCAGTAATTGGGTGGAATCATAGAATGCATATTTTCTTTTTTTGGCAAATTTCAGACCATCGGATGATGATGAGTTAAAAGAGAATCTAAGGGCAATGTAGCATTGAAATAAGATAGATATAAATTCCAATGCAGGCACTAAATCTTCCTAGACAAATGACCTAAGACAAATCACTGAAACCCTCTTAGCCTCTTGTTGCATTTCCTGCAAAATTGGGGGTAGCTGTACATACTTAACAGTATTGTTGTAAAGGTTAAGAAAAACTGTGTAAATAAAGAATCATCTATTCTAACACTTCTTAGGTGTTTAACACACATATCCTCAATGCAAGAGTCCCAGACTGATGGCCATCTAGACTCTATTTGAATATTTTGAATATGCTGCTATGCAAAACTTCCTGTTCCATTTTTAAAAACTTCCTTTATTTGAAGATTCCTCTTTGGTCATTTTGTTAAAGTTCTCTGAACCTCTGACCCACCCAGTCACTTTTATTCTGCATTTGCCTGATTTTGCATTTAAGAGATTGTTTTTATTCTATTTTGGAGGAGAAAAAAACCTAAAAAGTATTGACCCCTCCCCTCACAAAATTTCTAGTCTAGGCAAGAAGGCCATATAATAAATAAAGGCAGAACATGGGAACAGAGATCAGGAAGATAAGTAACTCTAAGCTGGGGAGTTCTGAATAACCTCTTAAAGAAATGAACATTTAATCCGAATCCTAAGGAAGAATGGAATAGTTCTCGCACAATAGAATCTTAACTATTTGTTGAACTGCATTTTGATAAAGCCAACTAAATCATTGTCTAAGCCTGTGCCTGAAATTGTAGAAACATAGTCCTAATATTATGAAAGAGTCTACTGTAATAAGAAAGTGGCTGTTATGATTTTTTTTCAAAATAATAGCTCTATATATTTTTTTAAATGGGGGCACAGGGTAACACAAAATAGAAAAGAATAGGTTCTCTGGGGTTTTTTGTTTGTTTGTTTTTTTAAATCTTCAGCTTTACCTCTGGAGACAATTACATTTAAGCATTTCTAATTGTATTTCTCCTAGTTGCCAGCTCCATTGTTATTAACAAAGTGTTTATAATTCTATTGCTTGATGTATTCAATTTAGATAGTATCTACTTACTTTACACAATGAAAAGTGAGGAAAAAAATCGACTTGCACTATTTGTCATGTTACATTTGCCAGTTTTTGATAGTTATATTACCACGTATTATTATTTCTTACTTACATAAATTTATAAAATGTAGTAAATCCTGCCTTCTTTCAGTTTGTTCCAGCTTTATTAAGGTAAAACTGACAAGTAAAACTATATATATTTAAATGTATAGGCTGAGTTTTGGTATACATATACATTGTGAGATGATTGCCATGATCAAGCTAATTAACATATTATCACCTCTCATAGCTATCTTTTTCTTGCCTTTTTTCTCTTTGTAATGAGAAGTCAAGAGCTACCCAATTAGCAAATTTCAAGTATGCAATACAGTATTGTTAAGAATAGCCATATTACTGTATATTAGAACTCCAAAACATATTTATCTTGCACAACTGACTTGTACCCCTTGACCAGCACCTCCTCATTTCCTCTTCCCGCAGTTCCTGGCAACCACCATTCTACTCTCTGCTTGTATGTGTTTGACTATTTTATATTTCACATACAAGTAAGATAATATATTTCTCTTTGCATGTCTGGTTTATTTCACTTAACACAAGGTCCTCTAAGTTTATCCATGTCGATACAAATGGCAGAATTTCCTTCTTTTTTAAGGCTGATAATATACCATTGTAAGAATAATCTGTCCAGAAAAAGTCCAGCCACTGTTAATATAAGAAGAATGGTTTGAGTAACACCAGTGTAACCTGGCAGACAAGGAGAGACTGGAATTCACATGCAAGAACAATGATTACTTCACTGTACTAGTCTGTGGGAGTGGTAGATGCTGTTGAGTGAGCATGTGTACTGTGTGGCCAACACATTCAAAATGACTGAGTGAATAGAGCAATGGATCTGAATCAGATTTTGCATTAAGCTTGAACATTCCTCTGCAGAAACTATTTGGATGATTCAGAAGGCTGCAGCTATGGGCAAATTGTGGTTGGCAGCTTCATGATGACAATGCACCCACTCATGCATCATGTCTTGTGCAGTTTTTTGGCAGAACATCAAATCGCTGAAGTGACACAGCCCCACTATAGCCCAGATTTGATGCCCTGCAACTTCTGTTTTTTCTGAAAGCTAAAATCATCTTTGAAAGAGAAGAGATTTCAGACTGTCGATGATTCAGAAAAATATAATGGGGCTGCTGATGGCGACTGGGAGAACCCAAAAGTAAGGTCCCAAGGTACCTACTTTGAAGGGGACTGAGGCATCATTGTCCTATGTATAATATTTCTTGTATCATGTGTCTTCTTTGGTAAATGTCTCTATTTTCTATATTACATCGATGGATACTTTCTGGACTAACTTCACAATATGTACATGTTGTATATAAGTATATTATTATACAATATATTTGTATATACTTTGTATTCTATAAAATATATATTATTGTTAATATATATTATTATATAGTGGGTATGCGTATGTATATTGAATATATTTTATGGGCATTCGTGTGATACACAATGCTATATATTATATATAATGCTGTATATATATATATGTATACACATATTATTATTATAACAAATACATTTTATTCATTTGCCCCTCAGTGAATATTTAGGTAGTTTCCATATTTTGGCTATTATAAGTACTGCAGTGAATATGGGAGTTTTCACTGCATAGATATCTCTTTGAGATACTGATATACTTTACTTTGGATATGGATCTAGAAGTGAGATTTCTTAATCATTAGATAGTTTTATTTAAAAATTTTTGAGGAAATGTCATACTATATTTAGAATGGCTGTACCAATTTACTCCCACCAGGCCAATGTCAAGAACTTTCTTCTTCTTTTTTTTTTTCCCCTAGGAATTTTATGGTTTCGGGTTTTAACTTTAAGTCTTTCATCTCAGTTCATTTTTGTGCAGTTTGATGTAAGAGTCTAATTTATTCTTCTGCATGTATATATCTGTTCTTCCTAACATCATTTACTGAAGAGACTGTCCTTTCTCCACCGTGTGTTCTTGGCACCACTGTAAAAGACAAGTTGACCATATATTAGTGAACTTATTTCTAGGTCATCTATTCTATTTTATTGGTCTATAAGTGCATTTTTATTCCAGGATCATACTGTTTTGATTAGTGTAGCTTTATAATATATTTTGAAATTGTGATGTGTGATGTCCCCAGCTTCGTTCTTCTTTAAGACTATATTGGTAAATACTCCCACCACTTTCCTTGGCCAAAGAAAAGTTCAAGGAGGAGTCAATACTAAGAACAAAGATTATATTAATTTGAAAGTGGTGGGACAGGATGGTTCTGCAGTGCAGTTTAAGACTAAGAGGCATGCATCACTTAGCAAACTAATGAAAGCCCATTGTGAACAACATTGTCAAAGAAGCAGGTCAGATTCCAATTTGAAGGACAGCCAGTCAATGAAACAGACACACCTACACAGCTGTAAGTGGAGGATTAAGGTACAATACAATTGATGTGTTTCTGCAGCAGAGAGGTGTCTCCCAAAAAGGGAACTTGCTACTTTACTTTGGAATTCTGTTCCTCCAGATCAAGAAGACATTCTCAATTGAAAAACCACAATTTGATTCTAACACATCTTGTCTACTACAGTGTAGTTTCCTTTATTCTATTATTTTCTCTTCTCTGTTCCTTTATTTTACATAAAGTAACTGATGTATGTGTACAAGCATTTGTATTTTTACAAAAAAACTAAATGGCCAAGGGTGTGCTTTGATCAATATCAAATGAAGATGAGATGAAGAAAAACAATGGTTCTGTGAAAATACCCCATTTCTCTGTTAGTGGCATGCTCATTCAGCTCTTATCTTTAATTTCCAGTAAGTTATTTTATTCTCACTGTTTAACAACAATAACAAAAAATATCAACATAAATTTTTTTGTATAGTAGCCCTGGCTGGTGTGGCTCAGTGCATCAAACCAAAGGGTTGCTGGTTCTATTCCCAGTCAGGACACGTGCCTGGGTTGTGAGCCAGGTCCCTAGTAGGAGGCCCAAGAGAGGCAACTACACATTGATGTTTCTCTCCCTCTCATTCTTCCTTTCCTTCAGTCTACAAATAAATAAATCTTTTTTAAAAGTCTTTGTAAACCTTATTTGATTAGAGAATTTTAATGGTTTTTATTCATTATTATAAAATCAAGGACAATTTAATAATATTTTTGTATGTAGCTGTTACATGCAGGGCAATCTGTATGTTAGTAGGAATAAATTACTTTAAAAAATTTCTAGATAGTTTTTCCTCCAAGTCAGGCATTCTTGTTTAAAATGAGGGGGCAGGTGGGAGGCTGTACTGGCTACTTGCCAATGTGGTGGTTCCATATAAATTTTAGAGTTGATTTTTCTACCTCTGTGAAGAATGCCATTGGAATTTTGGTAGGGATTGGACTGAGCGTAGATTGTTTTGGGTAGTGTGAGTATTTTAATAATATTAATTTTTTATTCCATGAAAATAGGATATCTCTCAGTTTATCTGTGTCTTCTATAATTTCCTTCATCAGTGTTATAATTTTCAGTGTACAGTTTTTACCTCATTGGTTTACTCCTAAGTATTTATGCTTTTTATTGTTATTGTGAATGGGATAGTTTCTTAATTTTCTTTTTGGATAGTTTGTTGTTTGTGCATAGAAACATGGCTGAGTTTAATATGTTGATTTTGTATTTTATAACTTTATTGAATTAGTTTATTACTTCTAAGTTTTTTTGTTAAGTCTTTAGGGTTTTCTACATATATGATTATGTAATCTGCAAACAGCAATCATTTTACTTCATTCTGAGTTGGATAATTTTTATTTCTTTTTCTTGTCTAATTGATCTGGCTAATACTTCTAGTATTATGTTG